>NC_140050.1:3262500-3899063 GCF_963513975.1 Fringilla coelebs | reverse complement strand
GCGTGGTGGTCGCGTTTGTTGCTTCTCCTGCTGCAGTGGTGACCTGCAGAGTCCGGGCACTCTCAGTGGGGCTGGATTGCATGGTTGTGGTGGCTGAAGTCTTTTCTTTGGAGCTTTGTTCCGCTGTAGAGAGGACTGTGGAGGTTGTCTCCAATGGAGAGGTGTTGGCTCTTGTGGAAGTAGCTGCAGCCGTAGACTGGGGAGGCGATGTAGCCTGTGCACTGGAGGTGGAGAATTCTGTTGTCAAGGAGGTGGGCACAGTGCTGGGCTCAGAGCTTAAAGTTGACGTAGCAGCAGCGGTTGAAGCTGTCTCCAATGGCGTGGTGTTGCTTGTAGTTGTGGTGAGAGCTGGTGAAGCGGTCTCCGGAGCAGAGCTCGTTAGAAGAGAAGAGGTGGTGGCAGAAGTTGAGCTTGTCCCAGGAGCAGCGGAGGATGTTTGTGCATGCACCAGAGAGGTTGTCGTTGTTTGTCCCCCTTCAGTGGTGACCTGCTCAGGAGTGGATGTCACACCAGGGCTTGATTGCACTGGAGAGGTGGCTGAAGTCTTAAAACTGGAGCTTTCTCCTGAGGTCGACAGGATTGTGGAGGTGGTTCCAAGTGGAGACGTTTCCGGCCCAGCCGAAGAGACTGAAGGCGTAGATTTTGGCTCAGTTGTGGGCTGCATAACGGAGGTGCTGCCTTCCAGCCTTGTGGTGGTGCTGGACGCTGTGGTGGACTGAGCAAGTGATGTGGCCGGAGCAGAAGCTGTGGAGGTTGTCTCCAGAGCAGTGCTGCTGGTGGGTGCCGTTGTGGTGAATGTTGAGGAAGTGATCTCAGCAGTAGAGCTCAGAGGAAGAGCAGAAGTGGTGGCAGAAGTTGCTCTTGTCCCAGGAGCAGAGGACATCGTTTGTTCAACGCCAGAGGTGGTCGCAGCTCCTGTGTTTGTCACTGGGATGGCTACATAGACACCAGGGGATGTTCCAGCAGGGCTGGGTTGGATTGGAGTGGTGGCTGAAGTCTGGAGGCTGGAGCTTTGTCCCGTGGTCGAGAGGATTGTGGAGGTGGTGACATGTGGGGACGTCTTAGGCCCAACTGAAGAGACTGAAGGCATAGACTGAGATGTGGACTGCACAATGGAGGTGGTGGCTTCTGGACTGGTGGTGGTGGACACAGTGGTGGACTCAGCAGCAGCTATGGAGGTTGTCTCAAGAAGAGTGCTGCTGGTGGGTGCCAGTGTGCTGAAAGCTGGGGAAGTGATCTCCAGAGTCGAGCTCGGTGGAAGAGCAGAAGTGGTGGCAGGAGTTGGTGTTGTCCCAGGAACTGAGGTCGATGTTTGGGCGAGGAGCGTGGTGGTCGCGTTTGTTGCTTCTCCTGCTGCAGTGGTGACCTGCAGAGTCCGGGCACTCTCAGTGGGGCTGGATTGCATGGTTGTGGTGGCTGAAGTCTTTTCTTTGGAGCTTTGTTCCGCTGTAGAGAGGACTGTGGAGGTTGTCTCCAATGGAGAGGTGTTGGCTCTTGTGGAAGTAGCTGCAGCCGTAGACTGGGGAGGCGATGTAGCCTGTGCACTGGAGGTGGAGAATTCTGTTGTCAAGGAGGTGGGCACAGTGCTGGGCTCAGAGGTGAAAGTTGACGTAGCAGCAGCGGTTGAAGCTGTCTCCAACGGCGTGGTGTTGCTTGTAGTTGTGGTGAGAGCTGGTGAAGCGGTCTCCGGAGCAGAGCTCGTTAGAAGAGAAGAGGTGGTGGCAGAAGTTGAGCTTGTCCCAGGAGCAGCGGAGGATGTTTGTGCATGCACCACAGAGGTTGTCGTTGTTTGTCCCCCTTCAGTGGTGACCTGCTCAGGAGTGGATGTCACACCAGGGCTTGATTGCACTGGAGAGGTGGCTGAAGTCTTAAAACTGGAGCTTTCTCCTGAGGTCGACAGGATTGTGGAGGTGGTTCCAAGTGGAGACGTTTCCGGCCCAGCCGAAGAGACTGAAGGCGTAGATTTTGGCTCAGTTGGGGGCTGCACAACGGAGGTGCTGCCTTCCAGCCTTGTGGTGGTGCTGGACGCTGTGGTGGACTGAGCAAGTGATGTGGCTGGAGCAGAAGCTGTGGAGGTTGTCTCCAGAGCAGTGCTGCTGGTGGGTGCCGTTGTGGTGAATGTTGAGGAAGTGATCTCAGCAGTAGAGCTCAGAGTCAGAGCAGAAGTGGTGGCAGAAGTTGCTCTTGTCCCAGGAGCAGAGGACATCGTTTGTTCAACGCCAGAGGTGGTCGCAGCTCCTGTGTTTGTCACTGGGATGGCTACATAGTCACCAGGGGATGTTCCAGCAGGGCTGGGTTGGATTGGAGTGGTTGCTGAAGTCTGGAGGCTGGAGCTTTGTCCCGTGGTCGAGACGATTGTGGAGGTGGTGACATGTGGGGACGTCTTAGGCCCAACTGAAGAGACTGAAGGCATAGACTGAGATGTGGACTGCACAACGGAGGTGGTGGCTTCTGGACTGGTGGTGGTGGACACAGTGGTGGACTCAGCAGCAGCTATGGAGGTTGTCTCAAGAAGAGTGCTGCTGGTGGGTGCCAGTGTGCTGAAAGCTGGGGAAGTGATCTCCAGAGTCGAGCTCGGTGGATGAGCAGAAGTGGTGGCAGGAGTTGGTGTTGTCCCAGGAACTGAGGTCGATGTTTGGGCGAGGAGCGTGGTGGTCGCGTTTGTTGCTTCTCCTGCTGCAGTGGTGACCTGCAGAGTCCGGGCACTCTCAGTGGGGCTGGATTGCATGGTTTTGGTGGCTGAAGTCTTTTCTTTGGAGCTTTCTTCCGCTGTAGAGAGGACTGTGGAGGTTGTCTCCAATGGAGAGGTGTTGGCTCTTGTGGAAGTAGCTGCAGCCGTAGACTGGGGAGGCGATGTAGCCTGTGCACTGGAGGTGGAGAATTCTGTTGTCAAGGAGGTGGGCACAGTGCTGGGCTCAGAGGTGAAAGTTGACGTAGCAGCAGCGGTTGAAGCTGTCTCCAACGGCGTGGTGTTGCTTGTAGTTGTGGTGAGAGCTGGTGAAGCGGTCTCCGGAGCAGAGCTCGTTAGAAGAGAAGAGGTGGTGGCAGAAGTTGAGCTTGTCCCAGGAGCAGCGGAGGATGTTTGTGCATGCACCACAGAGGTTGTCGTTGTTTGTCCCCCTTC
This sequence comes from Fringilla coelebs, assembly GCF_963513975.1. Lineage (NCBI taxonomy): Eukaryota > Metazoa > Chordata > Aves > Passeriformes > Fringillidae > Fringilla > Fringilla coelebs. Next base: position 3,895,939 of record NC_140050.1, on the reverse strand, counting down.
AGTGGTGACCTGCTCAGGAGTGGATGTCACACCAGGGCTTGATTGCACTGGAGAGGTGGCTGAAGTCTTAAAACTGGAGCTTTCTCCTGAGGTCGACAGGATTGTGGAGGTGGTTCCAAGTGGAGACGTTTCCGGCCCAGCCGAAGAGACTGAAGGCGTAGATTTTGGCTCAGTTGGGGGCTGCACAACGGAGGTGCTGCCTTCCAGCCTTGTGGTGGTGCTGGACGCTGTGGTGGACTGAGCAAGTGATGTGGCCGGAGCAGAAGCTGTGGAGGTTGTCTCCAGAGCAGTGCTGCTGGTGGGTGCCGTTGTGGTGAATGTTGAGGAAGTGATCTCAGCAGTAGAGCTCAGAGGAAGAGCAGAAGTGGTGGCAGAAGTTGCTCTTGTCCCAGGAGCAGAGGACATCGTTCGTTCCGTGCCAGAGGTGGTCGCAGCTCCTGTGTTTGTCACTGGGATGGCTACATAGTCACCAGGGGATGTTCCAGCAGGGCTGGGTTGGATTGGAGTGGTGGCTGAAGTCTGGAGGCTGGAGCTTTGTCCCGTGGTTGAGAGGATTGTGGAGGTGGTGACATGTGGGGACGTCTTAGGCCCAACTGAAGAGACTGAAGGCATAGACTGAGATGTGGACTGCACAACGGAGGTGGTGGCTTCTGGACTGGTGGTGGTGGACACAGTGGTGGACTCAGCAGCAGCTATGGAGGTTGTCTCAAGAAGAGTGCTGCTGGTGGGTGCCAGTGTGCTGAAAGCTGGGGAAGTGATCTCCAGAGTCGAGCTCGGTGGATGAGCAGAAGTGGTGGCAGGAGTTGGTGTTGTCCCAGGAACTGAGGTCGATGTTTGGGCGAGGAGCGTGGTGGTCGCGTTTGTTGCTTCTCCTGCTGCAGTGGTGACCTGCAGAGTCCGGGCACTCTCAGTGGGGCTGGATTGCATGGTTTTGGTGGCTGAAGTCTTTTCTTTGGAGCTTTGTTCCGCTGTAGAGAGGACTGTGGAGGTTGTCTCCAATGGAGAGGTGTTGGCGCTTGTGGAAGTAGCTGCAGCCGTAGACTGGGGAGGCGATGTAGCCTGTGCACTGGAGGTGGAGAATTCTGTTGTCAAGGAGGTGGGCACAGTGCTGGGCTCAGAGGTGAAAGTTGACGTAGCAGCAGCGGTTGAAGCTGTCTCCAACGGCGTGGTGTTGCTTGTAGTTGTGGTGAGAGCTGGTGAAGCGGTCTCCGGAGCAGAGCTCGTTAGAAGAGAAGAGGTGGTGGCAGAAGTTGAGCTTGTCCCAGGAGCAGCGGAGGATGTTTGTGCATGCACCACAGAGGTTGTCGTTGTTTGTCCCCCTTCAGTGGTGACCTGCTCAGGAGTGGATGTCACACCAGGGCTTGATTGCACTGGAGAGGTGGCTGAAGTCTTAAAACTGGAGCTTTCTCCTGAGGTCGACAGGATTGTGGAGGTGGTTCCAAGTGGAGACGTTTCCGGCCCAGCCGAAGAGACTGAAGGCGTAGATTTTGGCTCAGTTGGGGGCTGCACAACGGAGGTGCTGCCTTCCAGCCTTGTGGTGGTGCTGGACGCTGTGGTGGACTGAGCAAGTGATGTGGCCGGAGCAGAAGCTGTGGAGGTTGTCTCCAGAGCAGTGCTGCTGGTGGGTGCCGTTGTGGTGAATGTTGAGGAAGTGATCTCAGCAGTAGAGCTCAGAGGAAGAGCAGAAGTGGTGGCAGAAGTTGCTCTTGTCCCAGGAGCAGAGGACATCGTTCGTTCCGTGCCAGAGGTGGTCGCAGCTCCTGTGTTTGTCACTGGGATGGCTACATAGTCACCAGGGGATGTTCCAGCAGGGCTGGGTTGGATTGGAGTGGTGGCTGAAGTCTGGAGGCTGGAGCTTTGTCCCGTGGTTGAGAGGATTGTGGAGGTGGTGACATGTAGGGATGTCTTAGGCCCAACTGAAGAGACTGAAGGCGTAGACTGAGATGTGGACTGCACAACGGAGGTGGTGGCTTCTGGACTGGTGGTGGTGGACACAGTGGTGGACTCAGCAGCAGCTATGGAGGTTGTCTCAAGAAGAGTGCTGCTGGTGGGTGCCAGTGTGCTGAAAGCTGGGGAAGTGATCTCCAGAGTCGAGCTGGGTGGAAGAGCAGAAGTGGTGGCAGGAGTTGGTGTTGTCCCAGGAACTGAGGTCGATGTTTGGGCGAGGAGCGTGGTGGTCGCGTTTGTTGCTTCTCCTGCTGCAGTGGTGACCTGCAGAGTCCGGGCACTCTCAGTGGGGCTGGATTGCATGGTTGTGGTGGCTGAAGTCTTTTCTTTGGAGCTTTGTTCCGCTGTAGAGAGGACTGTGGAGGTTGTCTCCAATGGAGAGGTGTTGGCTCTTGTGGAAGTAGCTGCAGCCGTAGACTGGGGAGGCGATGTAGCCTGTGCACTGGAGGTGGAGAATTCTGTTGTCAAGGAGGTGGGCACAGTGCTGGGCTCAGAGGTGAAAGTTGACGTAGCAGCAGCGGTTGAAGCTGTCTCCAACGGCGTGGTGTTGCTTGTAGTTGTGGTGAGAGCTGGTGAAGCGGTCTCCGGAGCAGAGCTCGTTAGAAGAGAAGAGGTGGTGGCAGAAGTTGAGCTTGTCCCAGGAGCAGCGGAGGATGTTTGTGCACGCACCACAGAGGTTGTCGTTGTTTGTCCCCCTTCAGTGGTGACCTGCTCAGGAGTGGATGTCACACCAGGGCTTGATTGGACTGGAGAGGTGGCTGAAGTCTTAAAACTGGAGCTTTCTCCTGAGGTCGACAGGATTGTGGAGGTGGTTCCAAGTGGAGACGTTTCCGGCCCAGCCGAAGAGACTGAAGGCGTAGATTTTGGCTCAGTTGTAGGCTGCACAACGGAGGTGCTGCCTTCCAGCCTTGTGGTGGTGCTGGACGCTGTGGTGGACTGAGCAAGTGATGTGGCCGGAGCAGAAGCTGTGGAGGTTGTCTCCAGAGCAGTGCTGCTGGTGGGTGCCGTTGTGGTGAATGTTGAGGAAGTGATCTCAGCAGTAGAGCTCAGAGGAAGAGCAGAAGTGGTGGCAGAAGTTGCTCTTGCCCCAGGAGCAGAGGACATCGTTTGTTCAACGCCAGAGGTGGTCGCAGCTCCTGTGTTTGTCACTGGGATGGCTACATAGTCACCAGGGGATGTTCCAGCAGGGCTGGGTTGGATTGGAGTGGTGGCTGAAGTCTGGAGGCTGGAGCTTTGTCCCGTGGTTGAGAGGATTGTGGAGGTGGTGACATGTGGGGACGTCTTAGGCCCAACTGAAGAGACTGAAGGCGTAGACTGAGATGTGGACTGCACAACGGAGGTGGTGGCTTCTGGACTGGTGGTGGTGGACACAGTGGTGGACTCAGCAGCAGCTATGGAGGTTGTCTCAAGAAGAGTGCTGCTGGTGGGTGCCAGTGTGCTGAAAGCTGGGGAAGTGATCTCCAGAGTCGAGCTCGGTGGAAGAGCAGAAGTGGTGGCAGGAGTTGGTGTTGTCCCAGGAACTGAGGTCGATGTTTGGGCGAGGAGCGTGGTGGTCGCGTTTGTTGCTTCTCCTGCTGCAGTGGTGACCTGCAGAGTCCGGGCACTCTCAGTGGGGCTGGATTGCATGGTTTTGGTGGCTGAAGTCTTTTCTTTGGAGCTTTGTTCCGCTGTAGAGAGGACTGTGGAGGTTGTCTCCAATGGAGAGGTGTTGGCGCTTGTGGAAGTAGCTGCAGCCGTAGACTGGGGAGGCGATGTAGCCTGTGCACTGGAGGTGGAGAATTCTGTTGTCAAGGAGGTGGGCACAGTGCTGGGCTCAGAGGTGAAAGTTGACGTAGCAGCAGCGGTTGAAGCTGTCTCCAACGGCGTGGTGTTGCTTGTAGTTGTGGTGAGAGCTGGTGAAGCGGTCTCCGGAGCAGAGCTCGTTAGAAGAGAAGAGGTGGTGGCAGAAGTTGAGCTTGTCCCAGGAGCAGCGGAGGATGTTTGTGCATGCACCACAGAGGTTGTCGTTGTTTGTCCCCCTTCAGTGGTGACCTGCTCAGGAGTGGATGTCACACCAGGGCTTGATTGCACTGGAGAGGTGGCTGAAGTCTTAAAACTGGAGCTTTCTCCTGAGGTCGACAGGATTGTGGAGGTGGTTCCAAGTGGAGACGTTTCCGGCCCAGCCGAAGAGACTGAAGGCGTAGATTTTGGCTCAGTTGGGGGCTGCACAACGGAGGTGCTGCCTTCCAGCCTTGTGGTGGTGCTGGACGCTGTGGTGGACTGAGCAAGTGATGTGGCCGGAGCAGAAGCTGTGGAGGTTGTCTCCAGAGCAGTGCTGCTGGTGGGTGCCGTTGTGGTGAATGTTGAGGAAGTGATCTCAGCAGTAGAGCTCAGAGGAAGAGCAGAAGTGGTGGCAGAAGTTGCTCTTGTCCCAGGAGCAGAGGACATCGTTCGTTCCGTGCCAGAGGTGGTCGCAGCTCCTGTGTTTGTCACTGGGATGGCTACATAGTCACCAGGGGATGTTCCAGCAGGGCTGGGTTGGATTGGAGTGGTGGCTGAAGTCTGGAGGCTGGAGCTTTGTCCCGTGGTTGAGAGGATTGTGGAGGTGGTGACATGTAGGGATGTCTTAGGCCCAACTGAAGAGACTGAAGGCGTAGACTGAGATGTGGACTGCACAACGGAGGTGGTGGCTTCTGGACTGGTGGTGGTGGACACAGTGGTGGACTCAGCAGCAGCTATGGAGGTTGTCTCAAGAAGAGTGCTGCTGGTGGGTGCCAGTGTGCTGAAAGCTGGGGAAGTGATCTCCAGAGTCGAGCTGGGTGGAAGAGCAGAAGTGGTGGCAGGAGTTGGTGTTGTCCCAGGAACTGAGGTCGATGTTTGGGCGAGGAGCGTGGTGGTCGCGTTTGTTGCTTCTCCTGCTGCAGTGGTGACCTGCAGAGTCCGGGCACTCTCAGTGGGGCTGGATTGCATGGTTGTGGTGGCTGAAGTCTTTTCTTTGGAGCTTTGTTCCGCTGTAGAGAGGACTGTGGAGGTTGTCTCCAATGGAGAGGTGTTGGCTCTTGTGGAAGTAGCTGCAGCCGTAGACTGGGGAGGCGATGTAGCCTGTGCACTGGAGGTGGAGAATTCTGTTGTCAAGGAGGTGGGCACAGTGCTGGGCTCAGAGGTGAAAGTTGACGTAGCAGCAGCGGTTGAAGCTGTCTCCAACGGCGTGGTGTTGCTTGTAGTTGTGGTGAGAGCTGGTGAAGCGGTCTCCGGAGCAGAGCTCGTTAGAAGAGAAGAGGTGGTGGCAGAAGTTGAGCTTGTCCCAGGAGCAGCGGAGGATGTTTGTGCACGCACCACAGAGGTTGTCGTTGTTTGTCCCCCTTCAGTGGTGACCTGCTCAGGAGTGGATGTCACACCAGGGCTTGATTGGACTGGAGAGGTGGCTGAAGTCTTAAAACTGGAGCTTTCTCCTGAGGTCGACAGGATTGTAGAGGTGGTTCCAAGTGGAGACGTTTCCGGCCCAGCCGAAGAGACTGAAGGCGTAGATTTTGGCTCAGTTGTAGGCTGCACAACGGAGGTGCTGCCTTCCAGCCTTGTGGTGGTGCTGAACGCTGTGGTGGACTGAGCAAGTGATGTGGCCGGAGCAGAAGCTGTGGAGGTTGTCTCCAGAGCAGTGCTGCTGGTGGGTGCCGTTGTGGTGAATGTTGAGGAAGTGATCTCAGCAGTAGAGCTCAGAGGAAGAGCAGAAGTGGTGGCAGAAGTTGCTCTTGCCCCAGGAGCAGAGGACATCGTTTGTTCAACGCCAGAGGTGGTCGCAGCTCCTGTGTTTGTCACTGGGATGGCTACATAGTCACCAGGGGATGTTCCAGCAGGGCTGGGTTGGATTGGAGTGGTGGCTGAAGTCTGGAGGCTGGAGCTTTGTCCCGTGGTTGAGAGGATTGTGGAGGTGGTGACATGTGGGGACGTCTTAGGCCCAACTGAAGAGACTGAAGGCGTAGACTGAGATGTGGACTGCACAACGGAGGTGGTGGCTTCTGGACTGGTGGTGGTGGACACAGTGGTGGACTCAGCAGCAGCTATGGAGGTTGTCTCAAGAAGAGTGCTGCTGGTGGGTGCCAGTGTGCTGAAAGCTGGGGAAGTGATCTCCAGAGTCGAGCTCGGTGGAAGAGCAGAAGTGGTGGCAGGAGTTGGTGTTGTCCCAGGAACTGAGGTCGATGTTTGGGCGAGGAGCGTGGTGGTCGCGTTTGTTGCTTCTCCTGCTGCAGTGGTGACCTGCAGAGTCCGGGCACTCTCAGTGGGGCTGGATTGCATGGTTGTGGTGGCTGAAGTCTTTTCTTTGGAGCTTTGTTCCGCTGTAGAGAGGACTGTGGAGGTTGTCTCCAATGGAGAGGTGTTGGCTCTTGTGGAAGTAGCTGCAGCCGTAGACTGGGGAGGCGATGTAGCCTGTGCACTGGAGGTGGAGAATTCTGTTGTCAAGGAGGTGGGCACAGTGCTGGGCTCAGAGGTGAAAGTTGACGTAGCAGCAGCGGTTGAAGCTGTCTCCAACGGCGTGGTGTTGCTTGTAGTTGTGGTGAGAGCTGGTGAAGCGGTCTCCGGAGCAGAGCTCGTTAGAAGAGAAGAGGTGGTGGCAGAAGTTGAGCTTGTCCCAGGAGCAGCGGAGGATGTTTGTGCATGCACCACAGAGGTTGTCGTTGTTTGTCCCCCTTCAGTGGTGACCTGCTCAGGAGTGGATGTCACACCAGGGCTTGATTGGACTGGAGAGGTGGCTGAAGTCTTAAAACTGGAGCTTTCTCCTGAGGTCGACAGGATTGTGGAGGTGGTTCCAAGTGGAGACGTTTCCGGCCCAGCCGAAGAGACTGAAGGCGTAGATTTTGGCTCAGTTGTGGGCTGCACAACGGAGGTGCTGCCTTCCAGCCTTGTGGTGGTGCTGGACGCTGTGGTGGACTGAGCAAGTGATGTGGCTGGAGCAGAAGCTGTGGAGGTTGTCTCCAGAGCAGTGCTGCTGGTGGGTGCCGTTGTGGTGAATGTTGAGGAAGTGATCTCAGCAGTAGAGCTCAGAGGAAGAGCAGAAGTGGTGGCAGAAGTTGCTCTTGTCCCAGGAGCAGAGGACATCGTTTGTTCAACGCCAGAGGTGGTCGCAGCTCCTGTGTTTGTCACTGGGATGGCTACATAGTCACCAGGGGATGTTCCAGCAGGGCTGGGTTGGATTGGAGTGGTGGCTGAAGTCTGGAGGCTGGAGCTTTGTCCCGTGGTCGAGAGGATTGTGGAGGTGGTGACATGTGGGGACGTCTTAGGCCCAACTGAAGAGACTGAAGGCGTAGATTGAGATGTGGACTGCACAATGGAGGTGGTGGCTTCTGGACTGGTGGTGGTGGACACAGTGGTGGACTCAGCAGCAGCTATGGAGGTTGTCTCAAGAAGAGTGCTGCTGGTGGGTGCCAGTGTGCTGAAAGCTGGGGAAGTGATCTCCAGAGTCGAGCTCGGTGGAAGAGCAGAAGTGGTGGCAGGAGTTGGTGTTGTCCCAGGAACTGAGGTCGATGTTTGGGCGAGGAGCGTGGTGGTCGCGTTTGTTGCTTCTCCTGCTGCAGTGGTGACCTGCAGAGTCCGGGCACTCTCAGTGGGGCTGGATTGCATGGTTGTGGTGGCTGAAGTCTTTTCTTTGGAGCTTTGTTCCGCTGTAGAGAGGACTGTGGAGGTTGTCTCCAATGGAGAGGTGTTGGCTCTTGTGGAAGTAGCTGCAGCCGTAGACTGGGGAGGCGATGTAGCCTGTGCACTGGAGGTGGAGAATTCTGTTGTCAAGGAGGTGGGCACAGTGCTGGGCTCAGAGGTGAAAGTTGACGTAGCAGCAGCGGTTGAAGCTGTCTCCAACGGCGTGGTGTTGCTTGTAGTTGTGGTGAGAGCTGGTGAAGCGGTCTCCGGAGCAGAGCTCGTTAGAAGAGAAGAGGTGGTGGCAGAAGTTGAGCTTGTCCCAGGAGCAGCGGAGGATGTTTGTGCATGCACCACAGAGGTTGTCGTTGTTTGTCCCCCTTCAGTGGTGACCTGCTCAGGAGTGGATGTCACACCAGGGCTTGATTGGACTGGAGAGGTGGCTGAAGTCTTAAAACTGGAGCTTTCTCCTGAGGTCGACAGGATTGTGGAGGTGGTTCCAAGTGGAGACGTTTCCGGCCCAGCCGAAGAGACTGAAGACGTAGATTTTGGCTCAGTTGTGGGCTGCACAACGGAGGTGCTGCCTTCCAGCCTTGTGGTGGTGCTGGACGCTGTGGTGGACTGAGCAAGTGATGTGGCTGGAGCAGAAGCTGTGGAGGTTGTCTCCAGAGCAGTGCTGCTGGTGGGTGCCGTTGTGGTGAATGTTGAGGAAGTGATCTCAGCAGTAGAGCTCAGAGGAAGAGCAGAAGTGGTGGCAGAAGTTGCTCTTGTCGCAGGAGCAGAGGACATCGTTTGTTCCGTGCCAGAGGTGGTCGCAGCTCCTGTGTTTGTCACTGGGATGGCTACATAGTCACCAGGGGATGTTCCAGCAGGGCTGGGTTGGATTGGAGTGGTGGCTGAAGTCTGGAGGCTGGAGCTTTGTCCCGTGGTCGAGACGATTGTGGAGGTGGTGACATGTGGGGACGTCTTAGGCCCAACTGAAGAGACTGAAGGCGTAGATTGAGATGTGGACTGCACAACGGAGGTGGTGGCTTCTGGACTGGTGGTGGTGGACACAGTGGTGGACTCAGCAGCAGCTATGGAGGTTGTCTCAAGAAGAGTGCTGCTGGTGGGTGCCAGTGTGCTGAAAGCTGGGGAAGTGATCTCCAGAGTCGAGCTCGGTGGAAGAGCAGAAGTGGTGGCAGGAGTTGGTGTTGTCCCAGGAACTGAGGTCGATGTTTGGGCGAGGAGCGTGGTGGTCGCGTTTGTTGCTTCTCCTGCTGCAGTGGTGACCTGCAGAGTCCGGGCACTCTCAGTGGGGCTGGATTGCATGGTTGTGGTGGCTGAAGTCTTTTCTTTGGAGCTTTGTTCCGCTGTAGAGAGGACTGTGGAGGTTGTCTCCAATGGAGAGGTGTTGGCTCTTGTGGAAGTAGCTGCAGCCGTAGACTGGGGAGGCGATGTAGCCTGTGCACTGGAGGTGGAGAATTCTGTTGTCAAGGAGGTGGGCACAGTGCTGGGCTCAGAGGTGAAAGTTGACGTAGCAGCAGCGGTTGAAGCTGTCTCCAACGGCGTGGTGTTGCTTGTAGTTGTGGTGAGAGCTGGTGAAGCGGTCTCCGGAGCAGAGCTCGTTAGAAGAGAAGAGGTGGTGGCAGAAGTTGAGCTTGTCCCAGGAGCAGCGGAGGATGTTTGTGCATGCACCACAGAGGTTGTCGTTGTTTGTCCCCCTTCAGTGGTGACCTGCTCAGGAGTGGATGTCACACCAGGGCTTGATTGGACTGGAGAGGTGGCTGAAGTCTTAAAACTGGAGCTTTCTCCTGAGGTCGACAGGATTGTGGAGGTGGTTCCAAGTGGAGACGTTTCCGGCCCAGCCGAAGAGACTGAAGGCGTAGATTTTGGCTCAGTTGTGGGCTGCACAACGGAGGTGCTGCCTTCCAGCCTTGTGGTGGTGCTGGACGCTGTGGTGGACTGAGCAAGTGATGTGGCCGGAGCAGAAGCTGTGGAGGTTGTCTCCAGAGCAGTGCTGCTGGTGGGTGCCGTTGTGGTGAATGTTGAGGAAGTGATCTCAGCAGTAGAGCTCAGAGGAAGAGCAGAAGTGGTGGCAGAAGTTGCTCTTGTCCCAGGAGCAGAGGACATCGTTTGTTCAACGCCAGAGGTGGTCGCAGCTCCTGTGTTTGTCACTGGGATGGCTACATAGTCACCAGGGGATGTTCCAGCAGGGCTGGGTTGGATTGGAGTGGTGGCTGAAGTCTGGAGGCTGGAGCTTTGTCCCGTGGTCGAGAGGATTGTGGAGGTGGTGACATGTGGGGACGTCTTAGGCCCAACTGAAGAGACTGAAGGCGTAGATTGAGATGTGGACTGCACAATGGAGGTGGTGGCTTCTGGACTGGTGGTGGTGGACACAGTGGTGGACTCAGCAGCAGCTATGGAGGTTGTCTCAAGAAGAGTGCTGCTGGTGGGTGCCAGTGTGCTGAAAGCTGGGGAAGTGATCTCCAGAGTCGAGCTCGGTGGAAGAGCAGAAGTGGTGGCAGGAGTTGGTGTTGTCCCAGGAACTGAGGTCGATGTTTGGGCGAGGAGCGTGGTGGTCGCGTTTGTTGCTTCTCCTGCTGCAGTGGTGACCTGCAGAGTCCGGGCACTCTCAGTGGGGCTGGATTGCATGGTTGTGGTGGCTGAAGTCTTTTCTTTGGAGCTTTGTTCCGCTGTAGAGAGGACTGTGGAGGTTGTCTCCAATGGAGAGGTGTTGGCTCTTGTGGAAGTAGCTGCAGCCGTAGACTGGGGAGGCGATGTAGCCTGTGCACTGGAGGTGGAGAATTCTGTTGTCAAGGAGGTGGGCACAGTGCTGGGCTCAGAGGTGAAAGTTGACGTAGCAGCAGCGGTTGAAGCTGTCTCCAACGGCGTGGTGTTGCTTGTAGTTGTGGTGAGAGCTGGTGAAGCGGTCTCCGGAGCAGAGCTCGTTAGAAGAGAAGAGGTGGTGGCAGAAGTTGAGCTTGTCCCAGGAGCAGCGGAGGATGTTTGTGCATGCACCACAGAGGTTGTCGTTGTTTGTCCCCCTTCAGTGGTGACCTGCTCAGGAGTGGATGTCACACCAGGGCTTGATTGGACTGGAGAGGTGGCTGAAGTCTTAAAACTGGAGCTTTCTCCTGAGGTCGACAGGATTGTGGAGGTGGTTCCAAGTGGAGACGTTTCCGGCCCAGCCGAAGAGACTGAAGACGTAGATTTTGGCTCAGTTGTGGGCTGCACAACGGAGGTGCTGCCTTCCAGCCTTGTGGTGGTGCTGGACGCTGTGGTGGACTGAGCAAGTGATGTGGCTGGAGCAGAAGCTGTGGAGGTTGTCTCCAGAGCAGTGCTGCTGGTGGGTGCCGTTGTGGTGAATGTTGAGGAAGTGATCTCAGCAGTAGAGCTCAGAGGAAGAGCAGAAGTGGTGGCAGAAGTTGCTCTTGTCGCAGGAGCAGAGGACATCGTTTGTTCCGTGCCAGAGGTGGTCGCAGCTCCTGTGTTTGTCACTGGGATGGCTACATAGTCACCAGGGGATGTTCCAGCAGGGCTGGGTTGGATTGGAGTGGTGGCTGAAGTCTGGAGGCTGGAGCTTTGTCCCGTGGTCGAGACGATTGTGGAGGTGGTGACATGTGGGGACGTCTTAGGCCCAACTGAAGAGACTGAAGGCGTAGATTGAGATGTGGACTGCACAACGGAGGTGGTGGCTTCTGGACTGGTGGTGGTGGACACAGTGGTGGACTCAGCAGCAGCTATGGAGGTTGTCTCAAGAAGAGTGCTGCTGGTGGGTGCCAGTGTGCTGAAAGCTGGGGAAGTGATCTCCAGAGTCGAGCTCGGTGGAAGAGCAGAAGTGGTGGCAGGAGTTGGTGTTGTCCCAGGAACTGAGGTCGATGTTTGGGCGAGGAGCGTGGTGGTCGCGTTTGTTGCTTCTCCTGCTGCAGTGGTGACCTGCAGAGTCCGGGCACTCTCAGTGGGGCTGGATTGCATGGTTGTGGTGGCTGAAGTCTTTTCTTTGGAGCTTTGTTCCGCTGTAGAGAGGACTGTGGAGGTTGTCTCCAATGGAGAGGTGTTGGCTCTTGTGGAAGTAGCTGCAGCCGTAGACTGGGGAGGCGATGTAGCCTGTGCACTGGAGGTGGAGAATTCTGTTGTCAAGGAGGTGGGCACAGTGCTGGGCTCAGAGGTGAAAGTTGACGTAGCAGCAGCGGTTGAAGCTGTCTCCAACGGCGTGGTGTTGCTTGTAGTTGTGGTGAGAGCTGGTGAAGCGGTCTCCGGAGCAGAGCTCGTTAGAAGAGAAGAGGTGGTGGCAGAAGTTGAGCTTGTCCCAGGAGCAGCGGAGGATGTTTGTGCATGCACCACAGAGGTTGTCGTTGTTTGTCCCCCTTCAGTGGTGACCTGCTCAGGAGTGGATGTCACACCAGGGCTTGATTGGACTGGAGAGGTGGCTGAAGTCTTAAAACTGGAGCTTTCTCCTGAGGTCGACAGGATTGTGGAGGTGGTTCCAAGTGGAGACGTTTCCGGCCCAGCCGAAGAGACTGAAGGCGTAGATTTTGGCTCAGTTGTGGGCTGCACAACGGAGGTGCTGCCTTCCAGCCTTGTGGTGGTGGTGGACGCTGTGGTGGACTGAGCAAGTGATGTGGCTGGAGCAGAAGCTGTGGAGGTTGTCTCCAGAGCAGTGCTGCTGGTGGGTGCCGTTGTGGTGAATGTTGAGGAAGTGATCTCAGCAGTAGAGCTCAGAGTCAGAGCAGAAGTGGTGGCAGAAGTTGCTCTTGTCGCAGGAGCAGAGGACATCGTTTGTTCCGTGCCAGAGGTGGTCGCAGCTCCTGTGTTTGTCACTGGGATGGCTACATAGTCACCAGGGGATGTTCCAGCAGGGCTGGGTTGGATTGGAGTGGTGGCTGAAGTCTGGAGGCTGGAGCTTTGTCCCGTGGTCGAGAGGATTGTGGAGGTGGTGACATGTGGGGACGTCTTAGGCCCAACTGAAGAGACTGAAGGCGTAGATTGAGATGTGGACTGCACAACGGAGGTGGTGGCTTCTGGACTGGTGGTGGTGGACACAGTGGTGGACTCAGCAGCAGCTATGGAGGTTGTCTCAAGAAGAGTGCTGCTGGTGGGTGCCAGTGTGCTGAAAGCTGGGGAAGTGATCTCCAGAGTCGAGCTCGGTGGAAGAGCAGAAGTGGTGGCAGGAGTTGGTGTTGTCCCAGGAACTGAGGTCGATGTTTGGGCGAGGAGCGTGGTGGTCGCGTTTGTTGCTTCTCCTGCTGCAGTGGTGACCTGCAGAGTCCGGGCACTCTCAGTGGGGCTGGATTGCATGGTTGTGGTGGCTGAAGTCTTTTCTTTGGAGCTTTGTTCCGCTGTAGAGAGGACTGTGGAGGTTGTCTCCAATGGAGAGGTGTTGGCTCTTGTGGAAGTAGCTGCAGCCGTAGACTGGGGAGGCGATGTAGCCTGTGCACTGGAGGTGGAGAATTCTGTTGTCAAGGAGGTGGGCACAGTGCTGGGCTCAGAGGTGAAAGTTGACGTAGCAGCAGCGGTTGAAGCTGTCTCCAACGGCGTGGTGTTGCTTGTAGTTGTGGTGAGAGCTGGTGAAGCGGTCTCCGGAGCAGAGCTCGTTAGAAGAGAAGAGGTGGTGGCAGAAGTTGAGCTTGTCCCAGGAGCAGCGGAGGATGTTTGTGCATGCACCACAGAGGTTGTCGTTGTTTGTCCCCCTTCAGTGGTGACCTGCTCAGGAGTGGATGTCACACCAGGGCTTGATTGGACTGGAGAGGTGGCTGAAGTCTTAAAACTGGAGCTTTCTCCTGAGGTCGACAGGATTGTGGAGGTGGTTCCAAGTGGAGACGTTTCCGGCCCAGCCGAAGAGACTGAAGGCGTAGATTTTGGCTCAGTTGTGGGCTGCACAACGGAGGTGCTGCCTTCCAGCCTTGTGGTGGTGGTGGACGCTGTGGTGGACTGAGCAAGTGATGTGGCTGGAGCAGAAGCTGTGGAGGTTGTCTCCAGAGCAGTGCTGCTGGTGGGTGCCGTTGTGGTGAATGTTGAGGAAGTGATCTCAGCAGTAGAGCTCAGAGTCAGAGCAGAAGTGGTGGCAGAAGTTGCTCTTGTCCCAGGAGCAGAGGACATCGTTTGTTCCGTGCCAGAGGTGGTCGCAGCTCCTGTGTTTGTCACTGGGATGGCTACATAGTCACCAGGGGATGTTCCAGCAGGGCTGGGTTGGATTGGAGTGGTGGCTGAAGTCTGGAGGCTGGAGCTTTGTCCCGTGGTCGAGAGGATTGTGGAGGTGGTGACATGTGGGGACGTCTTAGGCCCAACTGAAGAGACTGAAGGCGTAGATTGAGATGTGGACTGCACAACGGAGGTGGTGGCTTCTGGACTGGTGGTGGTGGACACAGTGGTGGACTCAGCAGCAGCTATGGAGGTTGTCTCAAGAAGAGTGCTGCTGGTGGGTGCCAGTGTGCTGAAAGCTGGGGAAGTGATCTCCAGAGTCGAGCTCGGTGGAAGAGCAGAAGTGGTGGCAGGAGTTGGTGTTGTCCCAGGAACTGAGGTCGATGTTTGGGCGAGGAGCGTGGTGGTCGCGTTTGTTGCTTCTCCTGCTGCAGTGGTGACCTGCAGAGTCCGGGCACTCTCAGTGGGGCTGGATTGCATGGTTGTGGTGGCTGAAGTCTTTTCTTTGGAGCTTTGTTCCGCTGTAGAGAGGACTGTGGAGGTTGTCTCCAATGGAGAGGTGTTGGCTCTTGTGGAAGTAGCTGCAGCCGTAGACTGGGGAGGCGATGTAGCCTGTGCACTGGAGGTGGAGAATTCTGTTGTCAAGGAGGTGGGCACAGTGCTGGGCTCAGAGGTGAAAGTTGACGTAGCAGCAGCGGTTGAAGCTGTCTCCAACGGCGTGGTGTTGCTTGTAGTTGTGGTGAGAGCTGGTGAAGCGGTCTCCGGAGCAGAGCTCGTTAGAAGAGAAGAGGTGGTGGCAGAAGTTGAGCTTGTCCCAGGAGCAGCGGAGGATATTTGTGCATGCACCACAGAGGTCGCCCTTGTTCCTGTCCCTTCGGTAGTGGCCTGGTCTCTAGTGGATGTCTCAGTCTGACTGGATTGTACTGGAGTGGTGGCTGAAGCTATTCGGCTGTTGATTTCTGCTGGGGTTGACAGGATTTCGGAGGTTGTCGCCGGTGGAGACGTCTCTGTCCGAATTAAAGTGCCTGAGGGTGTGGACTCAGGCTGGGATGTGGACTGGACAGCCGAGCTGGTGCCTCCTGGCCTTGGGGTGGTGGATACACTGCTGGACCCAACTGTGGATGTGCCCAGCCGTGCACCTGAGGAGGTTGATTTAGGAGCTGTACTGCTGGTGGCTGTGGTGAGAGATGGGGCAGTTGTCTCCAGAGTCGAGCTCAGAGGAAGAGCAGAAGTGGTGGCAGAAGTTGCTATTGTTGCAGGAGCCGAGGTTGACATTTGGTCAGGGACCATGGTGGTCACAGATGTGAACTCTGCTGCTGCCATGGTGACGTGCTTACTCTGGTTTCTCTCCATGGTGCTGGATTGCATGGTTGTGGTGGCTGAAGTCTTTGGTTTGGAGCTTTGTTCTGCTGTAGAGAGCACTGTGGAAGTTGTCTCCATTGGAGAGGTGTTGGCTCTAGTGGAAGTGGCTGCAGCTGTAGACTGGGGAGGCGATGTGCCCTGCTCAGTCACCAATGAGGTTTCCATTTTCATGGATGTGTCTGATACCCTCGTTTTGTCATCCGTTGTGTTTGACCTTTCCGTTGTCCTGGTTATCATATTTGTTGGTGGTGATTTCTCATTTCCCGGGGTTGCAGGAGATGTTGCTTTCCTGTCAGTAGTTGATGTTATTCCTTCAATGGTCTGTCCTGTCTCATGAGGTTCTTTTGTCTCTGAATTTCCTGTTATAGAAATTGATTTTTCAGGTATTTTTTGAAAACATCTGTTAGTCTTAATTCTCTACATTTTTTGAACTAATTCCTCTGTATTAATTTTTTTCTAAATACTCTTTTTGTGCATTTTTTCTGTTTTCACTAAGTCATACTTTAGAGATTTCTTTTTCCAGGTTTTTTGTTAATATATTCCTATATTTACATCTCCTCCAATAGTAATACATGAGGAGACTCGGGAATCATATGCTGATCAAGAAATCTCTTATATTTATTAGTATAGAGTAACAGAATGGTTTGTGTTGGAAGAGATCCAGAAAATCCTTTTGTTTCCCCCCGCTGCTATGGGCAGGAACATCTACTATCCCAAGTTGCTCAAAGTCCCATCCAACGTGGCCTTGCACCCTTCCAGGGATCCAGGGCCAGGCACAGCTGCTCTGGCCACCCTATGCTACCACCATCACAGGGAACAATTCCTTCCTCATACCTGTCCTAAATCAACCCTCTCTAAGCTTGAAGCCATTCCCCTATGTCCTCTCCCTCCATCCCTTGTCCCAAGTCCCTCTCCAGCTCTCTTGGAGCCCATTTAGGCACTGGGAAGACCTCCAAGTTCTCCCTGGAGCTGTCTCATCTACAGGCTGGACAATTCCTGTTGCCTTGGCCTGGCTCCACATGAGCTGCTCTGTCATTCTGCTCACCTTGGGGGCCTCATCTGGACTCAGTCCAACAGGTTGAATGATCACTGGACCTTTTACCCCTTCAACAATGGTGTTATCACAAAACCTCTTGCACTTTATCTGTTCCTTCATGCACTGAAATCAGTAAACATGTCCAGCTGGAGGTTCTCTGAAGAGATCTTCACAGAACAATAAAACCAGAATGTTCTTTGCACATGAACATGTGCATTTGCATGTGCAAGATATCTCAATTTCCTCCACTGCAATTCAGGAGATCCATTCTTTTTTTTTTTTTTCCTGAATAATTTTCATTCTAATCCTGTCTTCCAAAATATTTGCAAGATTCCTAACTTTTATTGTTCCATCGATAATATTTCAAATTATTTAGGAGCAACTTAGGTGGAGAACTAATGGCATTTAAAATGTAATCTCACTTACTGCTAGGCATTAATATTTATGTATTTTTAATACAAGTTTTCTCATCCAAACCCAGAAAAGAACCCCATAACAGCCATCTATGAGGATTTGCCTCCACCCTGGATGATTTCTTCTTTTAGGAAAGTGTTATGTCAATCACTGTTAAAATTTATTCTCTCATTAAATTCTTAGTCCAGCTGAGGGTTTCCCTTTGGCTGAAACCTTTTGTCAAAAAGGAAATTGAATCAGGCTGTACCAGTTTGTTCCTTTTCCTAATTCTTAAGACTTTGTTATTTCATATGGTCTTGTTATTATTTAGTAACTAGTTTAAAGATTCTTCTGCTTTTGGCAGTAAAGCTAGTTAGGAGAGAATTCCCCAAACTCCTTCCTTTCCAATGAGAAATCACATTCCTACCCTACCCCATCTTTTTGATGTCCCCAGTTTTCCATGGAAAAGAGGGTCAAAGACTGGCTGTTCAGAGTTTTCTGTGACAGCTTCTCAAGAGCACTGAGCTGTTTTGGGATTTAAATATATATTTCACTGAGGGACATCAGTCATGTCTGTAATTCCCAGATTTCGAAGGAGTAGTAGACACCAAAATAGGTGAATATAGGGGTTGAGAAAAACACTCTGAACAATTCCAACATTTTTCAAAATACTCTGAGCAAGTCCAACATTTTTCAAGCTGCTTTTTACGTAAGCATTACATATAAATGCTCTGGTTTTTCATGCTTTCTGAATTGGCAACACCTTAAAAAATCTGCTATTCATCCATGGCTCTTTCAGTGACGACAACACAATAGCCATGGGTTTGTCACCCCAATTAAATTCCCCTGTTCCCCTGAGGTGGACACAAATATTCCAAGCCATCTCCATGGTGTGGTTCTAAGGAGGGGCTCGTTCTATTAATAATCTGACACTGGAATCACACCCTGGTCTCTCCCCTGTCAGGTTGGTTGTGTCACCTCAGGAGATTCTCTTTTGGTAAAGCATTCCAGGCTCATTAGTAATGCTTGGGCTTGACACCCACCAGGAAATGAGCAGGGCTGGCATCCTGCCTCAGGCAGTGCCGTTAGGAGAGAGGGAGGATGGAGAAGGGGAGAGGGGCACTCAGACCAAGCTCTTTCAAATGGAAGGAATCGCTATCCCATCCCAGCATCCTCACAAACAGCTTCATGGAATTGTAGTTTAGCCATAGTTCGACCCCTCCCTGCCTTAAAGCCCATCTTGTTTCATCCCTACCTTCCACCATCCCAGGTTGCTCCAAACCCTGTCCAACCTGGCCTTGGACACTTCCACAGCTGCTCTGGGCAACATGTGCCAGGGCCTCATCACCCTCTGAATTTTCCCCTAATATCTCATCTCTATCACTTTGAAGCCATTTCCCCTTATCTTATCACTCCAGGCCCTTGGAAATTCTCTCCCTCTCCCCATCTTGTTGGCTCCCTTCAGGTTCTGGTCACCCAAAGCTTCTCTCCTCCAGACTGAACAACCCCAGTTCTCCCAGCGGGGCTACTCCATCCCTTTGATCCTCCTGGAGCCTCCTCTGGACTCTTTATCCTGTGCTGGGACCCCCAGCCTGGAGACAGCTCTGCAGGTGAGGTCTCACCTGAGCCAGGCAGAGTCACACCAAATCTCTTTGTTGTCACAGCTCACCAGCTGGACAATGGAAGGGAAGAGTTTCTGTGGGGTTTTTGCAGGTATTTGTTCTACCTGCACTCCCTGAGTGTGCTGTGCACCCACCTGGAGCCCCCTGTGCTGTCAGGGGCTGTGTGGTCATGTGAACACTGTGCAAAGCACAGCTCTGAGCTGTCCCTCCCTGCAGGACTTGTCCCCCGAGATCCAGCCCAGAGCAAGGCCCAGCTCTGTCTGTTATACACAAAAATAATGCCTTGTTTCTTCCCCATTCCTAAATCTCTGTTGTCTTTCTGGATTCCAGACTCAATCAAGTGATGCTCTGGTATTTTGTGCATGAGAGGGCTCAGAAAACAGCAGATTACAAATAACAGGTGTGGTAATATTAATGTTAGAATGGGAGGTCAGAGAAGAGTCAGAGAAAGGAAGGGGCAGCCAATGTGGCAATGAGTAAATTGGTAGTAGCTCCTCAAGCTTTGTTTCTACTCACAGACCTGTTCTTGTCTTTTGTATTCACATGAATGGTCCCGATATTGAACATTGCAGAGTTTTCAGAATTAAGGCAGCACCAAAAAACATTGGAGGGACAGGACACAGGGAATGGCTCCCCACTGCCAGAGGGCAGGGATGGATGGGATCTTGGGCAGGAATTCTTTCTTGTGAGGTGGGGATGGAATTCCCAGAGCAGCTGTGGCTGCCCCTGGATCCCTGGCAGTGCCCAAGGCCAGGCCAAGGGAGCAGCCTGGGACAGTGGGAGGTGTCCCTGCCATGGCAGGGGTGGCACTGGATGGGCTTTGAGGTCCTTCCCAACCCAAACCATTCTGTGTTATAAAATAAATATAAATGTAAATGTAAATGTAAATGTAAATGTAAATGTAAATGTAAATGTAAATGTAAATGTAAATATAAATATAAGCAAATGTAATTGTAAATTTATATATAAATTGGAATATAGATATAAATATAAATATATGCAAATGTAAATGTAAATGTATATATAACTTTGAATATAAATATAATAATAAAAATATAAAATAAAAATTAACATATAACTATAACTATAAATAACTATAGCTATAATTATAAGTATACCTATAAATATACATATAAAATAGAAATAACCCTATTCATATAATATGATATAATATGATATAATATGATATAATATGATATAATATGATATAATATGATATAATATGAAATAATATTATATAATATGAAATAAAATTATATAATATGATATAATATGACATAATATGATAAAATATGATGTAATATGATAAAATATGATAAAATATGATGTAATATGATATTATTATATAATAATATAATGTAATATAATGTAATGTAATGTAATTAATATGATATAACATAATGTAGTCTAATGTAACGTAATGTAATGTAATGTAATGTAATATAATATAATATAATATAATGCAATATAATGTGATGTAATATAATGTAATGTAAGTAAACCTGTAAATATAATTATAATTAAACCTATAAATATTAATATGAACATATATAAATATATATTTTTTAATTTTAAAAAGTATACAGATCTCTATAAATGTCAGAAATAAGTAGGGTTTTTCCCTAAAATGTGTAATACTGAAATCCCTGTACCTTGGTGCATTTATATTTATATATATACTATTTTCTATATTAACATATAAATTATTTGCTATATAAACAGCTAGAGAATGGGTAAATTCCTCCTTTTTTTTTTCTGTACTACCTGGAGGTTTTAAGCCATTCCTGGCCATGCCCAATAGACTTGTTATCAGGGATTTTTCAGAATGCTGAAAGAGGGGAACAACTACTCCCCTGGCAGAGGGATCTGGTGATGCACAGAGCTAAACTCTCCATATCCCACCTCTCTGCATCCCAAATTCCTCTGGGAATCAGCCTGGAATGACACACTTCTAACAATAATTAGATATATTCTAACACTAATTAGATATATTCATATTTCAGCAGTAATTTTGCAGACATTAAAATATTCAGATTGAATTGCAAACTCTAGAATAAGTGACCCTTGCCCTTGCAAAGGGACACCAATCCACCAAGAATTCAGCAAAATATCAAAGTTTTCTCACTGGAACAGCAGGGATTTCCTGATCCCAGTCAGAAATTCCTAGCAGGGATTTCCAAAGCTGGAATTCTTTTGCAGTGCAGTGGGGAAAGTGAAATATTTTCATGTCCACCTGCACTTAAAATCTGGCTCTGGGCAGGAATCCTCGTGCAGATTTCTATTCACCAGCTCAGGCAAAACCAGCCTAAATCTTACCAAGACATGGTTAATTAATTGAAATTAATATAATTTTATTAATATTAAAAACTCCAAGTGTTTTTGAGCCCATATACTTTAAAGCAATGTTCAGCTCCAGTGTTTCCCCTCTAATTCAGAACTAAAACTGCCTTAATTGCCTTTAATTTAAAACTAATTTCAATTAAGCTGCTGGTTGTGTGAACATTTTATATGTTGGCACCATGCATTTAAAATGTCTCTAGTAATTTTAATTAATTAATTAATTAATTAATTAATTAACTCGGGGGGAGCACTGTAAGTCACTGGGACTTCAAGTCCTAAGTGTCCTATTTATTCCATAAAATTAAATTTATAAAACTTTGAGTAACCATTACCACAAAACTGCTTTCCATGTAGAAATCAAATAATTACAGCTTGATTTTAAAAAAAATTAAAATTTTAGATTAATAAATGCCTTCTAGATTTTAAATTCAGAGGCATTTCCAAAGCTAATTTTCATGTTATAAGAAATATAATTTCAGAGACTGGAGAACTCCAGAATTTCTGTCATTTCCTTGCCATTAATAATGTCATTTTTACCCATTTTTTTCAAAAAATACACAACTAGAAATTACTGTAAAACTCTCAAAATACTTTTAGCTTGATTATTTTCTATTACCAATATGATTTGGATTCCCCCTCGCCCTTTTATGATTTCAAAACTCAAGTGAGGAATGTAGATGAGCCGTTTATAAAGTAAATATTAACGTCTCATTCATCTCCTTTCAGAAAACAAAATTAACTTTGCCTGCTAAAACAAATGTTGCAATTTCTATTTTGGCTTTTGCTCCATGAAATTAGATCAGCTCAGCTTTGGCAATTCCTCTGCATTTATATTCAATAAATCTGAAAAATAAATGTTGTCCTCTCTCTTATTTTCTTCTTTTAACTGATGAAAAAAACTAATGAGCAGAAGGGCTAAAAACTGGCAAGACCATGAGCAAGATTAGCCCATCACTCCAAAGAGATTTGTGGTTTTTCAGTTGTATCACAAATTCTGGATAAATTTAATCATCAATGTTGTTTGAAGATGGGAACAAAACCTGTTTTGCTGTTCATTTTAGTGGTCATAATTTAATACACAAAGTCTGCAGAAAATATATACTGACACAGTTTTTCTAATAAAAAAGTAAATGAGGTATTTTTTTTTAATTAAGTAATTAAATAAACTAACTGATTAAATGAATTTAACTTACCAAAAGAGCAGCACAATACAACGATAACACACAAAACCTTCATCTTCGATCGGGATAAATTTATCGTCCAATCCATCCTTTTGTTTTTTCCTTACAAGATTACAATTTTCTGACAAGATCAAGAATTTTCCCAAACTCCCTCTGGGGATCTGCAGCTCTGGCAGCACAGGAGTGACCCTCACACGGGAGAGGGGACACGATGAGTGCGATGGTCAAGGGGGAAATGTTCTTAAACTCCAGCCCCTTGCATAACGCCAGCCTTGGTGGAGGCTCGGGCCACACCTGTACCTGACAACCTGAGGATTTCCAAATTAGAACCTGGTACTTTCCCTCTAGGGAAGGTAAATAAGAAACTCTCTGCTTGAAAAGGTCAGCAGGAGTGAATCTGAGCATGAAATGAGCCGGAATGGGGACAGGTCTACACCCTTGGAGGCCACAATCACACATTCATCTCGCAGATATTTAAGTTCAGGGTGGACGCGGAGACAGGAGTTTGGCTGGGCTTTGAGTTTACATTTCAGTGGCACAGCTCTGGTCTGAGTGACAAAGAGCAAACATTTCCTGATGCTCTCTGTGGGGTGCTGGGAGCAGCAAGAGCTCGGGGTGATTGATAAGAAAAGCCCCTTGGGATCATCCTTCCTTCCTTCCTTCCTTCCTTCCTTGGGATCAAAGGTGCAGCCACGGCCAAAACTGCAAACCTGGCATGGTCTCAGTTATTCCCTGAGATTTCTCCCCTGGAGAATGGACAAAAAGATTCAGAAGAACTCCTCTGATGGAATGGCCAGGGGTAAACCCATGGATAAAGTGGCAAATCCCAGCAAAGCCACACGTTGCTCTAGCAGATCCATGGGGTAGTTTAAGGATAGATGAAGTTCAAGGAGGAACTGCCACACCCCAGATTCCAGATGAGAATTGAAAAGGTTTCCAATTATTTTCAGCCATCACCAATGCTGAGTTTGATGCTTTATCCTTTTAATTCCTGATCAGGATTGACCTACAGGTGGACAGACTCTCTTTGGGGTTGGGTCCCTTCATCCCTCAAGTCTTGTCCCTGTTCTCTTTCCAGAATCCTGTTCCTCTTTCCTCTCACACCTCTTCCAAACCCAACATTCCTTGTTCAAGGTGAGCCCAGGAAAAATAAATAAATTCTTATTTGCATTTTCCATCACTTTTTATTTCAGTCTCACTAAACCCAGCACCCAGGAAAGGTCCAAAACCTTTTTAAATCCCTGATGGAGAGGCTTCATCACCAGCTCAGCTCTAGGTATAGAGGGACAGTTTTTCAACAGATGCCTGAAGAATAGTAAATGCTTTTTGGATGACCTGGAAATTCTCTGGAAACCAATTCTAATTCACTCAGCTGGAGGTTTTTTATGAGTTATTAATGAAATGTTCAGTTTGATTGGATTGAAAAGTTATTTTATACTTATACAACTTGTAGGGGACTGTTCTGCTTTGAATATCCAAGGGATTTTTTGTAATTGCTGAAGATTGTTTATATTAAAAAAACTTTTTCACACATCAAGAACCAGTAAACACTGCCGTATACATTAACAACAAAATAAATGTAAATTCAGTTTTCCTAATTGAGGAACTAAATAGGTTTTAAAAGCCTGGATTTCTTCACACAAATGCTATTTCTCTGTAAAATTTCTGTGATACAAAGACCCTCTTGCTTGGATAACACAGAAAGACCCAAAGTTCCTCCCAGAGCTGCTGAAATTCCCTCCAGCACACCTGTCACGATGTGAGGGACTGACGTGGGCCCGTTCCTGCCTGGTTGTGCAAGAACTGGGTAAATTGAACATCCTTGACCTTTCCTCAAGTGTTACTAAGGGAGAAACAATTTGTGATTCACGACTCATTTCTGCCTGGGTCGCCTCTTTGACGTGAGCTGTCTTTGGTTTCATCTCCCTGCGTAAAAAAAGGTTGATAAATCGAAGGGGAGTGGAAAAATCATCCCAGCTTTGGAGAGGAATCATCCCAGCTTTGGAGGTAAATCAACCAGATGGAAATAAAATAATAAAATTTAAACAAAGGAGCTTTGGGGATGATTCTGGGGGTCTCCAAGGTTAAGCAAAAAGGCACAACCCATCCTGTTTTCACTTGGAATTTTAATTACAAACAGCCCAGTGGACTCTGCTTATTTTAGTTTGAGTCTCAAAATCCTGGATGGAAAAGCTCCACACACACCTGCATCAAGAGGGAGGCCTGATACTGTTAAAAATAAACATTTTAATTAATTTTTGCAGGCAAAACCTCCTTGGGGTAATAGATTCTGTGCCAAACACCTTTGTGATATAAAGGTGATGGTTGCTGCAGGGGATTACATGAGAGCCCTTGAAACAAGAGCTGCTCCTTCATGATCTGTCTGCAGTCACGTTTGCATAATCCAGCATCGTTTCCTTTCATCAGAACTGGGAGTTTGCACCTCCCTGGCAGGGACACCTGGCTGCACACCCTCCTGATTTCACCAGTAAATGAAAGTGAAGGGAAAGCCTTAATGGTTGGGGAGGAATGCAGTACCTTAAGAAAAGCTGTGGGTTAATTTATAATTTCCTTTTTAAACCTGCCGTTTGAAGCAGGAATTAAATTCAGTAAGAGAACTTCTGAAACAGAGATAATTCCTGCACTTGTGCTGCTGGGGCAAAGGAAAGGGAATGAAGTAGCTTGAGAAGGAATTCATAACAACTTTCAGTCTTTGCCTGTCCCATGTCAGTGAGCGCTCACTAAACTCTGATTTATCAGGTTTTACCAGTTGGTTTTGTAACCAAATACTTCCTTCTGCTGGCATTAACTGAGAACTGCATTTGAAACCCAAACCATCCCAGGGCTGTGGAAGGAAGTGGTTCCCCCTATTTTATTCTCCTTTATTTCTGGAACAGGGCATTGTCTCAGTTTATCACTGCTGTCTGAACAGAAATCCTCTCAGCAGCTCCTGTGCCAGGTGCACCCCACACCCAGACCCACCTGTGATGCAGGTGACTCCCTAAAATTAGAACATGAGGCAATGTTGAAAGCTAAAAGGAGAATCTGGACAATGTTTCCTGTGAGTGGGTGCTCAAAAAAAAAACCTTTGGCTGTTGAGTGACCCCCAACATCCCTTGGACCGCGTGGGGGGAATCCAGAGCCTGCAAGGAAGAACTGGAACAATTCCACAGCCCAGGGAGAGTTTCTGAGGGAGTAACCAGACACACATCATGCACCACAGAGGAAAAGTTTGCAGAAAATCATGTGAAATCTCCCTGGTTTAAGGGGTATGAACACATTTCAGGTGACACGGGGAGAGGAGAGAAAACACTTCTGAAGGAAGACATTGTTCACAGGATCCCAGGATGGGTTGGGTTGAAAGAAACTTTAAAGATCATCTCATTCCTTCACCTTCCACTAGAAAGATGATGATCTGCCCCCAAATAAACTGTTTCAAACATTAAATAAAATAAAAGAACCAGCTGATCACTCTTAATAAATCCATAAATCCCTCACCTGCCGCGATGCTCTGCAGCCAGGACAGGATGTCCATCCCAGAGGTGTCCTTGGAGCTCAGTGGCCTCTTGAACTCAATCCTCGTGTACAAAGTGGGTCTGGGCAGCCCCCTGGGGCCAAGGAATGAGGGGGTCCCTCCAGGATCCCCAGTGTCCCCAGTGCCAGGTGCCACCAGACCTGTCAGTGCAGCAGAAGGGTCCCAAGTTCTGCTCCTGCTGCTCTGGAGCCCCCGGGCTCCAGGATTGATGGAGATGGGCAGGGCTGGGGGGGGAGAAGATCCTTCAGCATCAGGGGCTGCCACGGGAGAAGGCTGGGGAGGGTCCCCTCTGTCACCCTGGTGGGGGAGGGACAGTGATGTGCGTGCCCTTTGTGCCATGGGGGGCTTTGGGCCGTGCTCTGCGAGCACCAGCGAGGGGTTGCGGGGCTGTGGGGCCAACTCATCCACGGTGCTTGGCCCAAGGAGAGGGGCCCAGGGCAGAAATCTGTCACCCAGGGCCGTCCCTGTGCCCGTTTCAGACCTACAGCTCCCCTCTGACGCTGCCACAGATCCCAACAAGGGGAGTTTGACCTCTGGAAGCTTCTCCTCGATGTCTGCCGGGTCCTTCACGCCGGGCACCGACGTCGTGAGACCTGCTGGGAAACAGAGAGGGCTCAACAACCAGGACTGGGAGTATGAGGAGAAGACTCTTGTAATTTGGGGTTTTTTCGTTTTTTCAGTAAATGAATTGATTGATTTAATTAATTACAAAGGGTGCTGGGCACTGCCCAGGCTCCCCAGGGAATGGTGCCAAGGCTGCCAGAGCTGCAGGAGCTCTCAGGGCTGCTCAGGGTGGGGGTGTTGGGGTGGCTGTGCAGGGACAGGGGCTGGGCTGATCATCCCTGTGGGTCCCTTCCAGCTCAGGATATTCTGGGATTCTGTGTGATTTGGGGGAGATTTGAGCTTGCTGCTTTTCTTTTGTGACCTTTGATCTGAACCAGGTCTCCTGATCCATCTGCCCCAAACGCAGCCACTGGGTGTAGCAGAGCCAAGACTGCTCCAGCCAGGGACTCGAATCCCTCTTGCCCAAAGAACCCTTCACCATCAGCACTGGGAGGCACCTTGGAGGGAGCAGCCCAACAGCAGTCAGAGGCTTCTCTGCAATCATTTATGCATTTATAGAATCCTAGAAGGAATTGGCTTGGAAGGGACCCCAGCGCTCATCCAGTCCCACTCCCTGCCACAGGCAGGGGCACCTTCCACTATCCCAGGTTGCTTCAAGCCCCAACCAACCTGTCTGGATTTAAACTTCTTTTTTTGTTTATTTTATAACCTGATGTAAAGAGTTTATATATTTTTTTTTTGTTTTTTTTTTCTTTCCATTCTGAATTTCCACCTCATGGCTGTTGCTTTAGTCACCTAATTCTAGCATTTTCAGATATTGGTAGAACCTTTATGTGAGAGAAATTTGGGAGGTTTAGGCCTTTAAAAATGCAATGAAACATTTTTTCTAGGAGTTCTTTCCCACACCACAATAATTTTTATATTCTTGTGCTCCCAGACTCGACGGCAGTTTTACCTCTGAATGCGGAAGCATCAAGACAGGTTTATGTAGGAAGAAACTTCAGGCACATTTTTTTCTTGTGCTCACCTCTCAGATATCAGATATTTGCAGACAGGGGTAAAGAAATCACTGCAGACAATGGGTTTGGGTTTTGTGAAGGGTTTGGGTTTAGTGAAGGGTTTGGGTTTTGTAATGGGTTTGGGTTTTGTAATGGGTTTGGTTTATCCAAATAATGAAATTTGGTCACAGTCCCAAATTTGGAGGTAAATCAACCAGACGTATATAAAATAACAAAATTGAAACAAAGAAGCTTTGGGGATGATTCTGGGGGTCTCCAAGGTTAAGTAAAAGGGCACAACCCACCCTGTTTTCACTTGGAATTTTAAAAATTGTTTAAAGTGTCTCTTCCTGAACTCTTTCTAGAAAAAATTTGGGCCTCATTCATGCCTGATCTGGGTACATTCATGGAATCCCAGGATGGTTTGGTTGGGAAGGGACCCCAAGCCCATCCAGTGCCACCCCTGCCATGGCAGGGACACCTCCCACTGCCCCAGGCTGCTCCCAGCCCTGTCCAGCCTGGCCTTGGGCACAATTCCTGCCCAAGATCCCATCAAAATTTCCCTTTTTTCAGTTTGAAAGAGATTTGAAAGATTCAGGTCTCCTTCCTTTGGGTACCCAGAGGGAAAAACAGCGAGGACAACTTCCAGTTCCAAAGGATCCAGAGCGTGTGTGACTCTGCCAGTCCCCACTCCTGTCCCCTTTTACAGTTCTGAAAGCACACAGCAAACTTCCCCTTTCACCACAGGGAATATGCTCAAGTATTAATTATTTGGGATTTTTTTTCCTCTCTTTTTCATCCCCAAAATAATCCACAATGTGGATTATTTAGTAATAAGGAAAGTGTTTCATTACCTTCTGCCTTGAGTTCCTGCGTGCACGTGCAGGTACAGATATTTTCCAGGAATTTTTAAATGCACTCTGCTAATATTAATCCCAACTTAAAAACCATTTAGACATATATTTGACATATAAATGCACATTCATAATTCCCTTTAAAATCTTCACCTTCCCCCCCCCCCCACCTCGATTAAAATTTCAGTTTCCCTGGAGCATTCCATGAAAAAAATTCAATAAAATCCACCACAAGGTGCATCCTACCTGTTGCTGAGCATGTGCTGAAATAAAAAGCCAGGACTATCAATGTATTTTGTGTCAAATATTGCCCAGAGCAGCATTTCCAAGTCATGTTGTTGCCTTGAGGCTCCTTGTCCAAGTGAGAGGCTGTTCAGGGCTCCTCACAACTCTGCTCCCTCTGCAAGCAAATTCCAAATGTTATGGAAGTCACTCAGGTAATGCAAGCTGAGGTGGGTTGGCTGAGCAGCTGACACACCTTAAACCCTCCTTACTTTAGGAAGTTGTTGGTATCTGGGCAGAACTGGGGGCCCAGTGGGCTGAACCATGGCTACAAAAATGCACTTTGGGTTGGGAATCCATTTCAAAACCCCAGGAACGCCCACACGGCCTGGATCAGGCTTTGTTTGGGGAGATTTCGGGTGTATAAATGGGGTTGTGGCAAGGTGAATGGAAAAACATTTGGATTTTAAATCAGGAAATAAATAATGAGGTTGGTGGGATGAATTTTGGGCAACAAGTTGATCTCCAACAGCAGCATTGCCATTACATGAGTAAATGGTCAGTGTTCTGTGTTGGTGACACAAAATGACTGTGGGACAAGAGCCAGGTGGTCACTCAAGGGGTCCCTCCCCCCAAAAACCTCTCCCAGAGCACGTGGAGAAGATTTGGCTTTGCAGGAGCAATCCCTCACACCACTTTTTCCTCAAATAAAGGAAATTGCTAATGAAAAAAAAATAATATTCCTGTGTGATTTTGTGATGAAAATCCAACTCAAACAGACTTGGGACAGAAATGTGCTGAGCCAGGGGTTCTGGGGTAGGTTGGGATGCCCATCACCTCCTCTCCTGCTCCATTCTGACCACACAGGGATGAACTGGGATGAGTTCCACAACAGGAGCTGCTTTTCCTCCTCATTTCCAGCTTTGCAATGAGCCCAGTGGGCTGTGACTCCCTCTGGCCCTGCTCCAGGGGATGTTCAGGTACCTGAGTGTCCCAGCAGAGCTTGGAGATCTTCAAATGTGTCCTTTGAGGGCCTCAATGAGCTCACTGATCTCATTTCATACCCAAGTGAAACACCAACCTTAAACCTGATCACGTCCCCGCTGTCCTAATTAGGCAGAGATTCTGCACAGGCAGCTTTTTCAGAGAGAAGAAATTAAATTATAGCTGGGAAATGCTCAGTGTTTGTTTGCAGAGAGAAAAATGCCTCTCCTAGGTTATCATGGAAAGGTTTGGGGTGGAAGGGACCTCAAAGCCATCCAGTGCCACCCCTGCCATGGCAGGGACACCTCCCACTGTCCCAGGCTGCTCCCAGCCCCAAATTCCAGCCTGGCCTTGGGCACTGCCAGGGATCCAGGGGCAGCCACAGCTGCTCTGTGCCAGCCCTTCAGCACCTCACAGCCAACAATTTCTTCCCCATATCCCATCTAAATCTCCCCTTCTTCACCTTAAACCCATTCCCCTTTTCCTATCAAGTTGATCTAATATTTAATATTTAGTGTTTATTATTTGGCAAGGGCAGGATTTGCTGCCTGGAGCTTGTGCAGTGCCAGCCTGGGCTGCTCTCTGGGCACAGCCTGGCTTTGTCCCCGTGTCCCTGCTCTGTGCCTGCTCTGCTCAGCCAAACCAAAGGGGGTTTGGCTCACCCCTCACATCCTGTGGGCCACTAGAGGCCATCCTAAACCTCAGAAAACAAAGCAGTAAAACGTGGAAATAAAAGACAACATCAATCATAAAAGATTAACTAAAGCTCGTGCATTTTTGAAGCTGAGCCAGCAGTTTATTTCAGATTGGTTGTCCTGTACTTGCACCCTCAGGAGTTTGGGGTGGTTTTTTCCTGCTGGATTTGCTGCTGGTGGAGCAGCTCTGCTGTAAGGAAAGGCTGAGGGAATTGGGACTGTTCAGCCTGGAGAGGAGAAGCTTTGGGGTGACCTCACTGCGGCCTTCCAGTGCCTGAAGGGAGCCTGCAGGAAAGATTTTGGAAAGAGAGAGACAGACTGACGGATGGCCTGAAGGGACAGGACACAGGGAATGGCTGCCACTGCCAGAGGGCAGGGCTGGATGGGATCTTGGGCAGGAATTGTTCCCTGGCAGGGTGGGCAGGCCCTGGCACAGGGTGCCCAGAGCAGCTGTGGCTGCCCCTGGATCCCTGGCAGTGCCCAAGGCCAGGCTGGACAGGGCTGGGAGCAGCCTGGGACAGTGGGAGGTGTCCCTGCCCTGCCCCAGCCTGGGCTCCCTTTAGTGGGATAATCCAACAGCACCCCAGCTCCAGCAGGTACTGCTGTAGTGTCACAGCAGAGCATTGAAAACATTTCCCTCTGCCCATTCCCTCCTGTCTGGCTGTTTAACTGCAGATTAAATTCCATGCTGAATCCATTCCTTCTCGTGGAGGCTGCCAAGGGGAAGAGGCTGAAGTCACACAGAGCCCTCTGGGGTGTCAGGTGGGAGAAGGGAAAGCCAACAAGGTACAGAGCTCCCAGGTCTTCCCACCTTAGCAACGTGGAAACACAAAAACCTTTGTGGGAGGAGAGCAGGGAGAGGTTGGCCCTTGTCACCATGCAGCAGGAAAAAACAAAGTGTTGGGGCTTTTCACAATGAAAGGGGCAAACATTTACCAGAAGGAAAAAGCAACAAGGAACAGAGGTTCAGTCAGCTCTGCTTGGCTTTATAATGAGATTTTTCTGGCATATTTTTTGTCCAGTTTTTACAGATTTTACTAAAAATGGTCACCACAATGTAAGAAGGATCCAAAGCTGTTGGAGAGTGCCCAAAGGAGGGACACGGAGCTGGGGAAGGGGCTGAGGAGCAGCTGAGGGCACTTGGCTGGTTCAGCTGGAGCACAGGAGACTGAGGGGAGGCTCCTCGGGGGCTGCAGCTCCTGCCCAGGGCAGGCACAGGGGCAGGGGCTGAGCTCTGCTCTGGGACAGGGACAGGGGGCCAGGAAGGGCTGGAGCGGTGCCAGGGCTTGGCATGGAGCTCAGGGAAAGGTTCTTCCCCCCGAGGCTGCTGGGCACTGCCCAGGCTCCCCAGGGAATGGTGCCAAGGCTGCCAGAGCTGCAGGAGTGTTGGGACACAGAATCACAGAATCACAGAATTCCAGAATTCCAGAATCCCTGGGTTGGAAGAGACCTCCAAGACCATCAAGTCCAGCCCAGCCCCAACGCCCCAAGTGAGCCCTGGCACCCAGTGCCACATCCAGGCTTTGTTAAACACACCCAGGGATGGGGACTGCACCACCTCCCTGGGCAGCCATTCCAGAGCTTTATCACCCTTTATGTAAAATACTTTTTCCTGCTACCCAGCCTGAATTTCCCTTGGTGCAGCCTGAGGCTGTGTGCTCTGGTTGTGTCAGTGCTGCTGCAGACAGAGCCCAGCCCCAGCTGAGCACAGGCACCTTTCAGGAGCTGTGAGAGCCATGAGGGCACCCCTGAGCCTCCTTTGCTCCAGGCTGAGCTCCCCCAGCTCCCTCAGGGGCTCCTCTCAGGGTTTGTGCTCCCAGCCCCTCTGACAGAGCTCTCAGGGCTGCTCAGGGTGGGGTTTGGGGTGGCTCTGCAGGGACAGGGCTGCACTGATGGACCTGTGGGTCCCTCCCAGCTCAGGACATTCCATGGTTCTATGATTCAATTCCAAAGATTCAAGGGACCTGGCAAACCTCAAGTTTAGCTTGTGAATCCAGCACTTGGCTCTTGCTCTCCCTAAAGCCCAGCTGGTGCAGTGGCACATCCAGGTCAGCTGGGCAAAGCACAGCCCTGCTCACCACCCTGGGCCAAAGCCCAGCCTTGAGCATGTCAGTATTTTAATTCTGTGAGGCTTCAATCCCTCCCTAATTAAACATCTAAACATCTTTCAAATGCTCTACTAAAGACATTTGTTTAAAATTAGGATCCTAGTGGTGATTTTATAATTAATTAGGATCTTATGATTGTAGAATGGCCTGGGCTGGGAGGGATCTTAAAGACCACCAAATTCCAGCCCCTGCCATGGCAGGGACACCTCCCACTGTCCCAGGCTGCTCCCAGCCCTGTCCAGCCTGGCCTTGGGCACTGCCAGGGATCCAGGGGCAGCCACAGCTGCTCTGGGCACCCTGTGCCAGGCCCTCACAGCCAAGAATTTTTTCCTAATATCCAATCTGTCCCTACTGTCTCTCAGTTTGAAGCCATTCCCCTTTGTCCTGTCCCTCCAGGCCCTTGGAAATTGTCTCTCTCCATGTTTCCTGTAGCTGCCTGGAAGGCCACAATGAGGTCACCCCAAAGCTTCTCTTCTCCAGGCTGAACATTCCCATTTCTCCCAGCCTTTCCTCACAGCAGAACTGTTCCATCCCTCTGAATATCCTGGTGGCCTCCTCTGGATTTGCTCCAATTAAGCAGAAGTGAGAAACTCAGGGAGCAGTGACAATTCCCACAGTGGGGGAGTTCCCCTTGGCGTGTTCAACTCACTCATGGAAAACAGACAGTCAGATTTGATTGGAAAAAACTCCTCATTCCCCTCAGCTCCTGTAGTACTGAGATTGTGGGATGAATTAGAGCTTTAAATACCACCCTGAGCCTGGCTCTGCACAGCCCCTGCAGGCACAGAGCCAAGGGACAGATTGGGTGACACACGCTGCCTTGAACAGGCTGATTTTCACACCACCCCCTGCAACCAGCTCCATGTTTTTTCCAGCACATGGTGGAATAAATAAAGGTCTGAGTGAATTTGTTTGGAGAAAAATATAATGGGGAGAGCAAAGGTTTGTTTACTTGAAGGACTTCAATGGAAAATACAGCATTTGTGGGGGAGGTTGGGTTATTGTGCCATCTTCGATTCTTAAATCTTTAATTCTTTTTATTCATTTCCTATCAAAACATCTCTCATATGGAGGCTTCTCCCTGCCAGCAGTTTTGTTCCTGATTGAATCATTAACCTTGACATCTTTTGTGTAGAACATTAAATTAATCTTTTTGCCATCATCTGGAATAATTAAAGTAAGGACACTTTGTCTAATGAGTTATAACAGCACAGTTCAAAGGGAGTCTTTCTTTTGTGGCACCATTGGATTAGCTGGATCCTTCCAGTCTGTTCCAATGCAATACAAAATGCAGGAGCTGAGAGATCTCAGGATTATTCCACACCTGGCACAGACCCTGTGGAAAATTCAGTTCTGCTCTGCAGTTTAAAAGAAGGCTGGCATCCCTCAGCTGATGAGCCCAGTTCTGGGAGGTTCCACCAGACCATGGGCCAGGTCCTGACCTTGGGTCACACCAGCTCCCTGCAGCTCCAGGCCAAGGGGAGAGGGGCTGGAAAGCTGGAAAAGGTCCTGGGAGAGCTGGTGACAGGCACTGAATTGAGCCAGGTGGTGAAGAAGGCCACCAGCACCTGGCTTGTGCCAGCCATGGTGTGGGCACAGCCCCAGGGCAGGGAGGAACCCCTGGGCTGGCACTGCTGACACCTCCTTCAGTGCTGGGGTCACTGCTGGGGCTCTCCAAGACCTGGAGGGGATGGAGAGTGTCCAGGGAAGGGAATGGAGCTGGGGAAGGGGCTGGAGCTCCAGGAGAGGCTGAGGGAGCTGGGAAGGGGCTCAGCCTGGAGCAGAGGAGGCTCAGAGGGGACCTTGTGGCTCTGCACAGCTCCTGACAGGAGGGGACAGCCCAGGGGTCGGGCTCTGCTCCAGGGAACAGGGACAGGAGGAGAGGGAACGGCCTCAGGCTGGGCCAGGGGAGGTTTAGATTGGAAATTGGGAAAATTTCTTCCCTGAGAGCGCTGTCCAGCCCTGGCCCAGCTGCCCAGGGCAGTGCTGGAGTGACCAGCCCTGGAAGGATTGGAAAGCTTTGTGGATGTGGCACGTGGGGGTGGGAGTCCTGGCTGAAAGATTGCTTTTTCACACGAGGCAATGGTTTTATACTGAGCTTGGCAATGCTGGATGAACAGCTGGACTGGATGACCTGAGAGGCCTTTTCCACCCTCAGTGGTTCTGGGATTCCTTGCAGCCCTCCTGAGTGGTCTCTCCCATGTCCCAAAGGTGTTAAACTTGTTTTCCCCCAAGTTCCAGCCAGGCTGATCCTCCTCCCCTCGTCCCTGAATATTTGATATCATTTCTTAGCTGAGTTTGCCCTTCCTTTGCCACCCTGACTGCACTTGCTGAGATATCCATGCACTTGCCATGATCTCAGTCCTTGCTCTCCTGGGTTGGGTGCACTTGACATCTTTAATGTGTCCAAGACAAGCCTTAGCACAAGCAAAGAGACAAACAAAGAACAGATCCATGGAATCACAGAATCCCTAAGACTGGAGAAGACCTTTAATTGTTGACCCCAAACCACCATTTCTTGGGGAATCTTAAACCTGGCATCATTTTTGACAGCAGATATTCTCCCCTAAGGCTGGTTGAGAACTTACCCTATTATTTTAGGCTTTTACCTCTTTCCTTACCTTTCATCTGAAGATAAAAGGGGGAAATTTCTTTTTTACTCTGGATCTTTCCAGTCTGGCAAAGGATTTGAAATTCCCAGAAGCCTTGTCTTGACTCCTTGGAGGAGCCATAATTCCAACACCAACCCACTTCTGGTGATGCCCCAACCCACAGAGGGCTGTGCCCTCAGCAGGGACATGTGTGGAATGTTGGGGGACACGAGACAGATGATGGACCTGGTTTGGCACAGGAGATTTGATAACAGGATGCCTTGGCAAGGGCAAACAGAACTTTGAGAATTAAATGAAGACAGCAAGAAGATGAAATCAGAAAGTTTTACCAGAAAAAGAAAATCTCATTAAACTCTGCAAGCAAGAGATGTTGTAATTGCATAAGTTTGTGTATGTGATTTTAACCTAAACATTGTAGTAAACATTACCAGGCTCCCTAAAATAGTATAGAAGTGCTTGTATCCCACAAATAAATCAGATTCTGATCACCAAATCAGTCTGCCTGTCTCTCTTCATGGCTGACAGTGCACAACTTGGTGGCACAGACACTTGGTTTGTGCTTTGGCTTTGCTTCCTCAGCCCTTCCCAGCTCCTCAGCCTGCTTTGAACTCCCAGCTGAAACTGGAACTCCTTCCTGGCTGTTCTAGGGTCTGGCTCAGCTCGAGGTGGGTCAGAAAGGTGTTGGGATGGAGGGAAGGGCAGGTGGGGCTTTCACCCCTTGGGGATCTGGGACAAAGACCCAGCGAGGTGGGGTTCAAAGCTTGGGCTTGATCTCTTCCAGCCATAATGATTCAGCTCCCAGGCTGTGACATCCCAAAGGCATTTGGGGGATTGGAGTGGAAATCATGGGCAATGAAAAGAGCAAAACCTGGTGGCACAGACACCTCCCAGATGCCAGTGTCCAATCCAATCCATTGTGTAGATCCAATTCCTGAATTTGTGACAGGTTCTTGCACTTCTGCCTGCTGATCTTCTCCTGGAAATCAGAGAATTGTGGAGTCCCAGAATGGTTTGGGTTGGGAGAGACCCCAAAGCCCATCCAGTGCCACCCCTGCCATGGCAGGGACACCTCCCACTGCCCCAGGCTGCTCCCAGCCCTGTCCAGCCTGGCCTTGGGCACTGCCAGGGATCCAGGGGCAGCCACAGCTGCTCTGGGCACCCTGTGCCAGGGCCTGCCCACCCTGCCAGGGAACAATTCCTGCCCAAGATCCCATCCAGCCCTGCCCTCTGGCACTGGCAGCCATTCCCTGTGTCCTGTCCCTCCAGCCCTTTGGAAAGAGTCTCTGTCCATCTTTCCTGCTGGTTCCTTCAGGCACTAGATGGTTTCAAGCTGTACCAGGACAGGTTCAAATATTGGATATCAGGATAAATTTTTCATTGTTTAAAGCACTGATGAGGGTAGTGGTGCAGTCACCTTCCTGGAATTGTTTAAAAAAAGTGTGGATGTGGCACTTGGGGACAAGGTTTGGTGGTGGCCTTGGGAGTGCAGGGTTAGTGTTTGGACTGGATGATCTCAAGGGTCTTTCCCAACCTTAATTCTGTGATTTTGTCACCCTTTTTTTATGTTTGTCTCTTAGCTCATGCTCAGGTTCTCCTTGGCCACGTATTGTCCCTACAGACTCATTCCAACTGGGAATAAATAAATGCAGAAAGCAAAGAATTCTCCAAATGCAAGAGTTCAGATAGCATTACAAAAACCTCACTAAGCCTTCCTTGAAATTAATACATTAACTTACATTTCTTGCCTCTTGCAGTTCTTACAACAATAATTCAGCAATCACAGGCTTTAAAAGTGTAAGAAGAACAATCAGCCCATATTCTGCTTGTCCTGTTTCACCTCCCATTTTACATTTTCTAACTGGAAGGATTTTTCTGAGCCCCACTAAATGAAATATAAATTGAGTTCAAAGGAGCAGAGTGTCCCTAATGTGGGAATGATCCAAGAAAGAAGCAGGAAATGTCTTAAAGAACTCTCTGCAGTTTCTTAGTGTTATTTACTCAGGGGATAAAAGCACATCAAAGGATGTTTGTTCCTCTCTGGTTGAACATCAATCTGTCTTATATCACATTACTCTGAGATTTTGTTCATACAAACAGACATTAGTCCAAGCAAATCTCTGCTCTGAGAGTTGCCAAATACATTTCTTCTGTTTCAGACAGCAAAGAGGAAAAGTTGGAGATAAAACCTCCCATTTCTGTATTACCCTTTAGTTCAGCTTCTTATATGTACTTAATTTGAAATTAGTCATGATGAGGCCAGAACACGATGATGGGTGTTTGTCCTGCTGACTGAAAAAGCAGAACCCAAAACCTGCATGGAAGGCAATTCCCCTTCAACTTAAATCCACTTTTAATATCAAGAAAGTTGTGGGTGTTTTTTGTATCTGGAATCAAAGGACAGGATTAACTGAGTTTTTTCTTAGTTTTAAGGAAATCTGTGGATTGCACAGCTCTTAATGTCACTGCCATCTGAAACAATTGGTCAGTTCAGCAAACAAAACTAAATATTTCTACAAGGAAAAGTTTGTGTTGGCCCTGTGTGGCCCTTGAGGGATAGAAAGGACCCATCAGGAAACGACGACGTTCTAAACTCAAATATTTGCCTTGCTTTAAGCCTCCAGTGAATCTTGTCATGACATCTTTGTCCTGGCAGAGATTTAGGGATGGGGAGGCCCCAGGGAAGGAGCTGCTCCTGCAGATTTTGAAATAAATGAGAAGGAATTCATCTCCACTCTGCTGATAATGAATTAACTGAGGCTTTTCTTGCCTCAGCCAAGGGCCAGCACAGCAGAGATTCCCCAGCTGTCCTGGGAAATGCAGGTGGACAAAAGAAATCCACAGCCCTTTCCAACCAATTAAATCCTTGAGGCCAGTAGGGAAAGAATCCAAAATCACAACGAGTTGTGCTGATGTCACCAGCTCAGCAATGCAGATAAATGATGATATTTTACCCAAGCAAGTTTAGAGCCAGTAAGGACCAATTTAGCTGGAGGCAAAGACTGTTCCTGGAACTCCTATGGGCCATGGCTGTGCACACATGGATGTGCTTCACAGGGTCTGTGCCTCTGACTGTGCTCATTCCCTTCCTTTCCCAGTACATTCCGTGCTGGGATCAGCTCTGCAGCGAGCAGAAGTATTTAAAACCTCCCTGCAGTGTGAAATTCCTACACAAATATAGAATTATTGCACAGGGAGAGAACGTGAATAATCATGGCAGTGATGCAGATACAAGGAATGCACCTGCTGCCCTTCTCTCCTGGGAGAAGATCCAAGTTTAGCTGTGGAGTTTGGGATGTTCCAGAGAGGAACAAACCAGCTTTGATTCTGTCCCTCTGCCCTGCTCTGGTGAATCCCCCCTTAGAGCAGCAAGGCCAGCTCTGGGTGCCCCAACAGAGCAGGGACAGGGACTTGGAGAGAGCCCAGAGGAGGCCACGGAGAGGACAGGAGTGATGGAGAACCTGGCTGAAGGGAAAAACCAAGGGAATTGGGATTGTCCAGCCTGGAGGGGAGAAGGCTCCAGGCAGAGCTCAGAGCCCCTGGCAGGGCCTGAAGGGGCTCCAGGAGAGCTGGAGAGGGACTGGGGACAAGGATGGAGGGACAGGACACAGGGAATGGCTGCCAGTGCCAGAGGGCAGGGCTGGATGGGATCTTGGGCAGGAATTGTTCCCTGGCAGGGTGGGCAGGCCCTGGCACAGGGTGCCCAGAGCAGCTGTGGCTGCCCCTGGATCCCTGGCAGTGCCCAAGGGCAGGCTGGACAGGGCTGGGAGCAGCCTGGGACAGTGGGAGGTGTCCCGGCCACGGCAGGGGTGGCACTGGAAGGGCTTTGAGGTCCTTTTCAGCTCAAATCATTCTGGGATTCCTCAAACAAGTGGCTGAGCCCACAAGTCTCAGTGTTGGGGCAAATGAGCACCAGGCTGTGCAGGAAGGGAAGGGGAATAAATGCAGCAGAGCAGGGATTGTCCCTGGACCAGGCTGTGATTGTCCATGGAACAGGCTGGGATTGTCCCTGGACCAGGCTGGGATTGTCCATGGATGAGGATGGGATTGTCCATGGACCAGGCTGGGATTGCCCATGGACCAGGCTGGATTTGTCCCTGGATGAGGATGGAATTGTCCCTGGACAAGGCTGGATTTGTCCCTGGATGAAGATGGGATTGCCCATGGGCCAGGCTGGATTTGTCCCTGGATGAAGATGGGATTGCCCACGGGCCAGGCTGGATTTGTCCCTGGATGAGGATGGGATTGTCCATGGGCCAGGCCAGCATTCCAGTATCCAAATCCTGTGCAGGTGCAGCCCCCAGACCCTGCTGGGACTGCAGCAGCAGCGTTGGTAGAGCAGCCCAGGAGAGGGACTGGATTTGCCTCTCTCAGTACAGGAGGATTTGGCACAGCCCCAAAACTGAGGAATTTTCTTCCTTAATGCTCCACTGACCATCCCAAGGGCAGGGGAGCTCCATGACCAATTCACAGCCAATTATGAAGAGATTTTACGACAAAGGAGCCTCCAGAAGGATTAGGAATCTTTTGTTACCTGGCTTCTTACTGAGCTCTGGTTCTGGGCTTAGGTGAACTCATTCCAGGTGGAACAGCTCCGGGAAAAGCAGCCAGAGGTCAGCAGGCTTGGCTGGCTGGAATTGTCCTTTCCCTTTGCCAGTGGATCCCTCCTTTTGCTTGGAGGGATAAATTAATTCTAAAAAGAACTTGAGCATCCCTTTGGGATTTCCTTTCTCACCTAAAAAATCCAACTGGAGCATCTTTGGCTCCTCCAGCACCCTTGGGGAAAAAATACCCCAAATTCCCATTTATGATCTCCCTGTGCACCGTGGCTGTGGCAGCAGAACTGCACAAATCCATTGGGACTGACACCCAGAAAACATTCCTGCAGCCAGAGGGGGAGGATGTGTCTGGGGGTGTTGGAACCCTGGCTGCTGAGAATTTCAGACTCTCTGTGCTGCCAGGCACTGACCCCCAAGAGAACACTGCATTGACCTGGGGCTGTGGAGAAGCTTCCAAAATGGAATGAGAGAACTGGGATTGTGGGTGTGGAGTTTGAACAGAAGTGTGTGATATCACAGGGTGGGAAACTTAGAGTTGGAGGGTTTAGAATACAGGAATAGATATAAAGCAAGATGGAGGTTTTAGGGTGGAGGCTGGTCCTTCTTCTTCAACTCCTCCTTCTCCTCCTTCTTCTACTTCTTCTTCTTCTTCTTCTCCTTCTTCCTCTTCTCCTTCTTCTCCTTCTTCTCCTTCTTCTTCTCCTTCTCCTTCTCCTCCTTCTTCTACTTCTCCTTCTTCTTCTTCTTCTCCTTCTCCTCCTTCTCCTTCTTCTCCTTCTTCTTCTCCTTCTCCTCCTCCTCCTTCTCCTTCTCCATGGGTTTGGGTGGTTTTGTGTAATTGGATAAAAAGTCCACATTGTGCGCCACGGGTGGTTGGTTATTGGGTTAAAAGTAAAAATAATTTAGGTGTCTTATCTTAAATGGACAGTTTATCCTTAAAAGACCTTGCAACCAAAGATAGTTGGCCATTTTGTACCTTGTTAGTGAAATACTGCAGAACTCACTGCAGAACTCACAAGAAATAATCAACATCAAAGCCTGAAAGCAAAATATCATCTCAAGTGCCTTCAATCCCAGCCTCGACAGAGGCAGAAAAAAGAAGCCCAAAACCAGCATGAGGGAATTCCTTGGAAATGTCACTGAAGGCAATGAACCTTCAAGGCTCCTCCAGTTCTGCTGAAGGTCCCAGAAATGCTGTCAAGGATTCCCAGCATGGATCCAGGGATGTCTGTGGATCCACAGCCAGCCTGTTCCTCCAGGATTTGGGGAAAAGCCCTTCCAGTGAAGGATCTCAGACCTGTGAGTGTCTGGTTTCCACATTATTTGACCAGAAAATTATGATATTCAGGGTTGTTTCAGTCCCAGAGGGGTCACTTCAACATAGAGAATAATGAAATAAATCCCTTCTTGAGATGTTCATCTCTCCCAAACATCCCTGAAAATTATCCTAAAGCTTCCCAAAATCACCTTTCAGTGTCTTTAGAGGATGCACGAGAAGGACTGAAGTTTCAGGCCTGAAGTGTGAAGATTTTAGGCAAAAAGGGCATTAATTTTCTTTTGAGAAGCTTCTTTTTATAGATAAAAAGCAATAAAACAGTGAGACAATGCTCTTCCAGAAGAAAGAGAGTGGTAATGTCAAGTGTTGATGCATTATGATGGTGCCTACACATAAATATATTTTCTCTAAGAGTCTTTACAGCCTTTATTTCACACTAATTACAACAATAAGGATTTTAATAATCAGCTACTCTGATGGCAACCTTGAAATTGCCATTTACCACACTGACTTCAAAGAGTGTTTGGAAAAAAGCTGCTCCTTGATATTTCCATGCAAGTATTCAGCAAAAATATCTGACCAAAATAGAAGTATTTCTTTAACTTCCCTCTCAGGATCTCTGCAAACATGACAATTATTACCAAACCTTCACAAGTTTACTACTAAATACTTAAAAGGAATTACAGGTGAGAATATAGCTGAAGGCTGAAAGGGTTTAGAGGTAAATTGTTCCTTGATTAAAACCTTGAAGTGCTCCCTTTTTTGGAGCACTTATTAACACATGGATCAGCCCATCATAACACCCTGAAGCTTTTCCCACATCTTTATATGTAAATTATTATTTTCTGGCCACTTACTGACAGTGGGATTTTGAGGATTAATTGTTCCTATGCTAATTTTAGAATTATTTTAAGCTCCTCTATCAGAAAACCAGCTACAGTGAAACTGTGCAAAGTTGCCTTCAATAGGGATTATTTGCAGGTAACAAATATCTAGAAAATAAATTCTTGATTTATTAGGATTTTTTAAAATTCACATGGACAAAAATCTGGAGAAAATATTATACAAGAAAGCTTTGGGGAAAGAAAGATAATTTGATTGCATAATATTGAAAAAATATTTGATTACCAGTCTGACTAATTAATGGATTAAAGAAAATTATTGAGATAAATCCATTTTTTTACCTGCTATGTGAACCTTGATGGGAAGCAGCTCCTGAAATCCCATTTTCCCCAGGCCATTCCAGGGGCAGGAGTGATGTTATTGCTGGAGGTGGGGAACACAAAAGTCTCAGGGCTCTGGTCCAGCAGCACCTGCCCCAGAACACAAAAGGATCTCAGATTTGCATTTGTAAAGCAAAAATGATCCCAGGAGCTCCCAAACTGCAGATTGGAAGGGCAAGGCTGGGCTGGGCCTGGCCTGGAACCAGAAAATAGGAGAGAATCAGAGATTCCCAGAGCCATTTGGGTTGGAATTTCAGGTTTCTGTGAATGGAATCAGAGATTTCCAGAGCCATTCAGGCTGGAATTTCAGGTTTCTGTGATTTTCAGATTTCTGTGATTTTCAGATCTCTGTGATTGGAATCACAGATTTCCAGAGCCATTTAGGTTGGAATTTCAGATTTCTGTGATTTTCAGATCTCTGTGATTGGAATTTCCAGAGCCATTGAATTTGGAAGAGCCCTCCAAGGTCATCGAGTCCATCCTGAGCCCCATCCCCACCTTGTCCCCAGCCCAGAGCACCAAGTGCCACATCCAGGAATTCCCTGGGCACCTCCAGGGATGGGGACTCCAAAAATCCCTGGGCAGCCCCTTTCAAAGCCTGATCACTGTTATAGATACATATTATAATTAATATTAATTAATTAATTTATTTATTTATATAGGTATTATATATAATATATAATATTTATCAATTAGAATATGTATCTCTATTAGAATATTGGCTTTTCACAAATATTAAAATACATGCTATGTGTACGATGTTAAAGTAACTTTGCTATAAAAATATAGTTTTAACTTTTGTTGTTAACTGAACTTAGACACAGTAGTAAAATAGCTAATATAAATCTACTTGTATTAAAACACCTACTTAGTTAAGATGACATTCAATAAACATAGGATGAAGACCCCTACTACTGACATGCCAGCCACCAACACTTATCATATGTAGAAAGTACAGACCAAAGCCCAAAAACTGGAGGTGATGATAAGAATAGACTAAAACCACAGCCAAGAAATACACATGTTCTAAAAAGTCTGTCTCCAATACTAAACAATTCTTAAAATATGCAAACTAGTTTAAGGAAAAATTTTAATATTGTTTAT
This sequence comes from Fringilla coelebs, assembly GCF_963513975.1. Taxonomy (NCBI): domain Eukaryota; kingdom Metazoa; phylum Chordata; class Aves; order Passeriformes; family Fringillidae; genus Fringilla; species Fringilla coelebs. The sequence continues at coordinate 3,853,597 of NC_140050.1, read as the reverse complement.
GAATGTGTAACAAGCTGATACAATAGAAATAGTATTAAATAGTATTACTAGCATATAAAAAGTGTTTCTAAAATAACAAGTGTGCTCTTGGTGTGTATTTTATGATTGGCTTTTTGTAAATATTCAAATGAATATTATATGTGTTGTGTTAGAAAGTGGTGCTGTATTAATTCTCTTAAGTAGTGTGGCAAATATGGTTTCAGGTTATTAAAAAAGTTAAAATAGAAACTATGCTATGTAGGATACTTTTGTTTTAAAAAAGGACTCACAGTGAGATAGCAGCCACAGGACACCTGAATCTTTCAGAGAAAGAGAATTTATTGCCCTCTTATCAGAAGAAACGAACTTCTTCCTGCCTCAAAGATGCTGTTAGGATTCAGAGGAAGAAGCTGACACTGCCCAGACACAATCCTGTGTTTGAATAGAATTTATGCATCATGTATGAGGTGTATGAATATGCAACAGGCTATTTTTTTAAGAGTTAATCCTCTGTTAACTGTGTCCTTTTTTGGGCTTGTGCTGCCCAGAAAAAGGTACCCAGACATCCATAACCCTTTTTTCCTATTGCCTCATATTGTCTTAATTCAAATTGTCCAAATTATTATTACTCTAATTGCATTACTATTTTTATCACCATTTTATAACTATTAAACCTTTAACATTTTAAAAACAAGTGATTGGCGTTTTTCCCACATTCAAACACAGAATTCTGTCTGGGCAGTGTCAGCTTCTTCCTCTGAATCCTGACAGTGCCTTCAAGCCTGAGCAATGTGGGAAGAAGTTCGTTTCTTCTGATAATGGGGCAATAAATTCTCTTTCTCTGAAAGATTGAGGTGTCCTGTGGCTGCTATCTTGCTGTGAGTTCTTTCTTTAGGAAAAAAGTATCCTACATAGCATAGTTTCTATCTTAACATTTTGTTATAGCCTGAAACTATATTTACCACGCTACTTAAGAGAATTAACACAGCATTACTTTCTAACACAACACATACAATATTCCTTTGAATATTTGCGAAAAGCCAATCATAAAACACACATTTTTCACAGGAAGTCTGGGAAGACAAAAGGCAAGAGAAAGAAAGAGCAGACAGGGAGATGTTGCAGCTCAGAGGGAAGAGCAGCCCCTGAGGCATGAGGTTCTACTGGATGCTCCTGCCTTGGGGTGTGGTGAGCAGGGCTGAGCCAAGGTCAAGGTTCAGGGATCCGCATTTCTGGCATTGCAATCCTCACAAAGGCTTTTCTCTCGGGGTAATTAACGCCTCCTGACTGGGGCTTTGCTCTGGAAGGTCGCAGGGTGTTTTCTTCAGAGGGATTCCCTCGGTGGGATCTCCCTTAAGGAACTCCAGGGATCAATTAGGATGTAGTTATCTAAATTGTGAGTGTGTTATCAGGCAGAGGATTTGCAGGTGTTCTGTTTATAGCACGCTCAGGAAGGCCCTGCCTCAGCTTCAATTAAAGGTAAAGCAAATTCCCTCACCTGCTCCAGCAGGGGATATTCCCTGCAGGAAGGGGGAAATTTGTCTTCCCTTTTCCTCTCCATCAGCAGGAGCAGCTCCAGATTTCACAGAGGGGCTCTGAGCAGGGGAGGTGTTATAAATAAGAAGCTTGACTAGGCCAATATTCAAGCAACAATCAATTTATTAATTAATTATGGTAAAGTATGAGCAAAACAGCGCTGGGTACAGTGGAGGCAGTTTTCCCTCTGACTGCACACCCATATTTGGGCTTTCAGGTATTTATAGGGGTACTCAGAAGCTTTCTCAGCAGTTTCTATTTCTACTTGTTTTTATCACAATTCTATACACTATTGTGATCTAGTTTTTCTCAGGATGTGTCCCAAAAAAAAAGAAGATCCCCAGATGGTGGTGGCAGCCTCCGAGATGTTGGTCCAGTTTCCACAAGAACAATGACGAATCCCATCTGGTGAAGTCCAACTCCCCAGATGTGGGTCCCCCTTGTTATCACACACGCTATCAGTGATGTCCAGCTCCCCAGATGTGGGTCCTCCTTATTATCACAGGGGCTATCAGTGATGTCCAGCTCCCCAGATGTGGGTCCCCCTTGTTATCACAGGGGCTATCAGTGATGTCCAGCTCCCCAGATGTGGGTCCCCCTTGTTATCACAGGGGCTATCAGTGATGTCCAGCTCCCCAGATGTGGGTCCCCCTTGTTATCACAGGGGCTATCAGTGATGTCCAGCTTCCCTTGAAGTTGCAAATCCTTGAGATGATGTCCATCTTCCTTTCTCAAGCTGTTTTTCTCAGTTTTGTTAAGCAGTGAGATAAGCACATTTCCTTTCTATACATTCCAAAGCTATAGTTTCAAGGATACAAGCAATATTCCAAAATTATACCTAAAAAGGTTACCGTTACAGCACTCTTTAAGGCCTGACTACAAGCAAAGAGCAACATCCTGAATGCTGTCATTCAAATACTCCTAAATTAATCCAGGTTAATTGCAAGCAAAGGCTGGTTCAAAGGCCTTCTTCCATGCTTTACTTTCCTCAGTTATTATTAGAATTTGCAGTCGTCCCATGGTTGGTATCCACACATATCGCAACCACAACTACACACATTTCCTTTCTGTGCCAGACACGAAACACAGCTTTGTATTTCACAGAGGGAACAGAACTGTGTCAGTGTCATTGCCCCCATGGTTTGTGGTCTGGTTTTTAGGCTCCTGCATCTCCTTGCAGGCATCCCTGAGCAGTCTGACCCCAGCAGCCCATTCGTGTCTCTCCAGTCCAGAAATTCTTGCTGAAACGATGCTGCAGGTGATGTAATGTTAATATAAATTATCTTCAACCCAAATTCTCTCCTTGGCTGAGCAGGAAAGAGCACAAACTGCAGAATTTTGGCCTCTGTGTGACACAAACCTGTGCTAAGCTGTTTGTGGAAGGACAAATTCAGTGATCCCAGCACAGCTTTGAGCCCCTGCCCACCCCAGATCATTCCTGGTGTGAGAGGAGTCAGAGGCCAAGCTTGTAAGGAATGAGAGGTAACAGCAAAAATCCTTGGAGAAGGAGCAGCAAGCAGAGTTCATGAGGCTGTGAGTCACAGGAGACTCTGTGTGTCTGCCAGGGGTGTGAGGGGAACCAGATCATTATTAATGACCCAAAGTTTCACAACATTCATTCTTTCTAAAATCCCTTTTGCCACCTTCAAGGGATTAATCACCACAAAGGCCTGGGAAAGTTAAGTTCATGTTTTTCCAGATGCTGAGGAATAGAAAGGATGCCCCAAACCTGGAAGTGTCCAAGGCCAGGGGGGACGCTGGGGCTTGGAGCAACCTGGTCCTGTGGAAGGTGCCCCTGCCACGGAGGGGGTGGAATGGGATGAGCTTCAAGGTCTCTTCCAATCAAGTTCTGTGACTTTATACAGGGAAAAAGATCTTTTTTCAGGTTAGTCCTGGCAGGAAGACACTGAGGGTAGGAATGTCCTGTGGAGCTTTGGCACCTCCAGCCTCACAGAGCTGCTTACCCACTCCTTCCCTGGCTGAAGAGATCTCAGGTGAGTTAATGACCTTCCCCTTCAGCTGTCACCTGGGCCACTCCTTTCTAACATCCTGAGCTGGAAGGGACCCTCAGGGATCAAACCCACCCCCTGTCCCTGCACAGCCACCCCAGCACCCCCACCCTGAGCAGCCCTGAGACAGTGCAGTGACAGGGTTGGGGCTGGGGGAGTCCCTGGCGTGGGAAAGCCTCATGTTGGGGCCCTGCTCGACCCAAAAGCAGTGGGGAGCAGAACAGTTCAGGCTCCAAATGCAGCTGCTCCAGGCTGCCTGAGCTCAGGGGCTTTGGGGAGCAGGTGGCTGGGCTGTGGGCTGCACTCTACAGATGATCACCTCAGATTTTACCCCCAACACTTTCCCTTCTTGTCCACTTATTGTTATTTTATCCTCACCTGGAGTCCCTCCCCTCTCCCTGACCCTGCTCCTTCAGCAGCAGCCAGAGCATCCTCTGGGGGTTCCTGCAGACAGATATTTATGGGCATTAAGTTCTCCCAAGGATTTAACAAACCCCTGCCAGTTTAGAGCCTGGAAGCTCCAAGCACCTGGTTTAGATAGGTTGAGATTAGCTGAGTCAGGTTTTGTCCCCACGCTACAAAACAGGTGAGTTCCACCAGCCCAGAGCAGGGAGGCTGCAAAGCACAGAAATGAGAGCATTTAATGAGCTGAAATGAGATGAAAATGTCACTGACACCAAGGATTTCTTGGCATGCACCTCTATCTTCCACCTGTTTAATTAGGGCAGCACGGGCTGGTGCTCTTCAGAAGAGAGCTGTGACTGCAAGAACCAGCTGTGTCACACCCGAGGCTCCCAGGAACACAGCGAGGCTTGCTACTGGAAATATTTCATATTAAAGTGGCCTTTTTTAGGTTTTTTCCCAGCAGGGATCATCCAAGAGGAAGCCAGGCCTGATGTGAGCAGGCTGGAATCCTCCAGCCCTCCCCAGGGCATCTTGGACTGGTCAAGGAAAAAAGATTTTTAATCCCAGGTCCAGCCAGCCCAGAGCTCCTCTGACGTGGTCAAACCTTCCTTGGGGATTACTGAATACATGGAATATTTGAGGGGAACCTTTCCCACCTGACCTGAGGAGGGTTTGCATTTTCAAAGCCAAGGCAAAGTGGCAGGTTTTGGCTTTGGGACTGGGAAATTCCCAAAGGATTTGGGAATTGCCAAATGGGATCAACCAGGAACAACTGAATCCAGAATCCTTGTGTGGCCAAGGGGAAGAGATTTTCATACCCAGCCATTCCCAGAGCTCCTCTGATGTGGTCAAACCTTCCTTGGGGATTACTGAATTATGGAATATTTGAGGTGAACCTTTCCCACCTGACCTGAGGAGGGTTTGTACCTTCACTGAGAGCAAAGCCAAGGCAAAGTGTTGCTATTTTGCTTTGGGATTGGGATTTGGGATTGGGAAATCACAAAGGATTTGGGAATTGCCAAATCACAAAGGATTTGGGAATTGCCAAATGGGATCAGCCAGGAACAACTGAATCCAGAATCCTTGTGTGGCCAAGGGGAAGAGATTTTCATTCCCCCGTTCCCAGGTCCAGCCAGCCCAGAGCTCCTCTGGTCAAACCTTCCTTGGGGATTACTGAATACATGGAATATTTGAGGTGAACCTTTCCCACCTGACTTGAGGAGGGTTTGCACCTTCACTGAGAGCAAAGCCAAGGCAAAGTGTCGCTATTTTGCTTTGGGATTGGGATTTGGGAATTGCCAAATCACAAAGGATTTGGGAATTGCCAAATGGGATCAGCCAGGAACAATTGAATCCAGAATCCTTGTGTGGCCAAAGGGAAGAGATTTTCATTCCCCCATTCCCAGGTCCAGCCAGCCCAGAGCTCCTCTGGTCAAACCTTCCTTGGGGATTACTGAATATATGGAATATTTGAGGTGAACCTTTCCCACCTGACCTGAGGAGGGTTTGCACCTTCAGTGAGAGCAAAACCAAGGCAAAGTGGTGATTTTTGGGTTTGGGATTGTGAAATTCCCAAAGGATTTGGGAAATGCCAAATGGGATCAGCCAGGAACAACTGAATCCAGAATCCTTCTGTAGCTGATCAGAATCTTCTACATTTTCCTCTTTAAAAATAAAAATGCTGCTTTACTGAAATCCAAGCTTTCAGCAGGTTTGTGTTGGGTTCTGCCCTTTATATTCTGAATGCAAAGTCAAACATGCAAATTAGGCTGAAATGTTCCATTTTCACTTGACAAGAACTTTGCATTTCCACTTCTCCTTTCAAAATAATTTTTGCTGTGAAAATTATTGCCTGATGTAATAAAGCACAATAAGGGCATCAAGGAGGGCTGTCAAAATGACAACAGAGTAACTTGGAAAAACTTTTTAAACACCACATTCCGTGCTGAAATTTTAAATATGGCATTTCACTCCACACTGGAATAAAAAGAGAGTTTGAAATTACAGAAAAAAAAAAAAAAGAGACATTTCAACTCCCACATAGGTGTAGCCTTAATGCATCAAACATTTCAAACCCCAGACTTTGATGGGGTGGCAGCAGGTATTCAAAAACAATTTCTGAAAACTCTAAAATATCACAGAGAAAGTACCAGCTAGAGATTTTAAAAAACTTTTTAAAACCTTGAAAATTTTCTGCATTAAAAACCAGAGAATATTTAGATTTTTAAATTATAATATTGGCTTTTTAAAGGACAAATGTCCTTACAAAAGTCCCCCAGCAATGTCCTGAGCTGAGATTAGAGGATTCTCTTCCCCTGCTTGAAGCTCAGTTTCACTGAGAGTGAACTTTAGAGGTTTTTAAGCTCAGATAATATTTAAATTCATGACTTCATCTCTTAATCACTCCACAGCCTTGGGGAGGCAAAGGGAGTGGCTCCTGTGCAAGGCTGGTTTCCAGCAATACCCAGATGGAAACTTTTAATTTGCATTTTTCTGTTTCGTGTTAATTCCCTTCCATATGAACAACAGAAAATTGCTCCTTCCCTGAACGTATAAATACATGGAAATTGGATCAACTTCAAATATTGTCATGTAAAATGTCTGTAAATGTTTCTAAACATTGAAATGAATTTTGTTTTACCAGACACTGAAAGAGTTCCTTGGGGGCTCAAAGCTGGGAGAGCTGGGGGTGCTCACCTGGAGAGGAGAAGGACACAGGGAGAGCTCAGAGCCCCTGGAGGGGCTCCAGGAGAGCTGGAGAGGGACTGGGGACAAGGATGGAGGGACAGGACACAGGGAATGGCTGCCACTGCCAGAGGGCAGGGCTGGATGGGATCTTGGGCAGGAATTGTTCCCTGGCAGGGTGGGCAGGCCCTGGCACAGGGTGCCCAGAGCAGCTGTGGCTGCCCCTGGATCCCTGGCAGTGCCCAAGGCCAGGCTGGACAGGGCTGGGAGCAGCCTGGGACAGTGGGAGGTGTCCCTGCCATGGCAGGGGTGGCACTGGATGGGCTTTGAGATCCCTTCCCACCCAAACCATCCTGAGATTCTCTAAAAGCTGGATGAGGCTCAGGGTTTCTCCTCCACAGCCACATTGAGGTCTACAGAGAGGAAGAACCCCCTGTGCCCTCAAGGTGCCCTCAAGGACATCCCAAGGTCAGCTTTCCATGATGATCTTCCCAGTTTTAAGCAGGAATTCTTAAGTTGCATTGCAGAGGGAGCTTTGCAGTGGCTTGAAAATGAGTGGGATTCCTGCAAACCAAAAGAAAATCCCAAACAAAATGAAAACAACAACAGCAAAGCTAAAATGAGACAAAAATTCCCCCAGCAGAAGGGCTTGGGAATACTTTCTGGGAGGGAGAGTGGCTTTTGGAGGCTGCAGATTGTCAGGGAGGAAAATTTGATTTGAAATGTGTTGTCAGGGCAGCTCTGTCATCTGGGGGTGTGGATTGCTCTGTGAGAAATAAAAACCTCTGATGGCAATTCCTGAGGATTGTGCAGGAACAACAGAGGGAAATCTGCAAACCAGAGGATTCTGTGGAGAGTTGACTGGGACAAATTGTGACACTGAGACTTTTTTTTTTTGTGTGTAATCCCCACTGTTCCCATCCCTTCAGAGCTCTGGAGCAACCCCAGAACGTTCCTTTGCTCTTTCTGCTCCACCTGAGCTGCCTGGTTTTGGGAACACCCAAATTCCAGAGCTCTCCCAGGATTCAGCTCCAGGCCTGGAAGGGAACTTCAACCACCTCCTGCTGGAAATCCTGAACATTTCCAGGGAGGACTTGAGGCCATCTGACCTCACTCCTGCCCCTGTGGGTGCCCCAGCTTTGTCATGGTCACCTGGTACCACAGGTACTTGCTGAAGCATCCTTTAAATGAAGGTACATTTGGGGTAGATCTCACTAATTTGCCCTAAATCCAGCCTTAAACTCAATCCTAAAGCTCAGCATTTAGACTTGGGGGTGAATTTCACAAGCAGAGGTGTCTCTAAAAAGCCTGCAGAGCCCCTGGAATTCCCTCCAGGGGCTTTCAGAGGTTCCCACCCAGCTCTGGCTCTTCCCTCAGGCTCAGGAGTATCTGCAGTTGGAATGTCATGGATTATTCTTCCAGGCTGTAAAAGGAGGAGCTGGAGGTTTGGGAATTACCTGAAATAAGACTGTGAAAGTCACCTGAATTTTCCTCTCCTTAATTTTTCTGTGTGGAGCTACACTGGCAGGGGGCTGGCAGCAGCCCTGAGTGGGTTTTTTGGTGCTCCAGAGCTTTTCTGGATGTTTTCTGCAGGAAATGTCCTGGTGAGGGAAGCCCAGTTTCAATTCAACTCACATTAGGAGTGTGAGCTCTGGCTCAAGGAATAATCCAGGACTGCAAATTCCACAGGAACTTGTGCAAGGGTTCCTGTGAGAGGAAGAGGAAACTCTTCCTGCAATCCAACAAAGCTCCTGAGCACGAATTACCGAGCTGAACTAATGAGTTTGCTGATCCAAAGTGCCTCATCTGAGTTTTAATGGTGCTCAACATAAAAGGGTTATTTGAATTTATGGCAGTGTCTCCTCATTCTTGTGGCAGAGTAGTTTGGAAGATCATTTTTAAAACATCCCATCCCATTCATTAATGAAGGAAATTCAGTTTTTACCGTGAGTAATGTCTTATCTGAAGTTGCAACAGCATAAGAAGGCTCTTTTCATATGGAAATCCTCCAAGTCTTTAGCATTTCTTCTTGCACTCTTCAAGCTTGATTTACATTTTCCCAACAGAACTGACTGAAAACCCTGTTTCAGATGAGGAGGGCTCACCACTAATGGAATATATGGCTCTATAATATTTTCATCATTACATAAAGCCCACATTTAAATATCCTGCTCTTCTGGCCAGAACGCTTTGCTGAGCAGATGCTTCTTAATGAGCTCTTTGCAGTGACACTGAGGCCTTGGAGTTGATTTACAATGCATGAAACCCAAGAACACTTCAAACTCTTCCTTCCCACAAGCATCACATTGCACTGACTTTCATCTGCCATCCTATTGCCCAGCTGAGCCTTTCTTCTGTCCTTTCAAAGTTCCTCCAAATCCTCTCATATCAGGGACTATTCAAAACTCTCTCACATCAGAATAATTTTCTCTAAGCCATAATTTGCTGCCATCCCCTATTCACTCCTCACTAAATCTGTGCAGGAATTCTGCCTCTTGCAAGAATTGCTGGGCTCTGGAGCTGCTCATCTCTTTCCATGCTGAAAGTTTGCCTCTAAATTCTGAATTTTGGGGTTTTATCTCTTGAAACCCAGTTGGGAGAGCTGGGGGTGCTCACCTGGAGAAGAGAAGGCTCCAGGGAGAGCTCAGAGCCCCTGGCAGGGCCTGGAGGGGCTCCAGGAGAGCTGGAGAGGGACTGGGGACAAGGCCTGGAGGGACAGGACACAGGGAATGGCTGCCAGTGCCAGGGGGCAGGGCTGGATGGGATCTTGGGCAGGAATTGTTCCCTGGCAGGGAAAATGGATTGGAATGGATTTTCCACTGCCTCTGGATCCCTGGCAGTGTCCCAGGCCAGGCTGGACAGGGCTGGGAGCAGCCTGGCACAGTGGGAGGTGTCCCTGGAGTGAGGGGAATGCTGGAATGAGATGATCCTTCAGGTCCCTTCCACCCCAAACCATTCCATGACCCTACAATGATCCCATGACTCATTCCCAACCAGAGAGAAGTTTTCACTGTGGAGATCTTCAATCACACAACAGGGACAGCACCACACTGCTCTCATCTGAGCAGCTTTGAGCCTCCACCTCCTCACCCTGGGCTAAACCAAGGATCTAAAAATGCCCATGAGATGTGGCAGCAGCTCTCTGGCCACAGAGAGAAACACACCACTCAGAAACACACCGAGAAGGGCTGTGAGAAGATCAGAGAAAAGAATGAGAATCAATTCTTATCTTCACTTGCTGCACCTGGTTTTGTGAACATGCAGAATGTGTTATGGAGATTGGTTTACCAAAGGGTGGTTTCTTAATTAGCCAATGGTGATGGTGTTTAGACTGAAGGACCAATTAGGTCTACCTGTATCATAACTGACTATAAAAATAATAAGTTTCTTAATAAAGATTATGATTAATCAACCTTCTGTGAATCATAGAGTCAATGCTAATTATTCCCTCTTTGGGGATGCCTTGGTGTGACAATGAGGAGCTCTGGATGGAGCAGATTCCCATCCTGTTTGGAGCACTGGGCTCGTGGTTGCCATGGCCTGTGTTCTTCAGGATTCCTTCAGCACTTGTCATTTATTTGCTTTGCTGGAGTGGGAGGCTTTGGGAAATCTCTGAGATGAAGAGAGCAAACAGGAGCACAAACAGTGGCTCCACCAGCTGGCTCTGGGATGCTCCCTCCTCCCAGGATCCTCATTCCCAGGGCCATGCAGAGAACAATGAGTGGTTCTCAGAGCTCTGTTTGGTCAGGGCTGAGCTCTCTGTACCTTTGGGGTGGTTTCAGCTTGAAAGGCTGGGCCATGCACCCTTCAGCCTCTGGTTTCACTGGTTTGGTTCTCAGGAGGGTGCCTTGACTGCAGGGCAGCTTTGGAGGGAAAAGAGGCAACACCTTGCTCAGGGGAAAAGGTTTGTGGGGAGATCAAAGATCTGGTGGGAGCTGGGTGTCAGGACAGCACCTCAAAGTGTGGGATTGATGGAGCCCAGGTGAAGGCTGGAGCCAGGAATGACACACAGCAGGGCTGGGACAGAGGGCTTTGCTCAAGGCCACATCTCAGGTCCTCTCCCAGAAGAGAAGGGGTGAGAAGAAGATGTGCACATCCTGAGAGCCCAGTGACCCCAGTGCCCCATGGGCAATGACCCAGGGGAGGTTTGGGATGGAGCTCAGGGAAAGGTTCTTCCCCCCGAGGCTGCTGGGCACTGCCCAGGCTCCCCAGGGAATGGTGCCAAGGCTGCCAGAGCTGCAGGAGCTCTCAGGGCTGCTCAGGGTGGGGCTGTTGGGGTGGCTGTGCAGGGACAGGGGCTGCACTGATCATCCCTGAGGGTCCCTTCCAGCTCAGGAGATTCCAGGATTCCATAATTGTCACATATCATTTCTACCACCCACATTCACCTCTTGCCTCTCCTTTTGCAGGTTTCCTGGCCCAGAGTAGCTGCCAGTTAAAGTACCTCAGAATACCTTATATTTCAATATTTTCCTTTTTTTTTTTCTTTCTATCCCTTTTCTCCCTCTTTTCTGTCCTAGCCAACAAGAACCACAGGAAAATTCTTCAAAACAGGAATGGTTTCAGCATCTCCCTTTGGCCAGAAGATGTTATAAAACTGCTGCAAGTTTTTGTCTCCTCTCCAATAAATGATCAGAATCCCTTCATCCTGTGTCCACTCATCACTACCTGAGGGTCTCCCACCCGAATTTTAACTTCCCAACTGGCCTTCCATTCCATATCTCACTGAAAGTCCAGGATGAGTCACATTTACTGCTTTATTTATGATGCAATCAAAGGAGAGGGAGCAGTGACTGCTTTGCCAGTGCATTAAAAAATCCCTCTTTCCTTTAGCCCTGGATTAGACACATTGGGATTGCCAGACAAGCAAATGGCAGCAAACTCTGTCATCTCACATTTGGGTTTGTGGGGATTGCAGGAAAGGACAGCAGAATTGCCCTGAGGATGGAGAAGCTTGAAATGAGCAGGAACAGCAGGAAAAGGGACCACAGAGGCATCAGCACCATGAAATGAAGTGGAGAAAGGGGATTTTGCCAAAAAGGCAGCTCCATGGGAGGCAGGCAGAGCTTCCGTGCCCAGATCCTTGTTGGGAGAATCCCGAGCTGCAGGAGCTCCAGCCCACACCACATCTGCTCCTGGATGGTGTCCTGGATGCCTTTGTTCCTTCTGGTTAATATTCTCTAATATCCTGAAAGTATCTTCACTGAAAGAGTGGCCAGGCAGTGGGAGAGGCTGCCCAGGGAAGTGGTGGAATCTCCATCCCTGGAAATAAGGCTTGGATTTGGCTTCAGGTTGGACTTGATCATTTTGGAGGTAATTTCCAGCCTTAACCATCCTGTGTCTCTCTGATATCAAACTTAGGGGATTTCCTTATCCAAAAGGTCAATTGGAAAGCAGGAATAAGGTCTGGATAAACCTCCCAAGCTGAGCTGTTGGTACAGGAGGGCTGGCACAGCACAAAGCTCCCAGTTGAGGTGACATGAAAGATTTCAGCTTGCCCGAGTCTGAATAATTGAGCTGACATGATCAGATCATCTTTTGATGGTCTAATTGAATTATGTGCATTTCTGAAAGCTTTTCTCAGTGGAGCTAATGAGTTTTGTGTCTGTACCAAGCCAGGCAGACCCAGCCAGGGTTCCAACCTCCCTGTAATGGATTTAAACAGGACAAGGGCTCAGCCAGGAAATTCTTACACCAATTATCAAAGGTTTGATTCAATTCCTCCCCTCTGCTGACTGCTCAGAACCTTGTCCCAGTAGGATTCCCTGTGACTTCCTTGGGATGTGGGACATTATTTACCAGGGTGTTTCCTGGCCAGTCTGAATGGCTGAAGAGAGAAGATGCCTTTGCTCTTATGGGATCCCAGCTGGTTTCCATGATCCCAAGGGATGAGTTCCTAAGCTCATGGAACGAAAAGAAGGTCAATGAGGTAAAAGGAAGAAGATTTTTACAAGGAGAGTGATGAGGCCCTGGCACAGCTGTGGCTGCCCCTGGATCCCTGGAAGTGTCCAAGGCCAGGCTGGATGGGGCTTGGAGGTGGAAGGTGTCCCTGGCCATAGCAGGGGGTGGGTCTTTAAAAATCTTTTAAAGATCCCCTCCCACCCAAACCATTCCATAACTCCATGGACATTGTGAGCTGAACATCAACCCTACAGGAACAGATTCCTTTCACTCACTTTTGTATTCTTGGAGTAGACAAAAGACAGCTAGATATAAAAATCAGCTTATTCCATCAGAGAAAGTGTCTACAGAGAGGGTGAGGTGCCAGTTCCAGCACCTCCACCTGAACTTCAGCCCCAGGAGGAACTGAAAGTGTTGAAACCTTTGTGGTGGGGAGAAGTTTGCTCAGCCCAGAGTGCCAGCTCGGAAATCCACCTGTGTTTGCCTTTGGATGAGCTTTGTGCCATCAATCGCTCTGAAAACAGGGATTTACAGCCATGGGAACCCAGGGGTGTGAGAGGAGGCTCAGAGGTTCCTCCTCCACCTCCCATCCTGATGGACACTGTCCCTTTGGCCACCCAAATCTCTGCCGGTGGAAGCTGGAAGTCATGCAAGGGGAGAGTAGGGGCAGGTTCCTCCAGGGTTACTACAGAGTTACTACTGCCACACACAGCCCTGTGCCTGCTTTGCTGCCATTTTCCCTGCACCTTTGTCTGCTGCAAACTGAGCCCAGCCACAGCCTGGCCAGGATGGAAGCACTGCTGGAATCAAAGCCAATGTTCAGGGAATTTCAGAGGATGCCAGAATGGTTTGGGTGGGAAGGGACCTCAAAGCCCATCCAGTGCCACCCCTGCCATGGCAGGGACACCTCCCACTGTCCCAGGCTGCTCCCAGCCCTGCCCAGCCTGGCCTTGGGCACTGCCAGGGATCCAGGGGCAGCCACAGCTGCTCTGGGCACCCTGTGCCAGGGCCTGCCCACCCTGCCAGGGAACAATTCCTGCCCAAGATCCCATCCAGCCCTGCCCTCTGGCACTGGCAGCCATTCCCTGTGTCCTGTCCCTCCATCCTTGTCCCCAGTCCCTCTCCAGCTCTCCTGGAGCCCCTTCAGGCCCTGCCAGGGGCTCTGAGGTGTCCCTGTGTCCTTCTCTTGTCCAGGTGAGCAGCCCCAGCTCTGCCAGCCTGGCTCCAGAGCAGAGGGGCTCCAGCCCTTGCAGCATCTCCGTGGCTCCTCTGGCCTGGCTCCAGCAGCTCCACGTCCTCCTGCTGCTGTTGCCCAGGGCTGGGGCAGCAGTGGGGGGGTCCCAAGGCAGCAGAGGGACAGAATCCCTCCCTGGACACTTCAGCCCAGCACCTGGGAGGTTTCTGGGCAGCCAATGCACAGCCAAGACCCCTGGAGGTTCTTGTCCACCCTCACCTCCTGCTCCCAGGGCTCTGATTTCCCTGCTGCCAGACCCTTCCTCTCCTTGTCCTTGGTGTTGTAGCATCCCCCAGTCAGTTTCTCTGGGTCTGCATTGAAGGCACTCCAGACAGTAATTCATGTTGGGACTCAGGTGTTTATTATTTCTTATCAGTAAAACAGTCTCACTACTGGGAGTTCTGCAGCTTTTCATTAGAAGGCACAAAATGGCCAACAATCTCTTGGTACAAGGTCTTTCAAGACTAAACTATCCAATTAAGGACTGACACCTGGATTGTTTTCCCTTTTAACCAAATAACTGATCCCATAGAGCTGCAATGCAGAATTTCTGCCCAATTACAAAATGCCACCCAAACCCATGGAGAGGGAGGAAGAAGAAGCATGAAGAAGAAACCCAGGACCACACCCTGTGCCCTCCATCTTGCTCCCATCCACAACACACTAAAAATCCCAAAAGCTCAATTTCTCACCCAGTGACACACCCACACTGCTCTCTATAATCTATTTCACACTTTTGTGGGTTCCAGTCTATCCTGAAGTTTAGGAAACTTTCTCCATGAGTGGGGGTCACAGTCAGTGCTGCCCTGGGGGTCAGGGCACCCCAGAGCAGACACAGAAATATTCCCTGTGCTGCCCTGGGTTTCCACATCCCACAGTGATCTGGAACTAGCATGAGGACCAGGCCTGCAAAGTTCATGGAAACATCTGACACATCCTTGAAAACATGGGGGGTTATCCCCTGCTGCCTCTCCAGAGAGCTCTGCTGCCTTGGAAGAGAGAGATCCAGCTGGAATTTTAAAAACCTCTTATTTTCAGTATCAATGTACTCAAGACAGGATCCATCACCTGACATGCTCCTCCATTGCAGAACCAAGAAGTTTTCCTTGGTTTTTTTGTCTTTCTAGGAACAAAGTCAGTCTTTGGAACACTCAATTTCAGCGTGAAAAGTCCAGATGGATTTTGACAAGAGCCTTGAAGGCTGTTGCAGTTTGTCATGGTTGTGATCTCGAGACAAGAGTTTGACAATGGATCAGTGGGGAGTTTAACAGCATAACAAATGACAAAACCCATCCCCAGAAAATGACACCCTGAGGTAAATGGAGGCTTTTCTTTTAGGAAAAAAAAAAAAAAAAGAGAGAAAAAGAAGCCTGGACAGGAAAGGTGAACCTTATCATCTTGTGCAGAAGAAATCACAACATTTGCATGAAATTCCAGTTGAAATTCTCCTGAGGTATCACACTCCTAAAAAGACCTGTCATTCCCAGGCACTCCACAGGGATTAGCAACTTCATGGGAAGGAGCCAGTGTGATTCTTGAGCTTTGAATATCAACAGCCTGAATGAATAAACAAAAGCAGATAAAGTTATGTTCTCTGAGCAGGGCATGTTCCTGCATTTACAGCCCCTTGTTTCCACATGGGCAGAGGCTACTGGATCTTTACAAACCAAGCCAGGTTTTCTCAAACTGCTCCAGGGGCTCATGGAGTGAAAGGTCACCTGGGCATACCCAAAGGGATGGTCCTGGAGTGCCCTCCCAGCACAGGGAACCCCCAAACCCCTCTGTCCCCATCCCCAGCAGGAAGGGCTGTAGCTGTTACACAATTTATCTTCTGGTCAGAGGTGGGGGGGTCAGTGTGGCCACATGGGCCCAGGCCACTGATGAGCAGGAGCTCTCCTGACCCTTTTACCCAATGTTCCCATCCCTTCTGATCCTTCAGGTTCCCTCCAGACTGGCTTCTACTCTTTGTTTCAGAGACCAAACCTTCCAAAGCCTTTCCCATGTCAAGCCTGTTCTTCTGAACACCCCGACACCGAAGTTCCAGCTCTTCCTGTAACTCCAGCTCTCCCTGCACAGCTCCCTCCTCCTCTCTCAATCCTCATGGCTTCCCCAGGGACACTGCAGCTCTTTCCCTCTCCTCAGCACTGCCTTTCATCTCCTCCTGTTCCCTCTGGACCCCCTTTCCTGCCCACGTCAGCAGGAACACTGCAGCAAACAGCCACTGTCCTCCAGGCCACATCCAGGAGTTGGAATCATCTCTCCAAAACTCGTGTCCTTGGAAAAAACCAGCAGAGTGGAGGTGCTGGCACAGAGGGGACGGACCAGCCCCTTTCCATTTGCTGACTTGGCCCTTGCCTGGCCCTCCCCGGGGTGGGGACGCAGCGTGACAAAGGTGACAATGCAGGCAGGCCCTGCCTCAGTCAGCACTTTCAGAGAGGAGGTCACCTCTGCTCCAGCTCTGGAAGTCAGATGGTGTTTGTTCCATGTCCTTGGAGAGACCTGCTAGCCGGCTCAGGGCCTGGGAGAGCAGGACATTGGGAGCCAGGAGACAAAGGGGATTGTTGTGCTGGGATTTCAGGGTTCACCCCAGAACCTCGGCTCCCTGCCCTGATGATTCCCCCCCAGGTGTGTCAGTCCCCTCTCCTTTCCCCTCCCAGCACTGTCTGTCAGTCCTGCCATTCCAGAAGGGCACTGAGTGACTGGCAGGTTCAAAGGATGCCCTCTACCCCCGGGGGCACTGGGCCATCCAGGTGTCCTTTGTCCCTTGAGCCCTCCCCTCCTGTCCCTGGCTGATGGCTCCTGCCCCTTCCCTGCCCCTCTCCCGGGGTTAAAGGAGCAGCAGCCACGGGGTCAGGAGTTCTGCTGGAGCTGCTGTGGGTTCAGAGGCTGTGGGCCAGAATAAAGCTCTGGATCCAAACCCTCCATCAGAACCCACTCCTTTCCTTCCCCATCGCCTTAAAGCTTCTCCACAGAGGGAAACCTGAGGAGCAGCCCCTGATACAGGGGGAAGCTCCATCCCAGCTCCACCAGAGCTCCTGCATGCCTGGACTTGTCCCCACGTGCTCAGCTGCAGCTCCCAGCCAGCCAAAAGTGTCTGTGGGGTGAAACACCACACAGCCATGGCCAAAAGTGTCCCTGGGGTGAAACACCACAGTGCTGCTGTTTGGTTGAGCAGCAGGGCCAGACAAGCTCGGGCACGTCCTGTCTGGCTGTATTGGCAATATTCCAATAGGGGATGCTGGCAGGGACCTCTCCATGCTGTCCTCCACAGCCTGGCTGGCTTGGAGCAGTTGTTCCAGCCAGTCCCATGGTGTGCTCACCTGGACAAGAGAAGGCTCCAGGGACACCTCAGAGCCCCTGGCAGGGCCTGAAGGGGCTCCAGGAGAGCTGGAGAGGGACTGGGGACAAGGCCTGGAGGGACAGGACACAGGGAATGGCTGCCAGTGCCAGAGGGCAGGGCTGGATGGGATCTTGGGCAGGAATTGTTCCCTGGCAGGGTGGGCAGGCCCTGGCACAGGGTGCCCAGAGCAGCTGTGGCTGCCCCTGGATCCCTGGCAGTGCCCAAGGCCAGGCTGGACAGGGCTGGGAGCAGCCTGGGACAGTGGGAGGTGTCCCTGCCATGGCAGGGGTGGCACTGGATGGGCTTTGAGGTCCCTTCCCACCCAAAGCATCCCAGGATTCTCACATCCCAGGATTCTCACATCCCCTGGTGCAGGAGGCAGCTCTGTGTCCTGAGGAAGCCTCACTCTGCCCTTAAATATTAATGATGATGTTCAGTGGAGCTGCCTCACTCTGAGCTCACATCCAGGGCAACAGTCAGGCTTTTTTTATCTTCATGTGCCATCTGCTCTTTCATCAAATCATTTGTAAAGGAGAGGCCCTCACATTCAGAAAAATCATCTGATAAATAAACACCCTGTTACACGGTGATACCTTTTATTAGGCTGTTAACTGCTCGAGCTGTGCAAGATAAATCGGTTTAATTAGTGGTAAGACATTCCTTTTTTAACATTTACATGAGCCTAATCATTATTCCCCTTGCATAGGCAGGCTCAGAATTTTAAGCAGGCTTCTCTCCCGTGTGGCATGCGCTGCCAGGAGGGTCCCATGAATAATTTAAGACCGTGTTGTCTTCTGGCCCTCAAAGAAAATATCAATATTTTGCTCCCACTTTCTGAACTCCTGTCCATGAAGGATCGATTGTCTTCTCATGGGAGGTGGATCTGCTGGGAGATGCACGGCCCAGAGTGGAATCTGTCCTTTTTCTGGGAAGATTTTACAAGTCTCAGGAGGAGCAGGGTCAGCCAAAGCAGGGCAGAGCAGCCACAGGGACATCGAGAAGGGTCTGAACCTCCAACACTCCCACAGCAGCTCCTGCTCAGCCCCAGCAATTCTGTTCTCTTGAGGCAGCACCTGGACATTTATTTACAAAGCTCTGGGGACAACAAGGTCCCTCAGGTCACTCAGCTGGCACAGGGCTTTGTTGTAGCCTCTCCTGGGAGATGAAGTGTCCAATCTCTGCTCTGGGACAGGGACAGTTTTGCCCTGTTCTTCTAAGCCTTCTGAGGTTTACATTTTTGTAATGGAGTTTCTCACACACTTTTCATGTAAATAATGATTGTTTTGCATTCCTTTCTGGAAGAAGAAAAATTTGATAGACTGTTAGCTTGACCAGTGTGGCTGGAGAAGTGGCAATTTCATCCTCCAATCTATGGTCACTTTTGAAGTCTATAAATTTTGGAGTCAGAAATAAAACTATGTTCTTTTTACTTTGGACATTTCAGCTTGTGTGTGTCGTTCATTTCGTGTCCTATTGCAACAGGACAGGGGGCCAGGAAGGGCTGGAGCTGTGCCAGGGCTTGGCATGGAGCTCAGGGAAAGGTTCTTCCCCCCGAGGCTGCTGGGCACTGCCCAGGCTCCCCAGGGAATGGCCCCAAGGCTGCCAGAGCTGCAGGAGCTCTCAGGGCTGCTCAGGGTGGGGGTGTTGGGGTGGCTGTGCAGGGACAGGGGCTGGGCTGATCATCCCTTCCAATTCAAGAGATTCCAGGATTCTATGATTTGGCAGCTGCCTGCTCTGCCTCCTTCCATTCCCACAGAAACCAACCAAAAAACGCTGAAAACTAAAAACAAATTTAGGGACACTACAGTTCCAAAGACCTTGGAAGTGCCTGTGTCCCACCCAAACCAGTGTCCTGCCTCTCATGCTGGGAAGCAGCAAGGAGATGGAGCAGAGTCCTCTCCTCATGGGAAAGCTGAGGAGCAGCAGGAAATGTTGCTCCTCAGGAAGCTTTTCCTAGCAAAATCAATCTTGTTCATGGAAGCTTTTTGTCTCAGTTTGGAAAGCCAGGCGCCTGCTAAGGAAGGCAGGAGCCTCCCCTGAAATGGAGAATGTAAACCCTCCCTCCCGCTCTGAATTGCTATAAATTTTAAATTAAGGGACTCTCAGGCAAAAAATATGGGAGCAGGAAAAAACAGTTCTTTAATAGGGAAGAAAATAAAAGGATAAAATAAACAATGCAGTGAACCAAACCAACACTGACAGAGCCAGAACACAGCCTGGCACCCTGTGGGTCAGGGTGCTGGCAGCAGGGCCATTGGAATTGTGGCTGCAGCCCTCCTGCAGTGCCAGGGGTGGTTCTGCTGGAGCAGGGATCCTGGAGAAGGGGGCAGAATCCTCTGAAGATCCAGGGCAGAGGCAGCTGTTGGGATGTTGGGGAACACAAGACAGATGATAGACTTTGGACCTGGTTAACATAAGAAATTTGATAACAGGATGCCTTGGCAAAAGCAAACAGAACTTTGAAAATTAGACCTAGATTGCAAAAAGATTCAATCAAACGGGGTTACCGGGAAAAGAAAATCCCATTAAACTCTGCAAGCAAGAGATGTCGTTATTTGCATAAATTTGTGTATGTGATTTTAACCTAATCATTGCAGTACACATTACTAGTCTCCCTGAATTGGTATATAAGTGTTTGTATCCCACTATAAAATCAGATTTTGATTGGCAAGTCAGTCTCCCCATCTCTCTCCATCACTGACAGCTGTTCCTCTGGGAATGCAGTGCAGAAGCCGTGCTGGTGTTCCAGAATCTCCAGATTATACCCGGGTAGGAATGCTTGGCTCCTCCCCCTGGGCTCACATCTCCAATGGGATGCTGCAGCTCTTATCAGCCATGCAGGGACATTCAACAGCCTGTTATCAGCAGATGTCCCCTCCCAAGGGAGGAGTGGCTGTGGAAGAGATAAGAAAAACTGCTCACTTAACAGAATATGACTGCCATCCAGATGGCAAACAGAATACATATTGCCTTGCAATCTGGGACACTTTCCCGAACAAAATCAATCTTTTCCAGAAGGTGGAACATCCCACCCCAAAGAAGGTTTCTCCTGATTGTTTGCCTGGCACAGAAATGCTGATGGAGCTGAGTGCAAACTCCTTCTGGAGCAGAGATGGGTCTGAGAACAGCTCCAGAGCTGGGGCTGGAGCTGAGCACTGGGCAGGGTGGATCCCTTCCCTCGGGAATGGCTCAGGATCCACTGAGATTCTCTGCAAAGATGAATGAGGATGCCTTGGAGGGAGCAGCTGAAAAGGAGATTGGGGCCTCAGTGCTGCCCTGAGCACCTGGAGGAGAGGTGTGAGGAGGGTTTTGATTAATAAAACCCTGATCTGTGCCTTAACTAAAGGAGGGAGAAGATAAACTAGACACAGAGAGGAAAGGAAAAGAAGAAGGAGAAGGAGACGGTGAAAGAAATCACATATAAGTGAACCAGGAGAGAGGCTCTCAGCTGGTCACAAAGATGAAAAACCCACAGATATTTCAATTGTAGGGCAAGCAGCAATTTTCCTCTCTTGGCTCTGCAGGAAAGCCTGAGCCAGGGACAGCAGAGAGCAGAGAAGGGCACTGGGCAGGACACTGGGACACAGAGCCAGGGCTGGCACCAAGGGAAAGGGGGGATTCTGCCCCTCTGCCCCTGTGCTCAGGTGAGACCCCACCTGCAGAGCTGCCCCAGCCCTGGGCAACAGCAGCAGGAGGACGTGGAGCTGCTGGAGCCAGGCCAGAGGAGGCCACGGAGATGCTGCCAGGGCTGGAGCCCCTCTGCTCTGGAGCCAGGCTGGCAGAGCTGGGGGTGCTCACCTGGACAGGAGAAGGACACAGGGACACCTCAGAGCCCCTGGCAGGGCCTGAAGGGGCTCCAGGAGAGCTGGAGAGGGACTGGGGACAAGGATGGAGGGACAGGACACAGGGAATGGCTGCCAGTGCCAGAGGGCAGGGCTGGATGGGATCTTGGGCAGGAATTGTTCCCTGGCAGGGTGGGCAGGCCCTGGCCCAGGGTGCCCAGAGCAGCTGTGGCTGCCCCTGGATCCCTGGCAGTGCCCAAGGCCAGGCTGGACAGGGCTGGGAGCAGCCTGGGACAGTGGGAGGTGTCCCTGCCATGGCAGGGGTGGCTCTGGATGGGCTTTGAGATCCCTTCCCATCCAAACCTTTCCAGGATTCCATGAGCTCACACCTGCACACTCTGGGAAGGCAGGACCCCATGGGCCCTATCAAAACAGGATTAATGATCCCTCTCAGCAGAGTGAGGAGCTCTGTGTGTAAACAATTTTTATTCCCAGGCCCACCCATCCATCCCTGGCTGTTGCTGGCAGCATTTCCCCAGTGCAGCCCAGGGATCAGCAGTTCCACCTGGCTGCCCAGGGACCCGAGCTGTCCCCTGGCCCGGCCTCCTGGGGATATCACCCCTGGATTTGTTCCCTGGGTATCAATCACTCTGTCCCCTCCTGGGCACTGTGCCTGGAACAACAGCAGTAAAATCCCACCATAAACTCCCAGCACTAAAGGGCCAGGATTCCTGCACTGACTGGAGCAGGCTGGGAAATGGAAGGGCCAGATCCTCGAGATGCTGCATGGTCTGGCCAGTATCCAGCAGATAAATAAGCTGCTGTTTCATCTCCAGCCAGTGAATGGCCTCAATAAAAATCAGTATGATTAATCTCATTAATTGGGAAGATATAGGACCCAACTGGTAAATATTTATTGATATATATTAATATATATTCCCAGCCCCTGGAGCAGCCTCCAGTGGGGTACAGAGGGGAGCTGGGCACAGCAAAGTGCAGCTGTCACCGAGGAGTGGTTTGGGTTATTTCATCCCCCAGCAGCTGCAGACTCTCCAGAGCTTCACCAAACATTGTTTTGATCAGGGACAGAACAGCCCACACCACCTCTCCTCCTTTACCCACTAATGAAAACCATCTCCAGCTAAATTAAATTCTCCCTCACAGCACACCCAGCCCTGAGGGCAATTAAAGAAACGTAATGAATATGCTTCTTTTTTTCTTTTCTTTTCCTTTTTTTTTTTCCTAGGCAATTAATGTGAAGCAGCTACAAAGGTGAACATGTATCTTTTAAAATGACTCATGACTCCAAAAATGACTCCAAAATGGCTTTGGGAGGGGGAGCACTGCTGGGTTAGAAGTCCTTGCAGCACTTTCATGTACAGCTGCCCATGTGAAGGTGGGGAGGAAGCAGCAGGTGGTCTCTAGGGGATCATAATTCAGCCTTGCTGATGGAGATGTGCAGTTGTCACCTCTGCTGAGCTTCTCAATTCTCTCCCTGGCTGCCCTCACATGAGTCCTGCCAAGGGATGCAGAGAGAAGGCTGAAGGGCAAAGGTTTGGCACAGACAGGGAGGGGACAACAGCTTTGGAGAGATCCCAGGGACCCAGGAGTGGTCAAAGGTTGGAGATAACTCTGAGAAAGACCAGCAGGATCTAAGGATGAGCTGATAGAATAAATCAGAATTACATTTAAACTTAGATCTATTCATATTTGTTTCTCTTTGGTGGTGGAAAGGAATGGGTTCATATGATAAGGGAAGGGAAGTCATTTTAGAATGTCCAGCTCTTGAAACTGTCTAGAACCAAGGCAGCTGTTCACACACAGCAAAAACCACCTTGAAAGGGACCATTAATCCCATTTCTGCAGGAACAGAGCTGTCCCTGGGTCTGGCCCTCCCAGGCTGTGAGCTCAGGGAATCCTGGAACGCTTTGGGTTGGGAGGGACCTTAAATCCCATCCCATCCCATCCCATCCCATCTCACCCCTGCCATGGTAGAGACACCTTCTGTTGGACTATGGGATATTTTTCTTTTTTTTGGTTTTTGTGTTTGTTTTTTTTTTTTTTTTTTAGTTTTTAAGATACCTCTCAGTTGCCCCATCTCTGGGTCAGAAAAGGGCATCATCCAACAACCTTCCACCATCCCAGGCTGCTCCAAGCCCTGTCCAGCCTGGACTTGGGCACTGCCAGAGGTCCAGGGGCTTTGGGCAGGTGCCCCTGGCACAAAGTGGCTCTGTGGGAGGAGGGCTCAGCTGGGACACCCAGAGCAGGATTTGTCCCAGGCTCTGCATTTGGCAGCTTTACCCCTCAGGTTCTGGGGCACACAGGAGCTGAGTTCACACCTGTCTTGGTTTCAGCCTCCCCTGAAATGGAGAATGTAAACCCCCTCCCTCCAAATTGCTATAAAATTTAAATTAAAGGGCTCTCAGGCAACAAATATAGGAGCAGGGAATAACAGTTCTTTAATGGGGAAGAAAATAAAAAGATAAAATAAACAATGCAGTGAACAAAACACTGCCAGAGCCAGAACTCAGCCTGACACCCTGTGGGTCAGGGTGCTGGCAGCAGGGCCATTGGAATTGTGGCTGCAGCCCTCCTGCAGTGCCAGGGGTGGTTCTGCTGGAGCAGGGATCCTGGAGAAGGGGGCAGAATCCTCTGAAGATACAGGGGCAGAGGCAGCTGCTGTTCCTCTGGGAATCCAGTGCAGAAGCTGTGCTGGTGTTCCAGAATCTCCAGATTATATCCGGGTAGGAATGCTTGGCTCCTCCCCCTGGGCTCACATCTCCAATGGGATGCTGTAGCTCTTATCAGCCATGCAGGGACATTCAACAGCCTCTTATCAGCAAATGTCCACTCCCAAGGGAGGAGTGGCTGTGGAAGAGATAAGGAAAAACTGCCCACCTTGACAAAAGACAACTGCCATCCAGATGGCAAACAGAATCCATCTTGCCTTGCAGTCTGGAACACCACCCATCCCTGCAGCCACAGCAGGGTCCTGCTGGCAGGGGACTCCTCCACCTCCTCTGAGCTGTGCCAAAGCTGCTCCCACTGCTGGGGGCTGGAATTGGCCCAGGGGAGGCTCCAGCTCAGCCGGGGAAGCATCTGCAGGGGCTGCTCCTGTTTCCAGCACAGGGCAGAGCCAGGGAGCTGGACTTCCCTTTGCATTTGCTCATTAGCTATGTAGATAAAACAAGCTGGAAAGCAAAGTAATTTTGTCCCACAGTCTGCCTTGGCACCTCCCATGGTTTGACCCTCAGAGGAGCAGGAACTGCTGTGTTCATTTGTTTTAATTCCTCCTGATGCCTCTTCCATGAACTTGTCTGGACAAGGGGGAGTCACAGGCCACAGCTGTGCCCACCCTTGGGAAAACCAGCATTTGCAAGAAATCATTTTCCCAGGTTGGGGTTTTTTTGCACACTCTAGAGACCTTTCCATGCTGGAAGAGCCTCTCTTGGTGTTAAATCAGAAGTTTTTCCAGGAGCACAGAGCCCTGGGAAGCTCTGTGGTGCTCCCAGTGCTGGTTCAGCATGCCAGGGAGGGAGAGGATTCTCAGGAGCAGCTTCACACCACCACAGGTGGCTGCCCAAGGACAGTGGGAAGGAGGAGGATGTGCATTAATCTGTGCTAACTGCTCTTTTTCCTGTGTCCAACAAATCAATAAATTCTGGCTAGAAATAAAATCATTACTTTCCTCCTCTTGTGTTCCAGCTCAGCACGGAGTTGGGGATGCCAAAGGAAGGGGATGTGGATCGTTCCAGCTGGATTTATGGAAGGGCTGGAGAGGGTTGCATGGAGCTCAGGGAAAGGTTCTTCCCCCCGAGGCTGCTGGGCACTGCCCAGGCTCCCCAGGGAATGGTGCCAAGGCTGCCAGAGCTGCAGGAGCTCTCAGGACTGCTCAGGGTGGGGGTGTTGGGGTGCCTGTGCAGGGACAGGGGCTGGGCTGGTGGTGATGGTGATGGTGAGACCCCAGCTGCAGAGCTGCCCCAGCCCTGGGGCCAGCACAGGGAGGAGCTGGAGCTGCTGGAGAGAGTGCAGAGGAAGCACTGGGATGGGCAGAGGCATGGAGCAGCTCTGCTGGGAGGAAAGGATGGCAGAGCTGGGATTGTTCACCTGGAGAAGAGAAGCTCTAGGACGAGCTCAGTGCGGCCTTCCAGGATCTGACAGGAGCCTGCAAGAAAGAAGGAGAGAAACAATTTTCAAGGGCCTTGAGGGACAGGAAAGGAAGGAATGGCTCCCCACTGATGAAAAGTAGGTTTAGATTGAATATTAGGAAAAAATTCTTCCTTGTGAGGGCGGTAAGGCCCTGGCACAGGGTGCCCAGAGCAGCTGTGGCTGCCCCTGGATCCCTGGCAGTGCCCAAGGCCAGGCTGGACAGGGCTGGGAGCAGCCTGGGACAGTGGGAGGTGTCCCTGCCATGGCAGGGAGTGGAATGAGATGATATTGAAGTCTCTTCCATCCCAAACCAGTCTGGGATTCTGTGAAGAGCAACAGATGCTCACGGTGAGGTTTGAAGTTACCCCAAGGAGGGAGCACAAGGAGACTTTTTCCTGCTCAAAAGAGCCAGGGTTGGATCTCTTAGAGCATCTGAAGGGAAAAGCACAGAGCTGGCTGCACTCCCAGCTGGGGACAGAAGTCCTGCAGCTGAGCCAGGCTGGAAAAGTGGTTTGTGCCTGTGAGCAGGGCTGAGCAGGGAGCAGCTGCTGCCCGGACGCTCCCAGGGCTCTGCCCAGCAGGAATGCTGAGCTTTTCCCGGAGCCACGAGCACAGCCCGGCTGCCAGGTGTTAGCAGTAATGGGAAAAGGCAAACAAAGCCATTCAGGGAACAAATGAGGATAAATCCAGGCACTTCTACCTGCTCACAAACAACCTGCGAGCTGAGGAGCTGAAATGCAACCCCCTGGAGAAGCTGAAGCATCCGGGCACTGCTGAAGCTGCAGTGCAGGTGTGGTGCTGGAGGGCAAAGAAGGGGTGTCAGGGGGGTCAGAGGGGTGGAAGGTTGGATAAACTGGGCCAGGGAGGTGCACAATGGGGAGCCAGAAGGGAAATTGCATGCCCAGGTCCATGGGAATGAAGAATATCCTGGTGTCCCTCCCTGTGTGCTCAGACTGGGACTCCAGCCTGCAGCAGACTGGGTTATAGCCAGAGCCTGACCTTTGCAGCCCCAATTAGCTGGGAGAGGAGCTGTGCAGCTAATGAGCCTGTGAAGGGATTTATCTCTGCCCCAGGCACTGACTGTAAATTCCTGGCACAGGCAGCAGCTCCCTATCGATCCCAGCAAGGCCAAGTGCTCCCCAGCATAAAAATCACAATGAAATGGGATGTCTCCATGAGATCCCAGGGAAATGGGATTTCTCCATGAGATTTCTTTGCTGCTCCTTGGGTGCCTGTGAGACCTCCTTGTGCCCAGTGTGGCCAAAAGCCACCTGCAACAGGTGACATTGGTGGCACTGGAGGTTGTTGACAGTGAGAAATTGTCACCACTTGGAGGGGGGTGTGACCTGTGATGGCAGCCAACTGGTTAGGGGGAAAAGAAGAGAAGGAATAGATCCTGAATTCCATAGGATTCAGTGGGAATTCTGGAGGACAGGGAGGAGAGAACCTGAGGGTTACACTGGAGCCCCTGAGACCAAAGAGAAGAGAGCTGTCAATTTTTCCTGATACAGTTTGCAGGAATGAGGCACTGGGAAATGCTCTGGGTATCTGCCCAGTTTAACTGGTTTTCTTGAAATAAACTGGTGCCAGAACATTCCAGAAGGGTCACAGGGACAGTAGGGAGGTCTCAGTCTCCCAGCTGGGGACAGAGGGCACAGGGGCTGGGGAGCTGCAGAGGATTTAGAGCCCAGTCCCCATCCCAGCCCCCCAAACTCAGGAGCTTGGAATTGGTTCCTGCTCTGATTCCCCCTCCTGGCAGCCAGGCGTGGTTGGAGCTGCTCAGAGCGTGGGATGAGGAGGGGATAATTAGCCCTGAGCTTTCCTCTACCTGCAGGAGGCTGGAAGGAAATTCTGAGTCAGACCAAAACAACATTTAGAAAATGTAGCAGGCCCAGGCAGGATGATCAGTGGCTGGTAATGACAATTTATCTTGTCACATCTTGATACCTCCTGTTGTAATGTCCTCCCTGGCTGGTTTGCAGGGAAAGGGCAGCCTGTAAATCTCAGAGGCACTGGGAGATACTGTCCTTCTCACTTCACAGGCTGGAGAGGTGCCTTGAGCTGGAACCTGGCAGGCAGAGGCACAATTCCTCCACAGAGCACCTTTGCTGTGCTGCAGGGAATTTGTTTCCATCCTCATTCAGCCCCAGCTCCGCTCCTGCCAGGGAACAACTCCCACTGCCAGCAATTCCCACTGCAACCATTTTAAACAATCCTAGAACCCGTGATTCTCTCCAGGCTGATCATCCCCACGCTGGCACACCCAGAGGAAATTCATCCTGCGCCATGGCAGCCTGCAGGAACACAAAAGAGTTCTTCCCTTGGGAAATCCTGCAAGGGTACAGGGAACTGGGAATGGGACTGGGACTGGTACTGGGAACTGGGACTGGAACTGGGACTGGGACTGGTACTGGGAACTGGGACTGAAACTGGGACTGGGAACTGGGAGTGGGACTGGTACTGGGAACTGGGACTGGGAACTGGGACTGGAACTGGTACTGGGAACTGGTACTGGGAAATGGGACTGGGAACTGGGAGTGGGACTGGGAACTGGGACTGGAACTGGGACTGGGACTGGGAAATGGGACTGGAACTGGTACTGGGAACTGGGACTGGGAACTGGGACTGGGAACTGGTACTGGGAACTGGTACTGGGAACTGGAACTGGGACTGGTATTGGGAACTGGAACTGGGAACTGGGACTGGGACTGGGACTGGGACTGGGAACTGGGAGTGGGAGTGGGAGTGGGACTGGGACTGGGACTGGAACTGGTATTGGGAACTGGTACAGGAACTGGTACTGGGAGCTGGTACTGGGAACTGGTACTGGAACTGGTACTGGGAACTAATACTGGGGACTGGTACTGGGAACTGGTACTGGAACTGGTACTGGTACTGGGAACTGGTACTGGGAACTGGGACTGGGACTGGAACTGGAACTGGTATTGGGAACTGGTACAGGAACTGCTACTGGGAACTGGTACTGGGAGCTGGTACTGGGAACTGGGACTGGTACTGGTACTGGAACTGGTAGTGGGAACTGGAACTGGTACTGGGAACTGGTACTGGGAACTGGTACTGGTACTGGAACTGGTACTGGGAACTGGTACTGGAACTGGTATTGGGAACTGGAACTGATACTGATACTGGGAACTGGTACTGGAACTGGCACTAAGAACTGGTACTGGGAACTGGTACTGGTACCAGGACTGGTACTGGGAACTTGAACTGGTACTGATAGGAGAACTGGTACTGGGAACTGGTACTGGTACTAGGAACAAGGATGAACAAAGCCCTGCAACCCACCTGGGAAGCAGAGTGGATTTCTTCCTGTTGTGTAGACAAGATAAAGGACATTTTAAGAAATTCCTGGGAGCTCAGGAAGGTCCCCAAGAAAGGAATAAAGCCCAGGAGCTGCAGCTCCCCGTGTCCAGGTTTAACTGGTAAATACAGCAGGTTCAGTCAGCTCCAGGGGAGTTGTTTCCAAGTTTTCCCCAGGAGATGCTGAGCCAGTCAGACAGAGGCAGTGCCCTGCAGCAGCTTGAGCATCAGAGGAGAGAGGAGAGAGGCTTACAGGAGCGTGGCTTAATTCTGTCAGCTCGGAGCACGCACATGTTCAGCTCTCTCAGCCCGAGTAACTGATAAGAGCTCATTTATTAATCCCTGGTAACTCAATCTGCCCTCCCAACCCAAGTGCTGAGCAGAGCTGATGCCCTCAGGAGCTGGAGATCAATTTAAATTTCCAGAGCCTCGGTCCCTGACTCACTCCATAGTGCCAGTGCTCCCCAGAATAAGCAGGGAGTGGATTTTCTGTCACATCCCTGATCCCAGCTCCCCTTCCAGCAGTGCTGGCTGCCACATCCTGCTGTGCTGGAGTCATGGACAGGAGCTGTGCAGGGGGGACAGGTCTGACCAGCTCCCACCCCCTCCAGCAGCACTGGGATGGATCCTCTGGGTGCTGGTGCTTCCATCTGGGGGGGAGCAGGGACTCCAGGGCCCTTTGTGCTCATCCCTGGTGCTCACTGCAGGAAAAGCTCCCTTGGAAGTGGCAGCTCCAACACAGAGCTGAGGGTTGAACCAGACTGGAGGGATGAGGAAAACAAAGCCACTGACGTGGCTCAGGTGACACAGCCACAGAGGGGTGGGAGGCACACCGGGTTAATGACTGCCTGGTTAATGGCCCACGTGCAAATCCTGATTGCTGCTCCTGCAGGGGCCTCAGCGGCTCCCAGCACCCCTGGACTGGCTCCAGCCCTCCCAGCTGCACCTCTCAGGGGTCTCCTGGAGAATCAGAGCCTTGGAAGGGGAGCTGGCAGCAGCCCAGCACTCGGCTTCAGCAGCCCCCAAACACTGCTGACCATGAACTCTTTCATTCTGGCACTGCAGGTTCTGCTGCTCAATAAAAGCAAAAAAAAAAAAAAAAGCCATTTATGAGGGAACAGTCAATAAAGTGAGACTTGCTTATCACAGCTGGTTAGGAGTGGTTGGAAACTGCACCCTCTGGAATGGTGAGGGGTCACTGTTTCAGGACAGCTGCAGTGTCCTGGACCTGGGGTCCCTCCTGCAAGGCTGGGACAAGGACCCTGACACATCCAAGCACCCCAGGTTATGGCCACAAAGCTGGAAAGTGGACGTGGTCACTCTTCCCTCCTGGCCTGCTGCAGCTCCTGGGGCTCAGTGTCCCCTGCTCTGCATTCCAGCAGTGTCAGCCCATCAAGGACCTGCTCTCAGCTGCTCTCAGGAGCTGCTGAGCCTGGGGGTACAACAGGAGAGGGTGCTGGGGCCACCAAAACACCCTGGTGACAGCTGAGTGCTGCCACAAGAATGAAAAAGGAGAGGATGACAGCTGAGATGAAATGTTTCCACTTTTATTGAGGCTCTGAAGAGTCGCAAACCCACAGCCCCTCTGCTCCCCAGCGCTGTGTGTCCCTCCCAGCTGTGCCCTGTGGCAATGTCACCTCAAGGCGGTCCCCTCGGGGAAGGTGACACCCTGATGCTCTCAGCGCTCTGAGGCATTGACAGAAGTGTCTCTTCCCCAGGTCTGTAGGGAACCTCAGCTCCTGGGAGCTGCTTTGCAGGATCAGTGGAGAGTGAAATGCCCAGGCTTGAGTTGCCGCGGGTGGCCAAGGTGCCTCCTGAGGATCCTCTGGAACAAATTCTTCCTGGCTGTCGCCACGGGGAGCTCCAGGGAGCTGCTCCCTGGACAGTCCGTGCCCAGGAGCCTCCTGTCCCTCTTCCCTGCCTCTTGGCTTTTCAGAGCCTCTGTTACTCGGGTGTCTCCGGCACATCTGGGCAGGGGAAGCCCTGCTGGGGTCGGGCTGCTTCCATCGTCCTTGTGACCGCTGGGCTGCTTGTGGTCCCTCTGGCTTCCTCCCATGCCGGAGCCTCCCTCAGCAGCAGGAATCGCGGGATGTCTGCAGCAGGGACGTGTCCCGGCAGCGGGACCCCGAGGGTGGCCTGAGCCCGAGTGAAAGAACGCCTCTTCCCTGGTGACCTGCGGGCTCCGCGCCAGGGTGACAAAGCCGTACGGGGTGGTGACCTTGGGGAGGTGCGGCAGGGACAGAGCTGCCCAAGCGGTGGGGTCTGGGTTGGAGCAGGATGGGTTAAAAGAGGATGAGTAAAAAGAGGATGAGTTAGAGCCGTGCTCATCCTGCACCGCTGGGTCCCAGCTGCTCCTCCAAGCCGTCCCCTCCGGCTGCCCCGTCCCCTCCCCCGTGCCCTTGCCTGAGCATCTCTGCTTCTTGTGGCCGTCCAGGGGCGGGATAACAAACTGCGGGATGCGCTCGGGGGTCACCACGTGGAAGAAGATGTCGCTGGAGCCGCTGCCCTGGAGCGCGGGGGGACAGAGGGCCATGGTGGCCCCGGGGGCTGGCCGGGCAGCGCTGGCCATTTATGCTCCGCGGCCACCCCCGGATGGTGACGCGCGGTGACGGCACCGCCAGGTCCCTGCCGAGGTCCAGCGGCCGCCGGGGCACGGGGCAGGCGGGTGGAGGGGACAGGTGAGGACGCGGCGCTGCCGCTGTCGCGCAGGGCCACCGGCGGCTCCGTCACCCACGAGGCGGAGGAGCGGATGAGTCACCGGCCGTGGGCATCAGGTGGCAGGGGCAGCCGGCAGACAAACACTTCAGCTCTGTCTAGCAAAGCTCCCGTCGGGAAACGCTCCGGCCCACGCGATCCCCGCAGGCAGCGGCGGCTTCAAGCACCGCAGCCCCGGTCCTGCCCCGGTCCACCCTCCTCCGGCCCTGCCCGCAGCATCCCTGCGCTCCCGTCCCGCTGGGCTGGGGGGGACGGGGCCGTGGGACAGAGAGAGAGGCTTGCGAGAACTTTCAGGGAGCTGTAAGGATGAGATAACGTGTTAGTTAAACAGTCTGCAGGTGGCGTTTGTGAAAAACGCCAATCAATTGTTTTTAAATTTTAAAAGTTTAATAGTAATGAAATGGTTATACAAATAGTAATGCAATTAGAGTAATAATAATTTGGACAATTTGGATTGGGATGATATGAGACAATAGAAACAAAGAGTTATGGATGTCCGGGTACCTTTTCTGGGCAGCACAAGCCCGAAAAAGGACAGAGGATTAACTCTTAAAAACAACAGCCTGTTGCATATTCATACACCTCATACACGATGCATAAATTCCATTCAAACACAGGATTCTGTCTGGGCAGTGTCAGCTTCTTCCTCTGAGTCCTAACGGTGTCATCCTGCCCAAGCAAGGTGGGAAGAAGTTCATTTCTCCTGATAATGGGGCAATAAATTCTCTTTCTCTGAAAGATTCAGGTGTCCTGTGGCTGCTATCTCAATGTGAGTCCTTTCCTTAGGAAAAAAAGTATCCTACATAGCATAGTTTCTATCTTAACATTTTGTTATAACCTAAAACTATATTTACCACACTACTTAAGAGAATTAATACATCACTTTCTAACACAACACATATAATATTCATTTTAATATTTGCAAAAAGCCAATCATAAATCAGACATTTTTCACAGTGTTTTTCTACTTCATCTTTCTGTTCTTCTCAAGGATGGTGTATGAGAAAGGTGTTTTTGGTAATTAGCCAACCAAATAGAATCTATCCCATCACTCCATAAAAACCACACGGTTCTCTTGAATAAAACCTTTGCTCTTTCTGCAAAACTGCCTCCCACCTGCCCCTGTGTCATTCTCAGCACAAGAGTGACAAGGAGGGACAGCCCCAGGCAGTGCCCAGGCCATGGGGAAGAAGCTTTGTGCCTCCTGCAGGAGGGAGGATGAGGAGGATGAAGCTGCTCTTTAAGCTTTATGCCTCTCACAGGAGGGAGGATGAGGAGGATGAAGCTGCTCTCTCAGCTTTGTGCCTCCCGCAGGAGGGAGGATGAGGAGGATGAAGCTGCTCTCTCAGCTTTGTGCCTCTCACAGGAGGGAGGATGAGGAGGATGAAGCTGCTCTTTAAGAGTTGTGCCTCTCACAGGAGGGAGGATGAGGAGGATGAAGCTGCTCTTTAAGAGTTGTGCCTCCTGCAGGAGGGAGGATGAGGAGGATGAAGCTGCTCTTTAAGCTTTGTACCTCTCACAGGAGGGAGGATGAGGAGGATGAAGCTGCTCTCTCAGCTTTGTACCTCTCACAGGAGGGAGGATGAGGAGGATGAAGCTGCTCTCTCAGCTTTGTGCCTCTCACAGGAGGGAGGATGAGGAGGATGAAGCTGCTCTCCCAGCTTTGTACCTCTCACAGGAGGGAGGATGAGGAGGATGAAGCTGCTCTCTCAGCTTTGTGCCTCCTGCAGGAGGGAGGATGAGGAGGATGAAGCTGCTCTCTCAGCTTTGTGCCTCCTGCAGGAGGGAGGATGAGGAGGATGAAGCTGCTCTTTAAGCTTTGTGCCTCTCACAGGAGGGAGGAGGAGGAGGATGAAGCTGCTCTCTCGGCTTTGTGCCCCCCGCAGGAGGGAGGATGAGGAGGATGAAGCTGCTCTCCCAGCTTTGTGCCTCCTGCAGGAGGGAGGATGAGGAGGATGAAGCTGCTCTTTAAGCTTTGTGCCTCTCACAGGAGGGAGGATGAAGCTGCTCTCTCGGCTTTGTACCTCTCACAGAAGGGAGGATGAGGAGGATGAAGCTGCTCTTTAAGGGTTGTGCCTCCTGCAGGAGGGAGGATGAGGAGGATGAAGCTGCTCTCTCAGCTTTGTACCTCTCACAGGAGGGAGGATGAGGAGGATGAAGCTGCTCTCTCAGCTTTGCCTTTCCCCTGTGCAGCAGGGCAGGGGCAGGGCTAGGAGGGGTTTCCTGGCACTCTCTCCCCAGCTAAGGAAGCTCCAGCACTCTCAGGGGGACAACGGTGGCTTTGGGGTGGATCTTGCTGGGAAAACGATGCAGACAGGAGCAGCAGCTCCATCTCTGTGCAGGCACGGAGCAGAGGGGCCTCCCCTCAGCTGGGATCAGTCTCTCCCACCCCTGGGGGGCTCAGCAAGGCCGGTTCTGGCATCGCATCACCTTCAGCTCTTTGCACCCACAGGGAGCAAGGGGTGAGATCCCAAATCAGAGCCTTGGCAAGCTCCAGGAGGAGACCTCAAAGTGAGAGACAATGAGCCCCTCACTGAGAGCCCTTAATTGAAACCCCAATGTTGATGGCAGAAAAGCCCCAGTGGAAGGCCCTGGGCTGCCCCAGCAATTAGCAGAGCCAGCAGCTCGTCAGGGTAACGAGCAGCACATGGGGCAGGGCCTATAAGTGCCCTGAAGGGCACAGAGGGGCTATGCCAGGTTTGTGTCAGGTTTGGGCTCTATGGAGCAGCCCCCAAAGCAGGTCTGGGCACTGCCCAAGGAGTGGTTTCAGCTCTGGGGAAAATTAAGGCTGGGCTGGAGGCTCTGACTTTTCTCTTTCTCCCTCTCCAGATGAGAACCCCCACCAGCAGTGATTCCTTCTCCAGCAGGCTCCTGGGCCAGGTCCTTCAGCTCAGCTTGGTCAAGTACCCTGTGAGTAATACTGAGTCTGGGGAGGTGGCTAAAACCTCAACACTGGCAGTTTCTGGGGTTTTTCTGCCAGATAATTTATTTTCTTTCAGTTTTTTCACATTATTCAATATTAGGAAGAAATTGTTCCCGGGCAGGGTGGGCAGGCCCTGGATCCCTGGCAGTGCCCAAGGCCAGGCTGGACAGGGCTGGGAGCAGCCTGGGACAGTGGGAGGTGTCCCTGCCCAAGATAAGGTGTGGAATACGTGGTCCTTAAGGTCCCTTCCAACCCAAACAATTCCATGGTGTTTCCTCTGCTTTCCTCTCTACCCCAACTTTTTCTCCTTGGCTTTGCCTTGCTCTGCTTCAGCTGTTGGTGGCTGCAGTGTTCCCATTTCTCTTCCTCTCTGGGCCAGAGGAAATGGGAGGGTTTGGGGAATAAAGTACAACCCAACAAGTTCTGGCTGAAGCTGGTCCTAATTTCAGGACAGCGCAGAGCTTAAGGCTTTAAACACCTGGAAGCTCTCCCATGTGGCTGATGGCCCTCTCTTTGCAGCTGAAGCTCCTTCAGAAAGCATCTGCCTGGATTGGATTGGTGCTCCCTGTTGGGACCCTCAGGAGCAGGCTCTGTCCCCCAGCCCAGTCCCCCTCCAGGCCTGGGCTCCTGGCCAGGAAGCGCCGGGGGAGGCTCCTGCGCCTGCTGCTCTCCCTGACTCCCACCAGCATCCAGAACCTCCTGGGCCACCTCCCAACCGACTGGGGCCAGAGCAACATGTCCAAGGGTAAGAGCTGGGGCCTCCTGGGGCACCTGGAGGGGTGCAGCATGGAATTCCTGAAAAGCACTGTGTCAGTTCTGGCTGTGGTGATTGTGAATCCCTGCAGAGATCCGGGAGGCTCCCATCAACCCAGCCAGCAAAGCCAGCAAGAGGAAGAGGGATGATGTGGCTCTGGAGCAGCAGGAGTCCTGGTTTGTGGTGCTGGAGAGGGAATTGCCAGAGGATGACTCTGAGGACCTCTCGTATGAGGTGAGATCTTGTGGCTGCTGAGCAGTTCCAAGGCGGTTTGGGCTCTGTGTGAGCCTGGGAGTGTTCCTGTGGAGGAGCCTGCAGAGGCTTCCTGCCCTATTGTGGTGCTGTTCGAGGGGTCCTAGGATGAGGGAAGGGAGGAGAATCTTGGCTCCATGTTTCAGAAGGCTGATTTATTATTTCATGATATATATTATAAGAAAATGATATACTAAAAGAATAGGAGAAAGGATTTCATCAGAGGGCTAGAAAAGGAATGATAATAAAATCTTGTGACTGCTCACAGCCTCGACACAGGTGGCTGTCATTGGTCATCAAGTAAAAACAATTCACATTCTGGGTAAACAATTCTCCAAATCACATTCCAAAGGAGCAAAACATAGAGAAGCTGAAACTTCCCAGCTCCTCAGGAGAAAAGACCCTGGCAAAAGGATTTTTCAGAAAATGTCTGTGACACCCCATCCCCTCTTTGAGGGCACAGGGTGTCCAAGGAGCACTTGACCATCAGCCCAGCACTGTCTGAGAGCAGGGGGTGCCCCGCTCACCCCTGAGGTTTCTCTCTGGTTGATGTCCCTGCAAGGCAGCACCTCTGTCACCCTTGGCTGTGGCTCCCAGTGCTGTTGGGACAGGACTGGTGTGTCCTTCCCCAGGCTGTTCCCTCCTCAGAGCCCCCTTTGCCTCTTTCCCCCCAGCCCTCGGAGCTGGAGTCAGACAGTGACGAGTACCAGACCCAAAATGACACCGACCTGGAGCTGGAGGAGCAGGGTGGGGTCAGTGTGCTGGAGCTCTCAGCTGTCCAGGTGAGTGTTCCTGCTCCATTCCTGGGGACAGCACCAACCCTGGCCTGCAGGGATCCACCTCAGCCCCTGGCTGCAGGAGGAGGCAGCCTGGGCTTGCTCTGCTCTGAATTCCATGGATCCCTCGTGGACTTTGTGCTGCTCTGACCCTGCCCCTGTGCCACACAACCCCCAGGGCTCCGTGTTGCCCCCAGAGCCGGGAGCAGAGGATCCAGCTGTGGCCAGCAGTGGGGGAGATGCTCCAGATGTGGCCAGTGGTGATGCCCAGAAGCCACGAGGGGATGGCAGCAGTGAGCAGGAGACTGACACAGCCTGTGACACCAGCTCATCCCAGGATGGGGTAAGGACCCTTGGGACAATCCCAGCCTCTGAGGGGGGGCAGGGCAAGTGTCACAAGTCCTCTGGATGTCCCCAGGCTCTGAGCCTTTGTCACAGAGCTCTGCTGCCAAGGGAAGGGGTTGGAGGGGCTCCAGTCCAGTGCAGGGACACGGCCTCAGTCCCCAGGTGTTGGTGGGGTGGTGCTGGGTGTGCCCAGTCACCAGTGTGTGACAACAGTGCCAAATGCCAACTTCTGGCACCTCTGACCCAGGGCCGCTGCCAGCAGGTTGCCACAAGCCTTTTGTGACTCCTGGCCCCAGCAGAGTCATTTCCCCTGCAGCAGAAAATGGGAGGATTTGTGGAGTTTTTCACCACAAGCAGCTTCCCCCTCCCTGCTCTGGTCCCAAAGCACTGCTGGATGCTCTCCTCATTCCCAGGAAGCTGCTGCTGCCCTGGGAAGTGGAGGGTGGGGGGTTGCTTTGTCCCCAGTGTCAGTGAGGACAGGCAGTGCTATGGGGAAAATCTCCTGTTTTCCAGGAAAACTAGGAAGCCTGACTTGTGCACCTGGACCTTCTGGGGCTGCAGTGTGCCTGATTCCCTGGGACAGCTGTGTCCCTGAGGAAGATGTCCAGTTAAACGCTGTGTTCATGTTGTTTGTGTCCTTTTTCTGAAGCTTATAATAAAATCACACTATTTTTTCACATGAACTGGCCTCTCTTGGCTGTCTGTACCTGGAGCTTGGCATTATGGGCTGTGGGGCTTTGTTTCTGATCCCTCTGGGTGCCTGGGATGGGGATGGCTCTGGGAATGCTGGAATGTGATGGGAGGGGGAGAATTAAAGGTGCAGAGTGAGGCTGGGCAGCCCTGGGGCTTTCCATGGGGCAGCCCCTGAGCTTGGACACCCAGGCTGCTCCAGGGAATCTCCCTCTCTTCTGGCATCCCCAAGAACCCTGGAACAACCCCTTGGAATAAACTAAGGAATTTGACACAGAGGCTGTGTTTTGTAGTGAGCACTGTGAGATTTTCAGTTTGTGTTTTGTTGGCTTTACCTGGGAGCTGTGCACAGAACTTCTCCCTCCACATGGATCCTGGGAGCCATCCTCTGAGGAAATAGGGATTTTGGGGTCTGGAAAAGCAGGCTGGGATCAGGAACTGCCTGAATGTGACCCAGAGCTCTGAAGAGACCTGAGGTTGCCCAGTGCTGGAGCTGTTGCCTTGATCAAGTCCTGTAATCTGAGGCTGAAAAGAGCAGCAACTCCTGTCACTGTCATATTTTCTGAAAAATCTCTTTGCCCAGGATCTTCTCCTGGGAAGCTGAGAAGCCTCAGAGAAAAATGAAAACAAGAATTATCTGATTTGCTTCTCCTCTGTTTTGCTGCTCTGGAATGTGGTTTGGACATTGTTTACCAACAGGTCATTGCTTCATTGGTTTCATGTGAATTGTTTTGACTTAATGGCCAATCAGTGCCAAGCTGTGTTGAGGCTCTGGAAAGAGTCACGAGTTTCTCACGAGTCTCTTTTAACCTTCTAACTGTATCCTTTCTCTATTCTTTAGTATAGTTTAGTATAGCCCTTCTTTAATTATTTTATGATCTATATGATATTAGCCTTCTAAGAACATGGAGTCAGATTCATCCATCTTCCCTTCAGTAGGGGTCCCTGAAAATACCACAAACTCCTCCACATGTGGGTGAGGGAATGGGAACAGCTCCAGGGCTCGGATCCCTTGCTCCAGGTCTTGGATCCCTTGCTCAGGGCATGCCTGGAGGCTGTGTCTGGCACCACTGTCTGGAGCTGGCTTTGTGTGGGAATCCCCTGGGATGACAATGCTCCAAGTGCTAAAATGAACTGTGGCACCCTCCAGCAGGGCTGTGGCACTGAATGAGCTGAGCCCTCGGTTTGGTTTAACCAGGGTGGGCCAGGCCAGCTTAGAAGTGATTGTATTGGAATATTACCAATATTGTGGATGGGATGTGACTGATCTTGTCTGGCCCTTGCTGCTGAACCAAACAGCAGCACTGTGGTGTTTCACCCCACGGACACTTTTGGCCATGGCTGGGTGGTGTTTCACCCCAGGGACACTTTTGGCTGGCTGGGTGCTCCCCTGGGCACGTGGGGACAAGCCCAGGTGTGCAGGAGCTCTGGTGGTGCTGGGATGGAGCCTCCCCCTGTATCAGGGGCTGCTCCTCAGGGTTCCCTCTGTGGAGAAGCTTGAAGGTGATGGGGAAGGAAAGGAGTGGGTTCTGCTGGAGGGTTTGGATCCAGAGCTTTATTCTGGCCCACAGCCTCTGAACCCACAGCAGCTCCAGCAGAACTCCTGACCCCGTGTCTGCTGCTCCTTTAACCCCGGGAGAGGGGCAGGGAAGGGGCAGGAGCCACCAGCCAGGCACAGGAGGGGAGGGCTCAAGGGACAAAGGACACCTGGATGGCCCAGAGCCCCCGGGGGTAGAGGGCATCCTTTGAACCTGCCAGTCACTCTGTGCCCTTCTGGAATGCCAGGACTGACAGACAGTGCTGGGAGGGGAAAGGAGAGGGGACTGACACACCTGGGGGGGAATCATCAGGGGAGGGAGCCGAGGTTCTGGGGTGAACCCTGAAATCACAGCACAACATGATTGTTGCCTCTGAAGGAGCAGAAACCCTCTGAGGGCACAGAGGAGCTGAGCTGCCCCACGGTTGTGCTTGTGCCCCAATACCTCTGTGCTGCAGGAAGGAGTGAAACTTCAAAATCCCAGTGAGTTTGAAGGCAGGTAAGGGGGATGGAGGGGTCCTGGCCCCAGACCCTGCTGGGATCAGGGATCTTAATGTCAGGTTTATTAAAGGCTGTCCTGCCTGTCCAAGCAGCCCCAGGGTGGCTTTTCCTGCTGGATTTCACTGATGTTTCCAAAGCCTTCTCTGAGCAGTGAGCTATGGGAATAAATCTCATGGATTCCATTTTCTTCATGGTGGAAAAAAAGGCAATTCCTTATTCATATAACTCATTTTAATGCAGTTTTACAGACCTTATGTGTGACTCTAATTGGTTAGTAGATTTAGTGCTAATTACTTTTTTATTGGTTGTTAACAAGTTGTTATTCTGTATTGGCTGGTCAATCAAACTCTCAGTGTGTGTATATGCAGGGAAAATTTGAAAGATAGAAAGTTTTTATTTTTCTATCTTTCACAAACCTATCTAACAGTGTAAAAACAGTTTACTCAGGTGTAAGTTGGTTTTTTACTGAGGAATAGATTATGTTAATGAACTGCTCACAACAAGATTGCTTTCAAGTGGCAACTTGCAAAATGCTAGCTTGACTTAGAAGAAATGACAGGCTAGCCAAAGCAGGCGTGATTTTATAAGGCTTTTCTTTATAATTTTTTTACTTTACTGCCACAGTGAACACCTTAAAGGTGTAAATTCTGGAGCTTTAAACCTGTGGCTGGGTCAGGACACCTCTCCTGGAGCTGCAGCCCTTGGACTCCTCCCTGGCCCTCTAAAATTGGCTTTACAGCTCTGGCCAGAGATCCAGCACTGGCTCCTTGTGCCTCTGCTCCAGTGGGGCATGGTTTGGAGCAGGCAGGGCTGTTTTTAATCTCAGCTTGGTTTTTGTGCACCATTTACAGTCCTGAGTGATGAGACTCAAGCATTCACAGAGCTGCAGTGCCTGGTACCTGGTGCTATCTGCAGCCACAATAGCTCTGCTTTCATTACTGCTGAGTAACAGCAAGAACTTTTTTTTGTTAAAGGTTGATAAAGGAGCTGATCCTGCAGCTCTTGGATATTATTCTGGGCTCAGCATTAATTCAGGTGCTCCTTGTTTGTGTACAAGAGCTCTCCCCTTCTCTGCAGCAGAAATTAATAAAATATCCTTCACAAAGCTCTCTCTGGAATCTGGGCTGGCTTTTCCTCTTGTTCCTGAGCTTTAGGAGCCCTGGATGTGGGGATGAAGGGCAGGCTTGGCTCCTTGCCTGGGGGTCAGGCTGCAGAGTGATGCTGTTCCGTGGTGAGGAAGGAAACAGCCCTAAATCTGCCTCTGAGCTCACCTACAAATCAATTCTGAGCTCCCCAGACTTTAAGCCCTGCTTTAGGAAGAAGAGACCTTCTCAGCTGAGTATGGAGGAAGTCAATGGCTTGGAGCAGCAGCTGCAGAGCTGTTTGATCCCAAGGTCACCCCTGAGCCCAGCCCCAGTGTGACAGTGTTCACAGGGGTCCCAGGGTGAGGGAAGAGATGAGAATGTGGACTCCATGTTTCAGAAGGCTGATTTATTATTTTATTATATATATTATATTAAAACTGTACTAAAAGAATAGAAGAAGGGATTTCATCAGAAGACTAGAAAAGAATGAATAACAGAATGAATAGAAAAAGAATGAGTAACAAAGGCTTGTGTCTGAGACAGTCTGGACAGCTGGGCTGTGATTGGCCATTAATTAGAAACAACCCCATGAGACCAATCCCAGATCCACCTGCTGCATTCCACACCAGCAGACAATCATTGTTTGCATTTTGTTCCTGAGGCCTCTCAGCTTCTCAGGAGGAGAAATCCTAAGGAAAGGATTTTTCAGAAAATATCATGGCTACACCCTAGTGGGTAGGTGGTGCTGTTTGTGAGGAGGAGGAGTGGGAGGATGGCCTTGGAGAGGTGCCCCATCACCTGGGGGGTGGCAC
Organism: Fringilla coelebs; assembly: GCF_963513975.1. Classification (NCBI taxonomy): domain Eukaryota; kingdom Metazoa; phylum Chordata; class Aves; order Passeriformes; family Fringillidae; genus Fringilla; species Fringilla coelebs. Next base: position 3,812,866 of record NC_140050.1, on the reverse strand, counting down.
TGGCTGTTGGTGGCCTCAGGGGCATCACCACTGAGCTGCTCAAAATGCTGTGTGCCCCTTTGCAGAAGGATGGGGCTGGTACATCCCAGCAATGCAGCTTTGGGGCTCAAAGGCTGTTTGGGGCCATTTAGTGGGGCTGCAGCCATGGCAGGGGATCTGGTGATGCTTTGGGGACTTTTGGCCCCTCTCCAAGTCTGGGTGAAGCAGAGCATGGATGGAGAGTCTGTCCTGCCCAATCCATGAAGTCCCTCTGAGCATCCCTTCCCTTCCTCTCCTCATTCCTGTTCTCCCTTCCTGGCTGTGGGGTTTTTGCCTGTTTTTCCCTGCAGTGTGAGGAGATGGAGAACAGGGACACCAGGTGGTGCAGCCCCCCTGGTTTGGTGTTGGAGGGGGCCAGGAGCAGCCTGGAGGAGCAGATTGTTGAATCCTGGTTGGATGGAGATGCCCTGAGCCCTCCTCGGCATTTCCATTTCCAGGTGTGAAAAACACCTTCACTCTCCTGTGAAAATGTAAAAAGTTTAATAAAGGACAACAGGAGACAAGGACAAGTAAAACAAAGATTATGGGATGCATCTTGGCACTTAGCCAAGAGGCCACTGTTACCTTTGGGGAGACCCCTTATGCCTTTTCCCTTCCATCAGCCTGTTGCATATTCATAAACCCTCATGCATAGCAAACTTCCCCCAAATTAGTTTACATGTTCCAAGAACTCTTTAGTATATCTTCTTGGGTCCACCTTTTAGGAGCAGGTGTATTCCTTGGGTGGGGTTTTAGTCCAGTCTTATCACCTCCAGTTTAGGGCCTTGGTCCATATTGCCTTCAGTCAGTGCAGCTGATGGTTGGCAGATCTGTACAGGTGTCTTCATTATATTTTTTTTTTATGTTATCCCATCCAAGCTGGCATTTTAACACAAGCACACTTAGATCAGCTCTTTCATTAAGCTTAATTAAAAACAGAAATAAAAACAACATCTTTATAACAAAGTTACTTTAACATTGCACAAATGAAATCAATTTAATATTTATGGCAAGCCAATGTTATAATATGTATCTATAACACAGGGAAGGCTGTGGGATGTGCCCAGCTGAGCCTCTGCTGCCCCTGGGCACAGCCCTGGTATCACCCTAGCCCAGATTTTGTGTGTTTCCCCTTTTCCCTCAGCTCCTGCTGAGGAGCAGATTCCCTCCCTCCACTGTTGGAATCCAGGGCACAGGGAATGTTTCCCTGCCTGTGCTGAGAAGTCCTGACCCCCAGGAGAACCCTGCTTTTAACCTTCATCCGTGGAGAAAGCTTCCAAGACTTTGGGAGGAATTGGAATCTCTGAGTGTGTGAAACAGTGGCGTAGTTTATCACCTGGTGAAAAATGTAGAGTTTTGGGATTTTAGTATGGAGGCAGATAGGAGACAGCATGGAGGATTTTGGGCATTGTCTGATCTCCTTCTTGTTCTTCATCTGCTCCATTTCCTGCAGTGTTGGTGGCACAGGGTGATTGGTTAGAAAGAACAGCAATGCAGATGTTGCATGGACACACAAATCATTAGTTATTGGTAGAAAGGTAGAAATCAAACACCATCTAAGGGTTAACTGGACAAAATAGTTTTTAAAAACCTTGAATCTGTGTGTCTGGTGACTTCTGGTGCCTTCTCTTTGTATGCTGAGTCAGAGATGTAGATGGAGTGCTGAACTGTTGATAAAAGAAAAATAAACAACAACCTGAAGAGCAAAAAAACCAAATGTCCTGTTTGCCTCTCAGCCCTGGCACAGAACTTTTTAGGGGTTTCCACACTCCACCTCTGCACCCTCTGGAAATCTTCAGTTGCTGCTGTTAGGAAAATTAATGCATGAACACCAGGGGTTTATGTCCAAAAAGGAGACAGAGGAGTCCTTTTTTTTTGCTTTATTCAAATAAAGGGAGAGGCCATGGGGCATTCCCCTGGGATCTCTCAGATTTTTGGAGGATGCAGCCTCCTTTTTATCCCAATTTCCCAGCCACATTTCCCTTCTCTCTTTCCCCATTTCTGAGGTACTTGAGAGGTTCAGACTTCCCAAAACACCTGATACCAGAGATTTCCCTCTAATGTACAACCCTCCCTTTTGATTTTTAATTCTTACTGAATTTAGGGGTTTTTCTTCCCCACTGTTTCATTCCTCTTTCAATGTCTAATTTCATTTCTCAGCAAACCTGAAATTTATTTGTAAAGGCAAATTTATTTTTCCATTCATCACTCAATGGACTCCTTCCCATTATTTCTTTAATCTCCCAGGGCTGCTTTTATCTACCAGCAGCCCCACAGCTTGTTTGGAAAGACAACTCTACCATTCTTCTCACTGCTTTTCCCAGGGCTGTGCTTTTCCAGGCCCCATTTCACAGAATCACAAAATTTCCACCTTGGAAGAGACCTTCATGATCACCAAGTCCAACCCATGACCCAAACACCTTAATTAAACCATGGGGTGGGGACAGGGGGTGGCAGGGGGGTCCCCTGGGGCTGGGGCTCGTTGGCATCCTCTCCTGAGCCTAGTGATGGATTAGGCAGTGTGTGTGAGTGTGGATTAGGCAGTTTTTTTAGAGCACATTTCCCTGCCCCTGTGCAGCCCAGAGGGGCTGGCATGGTGGGATGTGTGTCCCAGAGCTGAGCTGTGCCCCTTCCTGATCTGGGTGGCTCTGAGGGTGACCCCAAGGCTGGCCCCATGTCCTTGGCAAGGGCCACCAAAGAGGGAGGCAGGTGCTGTGGCAGGATGGGAAGGAGAGGGAGGGAAATCGAGGGGTTAATGCCGTGTTTGGGGCACGAGGAGAGGAGTGTGGATGAGGAAGGTGACCCTGACAGTCGGGAGCAGCGAGGACACGTGGCCCCAGCAGCCTGCAAAGGGCTCAGACCTGTGCCCAGGGAGCTGTGTGGGAAATGAATGGCTTAATTGAGGCGAAAACGATCCTAATTAGCATGAACAAATCCAATTAGCAGCCGGGGGCGGGTTGCCTTGGGCCTGGCGTGGGCAGCAGGGAGGGCTGGGGGTCCCAGGGCTGGGACAGGGGGTGGCAGGGGGGTCCCTGGGCTCGTCAGCATCTCCTGCTCCTCGGGCTGCTGGCTCTGTGCCCTGGCCTGAGCCTAATTAGGCTGGAGCGATGGATCAGGCAGGCTGTGCTCAGGACAGATCAGGCAGGTTGTGCCCAGGATGGATCAGGCAGGCTGTGCTCAGGATGGAACAGGCAGGCTGTGCTCAGATGGACCAGGCAGGCTGTGCTCAGATAGATCAGGCAGGCTGTGCTCAGATGGATCAGGCAGGCTGTGCCCAGGATGGATCAGGCAGGCTGTGCTCAGGACGGACCAGGCAGGCTGTGCTCAGGATGGATCAGGCAGGCTGTGCTCAGATAGATCAGGCAGGCTGTGCTCAGGATGTATCAGGCAGGCTGTGCTCAGGGTGGATCAGGCAGGCTGTGCTCAGATGGATCAGGCAGGCTGTGCTCAGGATGGATCAGGCAGGCTGTGCTCAGGGTGGATCAGGCAGGCTGTGCTCAGATGGATCAGGCAGGCTGTGCCCAGGATGGATCAGGCAGGCTGTGCTCAGGATGGATCAGGCAGGCTGTGCTCAGGATGGATCAGGCAGGCTGTGCCCAGGATGGATCAGGCAGGCTGTGCTCAGATAGATCAGGCAGGCTGTGCTCAGATAGATCAGGCAGGCTGTGCTCAGGATGGATCAGGCAGGCTGTGCTCAGATGGATCAGGCAGGCTGTGCTCAGATGGATCAGGCAGGCTGTGCCCAGGATGGATCAGGCAGGCTGTGCCCAGGATGGATCAGGCAGGCTGTGCTCAGATGGATCAGGCAGGCTGTGCTCAGGATGGATCAGGCAGGCTGTGCTCAGATAGATCAGGCAGGCTGTGCTCAGGATGGATCAGGCAGGCTGTGCTCAGGACGGATCAGGCAGGCTGTGCCCAGGATGGATCAGGCAGGCTGTGCTCAGGACGGATCAGGCAGGCTGTGCCCAGCCAGGGGGAGCAGCAATCGCTGCCACTGCCAATGGAGAGGGGCAGGAGCCCCATCCCAACCCTGCCCCAGGGCTGCAAGGAGCATTTTCATTTCCTACGAGGAGCAGAGGACAAACTGCTCCAGTCTGTCCTTTCTCCTCCTGCTGTGGGATGGGGGGACATGCTCAGCTGCACACCTGGCACACTGGAAATGGTGAGGTTAAATATTAACTGTGAGATCTGATGTTGCAGCTGGATTTTTTTTTTCCTAGCAAAAAGGCATTCAAAGTGTTCATTTCCAGCAAAATCGTCTTTATGGGTCATGATTTTAATTACAAAATTTTCCCCTGTTCTGGGAAGATGTGAAACCACAACACTCCTCGCTGGGTTTTTCTTTCCTCTTCAGTCTCCTTCCCCTCCAGGAGTTATTCCTGTAGAAATAACTCAAATATTAATAAAATTAATTATTTTATTTTATTTTATTTAACTTTATTTATCAAATAAAGTTATTCCTGGAGGAATTCATGCTCAAATCTCCCATTCCAGCAGTGAGGAGCAGGCACTGAGCACCCCCTGAACCCAACCCCTGCCTCTTCCAGCCCCACCTTCTGTGCCCAATTGCTCCCACAGTGGGGAAAGCAAAGCAGGAGAGTGGGAATCTCTGTGCCTGGTGTGGTCCCAGTAAAACCAGTAGAGGCACCAGCAGGAGGAGCAGGCAGGTGCTTCTGCCATTCCTCAAAAGCTTTGGGGGCTCTCAGGGTGGGGGATCTCTGTCCTCAGGAGATTGGGGTGATTTGGGGTCTCTCTGTGAGTCCTGCTCAGCCTCTGGAGGCAATCCAGCCCCTCCTGGTGCTGTCACCTGTGTGAGGCTCCTGCCTGCAGCTGGGGACAGCTCCCAGTGATAATCCTGCCTTTATCTTCCCCTCTGGCAGCAGCAGGGACAGGGACACTGTGAAGTGTCCCCAGGGAGCCCAGTACCAGCCCCAGCCCTGGGGAGCTCCAGCTGCCCCAAACCCAGCAGGTTTTACAGCTGCAGGGGACAAACATCTGTCCCCACATCTGCTCATCTCCCAGAGTTACATGGATTCAGGGAGAGGTGCCCAGTCCTGGTGCCTGGGGAATGATGTTGGGCCTTTCTGGGGACACTGGGCAGGGACAGGGCAGGTGCTGGCTCTGCTTTGCTCAGGGATGCACAGGGAGGGACCAGCCCATGCCTGCAGTCACCCTTTGGGGTTTTGCACATGCCAGGAGGGATTTACATCAGGGCTGACCCTGCTCCCTGTGGATTATCTGGATCTGGGAGCCCAGAGATGCCTCGGACCAGCTGAGCAGGGTTTACCCCTGAGGAGGGCTCCAGCACCTGGGAGCAGATGGTGACAGCAGTGACAGAGCACCCCCAGCATCTCTGGACATGGAACCATCCCCTCAGAGGTGCACAATTCCCAGCCCAGATATTTTGGGAGTGCTGTGAATGTTGACATTTTCCAAAGGCTCTGAGCCCACGGTTGTGCTGCTGCCCTTGTTGGCGTCTCCAGGCTGTTGGTCACAGTTGGGTGGCAGGGAGGAACTGGTGCTGCAGCAGATGCCACGGCTGGGCTGGCGTCCAGCTGAGGCCTGGAGAGTCACTGTGTGTCACACTGTGGGAAAAGGGATGGGAAAATGGATGGAAAAATGAGGGAAAAGTGGTATCCAGCAGGCCAGACACCCCCCCCCCCTGCAAATAGTCCTGTGGAGCAGAGCTGGGAGCTGAGCTGTGCCTCTCTCCCTGTGTCTTTCCAGCTCCAGCTCTTTCCAGTGAGAGCTCTGGGAAGCACAGCTGGGAAGGGCAGCATTAACATGCACATACATTAGGTGTGACTCACAAAGCAGAGTCATTTTCAGGTCTGATTATCCTCAGCCGTGCGCTCCCCAAAACTCGCTGGTTTTGTTCATATTGCATTTAAAGATGCTGCAAGATATTAGCTCAGAAAAATGGGAGGTGACAGGGGAGCCTGGGAGCTGTGGATGGTTCCCACCCCCACCCCACAGAGGGAAGGAGGGATGAGGTCAGTGCCATCCTGGTGCCAATCTGTGACCTCCTGGTACCTGTGCCCTCCAGGGGCCTTCAGGTGGGGGTGCAGAGGGGCCCCCAGGGGTCAAGGAGGAGCCAGTCTGGAGAAAGGTTATTTATGAGAGTATGTAGTGACAGGGGAATGGTTTCAAACTGAAAGAGAGGAAGTTTAAATGGGATCTTGGGCAGGAATTGTTCCCTGGCAGGGTGGGCAGGCCCTGGCACAGGGTGCCCAGAGCAGCTGTGGCTGCCCCTGGATCCCTGGCAGTGCCCAAGGCCAGGCTGGACAGGGCTGGGAGCAGCCTGGGACAGTGGGAGGTGTCCCTGCCATGGCAGGGGTGGGATGAGATGGTCTTGAAAGTCCCTTCCAGCCCAAACCATTCCATGGCTGCACTGAGTTTCTTGGCTCTGATTCTTGTTTCTTCTGCCTTCGGGGGAAGAGGCACCTGTGGCTGGTTCAGGGCACCAAAAAGGGTGGGAGTGTAGATTGCCACCTGTCCCCTCCTTGCTGTGACCCCCCCTTCTCCCCAGGGACCTCCCTGAGAGCTGTGGATGCTCCTCTGCCCACAGCAGGTGACTCGTGCTCCTGCTGTGTCCCCACATGCCAGCCCTGGGATGGGAGAGCCAGGCAGGGTGGGGGCTGCAGGTCACTGCTCTGTCCCCAAGGGACCCTGGCTGGCTCAGCATCACCCCCTCGATGCCCTGGCTGCTTCCAGGAGCTGCCAGCACCTGCCCCATCCCTGCAGAGCTCCGTGGGCACTGCTGGGACTCAGGGACTGCTGGCAAATGACCGGAGATGTGGCATTTGGTGACACGGATGGGCATGGCAGGGGTTGAACTCTATGATCTCAGAGGGGTTTTCCAACCTTTCAGATTCTGTGACTTCCAGCTCTCAGCTTTAGCACCAAAAATGCCATATCAGGAGCAGCCCCCAGCTAAGGAGGCTTCATGCCCACACCAGCCATGGAACTGTCCTGCTTTGAATCTTCTGCTGCACTTTCCAGCCAGGCCCCTCCCCAGCTCCAGGGTCTCCAAGGGAAGGAAGGAACCCAAGGACCACCTCGTTCATCAGCAGCCAAGAGCAGCTCCTCCCACCTGGTTTCAGGTTTTCAATGCACTCCCAGCAGAGGCAGAGCATGATCTGCTGACGCCACCCCAGCCCTCCCACACTCCCAGGGAAGGAGGGGGCTCCTCTTCTGCTGCTTTCACTCAGGAGGGAGTTCTGTCCTTGGCTGGATCTCACTGGGGGATCAAAGGCCAGGAGCTTTGCACAAAGGATTGAAACAATCCCATTCCTGATGTTGATCAGTCATGGAAGCTCCTGTGTGGGAAGGGACCCTCAGGGATGATCAGTGCAGCCCCTGTCCCTGCACAGCCACCCCAACACCCCCACCCTGAGCAGCCCTGAGAGCTCCTGCAGCTCTGGCAGCCTTGGCACCATTCCCTGGGGAGCCTGGGCAGTGCCCAGCAGCCTCGGGGGGAAGAACCTTTCCCTGAGCTCCATGCCAAGCCCTGGCACAGCTCCAGCCCTTCCTGGCCCCCTGTCCCTGTCCCAGAGCAGAGATTGGAGCTGCCCCTGAGGACATTTCATCTCCCAGGAGAGGCTACAACAAAGCCCTGTGGCAGCTGAGTGACCTGAGGGACCTTGTTGTCCCCAGAGCTTTGTAAATAAATGTCCAGGTGCTGCCTCAAGGGAACAGAATTGCTGGGGCTGAGCAGGAGCTGCTGTGGGAGTGTTGGAGGTTCAGACCCTTCTCGATGTCCCTGTGGCTGCTCTGCCCTGCTTTGGCTGACCCTGCTCCTCCTGAGACTTGTAAAATCTTCCCAGAAAAAGGACAGATTCCACTCTGTGCATCTCCAGCACAGGTCCCACGGGGCTGGGACCATTCCCTGTTCAGTGCCCAACCTCTCTTGGGTTTCTGTGGCTGAGGTGACCCCAAGGTGTTGGAAAGTCTCTTTTTTCCCAGCCCTGTGACCGAAGAAGTTGAGATTTGTTGGTTCTGCTTTTCAAGGTTGTTTATTTTCTCTTATCTGTTCCATTCTTTCTCTGTCCAGCAGGTTGGGTTGTGGCACAGTCCCTGCCCTTGGGGTGGTGTTGGCTTTTTATACTAAGAACTACATGTACTTTATTTACAATAATTGTCCAATACCTATCACCTATGTTAGACAGTCTGTCTCTATTCTAAACCAATTAAAAATGTCACCATCACAGCAGAAGAGGGAGGACAAGAAGGACAGGACATGCCCAGATTCCCCCATCTTGCCTCTTGAACCCCCATTCTAAAACCCAGAAAAATTCTACTTTTTCACCCTGTGACAAATTCACTGTCATTCTACTCAAACTCTTATGGCTTGTAACTCTTCACACAGAGTTGGGAATTGTTTCCATGGGTTAACATAAAGGCACAGGTGTGTTTGACTCTGTGCCAAGGTCTCTGAGCCCTCTGCCAGGGTCTGGAATCACCCAGGGAAGCCAGAGGAATGTGCTGGGTCCTGACAACCCTCCTCTGGGGGAAGAACCTTTCCCTGGTGTCCAGGAAGCCAAGGGGTGTCTGGGGGCTGGGGATTTCATCCTGGGCTTGAGGAGGCTGAGGTGCACACGAGGGCTGGGGAGGGAGCAGCCCTCAGGCATTTCCCCTCCATGCAGGCAGCCCAGAGCAGATGTCCTCCCACCAGCCGTGCATCATTCATTCAAGAGTGCTCCCTATCTGATAAATCATGTTGGGAGAGACAAGACACAATGGTGCTTTTAATTATAGAAACAATTAGCAAGGATTAATGACAGCAGCGGTGTGATGGTGTTGTTACTCCTAAAGTTTAACGAAGTTAAACAGTTTTTGTCAGATGTGGGGAGCACTGAGATCTGCCTGGGGTGTTGGATGCACCTCAGCACCCACCTCTCATCCTCTCAGTGAGAGACCATTGGGGGCTTCCAGGAGGTCCAGGGGCTTCAGTGGGTGAAGCCTTGGGGAGGTTTTTGGGAAGGGACCAGGCTGAGTGAGGGGATGCTGTTCATGGGGGACACCAAGGTGGAGCCTGAGGTGGCCCAGGCCCCACGAAGGGGAGCAGGGACAGCTCAGCTCAGTGCCAGCAGCCCATGGCCAATGTGGAAGTGTCTCCCAACTCCTGTGATCCCAGCAGAGGTGCTGCTCCCCACAAACACCTTCAACACCCAGGGTGGCCCCGATACAGCTCCAGCACCAGCATCTCTGCACCTTTCAGAGCCAAGGATCGGATCCCCACTAACCATGGAATGGTTTGTGTTGGAAGGACATTAGAGACCATCCCATTCCACCCCTGCCACGGCCAGGGACACCTTCTGCAATCCCAGGATGCTCCAAGCCCAGTGTCCAGCCTGGCCTTGGACACTTCCAGAGTCCAGGGGCAGACACAGCTGCTCTGGGCACCCTGTGCCTCCCCACCCCCAGCATACAAAATCCCCACCTGCTCCCCAGACCCAGAAAAACTCCCCAAAACCTCTTTTCTGCCTCCCAGCAGCTCCATCAGCTGATCTTGGGGCTGGGATCCAAGTTTAATCTGTTTAGAAGACACCTCCAGAGCCGATGGCTTGGGAAAACACAAAAGTCAGCAGCAGCTTCCCTTTGCCTGCAGGCCTGGCTGTTCCCCACAGAGGAGGCTGGAACAGCCCACAGGGAGCAGGGACACAAACAGGGAGGGACAGGAGGACAGCAGACACGTTGGGGTCAGCAGGGTGGCCAGAGCTGTCAGCAGAGGTGAGGTGGCACAAACCACAGCCTGGAGCCTCGAGCTGCCCTTCCTCCTCCCTCCTCTGCAGGAATCTGGGGTGGGATGCTCAGGGGGATGCTTGGGCAGTGCAGGTGAGGCTGGGGGCTGGCAGGGGCTGCTCCAAGGGTTTGGCTGCTGGGAGGGGAGAGCTCTGGCTTGAGGGTGATGCCTTGTGAAGGCTGACCTAGAACTGAGACCAGACAGAGCTAAAGAATAAAGCAGGGATTTATTAAAGGCCTCAATGGATCCACCTTGGGCAGCACAAGAGCCCAGCCAGGGCTGCTCCCAAGATGAACCAAAATGGTCACAAAATGGACAACAGGTCATGGGTCTGTCACTTTTACAGCTTCTGCTCCATTTGCACCTTGCAGTTCATTGTCCCATCCCAGCCCCAGCCCCTGCAGTCCCACCCTGCTTGTTTTTCTCTCTCCAGCCCACGGGGTTTGTGCTCCTGGGCTGAGATTTGGGTTATTTGTCCTTGGTGCCCAGCTGGAGCAGGAATTGTTTTGTCTCCCTACTCTGTGCACAGAGCTCACCATGCCCTGATGTGAAGCCCAGACCCACCCACTAAAGCAGCACAGAATGTGAAAAATAGAAAAGCTCCAACCTGAGGCATCAAGGGAGCTGAGTCTCTCTCTCCCCTGCTGAATCCCTCTGGTACTTGCCCATGCCAGGAGCCCGAGCTGGGAGCTGGGCTCAGGGCCCCTGGGAGCGCCCTCTGCTCTGCATCACCCCCACCCTGTGCTCAGGCCTTTAGAGGAGAGCCCCAGGGTTTGGTGCAGGATTTACCCCAGGGCAGAGCAGAGAAACTGGAGCAGAGCAAGGGCACCCCTGAATGCCACATGGCTCAGGGTGGAGCAGGCACACCAGACAGGTGTCTCAGGCACCTCAGTCCTGGCCAGTTCACCCAGCACAGCCTGGAACACCCATTCCCAGTGTTCCTGCCTGCTGAGGATGGCTGCTGGGGAAGGTTTATCAGTCCAAGCTGTCTCCTGTTGGATTAATAATTCACAGGGCGAGGCAGGGCAGCGACCTCCACCCCTCTCACATATCCAAGGAGCTGCTGCTGGAATGAGGGACAGGGTGATGGGAACCCCTGGGCACTGCTGCCCATCCTGCCAAGGCCATGGGGTGCAGGGACATGCACCAGGAGAGCATCTCTGCATCCCTGTGCCAGGTACAGTTCTTGTTTCCAAACAGTTTTTCCTTCCATGGAGGATGTGGGCGGATTTGTTGCCTGTGGAAGTGAGACACTAATAATGCTGGCTGGGTGCCAGGCCTGTTCTCACCTCCAGCGCTGACAGCTCCCCAAAATCCTCCTGCCAGCTCCATTCCATGGCAGTTCCCCCAACCCAGACCCCCAGATGGGGATGTGGGTGCAGCCAGGAGTGCCCAGAGCCCAGCCCTGAGTGTGTCCTGCAGGCTGCCAGAGGGGCTGGAATTGCCAGCCTGAGCCAATTCCCACAGCATCAAGCTGGAGAAATTCCTTCATGCTCCAGAGCCATGTTCAGCCACATCCAACCTCATTCAGCATCAGGGCAGCCAGAGCATTCCAGAACTGCTCCTGGTCCCCACAGAGGGCACAAGAAATGATGGTTCTTCTGGCAGGCAAAAAACACATCCAGCACTGTGGAGCTTCAGAAGAGACTCTCAGTATCTGGAAACAGCTGGCTTCCCTGCAGGAGAAACCATCATCATCATCCTGCTGTTGGCCTGGAGGCTTTGGAACCATGGAACCACTGAGGTTGGAAAAGATCTGTCAGATCACTGTGTCCAGCAATTCATGATGGCCCAGCAAACCTGAAGCTGTTTTCTGCAAGCACATTTCCTGTTTAAAACCTTTCCCATACCCATGGCAGCCTCCCTCTTGGATGGGCAGGGAAATTAATGATGTGTTCAGCCAGGAAAAGTTTCCCAAGTCTTCCTGGTTACTGAAGGATTCGTCAGAGATCCTCCCTCCCAAATTAGACCTTGTAGACCCCCCCAGCTGATGAATCAGCTCTGCCATCACTGCATCCCAGCATAGTTTGTCTTTCAACCTAACAGCTCCCATCCCACTCCAAGGACGTGGAGCAAGAGTAGGCAGCAAAAATAAACCCAGGACCCCTTGTGCTGGGCTGGGGAGGGCAGGAAAGGATGGGGAGGGGGGAGTTTCTTCCTTTGCTGTTTGAGTTCATATTCTGGGTTAATATTCATGATCCATGTGAGGGCTGGAAAGAAGCAGAATTTTGGGAGTTGGCACCTCCTTGTCTCATCATGGCCCTGAAGCAGGAAAGGGACTGGGGAGGGCACATCCCTCAAAACAGAGGGCACAGCAGAGGAAGGGAAAACCTTGAGAGCCTCCAGCAGGCAAAGGGACAGTGTGTTGTCACCACTGTCACCTGCCAGCTACACCTGGGCACAGGTAAGGGGCTGGGCAGCTCCAGCTGGGAGGTCACACTGGGGTGCAGGTGCTCTTCTCCAGTTTGGTGCTGTGGGTCCCTTCCTTCCCAACAAGGGGACAATCCTGGTGGGGACTGGGACTGCACTGAGCCACACACACCAAGTGGCAGCTTGTTGTCCCAAAACAACACCCTGAGGGGTGACTGGTGGGTCAGACACGCTGCCAGCTGGGAAGGAGCCACCAGGAGAGGCTGAGGGGGATGTCCCTGCCTGGTGGCCCCGGTGAGATCCCTCCTGCCCTGAGTCCAGCGAGCCATCCCTGGGTGAGAACCTGGCCAGGGACAGGCACAGATTTCAGGTTTTCAGGTTTTCAGGTGCATTTCTGTTCAGATTCCCTGAGGACAAGGAGCCCTGACCATTCCACAACGGCCCCATCCCTGAGCAGCTCCCAGAGCTGGGAGCTGATGAGGCCAAGCTGATGAACGGAGGGGATTAGAACGTGCTCAGTCTGCGGGTGGCGGTGACACAGGGACGCGGGGACACGGGGACATTTCCATCTGGAAGGTGCAAATGCCGTGTTTGCCGTCCGTGGCACCGCAGCGCCCGGAATTCTAATCGCTCTAATGGCATTTGAAAAGGAGCTGGGAGCTGCCGGAGGGATGCGATGGCACTCGCAGATAAAGGCAGGAGGGAGGGCGCGGGAGACGGGGGTGGCAGCGCGTTCCCTGCGCACGCTGCGGCTCAGGAGCGTGGGCCGGATTCCATCAGGAGCAATTTCCCCGCGGGGAGGCAGCGGAGAGGCCGCCCCCGTCCCCGAGGGTGGGGGAGAGCCGGGAGCCCACCGGGAACGGCAGCAATGGATCCATCCTGAGCTTGTTCGGGGATGGGGAGGCGACCTGGGACCTGCTGAGACGGGAATTGCCTGGCAAAAATCGCCCGGTTCTCATCTGTGCGGCTGGAGGAGACTGAGGGGAGGCTCCTCGGGGGCTGCAGCTCCTCCCCAGGGCAGGCACAGGGGCAGGGGCTGAGCTCTGCTCTGGGACAGGGACAGGGGCCAGGAAGGGCTGGAGCTGTGCCAGGGCTTGGCATGGAGCTCAGGGAAAGGTTCTTCCCCCCGAGGCTGCTGGGCACTGCCCAGGCTCCCCAGGGAATGGTGCCAAGGCTGCCAGAGCTGCAGGAGCTCTCAGGGCTGCTCAGGGTGGGGGTGTTGGGGTGGCTGTGCAGGGACAGGGGCTGCACTGATCATCCCTGAGGGTCCCTTCCCACTCAGGATATTCTGGGATTCTGGCATTGTCCTGCCCATCCACACCAGGACGGCCCCACAACTGTGCCAAGCACACCCCAGCCCTGATAAAAATGAGATAACAATACGTGGACAAGAAGGGAAAGTGTTGGGGGTAAAATCTGAGGTGATCATCTGTAGAGTGCAGCCCACAGCCCAGCCACCTGCTCCCCAAAGGCCCTGAGCTCAGGCAGCCTGGGGCAGCTGCATTTGGAGCCTGAACTGTTCTGCTCCCCACTGCTTTTGGGTCGAGCAGGGGCCCCAACATGAGGCTTTCCCACGCCAGGGACTCCCCCAGCCCCAACCCTGTCACTGCACTGTCCCAGGGCTGCTCAGGGTGGGGGTGCTGGGGTGGCTGTGCAGGGACAGGGGCTGGGCTGATCATCCCTGAGGGTCCCTTCCAGCTCAGGATATTCCCAGCTCATTTTCCTATCCTGGCAGCTGCGTGGTTTCTGTTTGCTCTGCTAATGCAGGAAGGTGCTGCAGGTACCAGGATCCACTGCCCCAGGAGCAGCTGCCAGCCCCGGTTCCTCCTCCCCACTGCAATCCTTGGCTCCACACCGGGTTTGCTGCTGCTGCCCAGCCCTGCCCAGCCAGGCAGGATGGCAGAGCCACCTGTGTCCCCAAGGGTCCCCACCTGGGCTGGGAGCAGCCTGGGGACAGTGCAGTGACAGGGTTGGGGCTGGGGGAAAGCCTCATGTTGGGGCCCCTGCTCGACCCAAAAGCAGTGGGGAGCAGAACAGTTCAGGCTCCAAATGCAGCTGCCCCAGGCTGCCTGAGCTCAGGGGCTTTGGGGAGCAGGTGGCTGGGCTGTGGGCTGCACTCTGCAGGTGATCACCTCAGATTTTACCCCCAACACTTTCCCTTCTTGTCCACTTATTGTTATCTCATTTTTATCAGGGCTGGGGTGTGCTTGGCACAGTTGTGGGGCCGTCCTGGTGTGCATGGGCAGGACAATCCCAGAATCCCAGAATATCCTGAGTGGGAAGGGACCCTCAGGGATGATCAGTGCAGCCCCTGTCCCTGCACAGCCACCCCAACACCCCCACCCTGAGCAGCCCTGAGAGCTCCTGCAGCTCTGGCAGCCTTGGGGCCATTCCCTGGGGAGCCTGGGCAGTGCCCAGCAGCCTCGGGGGGAAGAACCTTTCCCTGAGCTCCATGCCAAGCCCTGGCACAGCTCCAGCCCTTCCTGGCCCCCTGTCCCTGTCCCGGAGCAGAGCTCAGCCCCTGCCCCTGTGCCTGCCCTGGGCAGGAGCTGCAGCCCCCGAGGAGCCTCCCCTCAGTCTCCTGTGCTCCAGCTGAACCAGCCAAGTGCCCTCAGCCACTTCTCCCATGGCTTCCCCTCAAGCCCTTCCTCATCTTCCTTGCCCTCCTTTGGACACTCTCTAATGCCTCAATATCTTTCATTTTTGGCCAATCAACCCTTGACCATGGGCTCTGGAGGGTGACACGAGCTCCATGTCTGGCAGTGCCATGACCATGGGCAGAGGAGGGGTCTGGGTGCTGTGCAAGCCCCCCTGATCCCCAGCAAAGAAGGAATGGCCTTGCAAATGGGACCTGGGGTGGCCTAATTTGTGCAGCAGGAGAAATGCAGCCTGTGCTGGGAAGCCAGAGATCATTTGCTTGATCCTTCTCTGAGCAGGGAAATGTTAGGCTGGGTTTGAGGGCTGCTGAGCCTGCAGTGCTCCTGTTGAAGCTGGGGCTGGATGGTTCTGCAAAACTGGCACTTTAAAAAGGGAGGAAATCCTCCTTTGGTGGAATTTGTCACCTTGGGGTGGCTTCAGTGCCAGAAGGGACCCCTGGACCCAGAGATGATGGCTCCCTTAGGGGTTGCAGTGGGAGGAAGGGCAGGTGAGGATCCCAGCACTGCTGTCACTTGAAGCCCAGGCAGTGGCAGAGGGGAAAGGTCCCTTTCCCTCCTGCTTGGATGAAAACCCTTCACCTGATGGTGCTTCTGCCTGGCACAGCTCAGAACAGCAGGTTCCTGGCCAAATAAACTTCCATTGTTATTACCAAATATTTATTAAAAGTAACTGGGCTCAGTCACAGGCTCAGGCTGTGTGTGCAGAGCGGGGCCACCTGCCCGGGGCTCTGGCAGGGAGCACGAGGTGGGACTGTCCCCCCTCAGGGCTTCCTGCTCAAAATGAACAGATCTGAGGTGCAGACATGGAGATATTGGGGTCAGGGCAGAGACTGGGCTTTGGAGGGGCAACAAGAGGGTTTGGAGGGGAATCGAGAGGGCTTGGAGGAGGAACAAGAGGGTTTGAGGGAAGAACAAGAGGGTTTGGGGGAAGAACAGGAGGGTTTGGGGGAAGAACAGGAGGGTTTGGGGGAAGAACAAGAGGGTTTGGGGGAAGAACAAGAGGGTTTGGGGGAAGAACAAGAGGGTTTGGAGGAGGAACAAGAGGGTTTGGAGGAGGAACAAGAGGGTTTGGTGGGGGAAAAAGAGAGTTTGGAGGGGAATCCAGGGCTTTGGAGGGGAAGCAAGAGGGTTTGGAGGGGGAGCAAGAGGGTTTGGAGGGAACAACCCCATCTCCATGCACAGCAGGTCACTGATGTCACTCATGGTGTGGCAGCCACTCTTCCCAGTGTCCCCCAAACCCCACAGTGGGGCTGTGCCCCCAGCTTTCCATGCCTGAGTCCTGGCAGAGGGCACACCTGAGGAGAAGCTGTGGTTTTGGGTGTGATGGGTGACCAGGTCAGAGTGAGCCCATGGCACCTCCTGGTCCCACCTCAGCAGCTCTGGGAGAGGGTGGCTCCAGGCTGGATGGAGGGGACAGCACAGGGCGGTGTCCCTGGGGCACAGTGCCCTCCAGCTGTGAGTGTCACCCTCCAGTGATGTCTGGGGCACAGCACAGAATAAACCCCCAGCTCAGCCCTGAGGGTGACAGTGCTGTCCCCAGTCCCCGTGGTGTGACTGGCTCTGCTCAGGGGCATTTGGGGCTGGGGGCTCTGGCTCACTGGCACCCTCGTGGCATCAGCCCAGCTCCCCAAAACCCACATTCTGCAGGACCACGTGGAGTGGCAGCATCCAGCTGGCTCCTTCGAGGAGCCCATCGAGGTTCCCATTAGGCAGAATGAATGGGCACCAGGAGCCTGCTCTCATCACGAGGCTGCCACTGCTGCATCCTGAACGGGGACAAAAACCTCCCGGGCTGTCACTGGAGCTGGCAGCGCTGGAATGCTGCATTCAGGCTGGCAGGGGACCAGCGTGGCCGGCAGGAGGGGCTGGCAGGGACCCTGCAGGCAGGGAGAGGCTCTGGATCAGCAGGGAAAGAATTCTCACTTCACCACAGAGGGCAAACTGGGGGCAAAAGGGACTTTGCTTCTCACTTTGTTGGAATTAATTTTTTCCCCTTGGCACGTTTCAGTCAAAAACTCTTTGAGATTTTGAGCGTGTGCCAGAGCAGCTGTGATTTTTTTATTTCTCTCACACTTTTTTTTTTTTCTTCCCCTAAATCATTTTGCTGAGTGTGTGTGAAAATGCCCCAGAAAGCAGCAAAACTTGTCAAGACACTCCCAAGAGCTGGCTCACTTGGAACAGCCTCTCCAAAGGAAGGGACCCTCCCTGGAGCATGGGCAGCCTCAGGGTCCTGCCACTTCTGTGTCCCCCCAAAATTGGGGCACAGCTGGACTGGGTGGTCTTGCAGGTCTCTTCCCACCATGGTGATTATATGATTCCATGATATTTGTGTTCCCAGCTGGCACCCAGGTGACCCCATCATCCCAATCTTGATGCTCAGCAAGATTTTGGAGGTTTGTGGTGGTTTATGGGTCCCCATCCTCACTTGTGGGGGGGCTATTTTTGTTTAGGGCCGGGCTCTTGGGACAGAGGTGACATGTGGGGGTAGAGCTCCCTAAGGAGGGGTCTGGGTCCCATCTGAGCACCCCAAATGCCACAGCCCCTGGCAGGGACCTCCTCCCCAGCCTGTCCCTGGCTCCTGGCCTAAGCTCCCTTTGGATTTACGCTCATATTGAAGCCAAATTGAATTAATTGGAGCAGGAGACCAAGGGCCCCGTGGGATCCTCCAGTGTCCAGTGCTGGACTCTGACTTGGGAAAGCAGAAGTGGTCACCTCAGCCTGGTGCTTTTCCTCCACAGCTTTGTCCTGTTCCTTCCTCAAAGCCCCAAATGATGCCAGAAGGGCATTGGAGTTAATGGGAGGGACAGAGAGCCCAGAGAGGGAGCAGGGCTGAACCAAAACCCTCAGCCCAGGCTTGAACCACAACCTGCCTGTTCCCTTATCCAAGTTTGTGCCTTGGTTTTCCCCAAAATAAAATAATGCCATGAAGGGGGCATGGTAAGACAGCAATAACTTTATTTTCTGGAGAGGTGCTTGGGGAAGGGACAAGGACAAAGCAGCCCGCTCCAACCTGGGGCTCCTCCAGCTCCCCCAGTGCATTTGTCAGCAGTCTGCTCCCCCAAAATCACCTCTAACCCAGGCCAGCAGGCAGGAGAGCATCTTCCACCAGGCAAAGGCAGCTCCCAGCACCGGGATGGGGAGCTGTGTGGAAGCAGCAGCAATTCCCCCCATCCTTGATTAAAACAGCGCAGCCTGCGGGGCCAGGGCGGGGGGGACGCTGCTTAATTGACTCTGTGCTTTTGAAACAGCAGCTTAATGACTGTGTTCAAATTAGCCAGAATCACCTTTCCATCCTGGGGAATGGAAATGAGACGTGGATTGCTCTGGCACACCCTCCCCCCCACACCAGCCTCTTAAAAATCCATCCCCAACTAAACCGGCCGCAATTTTCATGCCTGGATTTTTCATCTTTTCCTAAGGAGATAAGTTGATATTGTTTAAAACAGCAATGAAATTCCTTCCCAGCCACATAAATCTCCTGGTTTTAACTGCAGATCCAGGGCTGAGGCTGGGGATGAAGCTCAAATGGGAAAGCCCGAGCTACGTGTGCCTGCAATGAAATTATAAATCCACATCCCGGAGCAAGCGAGCAGCAGGAGGCACCAGGAACCTCCATCAGCAGAAGCGCTGGGCTGCAGCAAGGGATGGGATTGGGAGTGGAACCGACAAGGCTGGGAGAGCTGTTGGCATTTCTCCTGACAAAATCCTGCACAAAGAGAGCCAGTCCAGGTGAAACCGCGGCGTTGGACCCACCTGGTGCTCAGTGCTGAGCCCCATTCCTTCCCCCTGAGCTCTGCCCTCAGTTTCCTCAGCTGTAAAGTGAAGAAGATGCTGCCAAACCCTGCTTGAAAAGCGCTGTCAGACACAGCAAATGTCACCCAATGGCTCAGGTGGTGCTTGGTCAGCTGGCACACAGCACATCAAGGGCACAGGACACTCTGCATCAGCTGCCCACTGAGGCCAGGGACCAGCAAGGCTAAGGCCAGCCTGGACTGAGCAGTGAAGAGTGGAGAGGAGCAACAATTCCACCCTGCAAGTCAGAGCCAAGGAGGGAATTGGCCTCTGCCATCCTCAAAGCCCAATTAACCAAATCACCACAGCTCAGGAGGCTTTGGCACGAGCAAGAGGAGCAAGAGAAGAACTCCAAGGAGGAATAGCAATGGTGAGTGCTGTCCCCATGGGGAACGGGGATGCTGCTGGGGGGCTCCAGGTCATTGTCCCGTGAGCCTGGCATCCCCTGGCACTGCTGACAGGGACGGTGGAGCCCAGTGTGGGGGCACAAACACAGGAACCCTGCTCGGGCTGGGGGCTGCACTCATTCCTGGGGTCACGGCTCTGTTGGTGCCCTGATTGCCCCAAGTTCCCATGGGATGGAGGGGGAATGGCTGTGTCCATCCACAACCACCTCCACCTCCAGGGCAGAGGGCAGCTCAGGGTGAGGCAGCCCCCAGACCCTGTCCTGGGGCAGGCAGGGGGATGCAAGCAGCCTGTCATGGGAATGGGGTGGGAGGGTATCTGGGGGTGATGCTAGGGAGCTGAGGGACCCCAGGCAGGGTGGCAGGTGGGTACCTGTGGGTGCTGGCATGGAAAGAAGCCCAGGCAGGGAGGTGTGGGGGTACCCAGGTGTGCAGAGTGGGGCTGGAGGAGCCCAGGCACGGTTGTCGGGGGTACCCCACGGTGCTGGCATGAGGTTGTGTACCCCAGGCAGGATGGTCGGGGGTACCCCACGGTGCTGGCATGGGGTCGGGGACCTCAGCAAGGGCACTCCGAGGCTTGGACACCCCAGGCTCCCGGGGGAACAGCTCCCCTTTGCTCACGGCTGCGCGGGGAGGAGACCCCCTGCCCTTGCCTGCGTTCCTCCGGGGCTGCGCCCGTTCTCCGCCCGGGGCCGCGCATCGCCCCCGGCCCCGTCCCTCCCCCGGCCGGGCGGGGGGCGCGGGGGGCGGCTCCGCGCACGGCCCGACGCGGCTGGAGAGGCGCTGCCGCCGCCGCGCCGCCCCCGGGGACGGGCCGGGGCCGGGCCGGGGT
The DNA here is from genome assembly GCF_963513975.1 of Fringilla coelebs. Lineage (NCBI taxonomy): Eukaryota > Metazoa > Chordata > Aves > Passeriformes > Fringillidae > Fringilla > Fringilla coelebs. The sequence goes on along the minus strand of NC_140050.1, from coordinate 3,793,048 downwards.
CCGTCCGGAGCCGCCGCCGCGCCGCCCCCGGGGCTGCGGCTCTGCCCGCGCCGCCGCCGCACCATGGGCAGCCCCGCAGCGGCAGCCGAGCGGTGAGTGCGGGGTCCCGGGGCCGGGGAGGGTCGTGCCGAGCCGCACACGTGGCGCCGGGGGGCGGCCGCCGAGCCCCCGCCGCCCCTGGGGACACGCAGCCTCCCTCCATCCCTCCCTCCATCCCTCCCTCCATCCCTCCCTCCATCCCTCCCCGCCGGCGGCTCGGCGGGGCTGCCCGGCTGTGCCCACCGCCCGCGGCCGCCAGGCCCCTGCGCAGCCCCCGCCGTGCCCGGGGAGGGGGCTCGGCACGGCGGGCGCCGCCGGTGCCCCCGGGCAGGGTCGCACCGGGGGTGGCGGTGGAGCCGCCTCGGCGCCGGGTCCAGCCCGCCCCTGCTCCGCTCCGGCGCCCGGCGCTCCCGGGGGTCCGGTACCCGCAGTCCCCCCCCCGGTTTGGGCTGGGGCCGCCGCTCGCAGCCCCTTTGCCGGCACAGCCGAGCGGGTCCGGGCATCGCCGGGCGTCGGGAAAGCTTTTCCCATCTCCTCTCGCTCGTGTTTCCCCCCGGGCGCTGCAGGTCCTCACTCCTCGCCATCCCAGGGCCCTTCCTGCCTCTTCCCCGAGCATCCCGGATTTTAGGCGGATTCTCCTGTCGAAAATTCCGAGGGTTGGTTTAGCCGCGGATGTTACCGGGTTGTGTTTCTCGGGGAAATGGAGCAGGCAGCAAGCGCAGCGTTCCTGGCTCCTATTGCCGTGCTGGAAGAGCAGCCTTTGCCTCTTCCCACTCTCCATCCAGAGTACTTTTGTGCCAGTTCCTTAATCCACTTGCAAAGTGGATTTGAGCTAAAACCTGACAAAAGGTGCTCCAATTCCCGCGGCGGTCGCACAGGCAGCGGGTTGCAGAGGAGCAGCTGCTTCTTCTGTTCCTACCCTGAGATGAGGTTTTGGGGAAGGAGAAAAGAGCAACCAGGAAGGGAGAGGATGGCAGGAGAAGGCAGAGTGCCTGTGAAATAGATGGAGAGTGGAGCTGTGCCGGGCTCTGCAGCACCCAGAGCGCAAACCCAGCCCTGGGGAGTGAGGAGCACCGGAGCCAGGGCAGCTGGAGAGGGAAGTGACCAGGATTGAGGATGTTTGGTGGCCTGGGGACACCAGCCTGGGCCTAGCAGAGCTCCTGGCTGCTGCTTGGTTTTGTGGATGATCTCTCATGCGCTCTCACCCTGCCTGGGGATGTGCAGCCTGCAGGATGGAGACCCCAAACCCCAACACCAGCCCCAGTGCAGGGGTGGCACCATGGAGAAAACCTCATCCAGGCAGGGAAAGTTCCTACAATCCTCCCCATCAAAACACGAGGCATTAAAAGCAAAACACCTTCCAAGAGCAGAGCTGCCCAGCAGTGATGTGGTCGTGTGTGGGTTAAAATCCCAAATGCAGGTGTTGAACCCTTTGGGAAGTGCAGGGCCCTTGGGGTTGCTCTGCACCCCAAAGCTCCATCACCCCTTGCAGGATGGACATGGGATAAAATCCCAGCACCCTGGGGCATGGCAGAGAACGTGGTGCACGTCCTTTAAATGGGAGAATAATTGAAGATGAGTAGGAGAGCTGCCAGCTGGGCAGCCTGGGGCTGATCTGCTTTAATTTTGTGCTGATGTTTTTATCACCAATGCTTCTGTGGCTCTCACGGAGGGGAGGCAGAGGAGCTGCTGCCTCTGGCTGCTGGAGGACAGGTGGAGCTGGATGGTTTGTGGCCAGAGCAGCTTGGAGAGGTGATTTTTAGTCCACCCAAGATTTCTTACGGTTTTCACATTGCAAAAACCCCACTCAGGTGTCTGCAGCCTTTCCCAAAGTGCTTGGGTTGTGGGCTGATCTTGGGGGAAGATGCTCTCCAATGCCCATCCTGCAAAATAGCTGCAGGAGCATCCCCAGAGCAGGGAGCATGAGGCAAAGCAGCTTCAGGAAAGAACTGGCTTTAAAATCAGTAGATTTTGCTTTTATCCTGCCCTGTTGGAGGAGGGAGCAGGAGGGCAGGAGGAACAGGGGCTGAGTTGTGTTTCACCCATCCAGGGCATCGATGGTGAGGCTGTGCTGGGCAGAGCTGGGACATATCCCAGGCTCAGCCTTTGCTGCCAGGCTCAGCCTTTCTGGGGGATGCGCTTTTGCTGATCCCTGGCTGAAGATAGCAGGGCCAGGGGCTCTTTTTCCTATTTTGTAGTGTTTAGAGCTCAGGAATGTCTGCTTTTATTAGCTGTGCTAATCCTGCCTCACCAGAGAACTCATCCCTGGCTCCAAGGCCCAAACCTAATCCCTGCTTTTCCCTCCTGGGCCCGAATTAAACCCTGGACTCCCAGCCCGGCAGCACAGACGGACTCGGCGCCGGCTGCACTCAGCGTTTCAAGGTTTTCAATCCACGTGTTTGGGATGGATTTTTCCCAACTCCTGGCTGTCAGATCACTCCTGTTCCCCCCCTTCAGCATCCCACCAGGGAGCAGGTGGCTCCTCTTCTCTCCTGGAGGAGCAGGAGCTGCCAGAAGGCAGGAGGAGTTGGGCTGCTCCGGCAGCTCGGAGCTGTGTTGGTGCTGCGTTCCCATCCCCGGGATGGGGATGTGCAAGAGGCAGAGGGGTGTGGGGAGCCCTGGGAATGTGCAGCACGTGGCTGGGTGTGCTGGGCGTGGGCAGCGGCGATTCCCGTGCCGCCGGTGCGTGTGGGCAGCCCGGGTGGGACTCCTGGCACCAGCAGCATCTCCCCACGTCCCCAGAGGCGCAGCTCCGAGGGAGGGGAGGTGGGAGCCAAGTGAGGCCATCCCTGGGCTTGTCCCCAGTGGCACGGATTCACCACGAGGCTCCAGGAGCCCTCTGTGTGCGTGCCGTGCCTCAGTTTCCCCGGCTGCAGGGGTTGTGGGGTGGAGCCTGGCTTTGGAGGGTGGCACAGACCCTCAGCAGCCAAACTCCTGCTGCCCGTGGGGGCTGTGGAGCGGCGGTGGGACTGTCTGAGCAGGCAGAGGGAGCATCAGGGAGCACCCTGCAGAGTGTCTCTGGTCCATGGGGCTGCAGGGAGGGTGGGAGGTGCTGCCTGAGCCCAAAGGGCTGCTCTGGGAGTCCTGGAAAAGCCCCAGAACAAACAGGTGAGGGCAGAAATGATCAGAACAGAGACGTGAGAAGAGATGAAAAGCAATAAATCCCACGAGAATGCTTGGAAACGCTGCTGAGAGCCACAGTGGCTGTGGAAGGAAATGGATTGGGCTTTGGGCACCCTTGACTGACTTCTCTGTTTGTGAAGTTTTTGTAGGGTTTACCTTGAAACACAAAGCAGCTGCTTCCACGAGGTTTGGCTCAGGGGTTGTGGGAGCAGGGATGCAGGAGTGGGACAGGCTGGGGCAGAGCCTGCTCAGCCACTGGCAGTGGAATGTGCTGGATTCTCCTTCGGATCCCAGTTGAGCCGTGGTGTTTAGGGCTGGAGCTGGAGCCCCAGGGTGGTGCCCCAGGTCTGTGGGGTGTCAGAGGTGGGGGCTGAGGCTGGGCAGGACAGGAGGGGCAGAGTGGTGAAATGGCCCTGGTGGTGGGAGAGCAGAGCCCTCCCCAGGCCCGGGCAGGGGCTGCCATTCCCTCTTTTCCATGTAAAATGGACAAGCTGAGGACAGCACCGAATTCACCCCAGAACAGCCAAACAGCAGAGACTGGGATGGAGAATTTGGGCAAACAGAAACAGCTTTACCAGGCATGAGTTGAAAACAAAGCCCAGAGGGGCTGGGCTGTGATCCCCAGGCTGCTGTGGTGCCTTGGCATGCACGGGGGCACCCCAAGGCTGGGGCAGCCCAGGAGCAGAGGCAGGATCCATCTCCCTGAGCGTGCCCTCCTCCCTCCTCTGCCTCAGCCCAGCTCTTCCCTTGCTTCCCTGCCTTCCTCCCCTTGAATTTTTCATGCCACCACGAGCTCAGCTGTGGCTTGCAGCCCCATCCATCAGGAGGGTTTGGTTTTCAAAGCTGTCCCAGCTCTGCCCTGCTCAGATCTGGAGCGCCGGGGCTCCTTGTTCAGCTCCCGATGTGCCAACCAAAATAGCAGCGGCCACATACTGGAGTGGAGAGGAACAAGTGTTACTGGGAATTAAAATGACAGATCTCAGCATCAAGGTCTCCGAGGGTTTGTGCTTTATTAAGCAACAGTGAGTTCATGGGAAAGGACTTTGACTCAGAGCACCGGTTGTGTCTACAAGAAAAGAGAACCAGCGACTATATTTAGGCTCAGGCTGTTGTGGGGAGCCAGGGCCAGGCACTGAGGGAGGGGAGCTGGGCATCCTCAGCTCCCTGGGGATGAGCCCTGACCCTGCAGAGCAGAGTGGGGAGCAGGAGGTGGGCACACCTCAGCTTTGGGATCGTGGAATCCCCAATGGTTCGGGTTGGTTAAAGCCCATCCAGCCATGGCAGGGACACCTCCCACTGTCCCAGGCTGCTCCCAGCCCTGTCCAGCCTGGCCTTGGGCACTGCCAGGGATCCAGGGGCAGCCACAGCTGCTCTGGGCACCCTGTGCCAGGGCCTGCCCACCCTCCCAGAGGAACAGCCCTGCTTCTCCTCCCTGTGCCAGGGGCTGCTGGGGGGTCCTGCACCCCCAGCCCCACACCAGCCATGGCCAGGGGGGTGTGGAGAGCTCCTCTGAGCAGGATTCACCCTGGCTGGGACTTCTACAACATCCACTGGGTTCAGAGAAAAGAGGGACCACGACCCTGCTGTGTGGTCCTCACGTGGCTCCCTCTCCCTTAAATGTGGTTTCCTGCTGATGGGGGTGATTTAACAGATCAATGTTTTCTCTTCTTGCCTCAGGGTCTGCCTCTTCCCACCGCCCCCTCCTATTAAAAATTCATTGTTTCTCCCAGATACTGTTGCTAGAGGGAGACAGGGAGAAATAAAGGAAGTTCTTGGAATGGAGAAGAGAAAATATTCAGTGGGAAGGGAATTGAGGAAAAATTTAAACCAAATATTGTCCCTCCCTGGGTGTGTTTGAGCCCAAACGCTGTCCCTGTCACAGCACAGGACCCTGATGTTCCCAAAGAGTTGAGTGGGAACTGGGAGGCCTTTGGGTGCTGGGGACAGTCCTGCTCCTGCCAGGGAGGTGCTGCAGTGGCACAGCACATGTCACAGCTGAGACAGCCACGATACACAGAGCATCATCAGACAATTTCAGAAGGGTTCAACCCATACAGAGTAAAATCACATCACTTCAGAGGGCTGCAAGCATCTGCCCTTCTCGTTCTTTAGCCCAACTTTTTATACCCCCCACGTCCATGCACTGCACCTGTGTGTCCCTTGTGTGCTTGCTCAGCACACCTGGGCACGCCGTGGCTCGTTGCTGTCAGTGCTGCTCACCTGCTCCTCACAGCTGCACCCACTGGGGAGGAGGCTGGGGCAGCCCCATCCCAGTCACCCCAAACTGTGTCCCTGCAGTGAAGCCCCTCAGAGCTGGGAGTGTGGGACAGGGTGGCTGTTTCACCCAGCAGATCCCAGCAGGCACAGGAGGGAAGGAGGAGCAGGAGCAGCAGTGGGGACCTGCAGTGGGGCTGTGCCTGATCCCTGACTCAATTCCCATCCTCAGCATCTCCAGAAGGCTCCCCCAGGCCTTGACTGCTTTTCCTCTCAATTTTTCCTCTCAGTGCAGAGGAGGAGGGGGTTCATCTCTAGACTGAAGTGGCCAGGAGGGTGCTGCTGGCTGCTCTGCTCTGGGGGATCAGCTCCCCTGAGCACCCGGAGCCGTGGCTGTGACAGGAGCTGCTGGGCCAGGTGCCACCAGCAGGGATGGAGCATGGACTGGGGGGATTCAGGCAGGCTTGGGAAGGCTTTTTTCCATCTTCTGAAGCCTCCTGAGCGCAGTCCTCACAGTGCTCCTCACAGGGCAGCAGCAGCAGCAGAGGTTTGTAAAAGGGGCTCTCCCTGATCATCCAAAATCCCTCAGCCACACTCCATGGTGGAACACCTCACCTTAGGTGAGAGGATTTGTTTTCCCTCAGGAAATGATGCCTCAGGTTTGAGCTTTTCTGTTTTTCACATTCTGTGCTGCTTTAGTGGGTGGGTCTGGGATTCATATCAGGGCATGGTGAGCTCTGTGCACAGAGCAGGGAGACAAAACAATTCCTGCTCCAGCTGGGCACCAAGGACAAATGATCCAAATCTCAGCCCAAGAGCACAAACCCCGTGGAAGAGAGAAGAGAGAAAAACAAGAAAGATGGGACTTCATAAGCTAAAGCTGTAATTGAACAATTAACTCCAATATGCAAATGGAGCAGAATTTATAAAAGTGAGAGACCCTGTGACCAGGTGTCCATTTTGTGCCCATTTTGGGTTCACCTGGGGTGCAGCCCTGGCTGGGCTCTTGTGCTGCCCAAGGTGGATCCATTGAGGCCTTTAATAAATCCCTGTTTTATTGTTTAACTCTGTCTAACCTCTGTTCTAGGTCAGCCTTCACAAGGCATCAGAAGAGTTGAAGGAATCATTTCCAACCCCTTCTCAGTGGTGCAGCCAGAGGAGCAAACCATGGGGGTGTTTGATGCTTTTGGCCTCTTTTTCCAGAGGGTCACCCGGGCTGACCTTCCCCCTGCTCAGGACAGCTGGACACCAACCCTTCAATATTGGCACAAGGAGCTATGTTGTGTTTTTCCATTTAAATCTCATTTGAAGGAAAGTCCATCTGGTTCCCTCTGTGCTGCCAGAGGAAAAAAAGGGTTTTTCTTGGGTCAGTTTTCCACAGGGAGACCCTGGAGAGGCAGCCCAGGACTTGTGCCTGGTGGGGGGCTGGGGCAGGGCCCCTGTAATTGAACACTAATTAGGGATGGAAAAGGAGCAGAACCCTGCAACTGCAAATGGAAGGTGGAGTGGCATAAATGAGAGAGAAACTGTGACCTTTTTCCATAAGCAGGAATATTAACCAAGTGTGACTAATGGAGTGGGGAGGAAATCATCCTGCCTTCATTAGTCCTTATTCCAGGGCCTGATGAGGAGTGGGAGCCTTGGGCTGCTCCCAGGGAAGTGCAGTGGGTGATGCCAGCATCCCTCCCAGCCATACCCAGGGCTCTGGAAGTCATTCCAGGAGTTATTGTGGAGGTTGGACCCTCCAGCCCAGCCAGGGCTGTTCCCAAGATGAACCAAAATGGTCCCAAAATGGACAACAGGTCCCAGGGTCTGTCCCTGGGATCAGTTCTGCTCCATTTGCACCTTGCAGTTCATTGTCCCATTCCAGCCCCTGCCCCTGCAGTCCCACCCTGCTTGTTTTTCTCTCTCCAGCCCACGGGGTTTGTGCTCTTGGGCTGAGATTTGGATCATTTGTCCTTGGTGCCCAGCTGGAGCAGGAATTGTTTTGTCTCCCTGCTCTGTGCACAGAGCTCACCATGCCCTGATATGAAGCCCAGACCCACCCACTAAAGCAGCACAGGATGTGAAAAATATCAAAGCTCAAACCTGAGGCATCATTTCCTGAGGGAAAACAAATGTCAGGATCTTACCTCTTACCTTCAGGGTCACTGTTACATCAAGCACCAGCCTTGTGGCAAAGCAGTTTGGCACCACTGCCTTCCCCTGCCTTGCTCAGCCTGCACCAACACCTGGAAACCTCTGGAAATCCATGTCCAGGATGTTGCTGTTGCAGTGACAAGTGGGGCTGTGATCTGTTGGGTCAGGCTCATCCAGCATCAGACAAAGCTGCCAGATTTTTGGGGTTTCTTTCCATGCCCTGAGGGTCTCTCTGGCTCAGGCTGTGGCTGCCCCTGAGTTCATGCTGGGCAGAGCTGTCCCTGTCCCTGTCCCTGTCCCTGTCCCTGTCCCTGTCCCTGTCCCTGTCCCTGTGCAGGGATCTCTCCATGGCCTGGGGACCTGTCCCTGCTGCCTCAGTCCTGGCTCAGCTGTCTCCACCTCAGTGGCTTTCCCAAGTCTCCTAAGAAACACATCTTTTTTTCCCTCTGTTTCATTTCTAACAGCTTTGCCTCATTTCTCCCTCCATTTCTCTCCCTGGGGTCATTTCTGGCTGTGCCCCCCAAAGCTGGGAGATGCTGTGTCCCTGTTGTGCTGCTGTGGAGCTGAATTCTTCCTCCTTCTTGAGCATTCTCCAAATTTTCCCCTTTACTTTTGCAGAAAGAAACTCTTTGGGGGCCTCTGAGAGAGGATTTCAAATGAGCAGCCTGTGACACCTCCCCATGGTAATGTGTCATTTTTGTTGTTGATATTTCAGTAACTAAAGGTCAGCTGGAAGCTCAGCTGGCTGGGAAATCTGACATTAATTACACTAATGAGCAAAAGTCTCTGGCTTAATGCTGCTGGATACCAGGGCTGTGTGACACTGACCAGATCTGGGGCACTCTCAGGTGTCCTGGGATCCATGGAATGATCAAATCCCAAAAGATCCTGAGCTGGATCCCTCAGGGATGATCAGTGCAGCCCCTGTCCCTGCACAGCCACCCCAGCACCCCCACCCTGAGCAGCCCTGAGAGCTCCTGCAGCTCTGGCAGCCTTGGCACCATTCCCTGGGGAGCCTGGGCAGTGCCCAGCAGCCTCGGGGGGAAGAACCTTTCCCTGAGCTCCATGCCAAGCCCTGGCACAGCTCCAGCCCTTCCTGGCCCCCTGTCCCTGTCCCAGAGCAGAGCTCAGCCCCTGCCCCTGTGCCTGCCCTGGGCAGGAGCTGCAGCCCCCGAGGAGCCTCCCCTCAGTCTCCTGTGCTCCAGCTGAACCAGCCAAGTGCCCTCAGCTGCTCCTCAGCCCCTTCCCCAGCTCCGTGTCCCTCCTTTGGGCACTCTCCACCAGCTCTGGATCCTTCTGATCCTGTGGTGCCCAAAGTGCCCCCAGCACTGGAGGTGAGGCTGCCCCAGGGCAGAGCAGAGTGGGACAATCCCTCCCTGGGCTTGGTGCCCCCAGGACAGGGTGGCCCTTTGGGCTGCCAGGACACAGCAGTGACTCAGATCCAACTTGCCACTGACCAGGACCCCCAGGTCTCTTTCTGCAGTGGTCTGAGATGAGCCAGAATTGCTGTGATGCATGGAACAGCTGCTGTGCACATGCCAAGGGATGCTCCTGCCTTAGAACAGCTCAACTTGGGCACCTTGGTCTGGTTCTCTGGATGTCTGCTGATTTCCAGGACATCTGGGTCCTGTTTGGCTTTGGGATTTGCTGCTGAGCTTCTTTTTTGCAAGGGGATGCTCTGTGCAGAACTGGAAGCTCCTCGATGGAAGAGCAGGTCCCGTGTGGTACCCAGGGAGAGGGGACTCCTCTCCTGGCTCCTCCACTGAGTATCCCAGAAAAGTGTTTAAAAAATCCAAGTTTTGAGTAAAAAAACACAAAGCACAGGAGCAGAAGGTGACAACAACCCCGGTGGCACAAACATACAGAGGGCCAGGGAGCTGTGCTGGTGTCACCACGTGGGACTGAAGGAGGTTCAGGCACTTCACCCACGTGTGGTGGGTCCCATTTCACAAGGATTAAAATGTATTTGCAGACAAAACCCCCGGAGGTAACCTGAGACTGAGTTTGCTACGTGACCCAGGAGCTGCCAAAAACAAACGCCAAGACCATCAGCTCAATCCCAGGGCTGGGAGTGATGGACTCACCTGACAAGCCAAGCTCAGGTGGTCTCTAAGTGAGATTGAATCCCACGTTCCCCATGCTGAGGCAGGGCTGGGAGTGAATCCTCTCAGGGAGGGCAGGAGAGGCTGCTCAGGGCCAGACTGCCCTGGGATTGGCAGGAGCACACGGGGATGGAGAGCTCCGTCCCCCCCCGGGCATTCCTGGCTCTGGGGTGTGCCTGGGGTGTGATCCCTGTGCCAGGGCTGTGATCCCTGTGCTACAGGGGTGGGATCCCTGTGTCCCAGGGGTGTGATCCCTGTGCCCCAGGGTGTGATCCCTGTGCCCCCATGGTGTGATCCCTGTGCCCCCATGGTGTGATCCCTGTGCCCCCAGGGGTGTGATCGCTGTGCCATGGGTGTGATCCCTGTGTCCCATGGTGTGATCCCTGCCCCAGGGGTATGATCCCTGTGTCCCCAGGGTGTGATCCCTGTACCCCCATGGTGTGATCCCTGTGTCCCATGGTGTGATCCCTGTGTCCCAGGGTGTGATCCCTGCCCCAGGGGTGTGATCCCTGCCCCCCCATGGTGTGATCCCTGTGTCCCAGGGTGTGATCCCTGTGTCCCATGGTGTGATCCCTGTGCCAGGGGTGTGGTCCCTGTGCCCCAGGGTGTGATCCCTGTGCCCCCATGGTGTGATCCCTGTGCCAGGGGTGTGATCGCTGTGCCATGGGTGTGATCCCTGTGTCCCATGGTGTGATCCCTGTGTCCCAGGGTGTGATCCCTGTGCCAGGGGTGTGATCCCTGTGTCCCCAGGGTGTGATCCCTGTACCCCCATGGTGTGATCCCTGTGTCCCAGGGTGTGATCCCTGCCCCAGGGGTGTGATCCCTGTGCCAGGGGTGTGATCCCTGTGTCCCAGGGGTGTGATCCCTGTGTCCCAGGGTGTGATCCCTGTGTCCCATGGTGTGATCCCTGTACCCCCAGGGTGTGATCCCTGTGCCCCAGGGTGTGATCCCTGTGATCCCTGTGCCAGGGGTGTGATCCCTGTGTCCCATGGTGTGAGCCCTGTGCCAGGGCTGTGATCCCTGTGTCCCAGGGTGTGATCCTTGTGCCAGGGCTGTGATCCCTGTGCCCCAGGGGTGTGATCCCTGTGATCCCTGTGCCCCCATGGTGTGATCCCTGTGTCCCATGGTGTGATCCCTGTGTCCCATGGTGTGAGCCCTGTGCCAGGGGTGTGATCCCTGTGTCCCAGGGTGTGATCCTTGTGCCAGGGCTGTGATCCCTGTGCTCCAGGGGTATGATCCCTGTGCCCCCATGGTGTGATCCCTGTGTCCCATGGTGTGATCCCTGTGTCCCATGGTGTGATCCCTGTGTCCCAGGGTGTGATCCCTGTGCCCCCAGGGCTGTCTCCTCATTCCCCTGCCGTTCCCCAGCAAATCCCTGCCGTGGAAAGCTCCTTTGCCAGAGGCTCCCCAAGGCTCTCCCAGCAGGAATTAACCCCCTGGTTGCTGCTGCCCCCCCAAACGCCACCTTCCCGAGCCGAGTGAGGTCTGCAGCAGGCACAGAGCAGCTGCTGAGCTGCAGCAGCAGCGTCTCTGCGTGGGTGTGCTGAGCGGGACCGAGCCGGGGACATTTGAGGGCTGTTAAGCAGGATTTCCACACAAAGGGAGCTATTTAAACTCCCTCTTCCTTTGCAACAGGCAAATTAAACTTGATCCACAGAGCTGAAAGCAATTCGGTAAAACCACAGCGAATCATTTGTTCAGCATCTGCTGCATCAGTGCTGGGAGCATCTCCCGACCCCCCCAGGTCCCCCAAAATCCCCAGGGTGGGGACACGGGGCTGATATAATTTTATATTTCTATAAAACACAAATATATAATATTTATATGTTATAAAATATACTTGTTATAAGATATGCATATTATATCATTAATAATAATATTTAATATTATTCTATTTTATATTATATATGTTTGTATGTTTTATAGAATAATGTATATTTAATATAGATAAAATATATATAGCATGCAGTAAATATGACTTGAAATATAATATAATATAATATAATATAATATAATATAATATAATATAATATAATATAATATATAGCTTGTTTTAAATATAATCTATTGGGAATATATTATAAAATATTTTAAATATATAATATTTTATGTAAAATCATATCTAATATTTATATATTTACAGATAATATATAAGTGGTCAGGTCACACATCTGGCTGGAGCAGCTCTGAGGATGTTCCTCCTCTCTGGGAAGTGCCTGGGTGCCACATGCCTGGCCTTTGGAGGAGTTTATTTGGGATTTCTGTGGCAGACACTGGGGAAGGGGACTGACAGAGCTCTCCCTGTGCTTTCTGTGCAGAGGAGCCGAGGCTGGCTGTGCTGGACTCTTCACCATGTGAACATCCCCAGGCTCCAATGCCTCAGCAGATCCCCATGTCGGAGCTGCCCTGGACCTGCAGAACGGTGAGAACTCCCTGGGCTCCAGTGGGACTGGGGGTTGTGCACTGGGACACTCCAAATCCAGCTCATTTTGACCTCGTGGCCACCCCTGCTTGGTGGCATTGGCCCCCTCCTTGTCCCCACTCAGCTGGTCCCGTGGAGCAGCTGGGAGATGTCCAGCCTGTTGTCACCACCCCAGAATGAGCCCGAAGAAGCTCAGGCAGAGCTGTGGTCTGAAACTTTGGGCTGCTGAGCTCAGGTACTTGCTCAGGGTAGTGGAAGGCAGCAGTGGGACCCCAGCCTTGGTCTCTGTTGGACCCTCAGCCTTGACCATGCCAGGATCCATGTGCAGCAGTGGGTTTGGATGGATTTCCTGGGATCTGGGAGTTCATCAGCTCAGAGAGGAGCTCTGGAGGCTTTGCCCCTGCTCTGCTGTCAGATGCCAGACAGGGAGTGAAGCCACACAGCCCCACCATCCCCCTTCCCTTCCCCCATGGAGATTTCTGGCTTTTGGGATCCTCTTGGGGCTGCACATGGCAAGGAGCTGAGCTGCTCTCCTGGTGCCCCAGCTGATGCCCTGCAGCCACAGATCCGGGACTGACGCCAGCGTGTCTCGCTCCAAATGTCACCGCTGCCACATCAGTGTCACCCTCCAGCCCCGGGGGGGGTTTGGGGCTGGCACAGCTGGGCCCCCCTGGGCTCTGCTGGGCCCCCCTGGGATCTGGAGTGAGGCCAGGAGGGATCAGTGCCGGATACCCCTGTCCCCTCCCCTCTCCAGGATGATCCTGAGAGTTGGTCCCGCTCCCGCACCCCACCAGGGCTGGGCTGGGATGTCAGGAGCTGTGTCACCCCTGCCATGGGCTGGGATGTCAGGGGCTGTGTCACCCCTGCCATGGGCTGGGATGTCAGGAGCTGTGTCACCCCTGCCATGGGCTGGGATGTCAGGGGCTGTGTCACCCCTGCCATGGGCTGGGATGTCAGGGGCTGTGTCACCCCTGCCATGGGCTGGGATGTCAGGGGCTGTGTCACCTCTGCAATGGGCTGGGATGTCAGGGGCTGTGTCACCTCTGCAATGGGCTGGGATGTCAGGGGCTGTGTCACCCCTGCCATGGGTTGGTTTGTCAGCAGTCATTTCACCCCTGCCATGGGCTGGGATGTCAGGAGCCATTTCACCCCTGCCATGGGTTGGTTTGTCAGCAGCCGTTTCACCCCTGCCATGGCATTTTGCTCTCGCTGCTCCCATGATCACAATTGGGATGGCAATAAAATCTCCAGTGAAGCAGCAGCTGTAGACAGATCTTAAAAGATGCTCTCAGCTCAGGACTGATGCTGAGCAGAGCTGGGAGGGGGAGGGAAAGCTGTCACTCTGTGCTGCTCCTGGCTGGAATTCCCACTCCCAGCAGGGTTTCCAGCAAATTGGGGGCTCCACCTCTGCCCCCTTTCCCCCCTGCCCCTGCAGAGCTCCAATCTGGGTTCTGCAGAGCCGAGCAGTCCTGCTGGGACCAGGCTGCTCTCCAGCCACAGCTGCCTGTCCCTGCTGGCCTCAGAACAGGCAGCTGTCCATCAGTCTGGCCTGTCAGTCTGCTCCTCTGCCCACATGTCCAGCAGTCCAGTGGGATTAAAGCCTCTGGAATGATGGATCATCCTGCTGAGGTGCAGGGACTGGCTGGGGGCAGCCAGGACTCTGAGCTCCCTCTCCAGAGGGCAGCTGGCCTCGCTGGGCACCCCTGCCATGGATGAAGGCTGCCATGGGGCTGAGCCCTCAGGAGCAGGGTGGGTCAAGGCTGCAAAGAGCCTTTGTTTTATCCAGGAGCTCAGAGGGGTGGCCAGGACTGCCCTGACCGGTGTCACCGCAGCTCAGGTGAGGGATTAGGAGGAGATTTTGCCATCAGAGGTCCAGCACTGGCAGCCAGTGACAGCAATCAGGGTTGATTTATGTGCCAGCCCCCCGAGGGGCTCAGGCCAGCCTTACTGAAATGATGCTGAGCTTAATGAAGGAGCTGATCTAACGAGGGCTGGCACGGCTGGGCCGGCTGGACAAATGAGGTCGTGTGCTGGGGCAAAGCCCCTGGGAGGCAGCTGGCACTGAAATCACCAGGAAATCACTGTCCAGCAGCAGGGCAGGGCTCTGCAGGCACTGAAATCACTGTCCAGCAGCAGGGCAGGGCTCTGCAGGCACTGAAATCACTGTCCAGCAGCAGGGCAGGGCTCTGCAGGCACTGAAATCACTGTCCAGCAGCAGGGCAGGGCTCTGCAGGCACTGAAATCACTGTCCAGCAGCAGGGCAGGGCTCTGCTGGGCACCTCTGGGCAGACTGGGACCAGTGCTGGCACTGGGGGGTGGCTGCACGTCAGCATCCCAGCGCTCTGCACGCCCCCGAGCAGCGTCATCGTCATCATCGTCACCCATCAGCGCTCTGCAAGGTGCCTAATTACAGCCTCTGCTTTCCTGTTCCCTTACTCATCCCCCTGCCCCAGCACCTCCTTTGCTACCCAGCTGCTGGGCTGGAGCTGCCTGGGTTGGAGCAGTGAAGGCACAGGGTCCCTTCCTGTGACAAGGTCTCACGTCCTCCCTGCTGCTCAGAGCCCCTGTGGGTGATTTGTCCCCCCCAGCAGGATGAGACACCCCCAGAGGTGTCCCCACCATGTCCCAGTGCTGTGCCTGGGGATGTCCTGCCTGGTCATTCCCTCTGTCCCTTCCCACGTGGGGTGCTCTCAGTTTGCTCCCAAGCTGTGTTTTGGTGCAGAAGGTGAGGGATGAGCTCAGGAGGGAGGCAGGAGGAGGAGGCAGCTGCAGAGGAAGAAGCAAATTCCCCTCTCTCATTTAATGCTCTGTATTTGTGTCTCTGTGGGGGCAGGAGCCCTTGCCAGGAGCGTGGTCCTGCTTTTCTCTGCCTGTGGCTGTCCCTGGCTGTCCCCTCTGTGCTGCTGGGGCTCTCGTGGGCTCGTGCTTTGTACATCCAGCAGCAACAAATGTCATGTGAACCCTACAACTGAGGTGCCAGGACAGTTGCCAGGGGTTTGGGTTCCTTGTCCCTGCTCCCAGGCTGGGGACAAACCTGAGGCCAGGCAAGCCCTGGCCAAATGGTTGGGATGGGCACCTGTGGGCTTGGAGGGAGCTTGGCAAAGCCCAGCTTTGGTGGGAGAGGACAGAGCTGGGTTTGCAGTGGGAGTCTCCTGGGCTGTCACCCTGCTGCTGGGTGGCTCAGTGCTCAGGGACAAGGACACCAGGGGACTGTGGGCAGCACCCAGTCCTGGTGACAGACTGGGATGGGACAACACCAGGAAGTCCTGGCACCGTGGGCCATGGGCTGTCACCCTGCAGTTGCCTCCCAGCCCCTCCTCATCCTGCCCCTGATGTTAATGAGCTTCTGCAAATTAAAAGTTCTCACTTGAACCCTCCAAATCTGGGCCCCTGCTGTCCTTGCAGGGACCAGAGCCACTGTGTGGAGTTCAGCTCCAGGGCTCCTGGTGCCATCAGTGGAACAGCTCAGTGGCAGCTCTGGGATGCAGCTGAAGAGGGGGAGTCAAGCTCAGCCTCTGCTCCGCTCCTGCAGGTTCTGAGGCTGTTGAGATCCAGGTCAGGTTCACTCTCAGCCTCCATTTCCCAGCAGCAGTCGAGATTCAGCTCCGACTGTGGTTCAGTCAACCTGCCTTGGGTGGAAACCAGCCCACACCCACCTGCCCTGCCCCCCTCCCCTACTTTTAGAAGAGTTATCCACTTTGGTAGAGAAATAGAGATGCTCATGGAATATTAAACACCTCCCTAAAGCCCCTGTTGCTGATGAGTGGCTTCTGCTCCTCATTGCCTGGTGCAGGCAGTGACCTTTCAGAAATGTTGTACGTTGTGGTCGTCTCCAAATGTCTCCTCTCCTGGGAGCATCTTGTGGAGATAGAGATTCAGACATGATGTCTGTCAAGAAGAAAAGCAGATTGTGGCCAATCTGGGGCTGCCTGTGCAGTGTTGCCTGGGCCACGTGCTTGGGAATCAGAAGGTTGGCTCTAAAAATAAGCGGTGGCTTCTTTCAGGTCGTCTCCTTGGTGCCGTGGCTCATCAGGGAATCCTCGGTGCTGGGGAGTTCCCACGTGGGAGAGGAGTGGAGAGTCCTGTGGCCACAGCTGCTGAGGACTCAGGATGGGATCCTGGGGTGGGAAGACAGTGTGGAGACGCCAGGGAAGGAAGGGCAGATCCTGCCTCCCTGGGAGCTGCTCCAGCGCCGCCCGGCCGCCCCGAGACCTGGGGCTGCTGAGCAGGAGGAGCCTCGTGAGAGGCAGCAGCTGCCACTCACCAAAATAACTCCCTTCTGTGGAAGCTTTGCATGTTCTCCAGGCATCCCTGAAGTGACACTTGGGATGGTTCAGTGGTGACCCAGCCAGCTCCTTCCACACTCCCCTCCCCTCCTGTGCCTTGCCAGCAACATCTGCTCTGCCTGAGCAGCCTTGAGAGGGACACCAGGGTGACATCACCAGCACGGCCACCACAGGGCTGTTGGGGATGGCCACTTGGCCACCTGGTGGCCTGAAGACCCTCAAGGTGTCCCCCAGGTCCTGTGGGGTGGAAGATGCTCTGTAGGGCCCCTGCTGGGTGCCCTCAGTGCCCACCTGGTTCTCCCTCTACTCCTCCAGCCCTGCCCAGCCCAGCCCTGACCCAGAAAAGTGTGCTGAGAGCCTCAGAGCCAGAAGAATTTGTTTCCCAGCCAGCCCCTGATGGGATTAGGAATAACTCTCTCCTGGATAATTCTCCATTAGGTCTGGTGATTGATTTCCTTCTGTCTTACCCCCAGCTCTGTCCCGCTCTCCCTGTTTCAGCTGGATTATTTATTTTCATGCTTGGCTTGCTAATTGCCTGATCACCAGAGCTGAGGCTTGGACACATCCCTGGCCTCCTTTGACCCTCCAGTTTCTGCCTCTTTATTTCTGTCTCAGCTCTGATTTAATCCCCTCCACACCCCAGCATAAACCAGGATCTTTCTGCTGCCCTGTGCAGAGGGAGAAGCCTGCTGGTGTCACCCCAGGAGCCAGGGAAGGTCCAAGGGAAGCTCCTGAAGCTTCTCCCCATCACCCCTATCCCCCCCATGCCCCTCTGTCTTCTCTGGGGTTTTGCCAAGCTCATTGTGGCTCCAACCCCACTGACTTTGCAGACTCGAGGCAAGGGCTAAAATAAACCTGCAGCAGCTTTTGGTTTGTTTTTGGAGGGTGGCACAGGTCACCTTTGGTCCTCATTTCAGTACCCCTGGGAACTGTGCTCCGCTCTGAGCTGCAGCAACAGCTGGAAAAACACAGTTGGATTCCCTGAGTTCACATTTGGGCATCAAACTGGGCTCTGCCAGCTCTGAAGGATGCCAGGACACCCCCCTGGGCATCCCCAGCAGCCCTGGTGGCCCCATCAGTGTGGGTGGTGTCACCAGTGAAGCTCAGCATGGAGCAGACCCCAGGGACCCACTTTTTTTGCCATTTCAGCCTAAAACCATACAAGGGGAAGGGTGTTTTTGGAAGGTGTGACAGGGTTCAGGGTTTTCCAGCAGGGAAGAAGGAGCAGACGTCTGGACAGGCTTTGGCACAGGACTGGGGCCTGGGCTCCTCTTCAGGTCTGGAGGAGCTCTGTCCTGGGACAGCTCTGGCTGCAGTTTTCCCTTCCCTGTGGGCAGAGCTTGGAGCCAGGGAATTGTTGGCATCAGCAGCCAGAGTGCCCCATCCTCTGCTCCGAGCCCCTGCCAGCAGCTCGGGGAGGCTCGAGCCCTTGGAGCCTGCTGGGTCCAGCACAGCCCTGCTCCTGGCAGTGCAGATCTCATCCTGCTCACACCCAGGACAGGCAAGTGTTAGAACAGGCTCTTCGAGCCAAGTCTCATAAGCTCTTAAAGGCCTGTAACACACCCAGGATAGCTCAGCTATGCTTGGAAGCATCAAAATTAACAAGATAGCTTCTGTTGCAGTGTTAGAAACAAAAAAGTTTAATAAAAAGCAAAATAACAAACAAAGAAAATCCAAGCCAAGTGCAAAAAGTCCTTGCTCCTTATAAAACACCTTACAAAAGTGATTAGTTTCTTTGTTCACTTCTTTTTCTAGTAAATTACCTAAGCATGACTTTTTAGCTTCTGTCCAGTTAGCTATCCTTAAGGTAAAGTCCCTTACGCCTATGAAGTAGCTTTTTCACCTAATTGAAGAGAAAAACTTCTAGGCTTCTTTCCTTTTTGAAAAGACAAAAGATAGTTTGGTCACTCTGTCAACAAAGAGCACATTCCTGCAGGGGGGCCCACGGAGAGTCCAGCAGCAATCCTGGACAGCTGCCAGTGAGCTGGGGAGCACCCAGGGGTGCTTGGATGCTCCATCCAAGTGTCTGAGCAGGGTGACAGTGTCTGTGAGGATGCTGGCACAGCCCAGCATGGTTGGCATTGCCTTCCCTGGCACGGAGCTGGGCTGGGGACAGCAGCCAGCCAGTGGGGATGGCGTGGGGACACTCAGCTGCCAGGCAGGGCTGGGCAGCACTCAGGGTGTTCCCAACAGCACTTGGCTGCTGCTGGTGTTTGTAGGAGCCCTCTGCTGTCTCGTGCCAAGTTTGGGAGACACTGGCACTGGCAGGAGGTGCTGGCAGCTCCCTGATACCCGTGTGACAGAGCACTGGGGTTATCCCCCCTGTTGGTGTTTTCAGGGTGGGCATCCCACAGTCGCGTTCTGTCCATTTGCTCCCTCCCTGCCTTGGGGTCTCCATCCTCTCCTGGGGTTCCCTGCATCCCTGGAAAGATGCAGCAGCATCCCCTGGCTGCCCCTGGCCCCCACTGTGGGCCTGGAGCAGCAGCTGTGGGGTGTTGGAATGAGGAGAGCTCAGCAGGAGCATTTTACATCCTGCTTGTCAAGGGAAGGATAAAACAAGACCTTGCTCTGACTGAGGTGTTGGTGCTCATGTGATGTCTGAGCAGGGGAACCTGGAAATGACAGCCTGGGCTGAATTTTTGGTCTTTATTCACAAAAAGGGAGAAATCATGGCAGCTGAGGAGCAGCTGCTCTTGGAGGAGCTGGCAGGGCCAGAGGAGCAGGAGCTGTTTGAAGGGTGCAGAGGGAGCAAAATCCCACCTGCAGGAGTTGTGGAGTCCCAGAGTGGTTTGGGATGGAAAGGACTTTAAAAACCATCTCATTCCACCCCCTGCCATGGGCAGGGACCCCTTCCACTATCCCAGGCTTCTCCAAGCCCTGTCCAACCTGGCCTTGGATATTTCAGGGATCCAGAGGCAGCCACGGCTTCCCTGGGGAGCCCCAAGCCAGGGTGGCTGGAGAGCAGCAGTTCCTCTGTGCTGCTGGTGCCTGGGACAAAACAAGCTCAGTGGTCACAGATCTTGGTGGGGAAGAAGGGAATGAGGCAGGGAAGGCTCCAGGGGCTCACAGAATTGTCAAATTGTCCAAAATTGCTCTGCTCCGCTTCCCCCATCGCAGCCCCTCAGCCCCGGGCTTTGCTGGCTCCGTCCCCAGTGCTGCATGCAGCAAGCTTGTTATTTTTAAAAACAAATTAAATGAGGAGAAGAGCCTCTATCTAGGCCTTGCTCTGGATCTTAATTGCCCTGGCTCCCCAGGGGCCGGGCGAGCCCGGAGAGCGCTGCACAATCGCCGTAATGAGCTATTAATAAACAGCCCGGCTCCGCCTGGCTCTGCCCGGCACGGAGGGACCGCGGGTCCCGATGTCCCTGCAGGGGACACAGCGGCCCTGCAGCTCCCTGCGGGATGTCCTGGGGCCGGCAGAGACCCCGGCAGAGCCAGCCTTGCTCCAGAGCTCGGGTCTGCCTGGGTTTGCAGGGAATGGCTCATCCAGCTGTGGGGTTTGCTATGGGGGCAGTGGAGCATCCCTGGCTGGGGCTGGGGGCAGCAGGGCTGGGTGTGGGCAGGGAGGGTGAGCCCGGGGCTGGGGGCAGCAGGGCTGGGTGATGCTCTGGGTTAGGAGAAGGAAGGAGAGCCCAGGGCTGGGGGCAGCAGGGCTGGGTGATGCTCTGGCTCTGGAGGAGGAAGGTGAGCCCAGGGCTGAGGAGCAGCAGGGCTGGTTCTTGGCAGGGAAGGTGAGCCCAGGGCTGGCTGATGCTCTGGCTCTAGAGAGGGAAGCTGAGCCCAGGGCTGTGGCTCCCGCTCTCCATCTGCCAGGGAAAACAACTCCAGTGGGGCTGGAGCTTTGCTTAGAGGATCAGGTGGCCGGAGTAGGAAGCAAAAGTGGAGTTGGGTTACTCCAGGCTCATCCATAATGAACACGGGGCAGAGCCTCAGGCAGGGAGGGGAAGGGCTGGATCCTCCCAGGGCTGGCAGGGCGACACCATTAAAGAGGCTCCAGGGCACATTTATTTAATGTAGAGACTCTGAATAGATGAAAAAGTGTCACAATAAATGGGGAGGGTTTTGTCCTGTGGGTTTGCAGGTCGTGCTTGGGGCATCCTTCCCATGCAGCCCCAGGGCAGAGCAAGAGTGGGGCCTCCAGAACCAGGGGGACCAAGGGGAGCTGCCCCCTCTTCACCCCAGGGCCAGCTCAGGTTCATGGGGCCACCAGCCAGGCAGAGCCTTCACAAAGTGGCTGCCGGGCAGCTCCAGTGTCTAGGTGGCATTTGGGGACCTCCAGTCCCCAAAGGGGGTTTGGTGCAAGGAGTGAAGCTGAGCAGTGCTGGAGAGAGGGGAGAAAGGGGTAGGGGCAGCAGTGGGGTCAGTGCTTCCACCCCCCTGACCCCCAGCTGCATCCACAATCCTGTGGTTGTGTGAAATAGTGACACTTTCCACTTGGTTTGATTTGTTGGAAGAAAAAGGGAAATGTGGCAAAATTAAGACACACAAAATAAAAGGAAAAGGTGTCACAGAATCAGAGTAGAGTTGGTGAGGTTGGAAATCCCTCAAAGACCATCGAGTCCAAGCCCAGCACTGCCAAGGACAGCGTGGTCTCTCAGGGCACATCCCCACATCTGTAAAAGATCACAGAACTCTGGGGTGTCCTGAGGGGAAGGGACCCTCAGGGATCATCAGGCCAACCCCTGGCCCTGCACAGACACCCAACAATCCCACCTGAGCATCCCTGACAGCGCTGTCCAAACACTCCTTGAAGATCTCCCATCCTTCCAAAACTGCACTGGGCAATGGGTTTAATGCCAGGGATTGCTCCTCTGGGATAATGGGATCAGGAGAGGAAATTACCCGTGGAGATGGCATCCTTCCCTGAGGCCTGAGCACAGAGAGGCAATCACAGCCCCCCAAGGCTGTCCCATGTGCCACCAGCCCGTGGGGACAGGAGGGAGGGTGACACCAGCCTTTGGGGTCCTTAATCAGCACAGTGAGGAGCAGGACATGCTGGGCTGGGCCAGCTCCTGCTGTCCCTGCTCCAGCAGTGTCACCCCTCTGGGGGATCTGGGTCCCCATCACTCTCCTGCTGTCCCCCCCTAAGCCAAGCAGCAGCCACCTCAAAATGGGCCTTTTGGGGACCTTTTGGGGACCTTTTGGGCCCTGAGGACCTGCAGTGGCACCAAGGTGGGGCACTTCAGCAGCCACAGATGTCCCATTGTCCTCTTCCCATCCTGCTGGGCTCCCACAGGCAGGTTTGGGACAGAAGGGAGTGTGAGAGGGGCTCCCTGGAGGTCAGAGGGGCTGGATCCACCCCCAGGGACTGCACCCCAGTTTGTCCCAGTGCTGTGGGAGCGATGGCACAAAGCCCCCCGTGCTGGAGGTGTCAGTGCCCCACTCCCTGCACCTCCCCAGGGGCTGGCTCTGCTCCTGGTACCCCAAATATTCTCTTGCCAGGCTCTAAAACACCCCGCAGCTCCCCAACCGAGCAACTCTGCCACTTAATTAGGTTAATGACCGTGCTTCATTAAGGAAAGGCGGCTGAGGAGTTCGTGGTGGCGTTTCCAGGCAGATTTGGGGCACGGATGGGGACAGGGAACGGGAAAGGGGAAGCAAAGAAAAGGGAAAGCAGCAGCCAAGTGCTAATCCCTGGAAAGGAGGGCAGCCGGGGCACGGCGCCGCGGGGTCAGTGCTAATCCCTCCTCGGCAAAGATTGTGCCCGGGGCCGCCTTAATCTGGGATCCGAGAGGGCGGGACGGGGACGGGACGGGGATGGGGACAGGGGGGACGGGACGGGGATGGGGACAGGGACGGGGACAGGGACGGGGATGGGGATGGGGACGGGGACGGGGACGGGGATGGGGATGGGGACGGGGACGGGGACGGGGACGGGGATGGGGACGGGGATGGGGATGGGGACGGGGATGGGGATGGGGATGGGGACAGGGAAGGGGATGGGGATGGAGACAGGGATGGGGATGGGGATGGAGACAGGGATGGGGATGGGGATGGAGACAGGGATGGGGATGGGGATGGAGACGGGGATAGGGATGGGGATGGGGACGGGGACGGGGACGGGGACGGGGACGGGGATGGGGATGGGGATGGGGACAGGGAAGGGGATGGGGATGGAGACAGGGATGGGGATGGGGATGGAGACGGGGATAGGGATGGGGATGGGGATGGGGATGGGGATGGGGACGGGGATGGGGACGGGGATGGGGATGGGGATGGGGACGGGGATGGGGACGGGGATGGGGACAGGGATGGGGACAGGGAAGGGGATGGGGATGGGGACAGGGATGGGGATGGGGATGGGGATGGGGACAGGGAAGGGGATGGGGATGGAGACAGGGATGGGGATGGGGATGGAGACGGGGATAGGGATGGGGATGGGGATGGGGATGGGGATGGGGATGGGGATGGGGACGGGGATGGGGACGGGGATGGGGATGGGGACGGGGATGGGGACGGGGATGGGGATGGGGATGGGGATGGGGACGGGGATGGGGACGGGGATGGGGACAGGGATGGGGACAGGGAAGGGGATGGGGATGGGGATGGGGACAGGGATGGGGACGGGGATGGGGACCGCGCCTCTATGGGACCCCTCCAAGGCGGGGGCCTTGGATAATTTGTGCCACTGGATGAGACCTCACACCAGGAGCAGAGGAAATGGGACATCCCAGCTGTGTCACCAGAGGGAATGGGACATCCCAGCTGTGTCACGAGTTGGCAGCGTCTCTGCCAGCATCTCTTTGCTCCTTCCCTGCCCTTGGGGCAGTGTCTGTGCATGATCCCAGGGCGCTCACCACCCCCTCTGCCCATGCCTGCACCATCAGGGGCACAGGCAGGGATGAGCCAGTGGGAGCAGAGGCTCAGGTGTGGGTCTGCAGCCCTGGCTCCTCTCACAGACCTCTATCCCTGCCTCAGATTCCCTGTTCTGATGGAGAGTGAGGCTCGTTTACCCCAGCTTTGCACAGGGCAGGATCCCCAGGTTGCATGGTCAGTTAAAGGGATCCAGAAGGTTTCCTGGAGAGCACAGGGCCTCATCAACCCCAGGGGCTTGGGGAGCAGTGTCCAGTCCCAGCTCACAGACAGGCGATCTGTGGGGCCAGGTACTTTTGCGCTGTGATTTCAGGGTTCACCCCAGAACCTCAGCTCCCTCCCCTGATGATTCCCCCCAGGTGTGTCAGTCCCCTCTCCTTTCCCCTCCCAGCACTGTCTGTCAGTCCTGGCATTCCAGAAGGGCCTCGAGTGACTGGCAGGTTCAAAGGATGCCCTCTACCCCCGGGGGCACTGGGCCATCCAGGTGTCCTTTGTCCCTTGAGACCTCCCCTCCTGTGCCTGGCTGGTGGCTCCTGCCCCTTCCCTGCCCCTCTCCCGGGGTTAAAGGAGCAGCAAACACACAGTCAGGAGTTCTGCTGGAGCTGCTGTGGGTTCAGAGGCTGTGGGCCAGAATAAAGCTCTGGATCCAAACCCTCCATCAGAACCCACTCCTTTCCTTCCCCATCACCTTCAAGCTTCTCCACAGAGGGAACCCTGAGGAGCAGCCCCTGATACAGGGGGAAGCTCCATCCCAGCACCACCAGAGCTCCTGCACACCTGGGCTTGTCCCCACGTGCCCAGGGCAGCACCCAGCCAGCCCAAAGTGTCTGTGGGGTGAAACACCACACAGCCATGGCCAAAAGTGTCTGTGGGGTGAAACACCACACACCCATGGCCAAAAGTGTCTCTGGGGTGAAATACCACACACCCATGGCCAAAAGTGTCTCTGGGGTGAAACACCACACAGCCAGCCAGCCAAAAGTGTCCCTGGGGTGAAACACCACACAGCCAGCCAGCCAAAAGCGTCTCTGGGGTGAAACACCACAGTGCTGCTGTTTGGTTCAGCAGCAGGGCCAGACAAGCTCAGGACATCCCATCTGGCTGTATTGGCAATATTCCAATAGGGTACGACCTCGTCCCCCCTGACTTGGCTCTCTCTCTGTCACAGGCGCATGGCAGAACGGCAGTGAGCCCCTAGACCATGCCCCACACAATGACATGGTGGCTCCTGGTGCTGGCCCTGCGCGTGCTCCCGCTGTCCCCGCGGGCGGGCGCGTGCCCCGCGCGCTGCGAGTGCGCTCCGCA
Organism: Fringilla coelebs; assembly: GCF_963513975.1. Taxonomy (NCBI): domain Eukaryota; kingdom Metazoa; phylum Chordata; class Aves; order Passeriformes; family Fringillidae; genus Fringilla; species Fringilla coelebs. The sequence goes on along the minus strand of NC_140050.1, from coordinate 3,768,605 downwards.
GCTGCGCTCGGTGCTGTGCCACCGCCGGCGCCTCACCGCCATCCCCGAGGGCATCCCCAGCGAGACGCGCGTCCTGGAGCTCAACAAGAACCGCATCCGCTGCCTGAACCCCGGGGACCTGGCCCCCTACCCGCTGCTGGAGGAGCTGGATTTCAGCGAGAACATCATCTCCAATGTGGAGCCCGGCGCCTTCAGCAACCTGTTCAACCTGCAGACCCTGCGGCTGCGCGGGAACCAGCTCAAGCTCATCCCCCCGGGGGTCTTCACCAAGCTGACCAACCTGACCCTGCTGGACATCAGCGAGAACAAGCTGGTCATCCTGCTGGACTACATGTTCCAGGACCTGCGCAACCTGAAGAGCCTGGAGGTGGGTGACAACGACCTGGTGTACATCTCCCAGCGCGCCTTCTCGGGGCTGCTGGGCCTGGAGCAGCTGACCATTGAGAAGTGCAACCTGACCTCCATCTCGGCAGAGTCGCTGTCCTACCTCCAGAACCTGGAGGTGCTGCGGCTCCGGCACCTCAGCATCTCTGCGCTGGAGGACCAGAACTTCAAGAAGCTCTACAATCTCCTGCAGCTGGAGATCGACAACTGGCCGCTGCTGGAGGAGGTGTCCCCCACCAGCTTCCAGGGCCTCAACCTCACCTCGCTCTCCATCACCTACACCAACATCACAGCCGTGCCCGCCGCTGCCTTGAGGAACTTGGTGTACCTGCGGTACCTCAACCTGTCCTACAACCCCATTAGCACTGTGCTGAAGGGCTCCTTCAAAGACCTGATCCGGCTCCAGGAGCTCCACATCGTGGGCGCTCTCCTGGTGTCCGTGGAGCCGCAGGCTTTCTCCGGCCTGAGACAGATCCGGCTGCTCAACCTCTCCAGCAACTTCCTGTCCACGCTGGAGGAGAGCACTTTCCACTCGGTCAACACGCTGGAGACGCTGCGGGTGGACAGGAACCCCCTGGCCTGCGACTGCCGCCTCCTCTGGATCCTGCAGCGGCGGAAGACGCTCAACTTCGACGGGCAGCAGCCCATGTGCTCCTCGCCGCCCGAAATCCAGGGCAACGCCCTGCGCGACTTCCCGGACTCGGTGCTCTTCGAGTACTTCACCTGCCAGAAGCCCAAGATCCGCGATCGGAAGCTGCAGCACGTGACGGCGCGGGAGGGGCAGTCCGTGTCCTTCCTGTGCCGCGCCGACGGGGAGCCCGACCCCTCCATCGCCTGGGTGTCCCCCCAGCACCGCATGATCACCACCCGCAGCACGGGGCGGGCCACGGTGCTGCCCGGGGGCACCCTGGAGATCCGTTTCGCCCAGGTGCAGGACAGCGGCACCTACATCTGCATCGCCAGCAACGCCGGTGGCAACGACACCTACTTTGCCACGCTGACGGTCAAGGGGCGCCCGGCCGACGGCGCCCACCACGCCAACCGGACTTTGTACCTCAGCGACTTCAACGACACCTTCCACAACAACACCCAGGTCTTCCTGAAGTTCACCTTGGACCTCAAGACCATCCTGGTCTCTACGGCCATGGGTTGCATCACCTTCCTGGGCGTGGTGCTCTTCTGCTTCCTCCTGCTCTTCGTCTGGAGCCGCGGCCGGGGGCAGCACAAGAACAACTTCTCCGTGGAATATTCCTTCCGCAAGGTGGACGGTCCCACCACCACCACCGGCCAAGGAGGGGCCAGGAAGTTCAACATGAAGATGATCTGAGCCTCTCCCAGAGGAGAACCTTTTTCTGCAGCCCGGCCCTGGGCACGGCCGTGGCGGGACGGGGCTGGGAGGGCCATGGGAGCGCCGGCCGTGTCCGGAGCTGGCAAAGTGACCTTGCTGTGCTGGGACATGGCTGGAGACAGAGGTGCCACAGGCCAGCAGGGTCAGAACCGTGGGGACCTCAGGGTCGGGGAGGGATGACCCCGATGTCCCAGCCCTGTGGAGAGCCCTCAGGGCTCAGGGGCTGTCCCAGGGGCTCCTGATGTAGCGAGGTTTTTGCTACCAACTATGCATTTCTTGAGCCAAAAGATCAGCAGTGTTTGGGCCTGGGAGAAAAATGCTTCCTGTTTTCCCCCCACCCTTTCCCTTTTTTTGTAAGGGACTCTTCAGAAAACTTTCCTGGTAGTTGTTTGTGGTTCTTTTCTTGTTGTTGGTGGGGGTTTTGGTCCAATTTTTTTTTTTTTTTTTAATGAATTTCCAAGAGAAATGTCTTCCGGGGCAATGTAGGACTGGGGAGGTTGTGCCCAGCTCGGGGGTCCCCTAGCCCCTTGGCAAAGACAGACCCCCCTCCTCCCGGGCACAGATGTGCCTTGAGAGCTTCTCATCCATGGATTTAAGATCCAGCATCTGCCAATGTGGGTGCCCGGGGACGCTTCTGCACAAGCAATAATAACCCTCCAGGGCCAGGCTCTGAGGAGGTGTCAGCAAGAAAAAAAAGGGAAAAAAGGCAAAATGAGGCCAAAATCATTAAAATCAGGAGGAGCAACCCCAGGGTGATGCAAGGCCACCCTGTCTCTGCATCCAACTGATGAGGGGGGTTGGGATTCCTACGGGTTCAAAAGGCACTTTTGGGTTAATTTTCTTGGAGTTGCAAAGTCAAAATCTGCAGGAGAGCGGGACCTGGCTCATCCAGTGCAGGGAGGCCCTACGGCCCAGGAAAGAAGAGGAGAGAAAAGCTGGGAAGAAGCAGTTCTGGGAGAACGTCCTGGCTGGCACCTCCATCCCAGATCCTGCAACCTCCAGCAATGAGGACCTTGGGTCGATGTCCCTGGGGCTGCTCCTGCTGCCACAGGGCTGGTTCCTGCCATCCCATCCCACTCCTTCCCAGGCTTTGCCCTGGCTCTGCATCAGGGCATGGATTTTTGTGTGAGGGAGAGGGAATAAAGCTGGAATGGAAGAGCCTGGATGTGACCTGGAGGATCTAGGGAGTTCATTGCTTCCTCCTCCTCTTCCTCCTCCCACATGCACCCTGGGGGTTGCTACAGGTCCCACCTCTGTCCCCATTCCTGCAGGGATATTCCCCACCTGGATGTCCCTTCTCCAGCCAGTGATGGTCAGGCTGGGAGCTGGAGGGGGCAGCTGCCCATTCCCTGACAGGCATCCCAGAGTGGCACCAGGGCATCCGAGGGGTTGGGAGCTTTGTGGGGCACAAGTGGCTGCTCAGAATATACCCCCAGCCCTGTTCTGCTGCCACAGGGTGCCCCCATCCATCCATCCATCCATCCATCCATCCATCCATCCATCCATCCATCATCCATCCATCCATCCATCCATCCATCCATCCATCCATCCATCCATCCATCCTCCATCCATCCATCATCCATCCATCCATCCATCCATCCATCCATCCATCCATCCTCCATCCATCCATCATCCATCCATCCATCCCTCCATCCATCCCTCCATCCATCCATCCATCCATCCATCCATCCATCCATCCCTGTCCATCCATCCATCCATCCATCATCCATCCATCCATCCATCCATCCATCATCCATCCATCCATCCCTCCATCCATCCCTCCATCCATCCATCCATCCATCCATCCATCCATCCATCCATCCCCATCCATCCATCCATCCATCCATCCATCCATCCATCCATAATCCATCCATCCTCCATCCATCCATCCATCCATCATCCATCCATCCATCCATCCATCCATCCATCCATCCATCCATCCATCCATCCATCCCTGCCATGGGTCTGTCTGTCTGTCCTGCTGGGCCCTCATGCCCGGTTCCCCTCGCCCCCAGCCGTGCATGCCGTGTCCTCCCAGGGTCCTGTTTGGTGTCTGGGGTTTTTTATCCTTGGGGAATGGGTGGGAGGGGGGTGGGAGGGTGGGGAGGGGGTCAGGCATGGACCCTCACAGTGGGAGCAAAGGGCAGTGCAGACCTGGCACAGTTTTCTATGTAACGAGCATGTGAGATGTATTTGTGAGCAAAACAAAGCAAAAACAAAAACAAAAAAAAAAAGGAACAAAGGGACTTTTGTGGCTCATTTGGGTTTTTCTCCTCCTTGATAAGAAAAGGCAAAATCAGTGGGCAAAGCCTGAGTGAGCAGGAGCTGGAAAGCGCAGGTCCACCAGAATTCACACCTCTGAGCTCTCCAGACCTGCTGCAAGCTGGGAAGCTCCTGGAATTCCACACACCTTCCCCCCTTCCCAGGGCTCTGCTGGGATTTGCAGCCCCTGAGTCCATCCCCACCATCAGTCCCACAAACCCCCATAAACAATGGGAAACCACCTCCCAGAGGGTACCAAAGTCCATATTAATAACTAATAAATGATTAATGCACGTGTGCTAACGGACTGCTGCTGCTATTAATCGATTATTAATTATTAATGCCATGTTTAGAAGGATGTGCCAAAAGTGGAGGGTGCAAAGGCAGCACCTCGAGTTCTGCTGGCAGGAAAATTGAGGTTTGGAGGGGTGAAAAGGAGTCACATCCACCCCAGAGTGCACACAGGGAGCCAAATCCCTTGGATGGGGCTGGAAAATCCTGCCAGGGGAAACTGAGGCACGGGTGGGGGCACTGCAGTGGGGCAGGAGCCAGTGGGGAAGAGGAGGTGGTTGTTCCTCCACAGGGGACACCTTCCAGTGCCCTCCCCATCCCCCCAGCCCCAAGGCCACCCCTGCCCTTGGCACAGCTGCCACCGCTGTCCCCACCAGGGGTTCAGCCAGCCCAGGGTCCCCTTGCCCAAAGAGAAAGAGAAGCTGGGAAAAAAGTTATGGAAAGAGTGCCTTGGAGCATCCAGGTGTTCCAAGAGATTACAGAAAGTCCCAGGTGCTGCCTGGAAAGATCAGACTCAAACTGAGTGTTCCCATGGGTCAGATCATCCATTCCAACTGCAGGAACTACCAAAAACAAAAATTAAAAAGCAGATTTTCTTGGTCTCTCTATGTATTAACGCCATTTTGCTTGGAAACTCCGAACAGGAGCACATTCACACTGAAACACAGCTATTTTAAACCGTTTCATCCTCTGGTTCTTGGGTAAAAACCTCATTGTTTTAACCTGTTTCACTTCAGAGAGGCCACATCCTGTGAGCTGCACCTGCCATGGGGCAGTGTTACCTTTGCACCAGTTTAATATTTGAGGGGGCCACCTGTCCTTGTGTCCCCCTCAAGGGGGGCAGTGTCCCTCCCCAAACCCCCCCATGTCCCTTTGCCAGGCTCAGTGCCTGCCCTGTGCCCTGCCAGCCCCAGCCTCAGCTCTCCCAGCACAGACTGGGCTGGCACTGGGAGCAAAGCAATATTGCAAATCAAAGGCACCTCCCACAAAGGGGAGAGAATGATGAGGATTCTGTGGCTATCAGAAGCTTAATGAATTACTTCATTTTACCATACTATATACATTTCATCTAAACTGAATCTCTAAGACTCACTTTGCACACAACTGTTTACACTGCCCAGAATCTCGTGACTGTGAGCTGACAGTCTCAACACACACACACAGTTAGCCCTGATAGGCCAAGCAAACAAAACATCTTCACTTTGGATAAACAATCTCTGTATTTGTCCTGGTTTAGGGCAAATTTGGGAGAAAACCTCCAAAAGGGGGCCCCTCCAGAAAGGAAACCCACACAGCCCCTCCTCCCAACCGGTTTGGGAAGGATTCCTCGGAGAGAAGTGGAAGGAACCTGTTTATTGAACAGGCACAGCACCCCCAGCACACAAAATGAACAACACTGGATGACAGCACTCTGTCACCACTCTGGAAAAGATGACAAATTCAGAAAGTCTCTCCTGGGGTGGTCGCTCTGTTATCGGTCCCTCTGGCGCTGGGGCAGCTGCTGCAGCCACAGGGTGCAAACTCTGGGTGTTCCCAGGGCCCAGTCCGGAGCAGGCTCGAGTGGTTCCAAAAAAGGGAAAGGAAAAACAGTGCAGGAAAAAATTCAGAGTGCTTAGCTAAACTAAATAATGAGCAGAAGTGAAAAGCAAGAGCAAAGCAGGAGCAAGAGCAAGAGCAAAGCAAAAAGCCAGGCAAAAAAGCAAAAGCCACACTATGTACTGCCCCATCTCTGTGTCCCACCAGCTGTGGGGGAGCAGGCTGATAACAAAACCAAAACAAAACACTCACTCTTCAGAGGCACAGAACATAATATCCAGCATGAAACAGAACAATTCATGGCAATACAAGCATCATAACGTCACCCTAGGAGAATATTGTATTCTACTTTGGCACAACACAGGCACAGCAAGTGATAAGAATTGTGTTTTCCCTTTTTCTGGGGTTCAGAGAATGTGAACCTCAGAAATCCTTGGGAAGAATTGCGCCTTGCTTTTCTCTGTGAAGAGAAATGTGGCAACAAAGCAACGCCTCCATCTGCTGGAGAAACGAGCCCTGGGCCGCTCCAGCCGGGAATTCCAGCGCCCAAAACCTCCCTGGGGTCGGGGAGGCTCCCACTCCCTCCCCACCACACGAGGGGGTTGGCCCTGGTTGCCAAAGAGTTGCGAGTCTGCAGCCCCCACCAGAGAGAGCTGCCGGGGCAGGAAGGAGGAAATTGGGGTTTTTCTCTCATTTCCTGCTTCAAGATGCATTTCGTGGCAAGGGGAGGTGAAGGGTCCAGGTTCAGCTCCTGCCTGTGCCCAAGGGTGTGGGAGCACCGTGGGAGCCAGGGCTGAACCCCCAGCTCCTTTTGGGGGGTGGTGCAGGATGGAGATGCTGAGAGAGCACCCGGGTGGGTTCAGTGCCCCAGGGATCAGCCCTGAGCTGAGCTCGGAGCATCCCCACAGCACCCTCGGGCTGCTGAACGATGTCATGGCAAAAAAAAAATAAGAACAGCAAAAACCAGAAAACATTTTTAAAAAGACAATTAGAGAGCTGCCATTTTCCAGCGGCTGCGATTAAAGATCCTATCTCCCACTGGGAAGAGAAACCAATTTCCTTACAAAGCAAAAAGGCTGGAGCTAAGAAAAGCTTCCCTGTATCAGTCCCCCAAATCCAGGGGGAAAAGAGCTCAGCAGCTCCTGGACCAGTCTGCAAATGCTGTCAGGGCCATCAGGGCCACCAGGGCTGTGTCCTGCAGCTGATTTATCCACCTGGAACAGGCAGGAGAACCCACCACAGGATCCAGGGATGCTCCATGGCTTGGAGAATTAAATCAGAATTTTGCACAGTCCTGCAGAGGTTGGCAACAGGAAATGACTGATCTTGTTTAAGGACTTGGGTGGCTTTTAAACTTGGCATTTCCTCCTTGGTTGGAATAAGACAAATGAGGAATTTCACAGCTAAAAGGTAATTCTTGGCTGCCCCTCTTTCCCTGGCCACCTCTCTCTAGCTTGGCAGGGTCACAGGCATGGCAGGAATTCTGTAATTTTATTCCTACCATTTTTTGGTACTTCTTAAAGGTAATTTTATTCATTAGGGCAAAACAGTGATGCTTCTAACAAGTTTTTTATCTGGGAGGGTGGGCAGGCCCTGGCACAGGGTGCCCAGAGCAGCTGGGGCTGCCCCTGGATCCCTGGCAGTGCCCAAGGCCAGGCTGGACAGGGCTTGGAGCAGCCTGGGACAGTGGGAGGTGTCCCTGCCATGGCAGGGGTGGCACTGGATGAGCTTTGAGGTCCCTTCCAACCCAAACCAGTCTGGGTTGCTGGTGCACCATGGGGTGGACGGGGGAGGTTGTCTCCTCCCAGAGCCCTGCACCTCCTCCCTGAGCTGGATCCAAGCATGACTCAGCCCCACAGGGTTTTTTATCAGCTCTCACACACGGCCTCAGCACCCAGAAACGGCCCCAGCCAACAGCCACAACCCCGGGCTGGCCTGGGGAAGACAGAAATGAATACACAGGAGGGAGCTGTGGGCTCCTCACAGGGGTGGCTGCAGGCTGCACCCCACCCTGCTGAGCTGCCTGGACCCAGGGTCCTGAGGCTGCTCATCCCAACCTCGCTGCCCCCAGGAGAAATCCCTGCAGCTGCCTTCCCACAGCACCCACAGTGGCACCACTGGTCATTCAAAGAGTGAATAGAAAGGAGGAAATATTGAAATATTTGGGCTTTAGAGTGTTTAAAAAGTTACTTCATCCTAGAGGGGACAGACACCAATGGGAAGATTTTTTTCCAGCTGAGTTGGGTCACTTGGTGCACTTTTAGCATCTGTAAAGCTCTGGGAGACCAAAAAAACAAAACAAAAAAAAAAAAAAAAAGTTTTTTTTCCCAAGGGCTGGGCTCCTCTCGAGCAATGGCTCCAGGAAATCCCAGCAAAAGACAGATCAAAGAATATTCTGAGTTGGAAGAGAAGCACAGGGATCATCAGCTCCAACTCTTAAAGGAACTGAACCCACAACCTCGGTCCATGGAAGAAAATGAAAATATTCCTCCTTGCCAACCCAGCCAAAGGAAGGGGAATTAATTCTGTGACTTGTGGGGGTTTGGGGGGGCAATCCCGTCCCCAGAGCAGCTGCCACCCTTAAAGCCATCCCCGGAGCCATCCAGGACTGAGGAGCAGCTGGAGGGACACAAACCCACAGGTGGCACTGACGGTGACACGGTGACCATGGTGGCACAGTGACCACGGGGCAATGCCGGGGGGCTCCGGGGGCTGCCGGGGGGCGAGGCCAAAGCCCGGCTGAGCCAAGCCCGGCTGAGCCAAGCCCGATTTTTTTGAGCCGAGCACGAAGCAAGTTTTGAAAGCACATCCTGCCCGGCCGGGGCGCAGCGCAAGGCGAGCCCCGAGCGCCATGGGCAGCGCCGGGAGGGGCTGGGATGGGCAGCGGGAGCTGCTGCGGCTCCGGGATGAGCGGCTGGAGCCCCGAGGGATCCCCCCGCTGCCAGGGACACCCCACAGGTACCGAGGGCTCTGCAAAGGGGAAGGAGCTGCTCAGCAGGGCTGCTGCCCCAGCGCTCTGTGGGGTCTGGGCGGCACCGGGGAGTTGGGGGCACTATCTGGGGTCGCTCAGCCAGAGCTGGACTTTGGATATTCAGGCAGAACTGGGAGCTTTAGACAAAGCCACCGTGGTTTCGCTATCGCTGGTGGCAGCAGAGGCAGAGCCCAGCGCCGAGACAGGGAAGTGAAACCAGCGGCTCCATCCAGTGTCCTCCTCCTTGGGGCTCCCTCTGCCCCCTCCCCGTGCCCAGACCCCTGCCCTGTCCCCCTGGGGGTGTCCAAGGCCTTTCCTGCTCTTGTCCCACACCTCTGCCAGCCTTGTGCCCTCCCTGGGGTCACCCAGCGGGGACCGCAGGTGCCACATCGCGTCCTGTCTGTGTCCCATGCGGGTGGGAACCAGCGCGTGTGGAGCCCCTGGGGCAGCCCCCACCCCCAGGATTTCCCAGCGCGGCAGCTGGAGTCACTGGGCCGCCCAACTCCCCGCGTTTCTCCCCAAAACCACCCCGCCACGGCTCCCCAGGCCGCTGCTTCCTCTTTTCTGCGCGTTCCTCCCCTGAGCCGGCACCGGGGGCAGCGGGAACCGGGGGTGACGCCGGTCCCGGCCCCGTGCAGGGCTCGCTCCGCGCTCCGCAGCGCCCGCCCGGACCCGGCTGCCCCCGGACCGGCCGCCCCCATGCCGGACACGCCGGGGGGCTGCCCCCCTCGGTCCCCCAGATCAGCCCTCATCTACAGCAACGTGGGTGAGTGACCTCCTGACCCCGCCGTGCCCCTGCCTGCCGAGGTGTCACCTCGGGCAGTGACACTGCTGTCCCGGTCCTCCCCCCCCGTGTCACCCCTCTGGCTGGTGCTGGGTGCGGCTTTGGGGCTGGAAATATGCGGGGGCAAAGAACAACGTCCTGTACTCTCACCCCATCCCATCCCCACCCCACCCCATCCCACCCCTTCCCATCCCATCCCATCCCATCCCATCCCATCCCATCCCATCCCATCCCATCCCATCCCATCCCATCCCATCCCATCCCATCCCCATCCCCATCCCATCCCATCCCATCCCATCCCATCCCATCCCATCCCATCCCATCCCATCCCATCCCATCCCATCCCATCCCATCCCATCCCATCCCATCCCATCCCATCCCATCCCACTCTTCTCCTCTGTCCTGTCTGTCCTGTCACGTCTGTCCCTCCCTCCCCAGGAGAGCTGCGGGCCCACCTCGTTCCCCGCAAGGCCAGCCGAGGGGAAGGCGCTGGGAGACCCCTCCCCCAGGCCGAGCAGGACCCCCTGCCTCCCCCACTGCCCAAAAAGCAGCTCCAGCGAGCCGAGTCCCTCCCGGAGCCGCCACCATCCCAGCGCTGCCATGACGACCCTGAGCCCCGGGCTGGCAGCATCCTGTACAGCATCCCCGCAGGGCAGGGGGCTCCCCCCCGGGACGGACCCTCCTGGGCACCCAAGAAGCCCCTGAGAAAGTCCCAAAGCCTGGGGGAGCCGCTGGCCCGAAGCAGCTCCCAGAAAGCCCCCTCAGGCATTTTGGAGCTGACATTTGGGACAGCGGACGGGGAGCTGGGGCAGCTCCTGGAGAGCCCGGCCGGGGTCTCTGGGGTGGTTTTGGGGTGCCAGGAGGCCTCCCTGGCCCGGCTCTCGGCTCTCCTGCAGGAGGAGCTGCTGGGGCCCGAGGAGAGGCAGCAGCTGCTGGAGGCAGAGCTGGTGGGGAAGCGCTGGGCAGCTCTCGGCGTCCTGGACCCACAGCCCTGCTGCCAGAGCGGGGACGCCTGGTACTTCAGGGTGGGCTTCACCTTCCAGCACAGCCAGCTGCAGCTTGCAGCCAAGGTAAGGGGGAATTGGGGTGAGAGGTCTGGGTGGTGCAGAGGGAGCCAGGAGATCCAGGAGTGTTGGCTTTTCCACGGAACAAAACACTGGGGCCACTTCCCCTTTCTGCAGCCACTTCTGCATTTGCTGGATGACACAGTGCTGCTGACAGGGGCTGGCTGATGAGGGTGACACTTCCCCTGGGGCCAAGGGACACGTCAAAAACGGCCCTGCTGGGGGACATGTCCTGCTAACTCAGCCAGAGGGGCCAGCACATGCAGAGGAGAGGCTGGAGCAGAGCTGGCTGCCCAGGAGAGCAGGATGAGAGCCTGGCCCACCTGGGAGCTGCAGCTCTGGCTCCATTCCTGGGTTCAGAGGGTGCAGGGGGACCCCAGCACCATGGTGGGGCTGTGGCCCTGTGCTGGCAGGGTGGCCCAGCCCAGGACAAGGCTCTATCCTTGCACAGCTGGCGCTGTCCTGTGTGTCCCTGCAGGTCCCCAAGTTGTGCTGCTCCAGCCCGGGGGTGCAGAGCTCCCTGGGGACTCACTGCAGCATCCAGCGCCTGCTCGGCCGCTTCACCGACCGCCTCCCTCGGGAGCTGGTGCTCCCAGGAATCCCTGGAGCGCAGAGCCAGGGCCCTTCCAGAGAGGAGCCAGCCTGTCCTGCCCCCCAGCCGGCCCTGCAGGTGCTCCTTTGTGCCGAGGTTCCCCAGCAGACCCTGGCAGACTTTGTGAAGGGCTCCTACGCTCTGCACAGGACCAGCCCCGGGCACTACGAACGCCTGGGCTGCCTCCTGCTGCTGCAGCTCTGCATGGGGCTGGAGCACCTCCGGGGGCAGAACGTGGTCCAGGGGGACCTGTGCCCCGAGAACCTGCTGCTGGTGCAGTGCCCCTGTCCCCCCCAGAGGCAGGAGGAGCCGCTGGGACTGTCCCTTCCACGGCTGCTCATCAGCAGCTTCTTCAAGGTGCAAGAGAAGCAGAGACCTCAATCCAGCAGCCAGGAGCTGGACTGGAGCCAGGCTCTCGCTGCACCCTCTCCTCCAACAGCAGCTGAGCTGAACTTGGGCAGGCTGATCTTTCAGATCTTGCACGTGGACATCTCCCTGGAGAACATTTTGGGCTTCAGAAGCAAAAGGCTTCCCGAAATCCCCTCGCTGTCCATCTACTCGGCGGGACTGAAGCGCTTGGCATCGCTGCTGCTGCACAGGGATCCTCACCAGAGGGTGTCCATCCAGCAGGCCAGGGCCATCCTGCAGGTGCTGCTCTGGGGGCCACGCCAGGAGCTCTTTGCCAGGAGCAGGAAGAGCCTCGAGCTGCTCCAGAGCTGGCTGCAGGTCAAGAGGGCTCTGCTGCTCCTGAAGTTTGCAGAGAACTCGGCTGGGGCTGGGGTCAGACCTGGACTGGAGGAGTGGCTGTGCTGCCAGTACTTTCAGGGGGTCACTGAACACACCCTCTACCAGGTCACCCAGCTTCTCTATGCTCCCTAAACAGCCTCCAGGTCAGCCCACCCAAAGGTCTCTTCAAAGCTCATGAGACCCCAGCCAAACCTGTCCCTGCCCAAACCTGTCCCTGCCCATGCAGGGGAGTTGAAACTAAATTATTTTTAGGGTCCTTTCAGCCAAAATCATTCCACAATTCTGTGAAATCCATCAGTTTCTGAGAAATCCCAGCAGGTCTTCACTGGGAAAGCTCTGCAAACCCAAACCCAGTCCCCCCATAGCTCATGGATGATGAAGTGTGTAAAACCACAGGGTACTCTCAAACCATTTTTGTTTGATACTCTGGTTTATCAGAGCAACTGAGGAAAGGCAGCTGGATGTGAGTCCCAAGCACCAATTTAGTGGCTGATAATCCCAAATAAAGTTTATGGGGTTCACACTTTGAACAAAACCCCCTCAGAGCCTTTTTGCAGCTACCAGGTTTTTTGCTGCTTTAAATAACTCCCAAAGTGACCCATCACAGCTCACCCTTCTCAGCAAAGGAGAAACAACAGCTCCTTCAGCCTGTGCTTCCCAGAGACAATTTGTGGCACAGTCACTAATAAAAATGACATTTTAAATGGAAAAATACAGCTTCAATAAAACCTGGAGCCAAGCTCTCAAACACTGGTCCTTTATGTGCTTCTCTGGCAACACTACACACTCCAGGGATGGATCCAGAGGGAAACACAAAGCCAAACTGCCCTGGACAGTGGTGATTACCCAGAACAGCCTCCATAGGCTCTGGTGAACAGCTCAGGTGAGTTCATGGGCACCAAGGCAGGGCTGTGGCATCTGCTCCTTGCTGTGAAACACCTGGCAGCACATGGGACCTGAACCCAGTCCTCAAATCCACACAGATGTTAAGGGATCAGCATGGTGAAAGTGATTTAAATTATTCCTCAGCAATTATGAATTCCCTCACAGCCATCTAGACTGGGTATCAGGAAAAATTCCTTCACTGAAAGAGTGATCAGGCATCAGCACAGGCTGCCCAGGGCAGTGCTGGGGTCACCACCCCTGGGAGTGTTCAATCAATGTGTGGATGTGGCACTTGGGGACATGGCTTAGTGCTGATGGGGTAATGGTCAGACTCAGGGTCTTAGGAGGCTTTTCCAACCTAAACAATTCCATGATTCAGTGACTCCATCCCCTGTGCACACCATGGGACAGAGCCTCCCCACAGCTGCTGTGCCCATGGATGTGGCAGTGGCTCCCCAAGCAGTCACCAGAGCCTGGGGCATGGCTGGAGTGGGGAGGATTCCTCCTAGGAGTCCCTGAGCTCCAAAAAACCAAAAATAAACCAGAGCTGAGACCCTGCAGAGAGCAGCTCAGTCCCAACTCCATGGTTGGTTTGCTCCCACCTGGAGCAGCACCCAACTCCCCCAGTGCAGCCTCCCTGGCCGGGCTGGACCCCATCAAGCCTGGCACAGCAATGGGGCTCAGATCTCATTCCAGGCACCCCGGGAGAGCCCAGCCCTGCTGTCCCAGTGTCTCCTGCAGTATTTGCCGTGGCTACCAGAGGGCAGTAAAGGCCATGGCACAGCCCCTCATCCCGGGGAGACAAAGCCAAACCCGCTCCCGCGGCTCCGGCCCGGCAGCTCCAAGGCCCCCCAGCCCCCCAGTTCTGGTTTGCAGCGTGGGTGACCCCCTCCCCTCCTGCCAGGAGCATCCAAAGTCAGCTGGAGGCAGGACCAGGCACATTCCACACTCCTGTCCCTGGGGAGAGCAGAACATGGCACAGGTACCACACTGCAGAGGAAAACAGGGATTTTTCCAGATAACCAGAGCAGGAGTTCAGCCCTGTGCCAGCCTGTTGAGAAAAACAAGGACACCCTCCTCCCTTGGTCATGCCACCACCATGAAATCCTGAAATATCCTAAGTGGGAAAGGACCCTCAGGGATGATCAGTGCAGCCCCTGTCCCTGCACAGGCAACCCAACAACACCCCCAACAATCCCCCTAGAGCTCTGGCAGCCTTGGCACCATTCCCTGGGGAACCTGGGCAGTGCCCAGCAGCCTCGGGGGGAAGAACCTTTCCCTGAGCTCCATCCCAAACCTCTCCCAGCCCAGCTTTGGGCAGTTTCCCAGAGTCCTGTCACTGGCCTTCCAAAAATCCCCCCAGGACATGCACAATTGTAGGGCCAGGAGAGAATTGGGAAGAGCCAATTTAAGAGCCCCCACTTAGCTGCACAGCACTGCTCACACACCCCCAGGTTACTCTGTGCTGCATCTCTGAGCAGTTTCAGAGAATATTTCAGTGTATTCCATGAGATCCCAGCACTGCTGAGCCCAGGGATGGGCTGTGGGGGAAACTTTAAGGCCTCACTCACACATTTCACAGCACTCAGACCTCCTAGGGCCCCACTCAGAGACTTCTCACACCCAGCAGAACCCGGTGAAATAAACCCATCCCAAGGATTCCCTGCTCCAAGGTTTTATACAGGAAAGATTCATTAGCTCCAAACAAGCCTGCAAGTATTGAAAAACGTGGAAATACCCCACTTTATAGCTCAGCCCCTTTAGAGACTTATTTGTTGTAACTTCAGTTCAAGGTTTGTTAATGCCAGCATCTCAAGGAGCCCCTTTCCCGTTCTGCTCACCATCCTGAGCACCAAGGGGTGTCTGTGGAGCCCCAGCACAGCCCCCTCCTCCTCACCCCTCCACCACAATGTGCCCCCCAAGAAGCCTGTCCAGCCTCGGTGACACCACTGAGCTGCAGGAGTGCCACAAACCTTCCCAGCTCACAGCCAGAACTCCTGGAGTCACCTGCACACACTGGAAAGGCTGCACTGTTACAGGAACACTAAAATTAAAGTTGCATATTTGGTATTTAAAGCAGCCATGGGTTGAGCTGATCACATTCCACTTGAGACTTCCCAAGCAAATCATACCCTGAATATCCTACAAAACACTGGCAGAGCAGGCAAGCACTGGTCCTAATTAGCACACCTGCTAATTACCCATTAAAAGTAGACTTTTCCAGGATTGCTGGATTATTCCAAGCCCTGTCAGAGCACACCCACGAGTTCCAGTCAAGCAAAGAACAAGCAAAGCCTTTCCACACCTGCAACTTTAATGGTTGGGGCAGTTCCAGAGCCACCTCTTCAAGAGTGCAAGTCTTTAAACAGCTTAAAACCAGCAATAAAAAGTAAAATATAAATTTTTATTTAGAATTAAAGCAAATACTTCCGTATCACAAACACAATATTAAACTTCAAGAAATATACTGCTAAATTTGGAGGGAGCATTTATTTTTGCACAACCACGACATGCGCACAAAATCCAGAGAAAGATGTGGAGTCTGAAATTTTCAACATCTCACCACCAAAGCAGCTGGGTCACACAAAGTTTCGTACAGGAGTTAAGATAGACTGGAATAAGATGTTGACAAAATTTCTACAGAATCATCTTTATAGACAACAAGAAAGCTCTAAAGAGGCAAACATTGCAATCTAGTCTTCTTCTGCTGAGTCTCTCTCAAACGTGTAGGCCATGAAGCAAGCATCTGGTCTCTTGGGGACAAGGGGATGCCCTGGTCTCACAATCTCAAAGCCCAAAAAGCTGAAAGTACGGAGCAGTGCAGCTAGAAAATAAAGCAGGAGACAGGTTTCACCCATGGGATACTGAAAAAAAAACCCTTAAATTTCCACCAGAAGGCATTTTGTGTTTCTGGAGGCGCAGGGAACACCCACCTCTGTCATCTCTGTTCTTGTGGAAACAGATGAACACGTGCTCAACTCGGAGCTGCTCTTCAGCAAACTCGAGAAGAACTGCAAAACTGCAAGGGAAACACCAGGGGTTCAGTGCACAGAGAATGTCCTGGGATGGGAGGGACACACAGGGATCATCCAGGCCAAACCCTGGCCCTGCACAGGCACCCCAGCAATCCCACCCTGATTGTTGGAACAATCCCAGAGCTCTGGCAGCAAGTGCTTCTTCAGAGAGAGTTACAAGGCCCTGAGAGCCAATCCACACAGGAATTCCTAGGGAACAGGCACAGGTTGGACCTGTCACACCACCAGATCCCTGAACCCCAGGCAGAACTCAAGGGCAGGACTCCTCAGTGGCACAGAAAAAGCTGAAGGAGCTGCAGTGACTGGAAATCTCAGTGCCTAAACCAGCCCAAAATCCCAGACTTTGGGCTGGTTCTGCCTGCAGCCCTGAAAGCAGGCTCACAAGAGAGCCTCAAACCCCAAAATTAAAAATACAAAGAGCAAAGTGTTCTCCCATCCTCCTGAGAGGCCTCATATTAACCCACAGCCAAGTTTTCCCTGACCCACCTGTCCTTGCTCCCCTCAGGCAGAGCACCACTGGGAATTTCAATGTAGAGGTTGTTGTTGTTCAGCACTGCTCTCCAACTGATGTGTTTGGCATCTGTAAGCCTTGACTGGACATTGAGAATTCTTGTCCTGTTGTTAGGTGTTAGTTCTTCTGTGACATTCAGCCGATTATCCTGCAGCAGGGACAAGGGCAGAGTGATTTTCCTGTTCATTTTCAGAGGGATTGAGGCAGCAGGGAATGCTGTCAAGCTCACCACGAGCTCTTTACACCTCATACTCACCGAATAAAATAAATTAGCTGAAAGATTGTGATCCCTCTGACTATTCCCTCGCCCACCTGGGATCTTCAGGGGTGGGTGAGGGACATCAGGAGCACCACCGAGGCCCCGGACCCAGGTTACTACAGCAATTGAAGGGAACCCTGGAACTGCAAAGGGAGCATGGTTACACAGGCAGGAGGCCTTGGACACAGCCCTGGGACCTGCAGGATTTAAAGAGTGTTAAAAAACCCAAACCTAGGCCAAAGGACTCCTCCTACTGCAAGTGGGAAGACAAAGGAAGCTCCACAGCAGGGACAGTGCCCAGGGAGCTGCCAGTGCAGTATTTTGAGTGAAGACTCACTTGGAGATGACAAATACTCAGGCTGAGCGAGCCAGGTGTGTTTCTGTGCCAGGACAGGCCTGATGTGAGCTCAGGAGAACCTTTCTGCAGGAATGTGCTGGTTTCTGCCTTCCTTGTTCTGAGGCAGCACAAACCCCAGCCCAGCAAGGCAGGGATCACTGTTCCCTGGGATATTCACCACCAGAGCTTCCCATGCAATTCCAGGGAATCATCTCCACCTCCAGAATTTTCTGTTTGAGCTGAGGCCACACCTGAACCTCTGCAAAACCTCCAAACCTCTTCCCACTGCACTCCTCAGAGCGATCCCACAACGCTCAGCACTCGAGGAGAAAAACACTGTATTCCTGAAGACGTGAGGAATATTTTTAAGTTTCTCCCCATCCTTTTCAAGGCTGTTTCACTCCTCCCGTGGCAGAGCAGCGCTGGCCCCTCCCTCTGCACCATCCTTCACCCGCAGGCTCCATTCTTGAGTTGCGTCATCTCAGCAGATGCAGCAATCGAGGCCCTTGGGGGAATTTTCACAATCGTCCTGTCTCCGGGTGCCAGCAGCAGCCACTGCAGCCATTTGCAAATCCGAATAAACAGCTACAAAATAATCCACCATTTTGCACCCGAGTTGCGGGGTTTGGATTGGTCTGGGGTTTTTTTAATTTCTTTTTTGGTTTGTTTTGGTGTTTTGTTTTTTTTTTTAATGAGCTTGAAAACTTGTGTTGAATAATCCGTATTAGAAAGGCTGGGAATGGGCAGAGAAGCTAAATATTATGTGCTGGAAGGTAAATTATATTTATATTTTAATATAAAGCAAGGGTAACAATTGCAAAGTTTCATTAAAAATACCAAATCTGTGCTAACTGAATGCGTTATTTTAATTAAATAAGTATCCAACCCACTATTTTAAGCTCTTTGAAAGAGACATTTTTCTTTAGTACCAACATTATTTATTTTTATCTGAGAATGACTATGAACTATGTATTTTTAATTTGCCTTACAAATAAACCTTTAAAAACCTTTCCCTAAGGTGTGTGCTGTGGCAATCTTCAATTATTTCACGTTTCTGCCTCAAAAAGGTGGCGCAGAAGGAAGGTTTGCAGCCATAAACATATTTTAGCGATGTTTACGTGCTCTTAGGGAGGGAAAAAAACCAATCTTTAGCTCACAAACAAAAAAAAAAAACGTTAAAGAACTCCTTCCACAGTCCACACACGAGGTGGAAAGGGCAGATCGATGTCCTGAGCATCCACCGCTCCACACCAGCCACCTTAATTCAGGTATTTTCTTTCTTCCCAGCACCTGTGGGGGGTGTTTTAATCTTTCGGTTGAGTTTTTAACCAACAGCTCTCGTAACACTCTTACCCTCGATTCGTTTTGCGGAGTATCCACGGTTACATAAGGGGATAACAGCCTTCAATCCTTCAATATCTTTGCTTAATTGTTATTTTCCCCTCGGCCCCCCCCCACCCTCCCCCCCCCAGCCCTGCCCGGAGCCTCTCCCAGCCCGGGGTGCCCTCGGGGGTCCCTCCCAGGGCCGGGACAGCTCTGGGGTCTCAAAATCTCCTTTTTTCTGTGCTTTTTCCACCCTCCCCTACCGCCTTTCCCCGCGCGGCGGGGGCCAGGCCGCCCCTCCCCCGCTGGCCACGCAGCGTCCCCCGCCCCTCTCCGGCCACCAGGGAGGCGACAACGAGGACAAGGACGAGGAAGGAGGCAGCGAGGGCCCAGCGGTGCGAGGCTGAGGGAGGCCGCGGCGCCTCACCTGCTCTGTCCGGTACTGAGGCTCAGCACAGCGGGCATGATGGTGCTTTTATTCCCCTCTTTCTCTCTAGCGAAGCAGTGGCTGTTGAGTATCCGTTGCAGGGAGGATTTCACCATCCGGCCGCTCTGGTCCGAACCCCGAAACCCTCCGCCGCCTCCGCCCCCCGCTCCCCAGGCGCTGCTACACAAAATGGCACCGCGGCCTCACTGCCTCCTTATATACCCTCTCTCTGCCTCGCCCCCTAAGAGACCACGCCCCTCAGGGCGTGCCACGCCCTCGCACGGGGAGAGTCTTCTATTGGACACTTCAGGTGTCTATTAGACTATCTCGTTGAGTATTGGCTGAATGGAGCGCGGGGGGCGGGACATCGACGAGGGGGTGCTGCACGGGAGACGGAGGTAACGGCGCGTGATTGGCTGTGCGCGCCGCGGGCGGGGCGGGGCCTGGCGGGGCATCGGCCGGCGGGCGCTCCGCAACCCCTCACTGCCCTCGGAGCCGCCGGTTCGAGTCCCGCGCCCGCGCCCCGCCCGGCTGAGGTAACCGGGGGGGCCGGGGGAGGAGCGGGGTGTGAGGGAGTACAGGGAGGGAGAGACGTGAAGAGTCATGGAAAAACACGGGCACGTCCGTAGGGTGCAGCCCTGGGGCTGGAAGCAGCGGAGGGGCGGCCGCAGGACCACCTGTGGGACCGCCGGGGGCATCCCGCCCTCAGAGCTTCGCACAGAGCTCGGTGCTGAGGGAAAGTTTTAATTAAAAACTAATTATAAACCCAGCACAAGTAGTGGGGTGGGTCCCTGAAAAGTCGGGCTCTGGAGTTGTGAGCTGGTTTTGTGGGGAGTGTTTGGGCTGGTCCCCTTTGGCCTTGCTGTGGTTTATGGATTTATAGGGGAATGGGGATGGGGAGTAGTTGGTTTGTGGGTTTAGAATGGAATAAGGATGGGAAATAGTTGGTTTATGGATTTATAAGGGAATAGGGATGGGGAATAGTTAGGTCAAGGATTTATAAGGGAATAGGGATGGGTAACAGTGAGTTTATGGGTTTATAGTGGAAAAGGGATAAGGAATGGATGGTTTATGGATTAATAGGGGAATAGGGATGGGAAAGGTTGGTTCATGGATTTATAGTGAAATAGGGATGAGGAAAAGGTTGGTTTATGGATTTCTAAGGGAGTAGGGATGGGAAATAGTTGATTTATAGGGGAATGGGGATGGGGAATGGTTGGTTCATGGATTTATAGGGGAATAGGGATGGGAAATGGTTGGTTCGTGGATTTATAGGGGAATAGGGATGGGGAATGGTTGGTTCGTGGATTTATAGGGGAATAGGGATGGGGAATGGTTGGTTCATACATTTATAGGGGAATGGGGATGGGGAATGGTTGGTTCGTGGGTTTGTAGTGAAATAAGGATGGGGAAGAGTTGGTTAATTGATAATAGGGGACTGGGGGTAGGGAATGGTTGAGGATCTTTTAGGCTAAAAAGGTTTTTTTGCTGTGCCTTCACCAAGAAGTGAGTAAATTCTGGTTATTTGCACAGCAGAAGTTGGGCTCATCCCTGTAATGGCCAAGCCATGCCCTCTGCTTTCCATCTCCTGCCAGGGGCTTGGAAATCCGAGGCTGGGGGGTGTGGTTGGGTCTTTCTGCAGTCCCACAACAAGAACAGTCAGAGGAAAGGATGGGGATTTGGAAACAGGACACCCCCACTGCACTTCTGGACTGATGGAAACACAGCTTCATGCCTTGGGGGTGAGGGTCAGCCCTCAAAATCCAAAAGCCTTCAAAATCCATCTTGAAGCAGGAAATGTGCACAAAAAGCTAAATAGGTTGTCATTCCCATAGGTTTGGGAATCAAATCTTTGTCTGAGCCGTTTCTGATAATTTCAGCCTGAAAACCAAGGCAGAGCCACATCCAGGGCACATCCTGAGCAGTGGATTTTATCCTCTATAGAAAGAGCTCAAAATAATGGTGTAAGTGATGGTGTTTGCAGGCAGGGATGCCTTGCAAGTGAAGTGGGGAAAGGTGTTTATAGTACCAAATAAAACTGCTAAAGAGACATTGTAATGGTTTTAAAAAATGATGGTTGTCTATTAAAAAACTTGTAGATGGCTGAATTTCTTTTTTCTTCATCAACTTGGGCCACAACACACCTGTTTTATTGCCTGCAGCTACCAGAGCTGCATTTGGCCACTTCTTAGGGGGTTTTATTACTACCTTATTTTTATTTGCTTGAAAATATCCCCATCCAGGAGCTCTGAGCACAATGGATTGATCAGCTCCACTTTGCAGAAGGATCATTGTCTAAACCTCCACTCACCTTTTGTGTCCTGAAGCTGGAGGGATAACCCAGGATGGAAAAAAGTGTCAAAATAAAACAGTGTTTGCTCTGCAGCTGAGAGGAGAAGCCTGGCCTGGCCAGCAGCCAGGGGAAAAAAAATATTGGAGTCCTGAAAAGTAAAAGGGATGAGAAGAAAGTCCTTTTCCTGCTGCAGGCATCTGCCCTTAGCTCCCAGAACAGGACATAAACAGAGCTTGTGCTCACCTCAGCCTCGAGGGTGTTGATTTATGGAGGGGAAACTCTTCTGTTTAATGCATTGCCCAGAGTCCAGCCTGAAACAATGGGAGAGCTGCAATTCCGGAATATCCGGAGCACATCAGAGGAGATTTAGCAATTCCTGGTTTGTGTATTGTGGTAGGCAGGTTTTCCTGCTGGGGGCTGAGGGTGTCAGGGGGTGGAAGGGCCACATTAGCATTCGGTGATAGATTTCATTATTTCCAATAATGGCATTTATTATTCCTGTAGTAATCCTCCTGTAATTCCTTATAATGGCTCTGTGTGAGCAGAATCAGCGCTGCAGCTGTTTCCTCTTCCCTGAGAACTGGGAACAGCTTTGCCCTTTGAATCCCTGTCACCTCCATGGTCCATCACTCCATTTCACAGCTGAGTGCCTGGAGAGCTCTGCAAAAGCCCAAGCAACCTGTGCTGGGTTTGTGTTAAACACGACGGGGGATTAGTTCCAGCTGCAGTTTTGCTGAGATAGCCCAACTTCCACTTTAGCAGGGACACTGATTCAGAAATCCTCACACAGAAGGCTCTGACTCACAATTTCAGGATTATGTCTGAGGGAGTTGGAGATGCTGCCATCCCCAGCTGGTTTTTGCCATGACTGCCCTTCCTGTGGCAGAATAACTCTGCAGCAGGGTTGTTGCTCCAGCTGCATTCCCAGTTTGGCATCGCAGTCCCTGGAATTACCTAATTCAGGGGCCAGTGAACCCTGAGAGTCTCAGCAGCCCAGCTCTGCTGTGGCACAGCAGCTTTCAACACACAGGGAAATTCACAGAATCCCAGAATATCCTGAGCTGGAAGGGACCCTCAGGGATGATCAGTGCAGCCTCTGTCCCTGCACAGGCACCCCAACACCCCCACCCTGAGCAGCCCTGAGAGCTCCTGCAGCTCTGGCAGCCTTGGCACCATTCCCTGGGGAGCCTGGGCAGTGCCCAGCAGCCTCGGGGGGAAGAACCTTTCCCTGAGCTCCATGCCAAGCCCTGGCACAGCTCCAGCCCTTCCTGGCCCCCTGTCCCTGTCCCAGAGCAGAGCTCAGCCCCTGCCCCTGTGCCTGCCCTGGGCAGGAGCTGCAGCCCCCGAGGAGCCTCCCCTCAGTCTCCTGTGCTCCAGCTGAACCAGCCAAGTGCCCTCAGCTGCTCCTCAGCCCCTTCCCCAGCTCCGTGTCCCTCCTTTGGGCACTCTCCAACAGCTCTGGATCCTTCTGATCCTGTGGTGCCCAAAGTGCCCCCAGCACTGGAGGTGAGGCTGCCCCAGGGCAGAGCAGAGTGGGACAATCCCTCCCTGGGCCTGGTGCCCCCAGGACAGGGTGGCCCTTTGGGCTGCCAGGACCCAGCAGTGACTCAGATCCAACTTGCCACTGACCAGGACCCCCAGGTCTCTTTCTGCAGTGGTCTGAGATCAGCCAGAATTGCTGTGATGCATGGAACAGCTGCTGTGCACATCCCAAGGGATGCTCCTGCCTTAGAAGAGCTCAACTTGGGCACCTTGGTCTGGTTCTCTGGATGTCTGCTGATTTCCAGGACATCTGGGTCCTGGTTGGCTTTGGGATTTGCTGCTGAACTTCTTTTTTCCTCAGACCCTTCCCCAGCTCTGTGTCCCTCCTTTGGACACTCTCCAACAGCTTTGGATCCTTCTTTATTTCTTTATTACATTGCATTTTTACAACCATTGCAAACAGAGAATCTCATCCATCACGTTCATCCCAAATGCTGTGCAGGTGTCATCAAACACACAAAGTCCTCCTCATTCCAGCTGCCACAGCCTTCCCTTCTCCAACAACTGCATTCCCAAGGACTCTCCCAGTCCCACAGCCAGGAGCTGGTGTTTGTTCTCCGCTGTTGAGGGAGCTCTCCAAAGAGCCCCAGCAGGTCCCAGTTGCTCTGTGCTCTTACCCCAAGCAGGTCACAGCAACTGGGCTGCCTGAAACCTCCTGGGAAAGGATCTTGTACAGCTGAGTTACTCAATAACCAGAGCAGTTAATGAGGAAAGGACACAAGCACCAACAAACTGATCTCTGTTAAGCATCCAAGTTGAAATTGTTTCAGGCTGAGAAAAGCCAAGGTGTTGATTTTCCCAGATTTTCCTTTCTTAGTTTGTTTCCTTCTGCTTTTTACCCTCTTTTCGCAAAAGGGGTCTCAAACAATAGTTAAAATCGCTAGTCAGTGATTCTTTCTCAAGTTTTTATGGGTTTTACCTTCTGAAATAGTCTGGAAGATGAGTTTATGGCAGCACAGGAAGAAAACCAGATTAAAAACCGTTGTGAACGTATGAGAGCAAGAAATGGGTGTGGGATAAGTGACTGTCTTCCCTCTTCCCTGTGTTTTCAGGTGTGCAAGTGTTTGTGATCAGATAACACAAGATCAGTGCTTAGAAAGACGTTCAGGAGCTGAAACACTCATAAATCTCCCAAGGTTCTGAAATCCTGCACGTCGAAACCACAGCTCTGTAACATCATTTATTCCAAGAAGGAGAGATAAACCCTTCTGTCATTCAGGTGATTAAAGCAGGATTAAATCACACAGCTGCAAAAACTGCTGCTTCTGCCTGGTTTTCTGCCACTGATGGAGCTGAGGCTGCTCCTGCCTCTGTGTTTTAGAGGAGCAACAAAGCTCCAGGGAGGGGGAATGGGACAAAAATCCTTTTTGAAGAGTAGCAGAAGGCCCTGTGTGTTTTGTGCTGTGCTGCATCACGCTCTCAGGGCTCTCCTGGAAGGTGGAAATGGATGTTTGTGGCATTTAGCAGCATCAGGGGAATCCATCCTGCTCTGATTTGCTGACAGGGAAGAACATGAGAGAAAAAACATGAGCTCCCTTCCAAAGCATGTGCACTCCATGCATAGCATTGCCCATTTAGTACCTCCCCAAAAATGGGAATGAAATAAAGTAATTTATTGATTTATTGAAGCAGGCTTTCAAATCAAGTGGATGTGATGCCTTTTCTCTCCATTCCACTGCAAGAAGACTCTGCTTATTCTTGCAGTTTTGAGAGGTGTCTGTAGATACAGCCAAGCACCAAAACAGGACAGAAGCTGAGGCAGAGATGTCCATCAGGACATGTTTTCATAGAAATCATTGTCTGTGATGACTTCACCCTCTCATTTAGCTGATTTTAGTCATGGAATAATTTAAATGTTCCTGTTGGTCAGCTCTCTGGGGAGACAAGGGACAGCAAAAACTTGTGAGGCATTATCAAAACACTGGAGAGTCATTTTTCTACACTTATCAGACCTATCTTTTATAAGTCTTAATAAAAAAATGGCTCTTAAATCTACCCCTCTCCTTCCTTAGTACTTCTGGTTCATCTCCTCACAGGTAACAGTTAAGTACCAGTTATCTAATTTTAAATACTCCCCCACTAAATCACTCTTTAGTGTGTCAGAATCTATTCTGATCTTTGTGGGACAAGTAATTAGAACACCTTTCCTAGCAGGAAAACCTCATTTTCATTGTCATCCCCGTGAGAATGATTTCATTTGAAGGTCAGGCTTTCTGCAGACCCACTTGTGCTGGAAGGAGACTCTGCCAAATGAAGCCAGAATTTTTAGGTGTTTACCAGCACAGGGAAGAATTTATTTTTCCAAGATCTTTTTGAGATACTGAACTAGAAGAAAACAGTCATCAGGCCAACAAAAAAAAAGTCTGTGCTCTCAAAAAAAAAAAAAAACAACTTTGGATCTCTGTTTTTCCACTTCAAAACAGCTGGCATGGAGAGGGATTGAATGCAGATGAGGTAATAGATGTTTAAAATGCTGTAAATTCTCATTTATCTGAATTAAGGGTGGAATCCAACATCAGTTGAGCACCTGGGAAAGGCTGAGTTGTTCTTTTTGAGTTTGCAGCATCAAACAGAGCAGTTTCCACATAAAAAATAATGTGGGGGCAGAGGGAGGAGATTGAAGTGAGAACAGGAAATCAGCTGGAAAGGGGCTTGGCCAAGAGCAGGAGCTCAGAGGGTGGCACCTTGTGATTTCTGGGAAGTGTGCTGGGGCACTCTGATGTTATGGGTCTGCAATTTAGGGATAATGTTCCACAACACTGATTCCTGTATTGATTTTTCTCTGGCTGTTGCTGCCAGTTATGAACAAATGGCCCTGAGGAATTTGGAGGTGGTTGCAACACAATGGAGTGAAAGAAGTTGCATCAGCCTCCCCTCCCCACCCCATTTTCTGTTTCGTTTCTGCTGGGCCAGAGGCAGCTCAGCCCCAGCCCCTGTCCCAAGTTACCCAGAGGTGATGGATGTTGGATTATGCTCCTTTCTGAGATTTTTCAGATTTTTCTGAGATTTTTCAGATTTTTCAGAGGTTTTTCATGCTCTATTCTCAGCTACCCAGGGATGGGGCAACTGAGAGGCGTTTTAAAAACTTTTATTCTATCTTCAGTCTCATGTGAAGGGTGAGAAAATATAGATGTTATCATTCACACCATCACCATGGGAAGCCAACTGTTTTCTAATTGTAATACATTTTAAGCATTACCTGGCCTATCAGCTTTAGCCACATCATACTGTAAATACCTTAAAGCCAGTTATCTAAAATTTCCCTTCATGGGTAAATTTCCTCATTTTAATAATTTTGTACAAATCCATTTCCCAAATTGGAGCTCTTTGTCTTGCTGAGGAGTCACAGAGGGGAGTTAATTTGGGGGAGATGAAGCCTTGTCCCTCCTGTTTGTATGGAAAGGGTGTTGGGGTCCTGAGCAAACCCTTTGCAAACCCCTCACAATCAATCCCATCATAATCAGCATTTCAGGCTCCCTGGAATTCCTCCATGACCATTTTCCTTCCTCTCTCTTCCTTGCTGGAGCCTGTGTGGTGGATTTAGGAGTTTATTTTTTGTTTCCATTCCCCCCCACCCAGAATCCACCACCATTCCAGGTTTTCCTGCAGGACAATCCCTTTGCCCAGCCCATGCTGAAAAGGGGAATGGGACAACCTGGCTTGTTTTCCTCCAGTTCCTCTTGTGCTTGGCTCAGGCAGCCTCAGGGATGAGGAAGTGCACGGTGCAGCTCTGCTTTTGTAACCCCTAATTTCGTTTGGAAATGTTATCCAAACAAACAGCTGCCAGCAGGATGAGCGTTAAGACCTGTGCAGAGGCTGCTCTGTCAGAAACCAGCTCAGAGGGAGCTGTGCCTGCTGAAACATCTCACCCAGCAGCTCATTAACGTGGAGATACTCAAAGGAGACTTTCCCCCCCATTAGATCCTGCCTGTGATAAGAGCATTAACGAGCATATTTTCCCATAAATAAAATGAGCAGGCCTGGAGGGCAGGGAAGGTTATTTTGCCTGGAATCAGTTCTATCCCACACTCACCCCTTGGAGAGCTGAGGCTGA
The DNA here is from genome assembly GCF_963513975.1 of Fringilla coelebs. Taxonomy (NCBI): domain Eukaryota; kingdom Metazoa; phylum Chordata; class Aves; order Passeriformes; family Fringillidae; genus Fringilla; species Fringilla coelebs. The sequence goes on along the minus strand of NC_140050.1, from coordinate 3,741,960 downwards.
GGGAACCAGTTCACCCTGAGAGCCAGAGACCAACGGGCTAAGGTGGATTTCTTCCAGCTCTGTGTGCTTTATTTTGGGGATAATCCATGTGGATTCTGTCACTGGCCAGAAATCCCTGTGCTCAAAGCCAGGACAGCCCTTGGGGTGCTGCAGGAGGAACAGGAAGGTCCAACTTTGGTAAAAAGTTTCTCTTGCCAGGCTGGTTTTTGAGCTGCAGGAGGGACAGGAAGGTGCAGCCTGGGGAAAGCTGCTTTGGCCAGGCTGTTTGTTGAGCTGCAGGCGGCCTCGTGCTCTCTGCATCCGTGTCTGAACCAATATTTACTCAGGGCTCTGTGTACTGGGATTGTCAGCAATCCCTGCAGTGAGAGCAGGGCTGGAGCCTGCCCAGCTGAGCAGCTTCCCTTGTTTACATCTTTTTTAAAAATACTCCTGACTTCCAGGCTGGGGAGAGGTGGCAGCGTGACAGCTCTGGTGAGCACCAGCCCTCCCTGCAGCAAACTGCCCACCCCAGAGCCTCTGCAGGCAAAAATCCCCTCTGGAAGGGTGTGGGCAGCAGCCCCCCAGCCTGGGCAGGCCTTGGCATCTCCCCAGGAAGTGACAAACCTGCTTTGGAAGTGACAAACCAAAGTCCAAAGACTCAGTGCTCCCTAAGGGCCTGGCACTGCCGTCAAAGGAGCCCCCAGGCTGCCACCACACTCAGGAGTGGAGGCTTTAAAATGAAAGCAGCTCTAGTTCAGTGCCAGAATGTTCCAGTTTTATTTATGAAGCTGTTCTAGCTACAGATTAACTTCCCCTGCCTCCTGTTGGTCATTAACTCTGGGAGAAGCTGATGTTTGAAGCGTTCATTGCTCCAGCAGAGGGGTGAGCAGTGCAGTGTTTCACAGCCACCATCCTGATGTTCCAGAGAAGCCAGACTCCAGGGAGCTGGTTATTCCCATGTGTCACACACAGACACCCTGCCTCCTCTCTGGGAGAGCAAAACCCCACTTCCAGCAGAGCTGAGCACGTGCCCTGAGCTCTTAATGAGAGCAGCAGATTTCCTAATGTGCTGTGAGATAAAGAGGTGGCATAAGGAAGGTAAAGACCCTTGAAATTACTGCTCAGGCTTGGAGCTGTGACCTACTTAGTTTGATTTCCTGCTCACGGTGACTTTTGCCAGCTACATCAGGTGATGAGCTGAAAATCTCTCTCCTCAGAGGTGTGTGGAAGACTGGGAATGGCTGTGAGTACTGGAAATAAACTGGACAGGAGCTGAGATTTCGTTGTCAAATCTGTTTTCTGGGGTATTTAGCACCTTGCTGATTCCCCTTATAAATGTTTTTCTGGTTTTGGGTCAGAGTTTCCCTGTTGGATTGTCCAGTGAGTAAATCCTTTCAGATTTTGGTGGTGCTCTGCCTTCCTGCTGCTTCCCTGCTCTTTTGTCCTACAGCACTTTCATTTTCCAGTTCTCAGTTCCTTGTTCCTCTCAACATTCCCGTGTTTGTTTGGCTTCACACACAGCCTCACCTGGCTCCAGGATCATAGACTGGGCCCTCTCAGCCCATCTTCAGCCTCCTTGGGCTCTTTAGGGAGGAAAATATCACCAGGAACCCTTGGAGGAACAGGATGTGACAGGAAGCAATGGGAGTCAGCAGGTCAGGCCTTAGCAATGTGCACAGAGCCACCACTCTGCAGCTCTGCTAAACCCAGGCTCTGGCTTAACTTAAACCTGATCCCTGCAGGGTGCATCCCACAGCATCCCTGGGACTTTGAAAAGTCTCTTTTGTAAATAATGTTCCAAAGCAAAATGTGCCTTTTAACAGAAAATATCTGTCCTAATCCTACCTCAGCTCCCTTTTTTTTTTAAATTTTATTTTATTGATCTCCTTGTCACCTTTAAAAGTATGGGAAATCACTTTGGCACTGATAATCATGTTTAATTCTCTTTTCTGTCCCATTTGGCTTATTTTCCCATGGTTTCTCTGCTGTTTTGGCATTTGGTTTATGTTCTGCAATTTTAAGGCTTTAACTGTGATCAGGAATATTGCAGCTGGGGGGAACTGGATGCTTTTCCCCATGTTATGGATGTGTCTGCAGGATATCAGTTTATAGAAAACTGGATTTATTTGATCATTTTCAGGGTAATGGGCAGGAGCCACCCCTGTCCTTGCCATGAATGGCACCAAAGCTCTGGTTATTTGTGTCATTGCTCTCAGTGTCCCTGGGACCTAGAAAACTCTGAATTTTACCAACAAGCCTTTCCTGAGGCTTCCATGTAAATCAGTGCAAATAAAGTTAAATAATATGATTAATCCTTTATCATTCTGGTCCAAACTGTGATCCCAAGGTTGGGACCAGGGTGTTCAGCTGCTTCAGGAGGTGTTTCCAGGTCACTGTGGGATGTGCAGGGTCCCTGGGGTTCCTGCTGGCAGCCAGCAGCAGTTCTGTGTCCAGCTTTGGCCAGAGGGGGTCAGAGGAGCCCATTTTGGGTCACAGGTGGTGTTAGTTGCCATTGTAGGACAAATAACCCAGGATCCTGCCCTAAAAAAGCAAGGGATTTTCAGGAACCCTTCCTGACACAGCTGTTCAGAAAACCCTTCAGAGAGAGGGAGGCCAAGCTTTCCCTACACAATCCCTTCCAGTGCTTGCTGTGTTCACAAAGTATTTGGGGTTTTCCCCTTAAATCCATGGCTGCTGTTCATCCCTCACTTCCCCAGTTTCTCTCCATTCTGTCTTCACTGGATTCAGCCAGGACACATCCAAAGTCTTTTCTTTAATCCAAAATACTTATTAGTTCCAATGAGGTCTTTTTTCCATGACTTTTTTTTCCCCTGACCTCCAGGTATGACAGCTCTGACGTGTTGGGAGGAAACTGGGATTTGAGAAAACGAGCTGAACTTCATTTTCCTTGGAAATCAGCTATTGTTGCAGCTCTCCCAGATCCCTGCTTGTTGGAATGTTTTGAAAAGTTCCAAGGCATTCCCAATCTTTGGATTGACTTTTCATCTGGGAAGGTTTCAAGTGCTCTTGGTGCAGCTTCATGGGGACATTGAGCATTCTCCACCTGCAAAGTTTGGCTTCCCAGTTTGAAGACTTGGATGTGGAATGTGTTTGCTGTTGGAGGGGTAGGGCAGGGAGGGACCTTCTGAGCCCAATCCTGCTGTCCACAGGTGGTCCAAGGATCCATAAAGGCCCAGAGCTCCCCCTTCAGCTCCCAGTGTGTCCCTTGCACAAGCTGGGAGCTCTCAGAGTTACAAAGCTCCTCTTTAATTCCAGTTTTATTTATTTTAGCCAATTTTTTTCCCCTGTTGGTTTCATGCCAGCATTGTCTTTATGCTTAAATTGGCATCTTGGCTCTCTCTTGGTGCTTTTGTGTGTAGCAATCCAACCCCTTTGTTTTGGTAGGCAAAGCAAACTGAGACTTTCCTCTGTAAATCTTCCTTTCTGCTTTCCCTGCTTCTTGTCAAGGAAGCCTCTCAGCCATCCAGAATCATTCCCACACAAGTTATTTACAGAAAGCATCTCTCCACGACCACCTCAGTGCCATCACCTCTTAGGTAAAACCCAAGTGTTTCTAAATTCATTTGCTGAATGTTGGAAACAGAGCTAAAAAAGCACAAACACCCAAGCAGAACAAGGAGGGAAGAGTTTGGCACATCTACATGGCAGGGTTAGGATTTGACAAGGATCACAGAATCCTGCAGTGCTTTGGGTTGGAGGGACCTCAAAGCCCATCCAGTGCCACCCCTGCCATGGCAGGGACACCTCCCACTGTCCCAGGCTGCTCCCAGCCCTGTCCAGCCTGGCCTTGGGCACTGCCAGGGATCCAGGGGCAGCCACAGCTGCTCTGGGCACCCTGTGCCAGGGCCTGCCCACCCTGCCAGGGAACAATTCCTGCCCAAGATCCCATCTGAATGTTGCTGTTGGATCCTCACACTGGATCCTGTGATCCCTGTGGGTCTCTGCTGTGATGTTCTGTTGGAAGCTGCCTCCAGTGCTCTGGCAAAGGGATCCAAACCAGCCCTGGCTGAGCCCCTGCCTCCGGAGGATGGAGGTGGAAGGAGTTTGGTGGAAGGAAAACCTCACTGCACCACAAAAATGTTGTTTAGAGATCTCCAGGCAGGAGTTTGGGTCTGTTTAGCTCCTGTGTGCTGATCTTTGATAAGGAACTAAGAATTCTTGTGGGGGGCTTTGTGGAAACGGTGGGCTTTTCGTATTTCTTCACAGCCAGAGCTAGGGGTCCTCTTGGTAGGATTCCCACAAGACCAGAGGTGCTCCCAGAGGGTTTAACAGGCACACCCCAGGGAAGAGGAACAAAAGGGGCTCAGAAATGGTGTCATGACTTGATGTGCAAGAGCAGCAAAGCTACCAGACCAAATCACACCTCCTGCTGTCCTGCAGGTCCCAGAGATGGACATTTCAAAGTTCTCTTTGGTTCAGAAATCTGAAGCTCTTCCTTGGGGCAGGTCTGGGCTATAAAATTTGATCTTCTCACAGGTTTGACACCTGGGGAGGGAATTTCTAAAGACCCTTTCTCCTGGGGGGTGGGTGGGTAGCTGAGGGTGAAGCTTGGAGTGAGGGATGAAATTCCTCCCTCTGAAGAGAGACTTGGGACAAGGACTGCAGAGGCAGGACAAGGGGGAATGGCTTTCACTGCCAGAGGGCAGGGTTGGATGGGATATTGGATGGGTGAGGGTGGGCAGGCCCTGGCACAGGGTGCCCAGAGCAGCTGTGGCTGCCCCTGGATCCCTGGCAGTGCCCAAGGCCAGGCTGGACAGGGCTTGGAACATCCTGGAACAATGGAAGGTGTCCCTGCCATGGCAGGGGATGGCACTGGATGGGCTTTGAGGTCCCCTCCAACACAGACCATTCCAGGACTCTTTGAAAGGAGTTGGGATGGGAAGGGAATCAGGGACCAAGGGGAAAAAGGATCCTGGCAAGGCTTTGCTTGACTTGGAGTTCACCCCACTGTGCTGCAGGACTGACCCCACTGCCAGGTCCTGCCCCTGCCCCACCGCTGCCCAGCCCCCTTCGGGCTGCGGGGGATGATGCTGAGGGTGCCCAGGGCTCCTTGCTCCCCTCTAAAGCTTCTCCCCAGGTGGTGCCAGGATCCATCCTGTCCCCAGGGAGCAACCCTTGGATGGGGCAGGGGTCTCCGTGTGAGCAAGGGCTGGATCCCGGGAGAAATCGGGCACAAGGCTGAAGCAAAAACCGCTGTGAAGTCACAGTGGGCTCCTTCCTCCCCCGGACTCTCTCTGCATCAAACCCGAAGATGCCCCCGAATCCCAAACCCGAAACCCACGGGTGCCTTCTCCCCGTACCAAAGCCGCCCGTCCCCTCTCCCGTCCCTGGGCAGGGCGGGGGCTGTGCCCGGCCTGCCCGGGGCTGACTCAGAGCCGGCTCCAGCCATCCCCTGCCCAGGGAGCGGAGCTGCAGCATCTCCCCCGCTCCTCCCGTCCCCCGCACCTCGGCACCGGCGGCTGGAGCAAGACACGACCGGTCCCTGCATGTGCATCGCCTTTGTGTGCCGGGGATGAGCACGAACTGCTGCAGGGAAGCGTTTGAACCAGAAAAACCGTGCGGGGCTCGATTGTTCCCTGCATCCGTGGAAAATTACTCCCGTTCGCTCTCCCCTTTGCTCCAGCAGCTCCAAAACATGCGGGGAGGGGAGGGGGAGGGGGAGGAGGAGGAGGGAGGTGTCTGCGCCTTTGGGGTCGGAGCTGCTGCTTTTTTCTCTCTCTGCCTCAAAATGATTAATTCGGAAAGGCGCCTGCCTTGGTGTCACTGGGGCAAGCAAAGCAATCAGAAAGCGTTTTGGGGCCAGCCGCTTAAATGGCACCGGGAAAAGAACGGGAAGAAATGAATCCCCGCCATCCTAGCGATGCGGCTCCATCCCCCATCCCTCCCTCCCTCCCCTGCCCATCTGGCACAAGGAGCAGCAGATGGGAGAGGTGCCCGTGGCGGAGTGTGCTGGTCCCACTCCCGCGGGGGCTGTGCTCCATCCCTGAGCTCCTCTGGAGCTTCGGGAACGCTTCCCTGGGCAGGGGAGGGCAGAAATGGACAGGGACACCCTCCAGTTCCCAGTCGCATTCCTGCAGCCTGTGGGTCCATCCCTCTTCCCATCACTCCCGTCCTCCAGGGCTGCCCGGGCTGCTTCTTCCCCAGGGGTTTTTGCTGGGCTGCTCCGTTTTCCGTTCATTGCCTTTTTCAGACCCTGCTTTTTTAACCCGAATTTTTGGCTCGTTTGCTCGCCCACGTCCCCGATTCTTTTCCTTCTTCCTTTTGCATTCCCTCCTCCCTGTGCTCCCAGTGCTGCCCAGCTTTTCTCTTTACCTCCCGCTCTCACTCTCGTTGTATTTTCCTGGTGGTCCTGCCAACAACCTTCTGGGATGTAAAAAAAGCAAAATCTCAGGCCTACACAGCTGAGAAGCTTCCCTTGGGAACTGAGGCTGGCTGGAATGACTTTTTAACTCCATTTTCTTAAATTCTTTTTTAATTGTGCCTTCCCTTGCTGCTGCATTCCCAGCTGGATCCCTGGAGCTGTGGGACGCACCCCGACCCCAGCTGCATTGCAGGGATGGAGGTGGGAAAGCTCAGGGCAGAAACAGGAGCTGGCTCTGTGCTGGACCTGGTTTTATCCCCAAAAACCAGGGAAAATCAGATATTGAAGTTTTGACTGAGCAGTTGCTGCCATAGCCAGGCACTTCCAAAGGAGGAAGGCAGAGGCTTGGCTGGAGTGTTGTGAAAGGGATGAAGGGAAAGGAATGGAGTTACAGGCTGGGGGAATCAGGGATGATTCCTGGTTGTGGGAAGGTGAAAGAGGATCAAGGATGATTCCTGGTTGTGGGAAGGTGAAAGTGGATCAAGGATGATTCCTGGTTGTGGGAATGCAAACACTGGATCAGGGACGATTCCTTGTTATGAGAATGTGAAAGTGGATCATGGACAGCTGTTCCTGGCTCCTGCAATATTTTTGCACCTGAGGAACTGGGGTTGGGCTTTTTTCCTTGAATTTTTGCCTTTCTGATTTGTTTTCTTCTGCTTTGAAATCCCTCTTGTGCCCCTGGTATTTCTGAAACTCGGTGAGATCTTCTTCCCAAGGAGGTGGAACATTCCAGGTCCTCAGCAGGGGCTGTCTGTGGGATGCTCCAGGGATGTGACAGGACCCACCTGACTGCCATGGCAATTCCTGTCACTCAAATTCAGCTTTGTTGCAAAATCCTGACTCTGACAATGACCAAAGGAAGGAGGAATTGTAGAATCATGAAATGTCCTGAGCTGGGAGAGACCCACAAGGATCATCCAAGGAGCTGGAGGCATCTCCTTGTACAATCAGGGAGCTGCTCCTGACATTTCTCTGCATTTGTTCACCTTTTCTTCCCAAAACCTTGAGCTTTGAGCTTTCTCTGCAGTACCCAGGCCTGGTCAGACCAGCAGGGATTGGTGTTGAAAGTGTTTTATTTCAAGTTCTTTAAAGCATTTGTGAAACTGCTGCTGAGCTGGAGGAGCTCTGCAGTGACCTCCTCTCCCTCCTGGCCTTTGGATTCCTCACTTCCCTCTTTTCCCTGGTAGTGGGGAGCTGCTCTGTTTAATGGCTGGTGAATTCCTCATCAGAGGCATCCCCAGCAGCAGGTTCCTGTGGCTCTTGGAGTCCAGATTCCCTGCTTTGCTCTGGAATGATGGTGTGAGGAGCCAGGCTCAGCACAGCTCTCTCCAAGCCAATCTCTTTTCCCAGCAGTCTTTCACTGCAACCTCCCTTCTCCCTTCTGCACAAACCCAGCAGCCTCTCCCTCCTCACTTTTTGAAATTCTTCCACTCAGGGATCAAGAATTGTGAGCTGAGCTCATGGGACCAGTTAGTTCTGGGATTGAAGCAATCCCACAGCATTTTTTCCATGTGAATAACACTGAGGATCCCTTTCTGGGCACACATTGCCTCCCACCATGGGCACTGCTACACTGTGGGGGATGAGCAGGGCAGGGAAACCTCAGCAAAACTGGAGAAAGGTTCTCCTGGCAGTGGGTGGGGTGGAAGTGTGTCAGTCCAGAGTCATTCTGTCAGTTCCACCAGAGTCACAGCAGTGTCAGTGTCACCCACATCGCAGCCCTGACACTTTTCCATGTGGGATTCCAGCCTGAAGGACACAGGTCATTTAAGCAATGAGGAATTTCATGGCAGTCACCTTCGTGCCAAGAGGCAGAATTCAGGGTAGGAGCAAAAACAGCAGCTGGAGGTTGGATCTAGGCTGGATCCTTCCATCCTGTGCCCAGGAGTTTCTTCCCTGTTTTCTTGCTGCAAGTCCACCTTTGCCTCACTTAGTTTGTAAATCCCCCTCCCTTTGCACATCTCTGTATCCAAAATTGGCAGAGGTTCCTCAGCTTTCTCCCTTATGCCATTTTCTGGCCTGTTTATATCCCATAAATCAAGTCAGTGATGAGCTTGGCATGGGATGGGGAAGATTTTCATGGCAGGATCAGTTTCTCCCCTTTAATTAAACATTACAGGTTCCTCATGAGCCCTCCCCCTGTGAAACAGTTTGGAAAAGCTTTAACAGAGTAATTTATGGGGAATCTGTTTTGATGTGCAGATCTGGCCCCCAGTTCTAGCCTTGCACACAATTCCAGAGCTCCTGTAAATCATCTGCCTTTACTGGATCTGCCCTGGCACTGGGAGTCAGGGGGTAAGGCTGGGCTGGGCAGAAGAGTGACCAGCTTGCCCAGCTTTGGGCTCTGGAGTCAGGATTTGGGATCTCAAGTATGAATTTGGTGGTGGGTTGATGGTTGGACTTGATCTTAAAAATCTTCTCTCACCTTAATTCCATGGTGTCCTGGTCACTGTGGGATGGAAGATTCCAATGGTGAAGATCTCAGCAATCTGCAGACCAGATCCCAGAGTCTGATTTCACAGATCCTTCCTCCTTTGGGTTTTAAAGCCTTTCCCAGAGTATGGAACCCTTGGCTCCAGTCACATCCCACAGCAAAGAGATCCATGAGTCCCTTCTGCAGGCACTGAAATCTCTGGGACAGGGACAGAGCCCAGGAAGGGCTGGAGCTGTGCCAGGGCTTGGCATGGAGCTCAGGGAAAGGTTCTTCCCCCCGAGGCTGCTGGGCACTGCCCAGGCTCCCCAGGGAATGGTGCCAAGGCTGCCAGAGCTGCAGGAGCTCTCAGGGCTGCTCAGGGTGGGGGTGTTGGGGTGCCTGTGCAGGGACAGGGGCTGGGCTCCCTGATCCCTTCCCACTCAGGAACTCCAGGATTCTATGAAGGGATCTTTGCTGGATTTCAGACTGTGACTTTCCAGTTACCTCTGGACCCAAATTTCTGTGCTTTGTGGGTTAGAGGGAAACTGCTCCTTCTCCAGAGCTCCCTGGGGTTGTTGTTTCTCTTCCAAGCTGACATTTCCCTCTCTTCAGCCTTTCCTCCTGGGGAAGCTTTGCCATTTACACCATTTGCTCCCACACCCATCCCTTTTTCTTGCTTTTCTGTCCTTTTCCAAGGTGACCAAGAGCTGCTGGCAGACGTGGGGAGGCAGGGGCTTCCTGCAAACACAGCATGATCTTTCCAAGCATCAGCCCTGCACCACAGCAATTCCCTGGCAAGGCTTTTTGCTGCCTTAAGCCCCGAGCTGACATTTGCACAGTGACATCCTCTGAGGTCTCTGAGCAGCTTTGGCTCCTTTACAGCCCAGTTCTGCAGAAAAGTTATTATTTTTTAAAGAACCAGAGTGGTTTTGGTTACAAATTGTGCTGTGACTTCACCCCTCCTTCTGATAACTGTAGCAGGTAAACTGGAAGGAAGGAGAAGCATCCCTGGGAGGGGTGATTTTCCCATGGCAGTGAAGAGGGAGATGCAGGGCCTGTGCAACATTGGCAGCAAGGCTGTCTCTGCACCCCCTTGTCCCACCCAGGGACATGGATATAGAGGACAAAAATGGGAAAAAAAATTCCTCCAGTTCCCTTGGGCACAGCTGAAGTTGTCCCATGTGATGGAAACCCCAAATTTCACCTCCTGTCCTGCTGTTGCCTGTCCCAGCCACAGTGTCCAGGGACAAATCCCACATTGCTGGGGCAGGATGGCTCCAGGCAGCTCCCATCAGGGACAAGATGCCCTCTGAGGGGTGCCCAGAAGCTATTTTTGATAAAACCCCAAAATGCTGACACATGTATGAGAAGTGTTCTGCAGAGCCAGCCCATGTCCAATCCCACTGTGGGTGGCAGATCCTTCTCAGCCCTTTTCCACATCAAGTTTTTTCTCCTGTTATTCCCACTGCTCTGCCTACTTCATCCTATTTATAGAGCACCTTTCATTGGAGTCTTCAGGCTTTTAACCTTTATTCTTGGAATATTATTCACTTCTTGGACCTGCCATGGAGCAATTACTCACCAAGGCCCCTCCCCAGCCTGAGTTTAAAAGGAATTCCCACGGGGCAGCTCAGGGTGTCGAGCTCCCCACAGCCAAAATCCCAGTTCTTCCTTGTGCCATGGCCTGTCCCAGCATGTCCCAGGTTCCCAGCCTGGCTCTGCTGCTCATTCACCTGCAGAGAGGCTTTGATGCTTCTCTGGTGAGATCATTCACCTCCCAGTGCAGGAGCAAAACATTCCCAGGGGGATTCTGGCACTGCTTTCTCCAGGTTTCTTCCTCATTCTCTTGTGTCTTGGTTTGAACAGACAGGTGTCTGCTAAGGAAGGCAGGAGCCTTCCTTGAAATGGAAAATGTAAACCCTCTCCTATGAATTATTATAATTTTGAAATTAAAGGGCTCTCAGGCAAAGATATGGGAATAGGAATAACAGTTCTGTATTAGGAAAATTAAAAATACAAATGCAACAGTACAAAAAAGAAAACAAACCACTGACAGAGTCAGGATGGGAGCTCACCCCCTGTGTGTCAGGGTGGGGGCACAGCCCCATCCCAGGGGGGCTCAGCCCTCCTGCAGTGCCAGCTGTGGTTCTGCTGCAGCAGGATCCTGCACAAGGGGGGAGTTCTCCTCTGCAGCTGCAGGGCTGCTGGAGATGGGCCTGCTCTCCCTCTGGGAATGCAGGGCAGGAGAAAGCTGCTCCTCTGGGAATGCAGGGGGCAAAGGCTGCTGTGCTGTTCCAGGGCAGATTGTATCCAGGTAGGAATGCTTGGCTCCTCCCCTGGGCACAGCATCTCCCCATGGGATGGTGGAATTTGATCAGCCCTGCAGGGACACTCAGTGGCCATGGACAGAGGAGATCTCCTGGAGGGAGGATGGGCTGTGGGAGAGATAAAGAAAACTGCCCATGAACAGAGAGAACTGCCCCAGCTCTGACAGGTGGGAATAGAACACACATCTCCATTTCCAACCTAAGACATCTTCTCATCACCTGCTGGGCCAGCACTGTGTCTGTCTGGGAGTGTTCTAAAAATGTCTGGATGTGGCATCTGGGGACATGGCTCAGTGGTGGCCATGGTGGTGGCCTGATGGTTGGACTTGATCTTGAAATTCTTCTCCCACCTTAATGACTCCATGGTTCTCTGGTGCTGGTTGCTGTGGGACAGAAGATCCCAATGGTGATGATCCCAGCAATTGGGGGGGTTTTGTCCCCCATCTGAATTTGGATTTTGTCCCAGCCATCTGGGGATGGCTTCTGTGAGTATGAAAAGGACAAATTGCCCCTTTCCCCCCAGAATTCCTGCAGCACCTTCCTGGCCTTGTGGAGGGTGGGGATAACCAGCAGGCTGTTGGAGATGAGTGGTGTTTGTGATCCACCAACACCACAAGGGGCTGGTGGGGATGGGGAGGTCTCATGTCCCACTTCTCTGCAGGGCAGAGGGGGGTGGAGGGGAGGTGACTTCTCCTCTCTTCACTTTTGCTGTTGAAATCCTTGGATATCTAGACCAGGAAAGCACCTGCTGCACTGCAGGGACCTGAGCCTGGCTCAGGAAATGTGTCCTGCAGGACCTGGCTCCTCCCTGAGCCTGGCAGATGTGGTGTTTGGGTTTGGAGGACACTGCTGCTTGAGACTCCTGCAGCATTTCCTATGGAAAAACCTCCTCATGGATTACAGTGTCTCATTTGGGGCCTGGCTTGGGACTCAAGGAGGGAATTCTTCCAGGCTGTGGCGGGTATTTCAGTGAAACAGTCAAAGAAAACAACAGAAGGATTCCACTGCTTTTGGTTTGGTTCCCCCCAGCTGAAGCAGGCTGGGCACAGGTAGGGAGAGTAGGAGGGAATGGGGAAATTGTGGGTAGTGGTGCCCAAACACTGGTTTTGGAGCTGTGTTGGAGACTTAATGTCCCTTAATGTCCCTTCACTGGAGCCCAGAGGCACCACTTGAGGGCAGCTGAGCTAAAGTGGGGCTGGGAGAGGACACAGAGCTCCTGCCAAACCCCCTTCCACAGCTCTGCCTCCATTTCCTTCCCAGGATGGAGCCTACACCTGGATCCAGGTCCTTGCTCCTCTCCTTGGCATCTACAAAGTCATGGAGTCTGCACTGGTCACTTGAGGAGTCCCAAGACAGGAGATCACAGAAACCAAAATGGTTTGGGCTGGAAGGGACCTTAAATCCCATCTCATCCCACCCCTGCCATGGCAGAGACACCTCCCACTGTCCCAGGCTGCTCCCAGCCCTGTCCAGCCTGGCCTTGGGCACTGCCAGGGATCCGGGGGCAGCCACAGCTGCTCTGGGCACCCTGTGCCAGGGCCTGCCCATCCTGCCAGGGAACAATTCCTGCCCAAGATCCCATCCAGCCCTGCCCTCTGGCACTGGCAGCCATTCCCTGTGTCCTGTCCCTCCATCCTTGTCCCCAGTCCCTCTCCAGCTCTCCTGGAGCCCCTCCAGGCCCTGCCTGGAGCCTTGTCCAGGTGAGCACCCCCAGCTCTGCCAGCCTGGCTCCCCAGGGATGTGAGGGTACTCTCAGGGACAGATCCTGGCTGCAGGGACACTGAGCACTTTTTTGCTGGCAGAAGCCTGGGCAGCAGCAGCTCCTCTCCTGCTCTTCTGCCCACCCCTACACCCATGTTGCCATGTTTTAATAATTCCATCATCACTTTCAGGATTGTTACCACCAGAGCCTGCAGGCTTCTGCCTCAGCTCCTGGGCACGCTGCCCTTCCCCTGCATGTCTCTGCACCTTCCTGCCCCATCCTGGGGCACATTTTCATTCCTTTGTGCCTTTTTGCCAACAAATACCAGACTGGTGTCGTATCTGATCATGGGAACCACTTCAGTCTGTGTTGAACTCTGTGATCCAAGGTGTGATCACAGCCCTGCCCAAAGTGCAGCACAGGCTGTGTGGGAGTGAGGGTGCTTGGGCAGGAGGGAGGAGAGAAGGCTCAGTTCTCACATCTCCATGTGGTGTTGGTGAGAACACAGCCTAAAGTCCAGGGCAGTGCTTCAGGCTGGAGGATTCCTATGCTCAGGAGCTGCCTGGGTGGAGGTGCTTGTCCAAATCCCTTGGATCACCTTCCCCCAGCCAGGTGGGCAGAGCCACTGCAGGTTCATTCCTGAAGCCTCTTGTCTGTCACTCAGTGAAAGATTCCACCTGACTTTGCATTAATCACAAGCTGGTGGAGGCAGCCTGGCTTTCGTAGGACATTTGCTTTCTCCTGGTGCTGGCAAGGAGCTGAGGAGGAGGAACACTCCTAAAGCTGTTTGATGCCTGTGAGCTCTGTGATTTCCTTCTAAAACTCCTGTAGCCCCATGAGAGCTGGGGGTGCTCACCTGGACAAGAGAAGGCTCCAGGGAGAGCTCAGAGCCCCTGTCAGGGCCTGAAGGGGCTCCAGGAGAGCTGGAGAGGGACTGGGGACAAGGATGGAGGGATAGGACACAGGGAATGGCTGCCAGTGCCAGAGGGCAGGGCTGGATGGGATCTTGGGCAGGAATTGTTCCCTGGCAGGGTGGGCAGGCCCTGGCACAGGGTGCCCAGAGCAGCTGTGGCTGCCCCTGGATCCCTGGCAGTGCCCAAGGCCAGGCTGGACAGGGCTGGGAGCAGCCTGGGACAGTGGGAGGTGTCCCTGCCATGGCAGGGGTGGCACTGGATGGGCTTTAAGGCCATCCCAACCCAAACTCTGACTCCCTGACTCAGTGGAGCTGCCTCAGATGTATCCAGCTCCAATGCAGCACCCAAAGCCCAGCCCTGGCAGCTGTGGGTGTGAGGGGTGACCATGACATCAGACACAGCCACATCCCTGCCCTCAGTGCCACACAGATGGCCCTGCCCAGCTGTCCCAAGGGCTTTGTGTTTGTGCTCCAGGCTGGAGGAGACATTTCACTGCTTGGCTGCTGCTCCAGCCCAAACCAGGCTGTCTCTGGTGTGGTGGAGCTGGGTCCTGGCTTCCAGGGCCAGGCTGATGGCAATCCAAGATCCAGGATCATGGCAGGGAGGGTGAACTTCTGTCTGTCTCTCTCTTCCCTTCCACTCATTCTCTGGCTTTCCTGCAGGTTGGTGATGCCTTGAGGAGGCTCAAGCTTTATTTTAAACACAAATCTTGTTGTTTGAGCAGGATGTGTCTTAGGATGTGTCCAGCAAGGACATGTTGGGGAAGAACTGAAAAACATTAAAGACCCTGAGCTTTGTCATCTCCTCATTGCACTGGAATGGCCAGCACTGGACAAAGCCTGGTCTGCAAGGGTGGTGAGCAAAAATGAGAGAAAACTGACTCATTCAGAGTGTGGCTTTGGAAAGGGAGTTTCCTGCTGTTTGCAGTCCTTGCTGGTTCGGTTCTTGCTTGTTCCCATTACATAATATATTGCATTTGGCACTGCTGTGTGAAAGTAGGAAGAGGGAAAGCTGGAGCAGAAGGGGCTTCACTCACAAACCTCATCCCCAGGTCCCAGCCCTTCCTGTCCCGCTATAAATCAGGGGAGTTTGGACACCAGCTACAATTTTGGAGAGGTAAAGTCATCATCAAAGTTTCCAGACCTCAGAGAGATGACAAGGCCCTTCCATGCAGACCCCAGCAAGTGCCTTATGGGGACAAAGAGCCCCAGAGCACAGGAGCACAGTCCTGGTTTTGGCAAGGGGATCAGGAAGGAACCCAAACCCATCCAGCCTTCCTAGAGAGTCCCAAAGGAACTGAGAAATCCGTGGTGTGAGGCAGGCAGGGGAGAGCAGAGGGGCCTGGCAGGGTGAAACTTCTGCTCTTGGTGTCTGGAGGCTGCTAAGTTTTAATTTGGGAATTCCTGGTCTGATAACAGAGAGAGAAAATGGGGAACAGTGTAGGAGACACAGAGAAACTGGGAAACCCCAGCTGAGGTCTGGAGGTGGGTAGGAAGTTCCTGCTATTCCTGCTGTCCCTGCAGGACTTTTTGCTGTACTTTGTGGTGGATTTTGTACTTTTATGACTCTTTTAAGACCTGAAGCCTGCCTGGAGCATCTCCTCCCTCCCCATGTCCCACAGCCCAGCAGCTCTCAGCTGCCAAGTCTGGGATCATCCCCATGGCACAGGGATGTTTCTCTGGACATGGATTTGTTGCTTCAGAACTGGCTGTTCAGTGCTGTGGGGCCAACCTGGAGCCCTGGGAAAGGTGTTAAATCCACCAGGACCTACTCTCCAGTGGGTGCCACCATCCCAAAGAGGCTGGTGGCTCTGTGGGAGGAGCTGAGGAACAGCTCCTTATTCCTACAGGAGGCAGAGCCCTCTCGTTCCTGCTGCCCTGGGTTGTTTGCAGGTCTGTTCAGAGCAGAGGGAAGCAGCTCCTTCACTGGGAATTATTTGGGATCTGCAACCCCCAGTGCCAGAACCTGTCTGGGTAAATGCACCAATGCTCCACCCATCAGGAAGGCCAAAAAAGGGGAGGATTTGTGATCGTTGGGTTTAAATATTGCCAGGCTGTTCCACTTCCCCTAAATCTCCCTTTGCCTCAGTTTCCCATGGCATGGCTGTTCCAGACTGAGTGTGCCACAGCCCCAGCCCTTGGCTGGACAAATATCATGGCCACTTTCCCAATCCCAAATGGCACTTCCAGGGATAATTCCTTGGAGTGGAGTCACATCCTCCTGTTCTCCTGGGAGTGATAAATTGCAAATCTTTAAAGTGATCAGCCCTGAGTGGTGCTGAGCTGTGAGAAAAGGGATCATGGAGCAATTACAACAAGGAGCCAAGACTAAAAGCAGGATTTAACAGGATCTGGATCTTCTGTCCCCCTGACCTGAATGAGCTCCTGCTGCCAGGGAAAAGAGCAAAACCTCTGAGATTTGTGAATTGGAGTTTTTAGGGCACACATGGATTTGAGGCTGGGCAGAGTGGCTTTAATGTGGAGCTGCTCCAGATAGCTGTGGGTCATTCCAGGGGGTGATGGGATGAGCCCATGGAAGGCTCTCCATCCACTGTCACTGTGGTCTTCTGCCCTGGCTGGTGGCCTGAGGGTGTCCCTCACCCCTGTGGGGTCCCAGTCACACCCACAGGGCAGGGTCCTGTGCTGTGCTCAGGCTCAGACACCAATGTCACAGCAGGATGTCCCTCTCTGTTGCCTCTCTGCTCTTCACAGACCCTGCCAAGCTCATTTCACCCAACAGCACATCCACAGCCCCTGACTGGTGACAAAGGAGTTCCATGTGTGTTTTGTGTCCCTGCCAGCCTGATCTTGTCACCGTGCTGGGTGGCCTGAGCTCCAGCCTGTCCTGGGACTGAGATCTGTGACAGGACCACAGTGACCTGCAGGCACCAGGACCAGAGAGCAGGACCTTGTGTGCTCCTTGTCCTGCTCAGCTCTGCCAAACCTGTCCCCAGCAGGACTCCTCCATCACTGGGAGTGACTGAGACAGCCCCGACCCTGGAGGTGACCAGGACACTGCTGTCAGGTGCACTGCTCCAAGGATGGATGGATGGATGATGGATGGATGATGGATGGATGGATGGATGGATGGATGGATGGATGGATGGATGGATGGATGATGGAGCGATGGATGGAGCGATGGATGGATGGATGGATGGATGGATGGATGATGGATGGATGGATGGATGGATGGATGGATGATGGAGCGATGGATGGAGCGATGGATGGATGGATGGATGGATGGATGGATGGATGGATGGATGATGGATGGATGGATGGAGCGATGGATGGAGCAATGGATGGAGCTGGGATGATGGATGGATGGATGGATGGATGGATGGATGGATGGATGGATGGATGGATGGATGGATCCAGCTCAGGGCTGGGAAGACAGAGGTGACATGGGAGAAATTTTCCCTTTTTCCATGCTCAGCTGGAGGAATGTGTTAAGCTGCAGTACCTGCTCCCAAAACCCTGTGGTGGGGTGTCCTCTCTTCCTGGGACCCCTTCCCTCTAAACAAAGAGCCATCATTTTTCTGGCTTGCATTCCCTCCAGACTAAAAGGGTAAAAGAAAGAAGATCCTCCAAAATCCCAGAATCCCAGACTCATTTATGTTGGAAAAGACCTCTAAGACCATTGAGTCCAACCTGTGCCTGATCCCCACCTTTTCTTCAGCCCAGAGCACTGAGTTGTTCTGTTCAACCACCTCCAGGTGTTCCTTGGTGACTCCACCACCTCCCTGGGCAGCCCCTTCCCATGCCTGACCACCCTTCCCGTGAAGAAATTCCTCCTGATGTCCATCCTGAACCTCTCCTGGAGCAGTTTGAGGCCATTTCCTCTTGTCCCATCAGTGCTTCGAGCTGTGGCTCATTAAACCAAGGTGGTACCAGCCCAGAGAACTCCCATCTTCCCTCACCAGTTCCACACCACCTCAAACCCAGGAGAGGAGGCAGAAGATCTCCTTGGCTGTGTTTTCCAGCTTAACCAAATCCCTGAAGCCACGAGGGAGGGCTCAGGTCTGAGTTCTTGGTCAGAACAGGCATCAGAAGCTTTGCAGGCCCATGATGTGCAGTCAGCCCTCCTGGGCACGTGGAGCCTGCCCAGGTATCAGCTGTGGGAATCAGCTCATGCAGAGGATGCTCCATCTCCTGCTGGCTCCCTCCAGCCCTGCTGCAACACCTGGGGATGTGGAGCCACAGGAACATCCAGCATCCAAACTGCTCCAGGCCTTCCATCGTCCACACCTCTGCAAGGAGATGGCTCAGCTTGGCAGATCTGAAATCTCCATGCTGACAGATGGGATCTGACAGGAGCAGCACAGCTGGCAGAAAGGAGACATTCCTTCCCTTCCTGAAACCTCCCAAGGGCTCCTCAATAACGCCAGTGCTCGGGAAGCTCTGTGGTTCCTGCAGGAATCATCTCCCACGTGGATGTTTGGTTCCTCAGGGGAAGGAGGCAGCAGCTGTGCATCAGCACAACCATTGCACAACCCCCCCAGCTGGAGCTGATGGATCCAGCTGAAAGAGGAATTTTGGGTCAGTGGAATATCGCTGTCAGCACTGGGCTGTGCCCAGGTTGCCATGGGGACACCTGTGCCTTTAGGGTTTGGGTCATGCAGGGAATCAAGGTGCTCTTTCACCCCATTTCCTGGAGAATTTTGGTGTTTCTGTGATCCTCTCTTCCACCAGCCCTGCTCTGAATGCATCCCCAACCACATCTGAGGGAAGGGTGGAGGGCTGGGAGACACCAAGCTCCTCCAACAAGCCTGTGCAGCACCTGGGTGAGCTCCACGTGCATCTCCAGCAGGACTTTGGTGCCAGCAGTGGGGGACCTGCCCTGTGCAGCCTCAGACCTGTGGCCCCCAAGGGACAATGCCAGCATGGGGGTGACACAGCTGAAGCTGGGCATTACCTGCATAGCTGTGCTGTGCCCAGGGCACTGGGCTTGGCAGACAACATCCAAATTCCCATCTCTAAAATCAAGCCAAGAGCCCAACCCTGCCCAGGTTAGAGGGTAAAGGCTCCAAAGGCTGGGAAGTGTTTTGGAGTCCCAAGCCTTGGGAGCATGGTCAGGCAGGTTCTGATGGAGCCAGGGATGAAATCCAAGGGGAAAAAAACCTGCAGCCAGCCTGGTGAGCAGTGGGAAAGCCACCTGAGCAGCCAGCTCGAGCATCTGCCACCCCTCACACCCGTGGCAGGAGGAGACAGAGTCAGGCAGGGGCCGGGGGCTCTGGCGGGAGAGGGAATTGTGAGAATTGAGAGAAGATCCATCCCCAGAACCAACCTGTGCCAAAGATACTCAGTGACTAATTTTATGCCTTTCGGATTGCCTTTTAACTGTGAGTTATTAAAAACGGGGAGAAGGGAGATGATGTCCTGGTGGGAGGAGAAGTGAGCGTTGCCATGGCAGTGAGGGGATGCTGCAGCACAGCCCGGACCACAGTTCCTGAGGACACAGGCTAGGAGGCAGCCCGGGAAGCCAGGGAAGAGGGGCTGGGCCATCCAGCCCAATCCAAAGTCACTCTTTGGCCTGGACGCTGCTCCGCTGCCCTCCCTGCTCCCCCACCTGGCTCCCTCCTCCTGCAGTCCCAGCCGGATCGGGTTTCCCCCTCCCTGAGCTCACCCCGTCCCAGAAACACTTTTGTCAGGCTCAGGGCACGGAAGAAGCCGGGATTTGGGGGGGTTCAAGAGATTAGGAAAGAATTTGCCTCCGGGAATCTCTTTCCTCCATCTGCCCAGGATAAATTGTGCGGTGGAGGTGGAGGCTTTGCAGCTCCACGGGGAACTGCTCCGAGCTACACGTGTGGAGGCAGAAACGCTGCCGGCCCCTCCCCGCTGCGGGAAGGGGGTGTTGAAAGGTCCTAGGAAGGGTGAGGAGAGCTCTCTATCCTCTGGCTCCATGTAAGGATGAGGTGGGAGGGTGTTTTGCCCGAGCTCTGCGAGTGCAGACGGTGCCGGTTCAGCCCCTGGCATCTTTCCTGGAAGGACCAGCTCAGCCACGGGAGGCAGGAGCAGGGAACAAACCTGGGGGCAGCATGAGGAACGTGATTAACTGGGAGGAAAAGGGATTTTATTTGGCCTGTTGATGATTTTCTTCTTTCATCACCTCCCTATAAAGCAAATGCCATGCCGGTGAACAGCTCTGACCCTGCTGGAATGGGAATACAACCGGGAAAACCCTCCTGAGGGTGTGTCCAGCACTCCGGCTGCTCTGGGGGCTCTGTGCAGCCCCTCCCTCCGGCTTCCACGGCACATTGTTCTTCCCTCCGTGTGCTGAGTCCTGTCCCTGCCAGAGAGGGCAAATCCCTGCCCTGGGGAGCAGAGGCTGCTCCTGAGCCCCCTAAAGCAGGACCTGGATCCAGCCTCAACTGGACAAGGCAGTACCTGGTTTATTCCTCCTTTAGATCTTGCTAAAGAAAAATGTCAATACTGCAGGTAGGAAATGTTGCAGTTTCAGGGACTTGGGGGTTTTTGAGCCTGAAGCCTCTGCCTGACAGCAATGTCCTCAAAGTGGGATGTGCCAGACTGGTCCCAGGCACTGCTGCACCACATCCCTGGCACAGGAGCTCCTGCCTGGGGCTGTTCCTGCCCGCGCTGAGCTGGGGCTCGGGATAACCCCCACAGGCAGGGCCAGAGCCCAGGGTCTTTTGCTGCTCCCCAGATGGGATTCTTCATCTCTTCCCTGTATGCTGGGGTGGGTGGGATGAGGCATCCCCACTCCCACCTGCCCAGGAGGTGCCTGTGGCTGTGACAGGCTCCTGGGGACAGGAACAGGGACATCAGAGGGGTGGGAGGGCAATGGGCCTCTCCAAACACTGCAAAACGGGATTTTCACTGGGGTTGTCTGAGCATGCTGCCCCCAGGGGGATTTCTCATCCTCTCTCCTCACCTGTGCCTGGCTCCACCTCTGCACCTACAGCACTCACATCCATTCATCCATCCATCCATCCATCCATCCATCCATCCATCCATCCATCCATCATCCATCCATCCATCCATCATCCATCCATCCATCCATCCATCCATCCATCCATCCATCCATCCTTTATCCATCCACCCATCCATCCATCATCCATCCATCCATCCATCCATCCATCCATCCATCCATCATCCATCCATCCATCCATCCATCCTTTATCCATCCATCCTTTATCCATCCATCCATCCATCCATCCATCCATCCATCCATCCATCCTTTATCCATCCATCCTTTATCCATCCATCCATCCATCCATCCATCCATCCATCCATCATCCATCCATCCTTACCCATCCATCCATCCATCCATCCATCCATCCCAGCTCCATCCATCCATCCATCCATCCCTCCATCCATCCATCATCCATCCATCCATCCATCCATCCATCCATCCATCCATCCATCCATCCATCCATCATCCATCCATCCATCCATCATCCATCCATCATCCATCCATCCATCCATCCATCCATCCATCCATCCTTTATCCATCCACCCATCCATCCATCATCCATCCATCCATCCATCCATCCATCCATCATCCATCCATCCATCCATCCATCCATCCATCCATCCATCCATCCATCCATCATCCATCCATCATCCATCCATCCATCCATCCATCCATCCATCCATCCATCCATCCATCCATCCACCCCTCCATCCCTCCCACACCTGGCTCAGTCACCCGGGGCCGGGGCCCTGTCCCCCTGTCCCCTCCCCGTGCTCCCCGGGGGTGTCACAGAGGGACAAACCCCTCGCAGGTGCCCCGAGAGCCGCCGCCCGTGCCCGGGGCAGCCGCTGCGCTCGGGGCCGGGGCTGAGCTGCCTTTTCTGGCGCTCGGGCCCCGGTGATTGGGCGCTATTTTGCTCCGGCTCCCTCCGGCAGCTGTTGCTGTTCTTTACCCGCGAGAGCCGGGGCCGCCCGGGGGCTGCAGCCGAGGAGGAGGCGGCGCCGACCCCAGGTAGGGATTTCTGGAGCTTTTAAGCTCTGATGTGGGGCAGCCCCCGGGCAGCCCTGGCCACAGCCCGGCTCTGTGTGGGGAGCGGGAGCCACGGGGCTCATCCCCGGGCGGGGGTGACCGGGACAGCGGGGCAGGCGAGGGCACTATTTTTGGAAGTTTCTTCGACGTGAGTCAGCGGTGAAGGCGACCTCGGGAGCCCGTGCAGGAGCAGAACCAGGGGCAGCAGAGCGGAGCTGATTATTTGTTAAGTGCCTGCGATTTTGAGCCTTTACGGGCGGATCTGGCGGGCGGGAAGGGAGTCCCGGAGAGGGATGGGCGGGGGAGAGGGAGGGAGGGAGGGAGGGAGGGAGGGAGGGAGGGAGGGATGGATGGATGGATGGATGGATGGATGGATGGATGGATGGATGGATGGATGGATGGATGGATGGATGGATGGATGGATGGGAGCACTCCTGGGCAGGCGCACTGCAAGCAAGGACTTGGGGGCTGTGGGTGACCAGCCCTGCCATGGGCAAAGTGTCCCTGGCACGGGTGGCCATCCCTGGCACTGTGGCCATCCCTGGCACTGATGGCCTCACATGGCACTGTGGCCACCCGTGTCATCCCTGCCCTGCTTGGCCTGGCAGTGGCTGTGCCTGGACCACCAGCCCAGGCCAGCTGTTCCTGCAGGTGACACGGCCCATCCTGCCTGGGGACAAGGACCCTGCGTGGGCTGTGGAGCTCCAGAGTGCATCCACCCCCTGCCAGGGCGTGGAGCCCCATCTCCTGCCAGAGGGGACAGACCTGCACATGGATCTGGTCAGCTCTGGGGCCCAGTTAATGCCTTTGGGGCCCATGGCAGGGAAGGGCACCTGCCTGCCCCTGTGTCTGGAGGCTGTTTGGGCTCCTCCATCAGGGTGGAGACGTGGAAAGAGCCTGGCACTCTGTGACAGGGCACTGGGCTCAGCTGAGGACTGGGGAGCCCAGCAGGAGTGTGCTGTGGGCACAGTGTTTGAACCCTCTCCGTTTGGTGAGGGTCCCTCAAGGTGACATTGTCCCTGTGTGGTGTTGGAGAAAGAGTTGGGATGTCCTGAGGCCACCTAAGGGCTGTCCAGGTGGGCAGGGAAAGCTCAGAGGTGGCCAGGGAAGGACAGGAGAAGAGGTTCCTTGTTCTCACCGTGAGCCATGGCCACTGGTGAGGTGTGTGAGACTCTGCAGGACACAGCTCAGCCTGGCAGAGATGGTTCTTCGTGGTGGTGTCACTTCAGGTGTCACTTCAGAGTGACCTCAGGCACTGAGGGACACCTCTGTGACACCAGCCCCATGGGAGCATGGATCATGGCCAGGCAGAAAGGAACAGAGTCTCTGGCCCTCCTCCACCTTCCTGGTGCTCATCTGTGCCCCAAGCCAGGGTGAATGATTGAGAAGCTCAAAAACAGGGCAAGCACATGGGGGGAAAACACTTTGAGGAAAAGTTCCTCAGTTTTGTGCTTTCCCTGGGTCTGGAACCCCCCCAGGCACCACCAGAGTCCTGGGGCAGCTCCATCCCTTCCCAGCAGAGAAAGGACCAGACTTGCATCACTTAAAACAAACCAAAGACTCTTTTATTGTCTCTTGAAAGACCTTTCAGATCATGGCCAAAAGGTTTCCTCATATTTATCTGTTCTGCTTCCAACATTGAGTGGTAGGTTTCATCCTGGGTACTGGTCTCTTTTTCTCAGTGTTCCACAGGGGGAAATCAACCAAATCTGGTGCAAAGGGGGCAAAAATTCTTCCTTCTGGGGAGGATGTGGCACCTGAGGCCCTGGACTCAGAGATGCCAAAAGGGCTGGGGCCAGCCAGGGGTGCTGGGACCTTGTGGTGCCTTTTCCCCCTGCAGCTCCCCCAGGGCAGAGAAACCCCCAGGACCCCCTCCCCAGCCCTTCTTGGTGTCAGAGCCCTGGGGACATTCAGTTTGCTCTGCCACTTCCCAGCTGGGAGAAGCCCTGAGAGTCCCCCCTGAGCTCCCTTGAGCTCCTTTTGGAGCTCTGGTTCCTCCATGGTAGCTGGGCCTCTCCTGCTGCCAGGCTCCGGCCCCCCAGTGTCCAGCCTTGTGGTTTTGGGGTGTCCAAGCCCACCCTGGGCTGCTGGTGCCCCCATGTGCCTTGGCAGGGAGGTCACTGTCCCTTTGGCTGCCACCCCCCTGGGATATGCAGGCTGGTGACCTTTTGGGGCTCAGAGTCCCAGAGCTCCCCTTGCACCCCTCGATGCCTGGGGTTTTTTTTGCCTGGCTTGGGACCCCTCTGTCCATCCACGGGGGACACGGGAGCACCAACAGGGGAATCATGGCCAGATGTCCCCTCTGTGCAGGCTGGGGGTGTCCCTGAGGGGCCCACACCCCCCAGCCCCTGGTGATTCCCACCTGCCCAGGTTTATCACCTGAGGAGCTGAGCCGTGCTGGTCTGTGACAGATGGCAGCGCCGCGGTGAGCAGCGACAGCCACGGAGAGCGCGGAGCCCATGTGAGTGCCCGGGGCAGGGAGGGGCCTGGGGGATCCTGTGCCAGGGCAGGGGGGCCTGGGGGATCCCTGTGCCAGGGCAGGGGGGGCAGGGATGGATCCCTGTGCCAGGGCAGGGGGGCAGGGGTGGATCCCTGTGCCAGGGATGGATCCCTGTGCCAGGGAAGGGCAGGGGGGCCAGGGATGGATCCCTGTGCCAGGGAAGGGTGGGGATGCTGGGGATGGATCCCTATGCCAGGAAAGGGTGGGGGTGCCAGGGGGGATCCCTGTGCCAGCGATGGATCCCTGTGCCAGGGCAGGGTGGGGATGCCAGGGATGGATCCCTGTGACTGGAAAGGGTGGGGGTGCTGGGGATGGATCCCTGTGCCAGGGAAGGGTGGGGGTGCCAGAGATGGATCCCTGTGCTGGGTCCGGGGGTGCCAGGGATGGATCCCTGTGCCAGGGCAGGGTAGGGCGCCAGGGATGGATCCCTGTTCAGAGCAGGGGGTGCTAGGGATGGATCCCTGTTCAGAGCAGGGGGTGCCAGGGATGGATCCCTGTGCTGGATCAGGAGGTGCAGGAATGGATCCCTGTTCAGAGCAGGGAGTGCACGGATGGATCCCTGTGCCGGGTCAGGGTTAGGGGGCCGGGCCGGGGCTGTCCCGCAGTGACATTCCGCCCGGCAGGGTTGCAGCACGTCCATCCCGGGGCAGCCCGAGGTCCCCCAGCTGTCGCTGTCACTGATCCGTGCCGGTGGGCAGCTCTCTCTGGTGGCACTGACCAACGCCCAGCCCGGCCGCCACAGCCCCGCTCAGCACCGGGCCCGGAGCACAGCGCGGCTCCCTCCGCTCCCCGCACACCGACCCTGTCCTCGGTGGATGCTGCAGCCCCAATCCAGCCCCGGGGACATCCCAAACACAGCCTCAGTCGCCAGCCCGCCCATGTGTTAGCCGGGGTTAACTTGTGGCTAAATCCAGCTTAAATAACATAAAATACACGCCCGTTTTAAGGCTGTTGAGGTGAACACACGCCCCGGGTGCTGCAGGAGCCGGGCTGGTGCCTCTCGCTGGGGCAGCCCCGGGGACCCCCGGAGCAGCGTGTCCCTGTCCCTGTCCCCCCAGCCACTCCCGTGCCCTCCCCGCAGGGAATAGAGGAGAAGAGTCTCTCCGAGCAGGACCGGGAGCAGCCCGAGGCAGAGCCAGGAGCCGGACATGCCAGAGCCAGCCCCGCTCGGCGGGGACAGGAAAGCGGCGGAGAAGAAGCGGGTGGAGAAGGTGGGAGCCAAGGGCAGCGCTGCAGGGCCGCCAGGTGGGTGTGTGGGAAAGGCCTTCCCTGCCCCAGAACGGCCACCCCGGCCCCAGCTGGGCACAGAGGCACAAGCCCGTGTCCCCGGCCAGCCTGGGAGGCGGTGTAGGGCCATGGAAAGGGGAAATCAGTGGGGAAATCACTCACACGGGGATGGACATGGGGCTCCTCAGCCGCCTGCCAGATCCTCCTCCTCCTCCTCTCCTCCCTGCCCAGATTTGCTGCTGGAGGAGGAGAACGGGCAGAGCTTTTCCCAGCTTGATGGCCAGGATACTCTAATGCCACCATGGCCCAAACCCCTCGGTCTCAGCCCCCGGGACACTCTTGTCCCCACTCCTGCAGTGCAAACACTTGGTGGGAGCAGCTCCTGCCCCTGTTCCTGCCCCCTGTCCCTGTCCCCTGCTTCTGTCCCTGTCTCCTGTCCCCTGCTCCTGTTCTTATCCCTGTCCCATCCCTGTCCCTGCCCCTGCTCCTGTCCCTCTCCCTGTCCCTGCCCTGAGCGGGCTGTGCAGGACGATGTTAAGAGCTCTTCCCGCTCCCCAGCTCAGAGCCTTTTGCCTCTTCCCAGTTCCCCCCAGTAACATTTTCCATGCCCCAGTCCCCAGGAGCCTCCCTGTGCAGAGCAAGGCGGAGCCGCCCAGCCTGGACCCCGCGGAGGAGCCGCTGCTCTGGGAGGGGCTCACCCTCAACAAATGCATCCTGGTGGCCTCCGTGGTGGCCCTGCTCAGCGTCACCTTCCAGGTGCTCCAAGGTGAGTCGGGAGCCGGGCGGAGCGGGAAGGGGTGGCCAGCCCGTGCTGCCAGCTCCTGCCTCCTGTCCCCTCCTGTCCCCTCCTGTCCCCTCCTGTCCCCTCCTGTCCCCTCCTGTCTTGCAGCGCCATGCTCCAAGGAGGGACTCGCCCGCGGCCGCCAGGAGCCTCCGCCCCCTCCCGTTCCCGGTGGGTCCGACCGTCCGTCCCTGCCCCATCCCTCGGGTCCGGCCTGAGACGCGGCCGCAGCCCGCGGAGCCCCTGGCTGGGATATCCCGCCCAAGCGGCCTCATTCATCCTCAGCTGACAGTGGCCTGTCCCTCTCCCCTCCCAGAGGCCGTGAGCCCCAAGGTGGAGATCCCAGAGGCGGTGACTGCCCAGCCTGCGCCGCCACCCGAGAGCAGCGCGGTGGAGGATGATGATGATGATGAAGACGGTGACGATGACTATGACAGCGAAGCTGACAGCAACCTGGTACGGGTCAGGGTGGCACCTGGCGGGGCAGGGAGCATCTTGTCCCCAGGGGGAGGGATGGACAGGGGTTCAGGTCCCCTGAGCTACATCTTCAGTTCCTGGTCCCCTCTGTCCCCACAGGCAGAACCCTGGATCTTCAAGAAATGGTTTGGCCGTGCAACACCAGAGGATGAGGACAAGGATGGGGACAAGGATGAAGACAAGGATGAGGACAAGGATGAGGACAAGGATGAGGATGAGGACAAGGATGAAGAATCTGCAGATGTCCCCGAGGTGACAATGGCTGTGACAGAGGGGAAGAAGAGCCAGGAGAAGAAGGTGGAGAAGGAGGAGGAGGAGGAGGAGGAGGAGGAGGAAGAAAAGGAGGAGAAAGAGGAAGAAAAAGAGGAGAATGAGGGGGAGGAGGATGAGGAGGAGGAGGAGGAGAAGGAGGACAAGAAGAAGGATGAGAAGAAGGAGAAAGCCCGGGAAGGCCGGGCTGTCCATGTGGAGCGGAGCAGCCGGAGGGAGGCACGAGCCAAGGACAGGACAGCGGGGGACAGACCCGGCCGAGCCCCCAGGGCCCCCAGGGAACCGGAGCAGCAGCCCCAGAAGAAGCGGGACCGGGAGAGGAAGGAGAGGAAGGAGAGACGGCGGGAGCGGGATGAGTCCAGGAGGGAGGGGTGGAGGGGCCGTCCCGGCAGGGCTGACGGCGGCCGGGAGAGCCCGAGGCGGGACTGGAAGCAGCAGAAGGGCAGGAAGCCCTGGGAGCCGGCGCCGGGCAGGGACGGCAGGGCCAGGGAGGGGAAGAGGCGCGACTGAGGCCGGGGTGGGCGCGGGGCTGGATGGCGCTGGATCCAGGGGGATCCAATCCCAGCCCTGCCAGCCCTCCAGAGACACCCCCGGGCACGGGCAGCCCCAGGACCCCCGAGCAGCAGCAGAGCAGCCCAGGAGCCTGGCACGAGCCTCCCCGGGGACTTTGGGCTCCTCTGGATCAATGGTGACCCGAAAGGACTCATGGAAGGAGCTTCTTTGGGCCTCCTGCCTTCTCCATCCCCACCCAAACCCCTCTGCAGTTGCCTTCCTCGTGGTTCTGGGGATCCCAGTGAACAGAGTTGTGTCCAGACCGTGCAGCTCTTGGGTTAATGGTTTTATTGAAAGCAAATCAAGAGAGAAGAATAATCTGGGTTACGGAACCAGGCTGCAGCCATCCTCAGAGGGACATCAGGGACAGACCCCCGACCTCAGCCAGCCCAGTGCCATTGCTGGGGGGTGGCCCAGAAGGTGCTGGTGACAGAGCAGGGCTGGAGCCCTTCACCCAAGGATCCCTGCGGGCCTCGCCTTCTCCGAGTCGCTTTAGGAAGGAAACACAAGAGCAATATCACACAGCCAGAGATGTTCACAGCCCCCACCCATGGCAGGTTTCAGTATTTGCTAAAACAACAGTGGTTAAAATAAACTATTTTCATTTTTAATAAGGTATTCAAGTGGATGTTTTTAAAAAATAGGGTAAAAAACAAAGGAAAACAAGAAAAGCCCTTATCCCTGGTTATGTGTTTTGTCCCTGGTTATGTGTGTGTGTGTTTTCAGAGTTAATCCTGCAGGGCTGTGAGGTGGGATTGGTGGGCACCAACCTCCAGCCGTGTCTCCCTGTGAGGACACTGCAAAACCCAAGGAGGTGTAGCCAGGACAAGCCCAGGAGCTGCTCCCGGGGGTTTGGCTCCCCGGCTGAGGGCCAGGCTCCGCTGGAAGATGATCTGGGGCAGGCGGCCGTGCTGACGCCGGCGGGGACACGGAGCAGGTGGTCTGGCAGCCGTTTGCTCCCGCTCCCATTAATGGTGTGAGCAGCCCGGGAGGTGTAACGGGATCGCTCCCTCCCTCCTCCCCTCGCCCCGGCAGCGGGGTCAGCGCGGGGTGACGCAGATGTGACCTGGCCGGGAGCCCCAAGGCACGGCCAGCGGCTCCTCACACAGAGCCGTGTCCCCAGGGCAAGGCTGGTCTCTGCCAGGGGATTTGGCCTCTTGCTCTGCTGTCACAGGTGGAGCCGTGTGGCCAGGGGGGTCTCGTCATGGGCCGTGGGCTGGGGAATGGCCAGAGGATGCTGCAAGGCTTGGAGGAAGCAGCAGCTGCCCTTCCCAGCCACCACAGGAGCAGAGAGTGAGGGATAAACAAGAATGGTCCTGCCTGGATCTGCCAAGCCTTGTCCTCCCCCACGGCCCTGCCGTGCCCGTACCCAGCGGAGGCAGAGCCCGCGGGCACCTCGGGCACCCTCGGCAGCGGCGGGGGCACATCCCCAGGGGGACACGGAGCAGCCCCAGGGACAGGCATGGATGAACCCAGAACCAGAGCGATGCTAACGAGCCAAACCACGGGGAAAGGACGCACGGGAGCTCCCGTCTCGGGAGAAGTACCGGATCCCGAGCCGGGAGGGCAAACCGGGAGAGGGGCCGGGGTGGGGCGAGCGGGGAGGCCGGCGGGAGCCTCACCGGCAGCCGCACTCCTCTGCCACCATGTTGGGGAACTTGCGGATCTCCAGCCCGTCCGAGGAGAGGCTGATGATGAGCTGGTCCGAGTAGCGCACGGGCACGCAGCAGGGAGCCCTGCGCAGCGGCGAGCCCTGGTCCTGCATGCCCAGCAGCAGCACCGTGTGCGAGAAGTAGCTGGGGATGCGCGCGGAGAGCGGCAGCCGGCAGGGCCCCTCGCAGTTGTTGGCCGCGTACATGGTGGGCATGAGGATGAAGTGGCGGTCGCGCAGGTCGATGGTGAGCTCCTGCAGCCGGCAGTGCGCCTGCTGCCGGGCGCTGCGGTTCTGCCGCTGCACCTTCCTGCGCTCCTGCCAGCGCGCCCGCACCGACTGCAGCGCCTTCAGCAGCAGCAGCGTGCGCAGCTTCCGAGAGCCCGGGCCCCGCTCGGCCGCCTCGGCCTGCCCCGGCTCCGCGGGGTAGTAGCAGAAGGTCAGGAGGTGCTGGAAAAGCGCCGCGTTGGCTTGGAAAGCCGGGATGTCCCTGAGCTCCTGGATGACCACCTGCAGTTTGCCCATCAGCAGCTGCAGCACGGTGTCCTCCGGCTGCCAGTCCCCCAGGTGCTGCTCCAGCACGGCCCCGCTGTCCTGGGCCAGCAGCAGCACCGAGGGCTCCTCCGACTGCACCAGCCGCTCCAGCGCCGCCTCCTCCGACAGGTTGAGCAGCTGGTGGGGGAGGGTCTCCATCATCTCGAAGTCCAGCCGGTGGTGGGCACTGGGCTGGGGGGGCGGCTCGCTGGAGGAGCTCAGGAGCTGCCGGATGAAGTGGCTCAGGGTTGCCAGGAACTGGGCGCTGCCCCCGGGAGCTGGGGACGAGGTGTTGGCGTGGCCCGGGGCAGTGGGGGTCGGCAGCTCCTCGGTGCTGGCCTGGGGTGGGCTGCAAGGAGAACACGGGGAGAGTCACGGGGCCCCCGTGTAGCCCGGGGGTCCCACCAGGCTGTGCCCTACAGCCATCCCTGGTCCCACAGCTGGGGCTGCCCCTGTCCCACTCATCTCCCAGCCCCTGTGTTCTCCCGTGCCTGCAGCGACGGCCACGGACCTGAGTTGTGGGTACGGAGCTGTGTCCACCACCCCCTCAGCAGAGAGGTAGGAGGATGGGGCCAAAGCCTCCTCTTCCTCCTCTTCCTCCTCCTGCTGCCGTGACTTGGCCAGCAGCAGCAGCACCGGGGTCATGCGGGTGAAACATTTGTCATCGGAGCCGAACAGGAGCTGCTGCACCTCCGTGCGGGGCAGGGGGGCACCTCCTGCGGCCACGAGAGGAGAGGACGTCGGTCGGTCTGGGGTCTCCTGCATGTCCCCACCACCTCTCGCCGGCCCGAGAGGACCCCAAAGGCCCAAGCGAGGACACGAGGGCAGGGATGCTGCTGTCCCCAGGGCGTCCCCCCCGTCCCTACCTCCCGCGCCGCCGTGGATGGTCAGGGAAGCCGAGAAGCGGAGCCGCTCTGCGCTGCGGGTGACCGAGGCTGCGGCGGCTGCCAGGGCCAGGTACTGCGTGTCCCTGGAGAGGCAGAGCCTCTGCACCGAGGCAGAAACCACAGAAGCCCCGAGGGCGTGAGTGCGACATCACGGGGGACACACTCACCCCCGTGTCACCCCGCTGCGGTCCCTGGTTCTGGTCACCCAGCCCGCGGCGGCCCAGGGAGCAGCGGCAGGGAGGGTGGGGAGCACTGGGAGCTTCGCCCCCTGCCCCAGAGCTGCTCCGGGGGCCGCGGGGTGCAGGGAACCCAGAGAACCCCCGAGGGGCTGGGCTCAGGACCCCAGACCGGGCTCGGTACCGGGGCAGCCCCGCCGGCCCTGCGGCAGCTGCGGACAGGGTGAGAGCTCCATCTTCAGGCACGGCGGGAGCGGGAGACGGGGCGGAGCAGCCGGGCTGGGGACGGCAAAGGGACTGGGAGGGTTGGCCAAGGGGCTGGAGGGGTGACAAAGGGGCTGGGAGGGGATTGTGAATGGATTGGAAGTGGATGGTGAATGGACTGGGAGGAACGATGAATGAATCGGGAGGGGATAGCAAAGGGAGCTGGAGGGGCTGTTGAATGGACTGGGAGGGATGACAGCGGCACTGGGCAGCAGAGCCGGGACACCCCCTCCCGCCCCCTGCTCCCACCAAGGCCCGGACCCACCTGGTCCCGCGGCAGCCCCGGCCCGGTGGCCAGCAGCTCCTGCGGGTGCCCGGAGCCCCGGCCCTCCCGGCGGCCCAGGTAGAAGAGCATCACGGCCGCCTGCAGCTCTCCCACAGCCCGTCCCACCTCCGCCTGGAAAACCAGCTGGAACCGCAGCTTCACCTGCGCCTCCCACTGCACTGCAACGGGGGAGACACGGCCGTGAACCCCCCCCGCCGCCGGGGCTCCGGGGGTGGGGAAGGGGCTTCGGGCTGAGCACTGTCCCCGTGAAGGGACCGGAGCACCGGGACGGGAGCCGAGGGGGAGAAGGGACGCAGCAAATCCCATCCCCGGCTCCATGGAGATGGAAAGCGGGACACACCCCGCACCCCGCGGGCAGGGAGCTGCCTCCCCCCAGAGCCCACGGAAATCTGCTCTCCGGTGCCTCGGGGACGCTGTGGCCGCTGCCCGGGGAAGAGGCACTTCCCCGCTGCCCGGCACTGCAGAGTGCAGCTGAAAATCCAAAGCCCAGGAGAGGCGGAAGATTTCAGGACCTCTCGTTAGGGATTAAATTTGAGTCTGTAACCCCCCTTCCAGGACCAGGATCACCCCCGGGATGGGACAGGGGAATGTGTGTTGAGGATCTCCCACAAGGCTGAAGCTACAGGAGCTCCACAGCCCGAGTGGAGATCAGCACGGGCCAGGCTCCCGGCACAGCAGGAGCAGCTGGGTCCGAGCTCCTCCTTTCTCCCCAGAGCTGGGATGGGACCCAAACCCATCTGCCACGTTAAGGCAGAAAGTGAGAAACACTGATGAGAGTGGAGCCAACAAGAGTCATAGAATGTCCTGAGCTGGAAGGGAATCACCAAGAATCACCAGTCCCACCTCTGGCCCTGCACAGATTCCCCAACAATCCCACCCTGTGCATCCCTGAGAGCGTGTCCCAAACGCTGCTGGAATGTGGACCTTGGTCAGAGGCGGGGACAGATGGCAGAGCCACGCTGCCATCCTCACCTCCTTCAAAACATGCCCAGAAACATTTTACTCCATCACTTTTTAAAGGGAACCCAACCCCCAGATTTAATTCTGTGTTTAAATCTCTGACTTCGGGCCAGCAAACAGCACCACCACCCCAAGCCCTGCATCCTTCCCCTCCCTGCTCCACCTCGGAGCCCGCAGGGCTCTCCCACCAACCTTCCTCCAGGTGCAGGACGAGGAATCTCTCCAGCCCCGGCTCCAGCACGTGCTCGTGGATCCTCTGCAGGGGATGGGGAGCAGCCCCGGCCTCCCCGGGCCGGCACAGCCCGAAGGTCCCCGGGAAGTTCCCGTCCCAGCTCCGGCGCCGTCTCAGCAGTTTGATGAAGCTGCTCTCGTAGTGGCTGAGCACCCCCACCACCTCCAGCTGCCTCGGGGTGGCCCCGTCCTGCTCCATCCTCACCCTGCACACGGGCCCTTCCAGGCCCCCGAGGGGCCAGGGCTGCGGGCTAGAGCGGGACCAGCCCGGGCCCTCCTCCTCAGCCACTCCCTGCGGGCATTTGGCTCCCGGCTCGGGCTTGGAGAAGAGGCGAGTGGCAGCAGCCCTCCTGGACCTGGGTGTCTCCTCTGAACTTCCATTTCCCACCTTTCTCCCTTCTGCTTCCAGCAGGCTCAGCTCCACCAGGGAATCCCTTCCCTCTTTCCTGGGCAGAGCTGCAGAGGGGAGCAGCAGCACCAGGCACAGCAGGAGCCCCCTGAGAGCGCTCATGGTCCCACCTCAGCTCTTCCCTGGAGCAGCTCAGGATCCCAAGCCTGGGCAGGAAGAGGGAGGACAGCTCTCCCTTTTAACCACGGGTGGCCTTGAGTGGCCGAGGCGCAGCCACCTCCCCTGAGCCGCCCCGGGGCTGTCGCGCTGCAGAGCAGCGAGGGAGGTGGCAAAGAAACTTTTTCTTGTTCTATTTTTGGGTCTGCGGCTCGTTTTGGAAACGTGCAAAGATCGAAGCTGTTGCACCCGCTCGTAGGGATGCACGGCCTTGACTTTGGATGTTTTCTAAAGGAGGATGAGTGTCTGGAATGGGATCCTCATGGGGACTGGCACGTACGA
Organism: Fringilla coelebs; assembly: GCF_963513975.1. Classification (NCBI taxonomy): domain Eukaryota; kingdom Metazoa; phylum Chordata; class Aves; order Passeriformes; family Fringillidae; genus Fringilla; species Fringilla coelebs. The sequence goes on along the minus strand of NC_140050.1, from coordinate 3,708,638 downwards.
CCCCACCAGCACTGAAACACCAGGAGGGGAGAGAGCCAGAGAAGGAGGAGGGGGAGAGGGGCAGATAATGGGCTGAAATCAGTAAATGTATGGAAAGCATTCCTTCTTCTGGCTGGAAAACCTTCACCCTGCAGCTCAACAGGCTGCCCTGGAATAGGGCTTCATCCTGGGAATGAGAATCATGGGGGGCAGCAGCAGCCTGAGGACTTTGAGCACTCAGTACAACCCTTAGAGAGTCTCACACACACACCATTGTAAAGACCTTTCCCTCCATGAGATGCCCAAACCTACTGGAGCAGCTGGAATTGCCAATGCCACCCGCCTAAACCATCCTGGAAACCCATTCCAAGAGAGTTCCTCATTTTGGGGAAATGTCCAACAAAAAAGTTCCAGACCCTTCCCTGAGTTTCCAAGTATTTGCAGTCTGGAGCTCAGGATCCTCAGAAAAGGATGGAGCACCCAAACTGGAGCAGGACATGGACACAGCGAGGCCTGGAGGCGTCTGAGGTCATTTCTAGAAGAGCTGACAAAGGCCAGGGAGCTGCTCCAGGGCTGGAGCCGGGCTGGCAGAGCTGGGAGTGCTCACCTGGACAAGAGAAGGCTCCAGGGACACCTCAGAGCCCCTGGCAGGGCCTGGAGGGGCTCCAGGAGAGCTGGAGAGGGACTGGGGACAAGGATGGAGGGACAGGACACAGGGAATGGCTGCCAGTGCCAGAGGGCAGGGCTGGATGGGATCTTGGGCAGGAATTGTTCCCTGGCAGGGTGGGCAGGCCCTGGCACAGGGTGCCCAGAGCAGCTGTGGCTGCCCCTGGATCCCTGGCAGTGCCCAAGGCCAGGCTGGACAGGGCTGGGAGCAGCCTGGGACAGTGGGAGGTGTCCCTGCCATGGCAGGGGTGGCACTGGATGGGATTTAATGTCCCTCCCAATCAAACCAGTCTGGGATTTTTAACTAACTGGGACCATCTCAGCCCAGTAGCAGAGGAAGGTTTTGATTCCCCCATCAAGGGGGTGCAGCTGCAGGGCTCCCATGGCCTCTCAAACAACCAGAACTGGTCAGGAACCCCAGCCCTGGCCATGCCCTCACCCACTGAGCCCCCCAGGATCCCCCACTGATCCCCCAGTTCAGGGACAGAATCCTGGGAAAGGGCAGAGTAATGGCAGAACTGCTGCTGGTGCTGCTTTTTTATGGGAACCAAGTGATGGCTGGAAGGAAACATTCAGGATAAATAAACCCACAGAGAACTAAAAACTTGCCTGAACAGAGCTGTCAGTGGGAGGAGGGCACACAATAGAATCATGTGACAGCAGGTGCTACACCATGGTACTGACACTTAATGAATTATAACAATAAACAAAGATTTAGTATCAGCAACAGGAGCCTTTCCATGTCCCCCCCCAGTGAATGAAGAGAGATGAAGGGCTTTGGTTGAATCAAAACTGATTAATGGGGGCTAATTAATAGGACACTCTCAGGCAGCCTAAGGGGGATTCCTCAGGCCAAGACAGCTGATGGAAGGAGATGCCTTGAGATTCCCAATTCTTTGCCTCCTCTTTGGAGAATTTCCAAAATATAACCAGCTTGGGAATGTTTCCTTTATCCAAGGGGTGAGGAAAATGAACCCACAGCAGCACAGGAAAGCAGAGGGGAAGGAGAATCAAAAACCTTTTAATGAACCTACAGAGTTCAGTCAGCTTTCCAGAGGTACAAAAAGGATCTGTTCCCTGAATGGGGGGTGAGCTGCAGTTAAAAAGACACAAATCCCGGGGGATGGAGTCCAGGAGGGGCCTCAGTTGGAGGGAGGGGGAGGGGGGATGGTGCCCGGCCCCTCGGTGGGGAGCGGCGGCCGCATCATGGGGGGCAGGGGAGCAGGGGGGGGCACCCCGGGCGCTGGGGGCAGCTGGGGGGGCACTGGGGGGGGTGGCACCGGCCCCGAGGGGGGCATGGGGGGCAGGGCCATGCCCCCAGGGGGAGGGGGGGGCATGGAGTCGGGCAGGGGGGGCCGCGGGGGCAGCCCGTTCATCAGGGGAGGGGGCGGCGGCCGCTTGACGGTCGGGGGCCCTGGGGGGAGGTTGGGGGGGGCCGGGGGCTTCTCCATCTTGAAGTGGAATTGAAGGAAGAACTGGGAGAGAAAAGGGAACAATTAATCAGGGATTGACAGAATCCTGGAGTGCCCTGAGCTGGGAGGGACCCACAGGGATCATTGATCCAACTCCTGTCCCTGCACAGCCACCCCAACACCCCCACCCTGAGCAGCCCTGAGAGCTCCTGCAGCTCTGGCAGCCTTGGGGCCATTCCCTGGGGAGCCTGGGCAGTGCCCAGCACCCTGGGGACAGCTCTGCCAGCACCCAGGAGGTGCTCTCTGCCCCACAGCACAGCTCAGGCCCCTCCTGTCACCCTCAGATGTCCCAGTCCCAGCAGCATCTGTGACTGGCACCAGTCTTGCCCCAGATTTGAACTCCTCTGGACTCTGAGCACTGAGGTTCCTGTGAGGGTGGGCACCCCCCCAGGCACTGTTCCCTGGATACAGGGGAGCAGCCCCAGCCCCAGGCTCCCTCAGGCAGGTGTGTGCAGGGAACACAGGGCACAGAACCATGGAGAGGACACGGTGCTGCACATTAATCATGGAATCATCAGGCTGGGAAAAGCCAAACCTAACCCTAAGATCAACAAGTCCAGCCACCAGCCCAGCAGCACCACCACATTCACCACTAAGCCATGGCCATAAATGCCACATTCACACGTTTTTGAACACTTTCAGGGGTGGTGATTTCACCACTGCCCTGGGCAGTCTGTTCCAATGCCTGACAATTATTTCAGTGAAGGAATTTTCCCAGTATCCAACCTAAACCTCCCCTGGCACAATTTGAGGCCGTTCCCTCTGGTCTCTTGTCCTGCTCCCTGGGAGCAGAGCCTGACCCTCCTCTGGCTGCACCCTCCTGTCAGGGAGTGTAAGAGCAAGAAGGTTCCCCCTGAGCCTCCTTTTCTCTGGGTATTTGTGCCCCATCTTGCTGCTGCTGCCAGAAATTGAATCCTCTCCAAGATCCCACACAGGAGGATCTCTGTCAGCTCCCACTGCACAGGTGCACTAAGGGAATGGAGATTTGAACAGCAGAGGCAGCAGGACAGAACTGATGTCACTCTCTCAAGTTGCTCTGCTCTCCTTAAGGACAGACATTACAAAACCTCAGTTACCTGTTTGGTTTCTCTGTTCCAGTGAGTCCAAAATTTTCCCTCTGCTTTATCAATTTCTCTGCTTGGCACCTGCACCAAAAGAGAACACAGAGCTATTCTTAGCAGCACCAGATTAGCTCAAAGGCCCTTTTTAGCCCCAGAGCCTGAGAGATAAGCACAGTTATTCCAGGCCTTGCAGGGCTGTTATTAGACAGAGGTGGGGGCAGGAAAGAATTAAGTTACTTCCCTATCGGTCAAGGACAACCAGCAAAAATCCCTCCCTGAACATCTGCACAGAGACTGAGGAGTGAAGCCCAGGAGGCTCCTGTCTGTGCCAGACACTGGGAATTCACAGCTCCCCAGGGCTCTGCACAGTCTGGTTTTCATGCCAGAGTCCTCCACCAAACCTCAGTGGGGTTTAATGACTTCCAGCCATGTCTTCCTGACCCCCCCCTTCCACTCCATTAACCCCTGAGGGTTAGCACAGACCATTCATTAGGAATTACAGAACGTCCTCAGTTGGAAGGGACCCTCAGGGATGATCAGTGCAGCCCCTGTCCCTGAACAGCCACCCCAACACCCCCACCCTGAGCAGCCCTGAGAGCTCCTGCAGCTCTGGCAGCCTTGGCACCATTCCCTGGGGAGCCTGGGCAGTGCCCAGCAGCCTCGGGGGGAAGAACCTTTCCCTGAGCTCCATGCCAAGCCCTGGCACAGCTCCAGCCCTTCCTGGCCCCCTGTCCCTGTCCCAGAGGAGAGCTCAGCCCCTGCCCCTGTGCCTGCCCTGGGCAGGAGCTGCAGCCCCCGAGGAGCCTCCCCTCAGTCTCCTGTGCTCCAGCTGAACCAGCCAAGTGCCCTCAGCTGCTCCTCAGCCCCTTCCCCAGCTCCGTGTCCCTCCTTTGGGCACTCTCCACCAGCTCTGGATCCTTCTGATCCTGTGGTGCCCAAAGTGCCCCCAGCACTGGAGGTGAGGCTGCCCCAGGGCAGAGCAGAGTGGGACAATCCCTCCCTGGGCCTGGTGCCCCCAGGACAGGGTGGCCCTTTGGGCTGCCAGGACACAGCAGTGACTCAGATCCAACTTGCCACTAACCAGGACCCCCAGGTCTCTTTCTGCAGTGGTCTGAGATGAGCCAGAATTGCTGTGATGCATGGAACAGCTGCTGTGCACATCCCAAGGGATGCTCCTGCCTTAGAACAGCTCAACTTGGGCACCTTGGTCTGGTTCTCTGGATGTCTGCTGATTTCCAGGACATCTGGGTCCTGTTTGGCTTTGGGATTTGCTGCTGAACTTTTTCCCTCAGACCCTTCCCCAGCTCTGTGTCCCTCCTTTGGACACTCTCTAAAATAGCTCAGTATGTTCCTCACAACACTGATGGTGAGGGCACCCCAGTGCAGAGCAGAGCAGAGCAGAGCAGGAAGGGAACCCTCCCAGCTTTCCCAGGATTCCTCTCTGTCTTAAGTAGGAAACAGGCAGACTCTATTCCCATCTGTCAGAGCTGGGGCAGTTCTCTCTGTTCATGGGGCAGTTTTCTTTATCTCTCCCACAGCCCATCCTCCCTCCAGGAGATCTCCTCTGTCCATGGCCACTGAGTGTCCCTGCAGGGCTGATCAAATTCCACCATCCCATGGGGAGATGCTCTGCCCAGGGCAGGAGCCAAGCATTCCTACCTGGATACAATCTGCCCTGGAACAGCACAGCAGCCTTTGCCCACTGCATTCCCAGAGGAGCAGCTTTCTCCTGCCCTGCATTCCCAGAGGGAGAGCAGGCCCATCTCCAGCAGCCCTGGAGCTGCAGAGGAGAACTCCCCCCTTATGCAGAATCTCTGCTCCAGCAGAACCACAGAACCAGGAGGTGCTCTCTGCCCCAGAGCACAGCTCAGGCCCCCCTGTCACCCTCAGATGTCCCAGCCCTGGCAGCATCTGTGACTGGCACTGCAGGAGGGCTGAGCCCCCGTGGGATGGTACTGTGCCACCAGCCTGACACACAGGGTGTCAGTTCTATTCTCTGTCAGTAAGGTTTTTTTTTTTTAATACTATAACACTTGTATTTTCAGTTTTCCTAGTAAAGAACTGTTATTCCTGCTCCCACTCTTTGCCTGAGAGCCTTCTAATTTCAAAATTATAATAACTCAGAGGGAGGAGGTTTACATTTTCCATTTCAGGGCAGACTGCTGCCTTCCTTAGCACACACCTGTCTGGTCAAACCAAGGCAGTGTGCCAGGTTTCCCCTGGCAGGTCTCACCTTGAAGGCGATGGTCTCGTAGGGCTCTGCTGCCATCAGCAGGTACTGCCAGCGCCGGTCCGGGGGCTCGATGCGCTGCTCGTAGGCCGACATGAAGCGGTGCCGGGGCATGATGCTCTCAGCTATCTCTGGGTAATCGATCTGGGGGGACAGGGCAGCATTAACAACCCCTCCTCTGCACCCCCAGCTCTGCTCAGAATCACAGAATAATGAGGTTGGAAGAGACCTCTAGCCTATGCCCTAACACCTCAACTAGACTGTAGCACCAAGTGCTGTGTCCAGTCTTTTTTAAACACATCCAGAGATGGTGATTCTACCACCTCCCTGGGAAGAGCATTCCAGTACTTTATTATTCTTTTGGTGCAAAATTTCTTCCTAATATCCAACTTGCACCTTCCCTGATGTAGCTTGAGACTGTGTCCTCTGGTTCAGTCAGTGCTGCCTGGTGGAAGAGACGACCCCACCTGGCTACAACCTCCCTTCAGGGAGTTGTAGAGAGCAATAAGGGCACCTCTGAGCCTCCTCTTCTCCAGGCTAAACAACCCCAGCTCCTTCAAACATTCCTCACAGGGCTTGTGTTCCCAGCCCCTCACCAGCCTTGCTGCCCTTCTCTGGATGTGCTCAAGTGTCTCACCATCCTTCCTAAACTGAGGGGCCAGAACTGGACACAGCACTCAAGGTGTGCCCTCACCAGCACTGAGTACAGGGGCAGAATGACCTCCCTGCTCCTGCTGGCCACACAATTCCCAATGCAGGCCAGGAGCCATTGGCCTTCCTGGCCACCAAATACATCCCCCAGTGTGGAGCAAACCCAGAGCAATCCCCAATGCAAAGGAAACAAAGAGCAGAGGAAAGGCTGAGAATCTCAAAATGGTTTGGGATTAAAGACCCCAGACTGAATTAGGGGCAATTCAGGAGACATGTTGGGAAGGAATTGCTCCCTGTGATGGGTGGGAGGGCCTAGTGTAGGTTAAGCTGTGGCTGCTCCACCCCTGGAAATGTCCAGGGTCAGGGTTAGAGCACCCTGGTCTCATGGAAGGTGTCCCTGCCCATCGCAGGGGGATGGAAATAGATCATTTTAAAGGTCCCTCCCAGCCCAAACTCTCCTGTGATTCTCATCTCATTCCACCTCAGACTCCATGTTCCTCTCCCACTACACAGCCGATAGCTGAGCTCAGGGATTTGCTCAACACAACCAGCTCCAGCAACTAGGAAGATAAGGCCTCCTTATTATTACTGATTTCATGGATCCTGCAAAGAACTGCTCATTTAGCAGCAGTTCTACCTGGAAAACCCTGACAAGGAGAGTTTGAACCCTGCCCTTACCTGGAAGAGAAGACTCTGCTGGCCTGTTTCTGGGTCTCTCTGTTTGGTCACTGTAAAAAAAAAATATAAGAAAGCTGAGAACATGCCACAGCAGGGTGAGAGCAGCATTAATCTGCCCTGGGAAACACACAAAGTTTCCAACAATTAAATATTACGAGACTTTTCTCCTGTTTATCAAACAAAATGTCACATTATCTTTAACCAAAGCTATTTCTGTGAGGGTGGGCAGGCCCTGGCACAGGGTGCCCAGAGCAGCTGGGGCTGCCCCTGGATCCCTGGAAGTGCCCAAGGCCAGGCTGGACAGGGCTGGGAGCAGCCTGGGACAGTGGGAGGTGTCCCTGCCATGGCAGGGGTGGCTCTGGATGAGCTTTGGGGTCCCTCCCAACCCAAACCATTCTGGGATTGTGTCCCTGCAATGGGCAGGTTTGGGCCCCTCTCCCCAAGGACACTGAGGGACTGGGGGTGTCCAGAGAAGGGAGCAGAGCTGGGGAAGGGTCTGGAGCTCCAGGAGAGGCTGAGGGAGCTGGGAAGTGGCTCAGCCTGGAGCAGAGGAGGCTCAGGGGGGAGCCTTGTGGCTCTGCACAACTTCCTGACAGGAGGGGACAGGTGGGGGTGTCAGGCTCTGCTCCGAGGGAACAGCCACAAGCTGTGGCAGATTTAGGTTGGATATTGGGAAAACTCCTTCCCTGAAAGGGCTGTAAAGCATTGGAAGGAGCTGTCCAGGAATCACTGACCCTGGAAGTGTTAAAACATCTGTGGATGTGCTACCTGGGGACATGGTTTAGTTGTGGCCTTGGCAGTGCTAAGTCTACTGTTGGACTCAATGATCTCAAAGATATTTTCCAACCTAAATTATTCCATGATTCTCCTCTACTGAAGTTCAGCTGCTGTGGAGCGAAGCACTGGTGAGATTAAAAAGCCAAATTTTGTAATGAAGGCCAAAAAACCATGAAAAACAGAATAAAACCCCACGAGTTCTGCATAGAGTGAGTGATTTACAGCATTAATGAAAGGTGCTGCAGCACAAGAGAAGGAGGAGACGAAATGCCATCATCTCCCTGGCAGCCTGAGACACACCCATCTATTATTGAAGTGGTTCTCCCTGCCTGTCAGCCATAAAGAGATATTCCATGAGCAATTTAAACAATAAAAAGACTCCAGGAAAGAGCCCATATCTTATTCATGGGCAAAGGTGCTCAAAAGACTAATGAATAATTCACATCCCACCAGGCAGGGACTGCCCATCAGGGACCTCCTTGCCACCCTGACTCACCTTTGTAGCCTGGGCGCCCAATTTTCACAAATTTCTTCACTTCCACTTTGACCTTCTCAGGGGCAGGCTGGGCAGGGGCTTCCTTGGCTTCCTTGGCAGCTCGTCGGGCCCTGGGGATTAATTCAGAATTTAAGGGTTACCTGCCCTTGTTTCTAAAGGAAACCCAGGAGCAGTTTGAATCCCTCAGCACAGCATTCCACAGGAATCATGCCAGGAAATCCTATTTTATCCCCAGCTGTATCCATCCTCCCCCTGGCTAAAGGCTGTCACTCAACCATCTGATCCACCCTCACCATGACCTTGAGGCCAGGCTCCACAGATGGATTTGAGAAGACTTTAATTCTTGAAATCAACATGAAAAAAAAAGAAGCAAAAAGAAAGCCAAACCCACAGATCAAGCAAAGCAAACTGGATTCCTTAAATCAAAACGTACAAACTTCTCCAAACCTGTATTGACAAATCGAGATTTACAGAATCTTGGAATCTCCTGAGTTGGAAGGACTCACAGGGATCATCAAATTCACCCCCTGGCCCTGCACAGACACCCCAACAATCCCACCCTGAGACCATTGTCCAAATGTTCCTGGAGCTCTGGCAGGCAGTGTTCCTATTACCTAGACTCAGACAATTTGCTTTTAAAACTCTCCCTCCCTCTTCCTTCAGCAATTTCACAGCTGGATTTGAACTTTAGCTTAAAAGGGAGATCTTCAGCACCATTTTTCAAGTAGATCCAGGCTGTTCCTCCTGGCTGCATGAGGAACCACAGAAAAATAACAATCAAGCAGAGTGCAATGAAGTTAAATGACTACAGACACCCAACATGATAATATTAAAGTGCTTCAGTAATGGAGAATAAAGTTAGGGTAGAGGATAACTTACAAATTGGTCTGATGCTTCTTCCCCTGGGTATGTGCTAAGTAACTCCCCTGAAATAAAAACCAAGGGAGAAGTTAAATGAAGCCATGACTGAAACATTCCTGTCACTCCCTGAAGAGGGTGTTTTAAACCTCAGCACAGAGGAATCTCACTCCAAAAGTGCAGATTGCTCTCAGCTGCTGAGCTGTCATAATGTCTTGGGTTATAAGATCTGTGTGTATTTTATTTCTTCTATGTTAGAAGTGGGACAGTTATTTTTAGTTAATTGGGCAGTTTACTTTATCTCTTCTACAACTAATCTTCCTTCTGAGATCTTTTGTTAATGGGCTATTGAATCTCACTACATAACTGATAAAATTACATCATCTCATTGAGAGATGTCCTGCTCAAGGAGAGGAGCTAAGCATTCTTACTTAGATATAATCTGAGATTTAGAACACTAGAAGCAAAGTTTCTCTACTAGATTCTAAGAAGAACAGCTTTCTTTTTTACTACATTCTCAGAGGAAGACCAAGCTTATCTACACTACTACTGAACCTTCAGAAGAAAACGACACCCCTCAACAAAATCACAGTGCACACTGTGTCAGGTTTAACCCCTGTCCTACACTGCAAGGCAATGTGCATTCTGTTCCCATCTGTCAGAGCTGGGGCAGTTCTCTCTGTTCATGGGGCAGTTTTCTTTATCTCTCCCACACCCAATCCTCCCTCCAGGAGATCTCCTCTGTCCATGGCCACTGAGTGTCCCTGCAGGGCTGATCCAATTCCATCATCCCATGGGGAGATGCTGTGCCCAGGGGAGGAGCCAAGCATTCCTACATGGATACAATCTGAGATGTTGGGACACCAGAACAGCCTTTGCACTGCATTCCCAGAGGAGCAGCTGCCTTTTCCATTGGACCTTCAGAGGAAAACTCCCCCCTTGTGCAGGATCCTGCTGCAGCAGAACCTCAGCTGGCACTGCAGGAGGGCTGAGCCCCCATGGGATGGGGCTGTGCGATGGGACACACAGGGAACAGGGACTGCTCTGACTCTGGCAGTGTTGTTTTGTATTACTGCATTGTTTATTTTATTTTTATTTTCTTCCCTAATACATAACTGTTATTCCTGCTCCCCTATCTTTGCCTGAAAGCCCCTTAATTTCAAATTTATAACAATTCAGAGAGAGGGAGTTCACATTTTCCATTTCAGGGGAGGCTCCTGCCTTCCTGAGCAGACACCTGTCTTTTCAAACCCAGATACCATCCCTCACATCTCAGCAGTCACTGCCCAGGTGCTGAAACTCCTGTTATTCCCAAGTTGCTGCTGCTGGGATCAGGACAGGCAGGTGTTCCCTCACCTCATTGTTGTGGAGCGTCAGGCAAAGCTTGCACTCGTAGGAGCCCAGATGATTTTTCATAAAATAGGGGTCCTGGGAAAAGAATGATGGACAAGTTATGAGCAAAATCCATTGGCAAAGCAGGAGAATAACCAAAATACTGCAGAGTTCTGCACTGGAGAAAGTGATTCTTCCCCCGAGGCTGCTGGGCACTGCCCAGGCTCCCCAGGGAATGGACCCAGTCCAAGGACAGAGCTCCAGGAGCACTGGGACAGCGCTCTCAGGGCTGCTCAGGGTGGCGGTGTTGGGGTGCCTGTGCAGGGACAGGGGCTGCACTGATCATCCCTGTGGGTCCCTCCCAGCTCAGGAAATCCCAGGATCCTGTAGCTGAGTTTACATTTTAAATTAAAAGCACAGGAGAGCTTTAGGAGGAGGAAACAGAGAGAACCAACAGCAGCTGTGTGCATTGGTGACAGAATCCCCAACTGCAGCAGGAAACACCCCAACCCAAACCAGCCCTGGGAAGACTGGAAATAAATGGATACACAAGAGCTGGCACCTTCTTGTCACTCTGCCCCAAATATTCCTTATTCAAACAGAATAAATACTTCCACAAACAGAAGTATTTAAAGCCAATCCACACCTCAGCCTGGACACAAGAAGGCTCTGGGGTGACCATGGAGCCTAAAGGGGCTCCAAGAGAGCTGGAGGGGAACTTTGGAAAAGGGCCTGGGGGGACAGGACAAAGGGGAATGGCTTCAAATAGACCAAGAATAGGTTTAGATGGGATATGGGGAAGAAATTCTTGGCTGTGAGGGTGGGGAGGCCCTGGCATGGACTTCCCAGAGCAGCTGTGGCTGCCCCTGCATCCCTGGAAGTGTCCCAGGCCAGGCTGGACAGGGTTTGGAGCCCCCTGAGATAGCTGCAGATGTCCCTGAATGAACTTTAATGCTCCTTTCAACCCAAACCCCTCCCTGACCCCATGGATGTGACCCTGCACCGTGTCCCCCGGGCCGTGGGGGTCCCTGCACCTTGTTGATGTCGATGGTCTCCAGGGCCAGCTGCCGCAGCCGCTCCCGCCGGTCGCGGTTGCTCTCGGAGGCCGAGGCCACGCCCCCGCTGCCCGTTTTACCCCCGGGGCGGTGCTGGAAATCCATGGTGGGGATTCCTGGGCTTCAGCTCCTCCTGGAGAAACAGCCAGGCTGGAAAAGAAAGTGGTAACTGAACCCCAGGATTGTTCAGCCCCAGCAGCGAGGATGGGGGTGACACCCAGACATGCCCCGGGCACACACCATGGGATGCGATCCCACACGGGGCACATCGGGTACCACCAACTCAGGAAAGCAGAGTAAAAGGATCCAGAAAATCCCCCCGGAGCCCTTCCCATCTCCTCAGCCACTCCCAAGCCCAGCTGCACCCCAGCGAGGCCAAGCAGCCCCACCAGAGGCCCCCCAAGCCCCCCAACAGGAGCCTTCCTCCCTCACCTGAGGCACCAACAGCCCCTGAGCTCTCCCCTCTCCACCAGCAGAACTGCTGCTCCCCCACCACCCCCCAAAACCCCCGGGCCACCCTCCCACTATGGGAGGCTCAGAGCCCCCCAAGCCCCCCCAACAAGGTCAGGGGCTCTGAGCAGTGTCCCCAAGCCCCAGATGAGGTCCTGGAGACCCCCCTGCTCACAGCAGGTCAGAGCCCCCCCCAAACCTCCCCACACAGAGCACTAACACTGGAAAGACCTTTGAGGTACCCCAAATCCCTCCCCACAGAGCACCCAGCTCTCCCAGTGTCCCTCCCCCAGTCCCTCTCCACCCACATCCCTCAGTAGCTCCAGTCCTGATTCTCCAGCCAAGGCCCCCTGACTCCCACTCAGGTGCTCCTCTGATCCTCCCCTGGCCCTACTCCAGCTTCCCACTTGTGATTCTCCAGTTCTCCCAGTCCTGTCCTGATCCTACCCCTGGTTTCCCAGCCTGGATTTCCCAGAGTCTCCCAGTCCCTCTCCTCTACCTCCAGGCCTGATTTTCCTATTGAGGCCCCCCAAATACTCCCAGTCCTGCTTCTCCATTACCCTCAGTCCTCCCACCCACCCCACCCAGTTCTCCCAGTCCCCCTCCAGCAACTCCAGTCCTGATTCTGCACCCAGGGGCCTCAGTCCTGCCCTTCCAATGCTCCCAGTATCCCCAGTGCTGCTCTGCTCCTACCCCAGTTTCTCACTTGTCATTCTCCAGTTCCCCCAACCCCACATCCCAGTTCTCCTAGTCCTGCCTTTTCCAGCATCCTCAGTTTCCCCAGCACCCCCAGTCCTCCCACCCAGGGCACCCAGTACTTTTCCAGTAACTCCATCCCAGTTCTGCACTTGGGGCTCCCCAGCTGCCCCCAGTCCTGCCTTGCTGATCCTCCCAGTAGCCCAAACCCTGCCTTGGCCCTACCCCCAGTTTCCTACTCGTGATTCTCTGTCTCCCTCAGCCCCACCACCCAAGCTGCCCAGCTCTCCCAGTCCCTCCATGCCCAACACTTCCAGTCCCTCCTCATCCAGCTCTCCCAGTCCCTCCATACCCAACACTCCCAGTCCTTCCTCACCCAGTTCTTTCAGTCTCTCCTTATCCAGCTCTCCCAGTCCCTCCATACCCAACACTCTCAGTCCCTCCCTACCCAGCTCTCCCAGTCCTTCCTCACCCAATTCTCTCGGTCTCTCCCTACCCAGCTCTCCCGGTCTCTCCCTACCCAGCTCTCCCAGTCCCTCCTCCCCAGCTCTCCCGGTCTCTCCGCACCCAACACTCTCAGTCCCTCCATACCCAGCTCTCCCAGTCCCTCCATACCCAACACTCCCAGTCCTTCCTCACCCAATTCTCTCGGTCCCTCCTCACCCAGCTCTCCCGGGCTCTCCGCACCCAGCTCTCCCAGCCCCTCCTCACCCAGCTCTCCCGGTTTCCCAGCTCCAGTTCCCCCAGTCCTGCCCAGTTTCCCCTCACGGCCCCTTCCCCCCTCTCCGTACCTGGCCCCGCTCTCTCCCCGGCGCATGCGCGCTCCCGTCCCGGCGCATGCGCGCTCCCGCCGCCCCGCCAGCGCTTCCGGTGCCGCTGAGGGCGCTTCCGGCGGCGCTGGCGGCGGCCCGGGCGGGGCCATGGGCCGGGGCGGGCCCGCCATGCGCTACAACGAGCGGGAGCTGCTGTCCCTGGCCCGCCAGCCCGCCGAGAAAGCGGCCGAGATCCGCATGAGCGTCCCCAAGAAGGGCAACGGTGAGGGGGAGTGCGCGGAGGGGCCTGTGTGGAGAGTCAGGGCTGGAGTTACTGCGGTGGGAGCAGGGCAGGATCGGGAGGATCGGGGGGGACCGGACCGGGGGTACCTGAGGGGCCCCGAGTGGGGAATCAGAGCTGGGGTTACAGGGAGTGGGGAATCAGGGCTGGGAGAGGGACTGGGAGAGCTGGGGATACTGGAGGATCCGGGAGTAGGGGGCGAGGAGAGACTGGGAGAACTGGAGTGGTGGGACTGAGGGGACTGGAGAATCACCAGTGGGAAACTGGGGTAGGACCGAGTGCTGGGGGAAGCAAGGTTGGAGGGCGGTGTGGGGAGAAAGGTGAAGGTGGGTCAGGACCGGGGGTTCTGGGGGGCCCCAACTGCAGAATCAGAACTGGGGATACTGGGCAGGGACTGGGAGAGAGAGAGGCTCGGTGCCCTGGGTGGTGGGGCTGAGGGAACTGGAGAATCATGAGTGAGAAACTGGGGGTAGGACCAGGGAGGGACTGGGGGTACTTGAGGGGCCCCAACTGCAGGATCAGAACTGGAGTTACTGGGGGGCAAGGCCAGAGAGGGACTGGGGGAGCTGGGTGGGAGGATTGAGGGTGCTGGAGAATCCAGGCTGGGAAACCAGAGCAGCACTGGGCACAGGGGCAGGGTGGGACTGGCTGTATTGGGTGGGCAGCACTGGGAGCACTGGGCACAGGGGCAGGGTGGGACTGGCTGTTTGGCTGTTTGGGTGGGCAGCACTGGGAGTGCTGGGCACAGGGGCAGGGTGGGACTGGCTGTTTGGGTGGGCAGCACTGGGCACAGGGGCAGGGTGGGACTGGCTGTTTGGGGTGGGCAGCACTGGGCACAGGGGCAGGGTAGGACTGGCTGTTTGGGTGGGCAGCACTGGGAGTGCTGGGAGGCAGGACTGGGGACAGGCAGACTGGGAGGGCTGGAGTGTGGGAATGAGGAGCATGAGTGGTGGGGTCCAGTCTGGGTGTGGAGGGAGGTTCTGGGATTGGGCTGGGGCCAGGGAGATCCCCTATTTCCAGGGGATGTGGGGAAGAAACTTCCCTGAAATCTCCCAGCAAAATTCCCTTGCAAACCAGCCCTGGAGTGTTGTACTCACTCCCTTGTCCTGAGCCTTTCCTCCTCTGAGGACCTGCTGGACTTTGTCCCTTGGAGGTGACACCCATGCTGGCAGCTCCAGGCAGGGCTCCTGTGTTCTGGAGCTTTTCCTGGAGTGCCTGAGGCCCTGTGGTGCTGCTGTGAGCTCTGACTGCCCAGGACCTGCTGGAGGAGCTGCTCAGGGGCTCTGTCACCCTGAGGACACTTTGTCACCCCCAGGCAGTGTTTGGGGTGGGTGCAGGGGGTGCTTTGGGGGGGTCAGTGCCGTTCTCAGGGCTGGCAGGGTGCCCTCTGCTCCCTGTGCCTCAGCCCTGCCCTGCTCCCCCGTGTCCCTGCAGTGCTGAAGAAGCGCCTGGTGAAGCTCGTGGTGAATTTTCTCTTCTACTTCCGCACCGATGAGGCCGAGGTAGGGATTGGGCCTCTGGCTGGGGTTTGTTCCTCTCCTCCTTTCTTCTTTTTCTCTGCCTGGATTGTGTGGGCTGGGAAAAGGGTGCAGGAACAGGGTCTACCTTCCCTCTTCCACCAGCTCAGCAGGGCTCCAGGAGAGCTGGAGAGGGACTGGGGACAAGGCCTGGAGGGACAGGACACAGGGAATGGCTGCCAGTGCCAGAGGGCAGGGCTGGATGGGATCTTGGGCAGGAATTGTTCCCTGGCAGGGAAAATGGATTGGAATGGATTTCCCAGAGCAGCTATGGCTGCCCCTGGATCCCTGGCAGTGCCCAAGGCCAGGCTGGACAGGGCTGGGAGCAGCCTGGGAACAGTGGGAGGTGTCCCTGCCATGGCAGGGGTGGCTCTGGATGGGCTTTGAGGTCTCTTCCAACCCAAAAAATTCTATGAAATACAAGATAAATCAGATTTTCAGTCCCTTCCCTGCTGTCTGATTTGTTTCTGACACTTTGGTTCACTTCAGCAAGGATTTCCTGTGGTTGCTCTTGTTCATGGTCAGTGTCAACCACTGTCTTCACATCCCTGAGTAGTACCAAGGGGATTTTTGTCCATCCTGAGCTGCTCCAGCTCCCCTCACACTGTTTAACCCCTTGCAAGGCTCCAGGACAGCCCTTACACAGCTCAGTGTTGGTTATTCTGGGTGTGACAGTAAATGTTTCATCTTTGATTTTAAAACCAAAAGTTCTTCTCTGGTATCACAGAGTGGTGAAGACTAGGCTGAATCTGAGCCAGTAGAGGTGATTAACATTTAATTAACAAATGCAAAGTGCTACAGGTGAGACTGGCATGAAGAGGTTGATTAAAGGAACATGAAATATGGTGCAATCAGACTGAATTTTTTAAAAGCAGCACCAGCTTGTGAAAGTTGCTTTAAAGGCTCCAGGGAAGCACTGTGGGTTCAGCCCTCGTGGTGTGGGGGCTCTGTGGGTTAAACCCTCTCTATTTGTGTTTTCCAGCCCATTGGAGCTCTGCTGCTGGAGCACTGTAAGATCACCAAAGAGGAGGAGAACGTCTTCTCCATCAGTGAGTGCTGCCTGTGCACCCTTTGCCTTCCCCTGGGGCACATGGGGAGGAAATGTTGGACTGCTCAGTTCCTGCTCTCCCTGTTTCCTTGGTGGCCCTGGGGTCAGCTCAGCCCTTCCCCTCCTCACTGGGGTCACTGTCCCCAGCCCTTCTCCTCTCCCTCTGTGGGATCAGGCTCTGCTACCAGGGAACAGGACAAGAGGGAATGACCTCCAGTTGTGCCCAGAGCAGGTTTAGGTTGGGTGCTGAGGGAAATGTGCTCACCAAAAATGTTTGGAAGCGCTGGCACAGGCTGCCCAGGGCAGTGGTGGAGTCCCCATCCCTGGGAGTGTTCAGAAGATTTGTGGCTGTGGACCTGGGGACAGGGGTGAGGGGTGAACCCGGTGGTGCTGGGCTGATGGTTGGATCTGATGATCTCAAAGGCCTTTTCCAACTTTACCAATTCCTCAGCCTTTCCCTTCCCCAGCTGCCAGCTGTTCCTCACTGTGCCCATGGCCCATCCCAAGGAGATCCCAGGGATATCCCATGGCACAGCCTGTGGGCTTTGCACAGCTGCACGTGCAGAGCAGCACTAAGAGCAGCCAGGCCCCTGGGTGCCTGTGCAATCCCTGGCAGGGGGAGCTTGGTTATTGACAGATCTGCTCTGTGCTGCTGCATTTTATCCAAAAAACACCCTGGAGAGGCTCAGATAAAGCTGCTCCAGCCCCATCCTCCCCTCTGTGTGTCCTTGTGCAGCTGCAGCTGGGCCAGCTCTCCCCTGGGAGCAGCCTTTCATCCCCTGTGCCAGAGGTATGTGGCCACAATAACAGGATGTTTCTCCAAGGCCATCCCTGTATCTTTTGGCCTGGCTGCCAGGCACAGCTGTGGCTCTGCTCTGTGCTTCCAAAGGGCCCTCAAACAGCTTGAACACACTGAGCCCACAGCACCACGTGCTGGATTTTGGGGCTTTAGGGATGTTGGGAGCTCTGGTGAGGGGGGATTCCTGAGCAGGGTTAAACCCAGCAGTACCTGGTGTTGGGATGTGTCCACAGCACATCCCAAGGTGCTGGAGCAGCCTGAGCCAGGTGTTTGGCAGCAGCAGCCCTGTGGGTCTGCTCAGCAGAGCTCTGGGGACAGGAACTGGGGACATGTCAAGAGCTGGAGTGGCACCAGGACCTGCTCTCCATGGTGAGAGTGCCATGTGAGTGCCACATTCCCAAAAGCCTCCAGCAAAGGCACCTCAGGGCCTTCTCCCAGTGCAGTTTATCTCCTTGGTTGGCTGCTCCCTGTAGGTATCCCAGTTCCTCTCTCAGGGCTGTTTCCCACTTGGATTTAAATCCTGGTGTCTTTGCAAGGGGCCTCAGGGAGTCAGTCCTGGATCTGGCCATGCTGGTCCTGTTCAGGTCACCCTCAGTTTGGGAAGTTGCCCTTCCCAAGGTCTCTGGCTTCTGTAAGCTGGGAAATGCTGTGGGCAGCTGCTCCAGGTACCCAGAGCCACCCAGGGAACAGGAAAGGGGCTGGAAGTGGGGGTGGCAGAGTCATTGCCAGCTCATCTTAGTTAACAGAGCTGCTAATTGTGGCCTGGCAGAGTGGGGAGGGAGTCAGGGGAGCAGCAGCAGTTCTGCCAGGACCTGCCTGGAGCCTTTTCCTTGTCCTTGGCAGGTTTCATCGAGGAGCCAGAGAGGAAATACTGCTTCGAGTGTGCCACAGAGGAGCAGTGCCAGGAGTGGGTCGAGGCACTCAGGAGAGCCAGGTGGGCTGAGCCCTCAGAGCCAGGGCAGTGCTGGGGGCTCTGGGCTGTGTTCTGGGATCAGGAACTGGGAGGGCAGTGCTTATCTCCTCCCAGCCAAGCTTCCCTCCAGCTCTAAAATAGCATCTGAAACTTCCCCACATCTCTCTCTGCTCAGCCCTTCCCGTGCTCTGTTCCTGTCTTGCAGCTATGAGTTCCTGAGGAGGAGCCTGATTTTCTACAGGAATGAGATCCAGAAGATGACAGGGAAGGTGAGTGAGTCCCTGCAGGGCATTGCTCAGGTGTGACTGATGGCTTTGGGTGGCAGCAGGGGCTGTGGCTGCCAGTCCTGCCCAGGCTGTGTGTGGGAAGGAGATCCCAGATCCCATAGGGAGCCATGGTCTCCACAGCCAGACCTGAGCACCTTGCCCTGGTGCTCACTCCAACCCTGATGCACACATTCTGTGCTGGAGTGGCCAAAGGCTTGGAGCTGGACAGGTCCAGAGCTGGCCTGGCCTCCCATGGACTCTCTGGAACAGTTCACAGCACCCTGGGCAGATCCATGGGTGGAGATTCTGCTCACCCCCTGCCAGGGGCCTGGGGCATCCCAGCTCCAGGGAGGGAGGTGGCTCCCCTGGACCTTGGCTCCCTGTGATGTCCTGCATGTCCCAAGGGCTGCTGGGCTTTATCTGCATCTCACTGGTGCCTCCCTGTGCTCCCCACAGGACCCCCTGGAGCAGTATGGAATCTCTGAGGAAGCTCGTTTCCAGCTGGGAGCACACAGGCAGTAACCCTCACCTGCTGCAGCTGCCTCCACAGCAGCTCCCCACACTGGCCACGTGACTTTTTTATTTATTACCCCAATCATTTTGTATTTTTTTAAAAGGAATTCGTTGCACATTCCCAGTGCCCCAGCTGGGGGGGCTGAGCTGCTCTGTGGGTGCTGCAGTGGGAGCAGAGCCCCCAGCCCTGGGGTGGGCAGGGGCAGGGGCTGACAGAGCTCCCAGCTCCTCCAGGCCATGCTGGGGCCACCCAGGCCAGCTCCACCCTTCTGCTCAGCTTCCCTGGCTCAGGATCCTCCTGCAGGCTCCCAGGAGCCAGCTCAGAGCTCATCCCTGGCTGTAAGAGGATGTGACTGATGCATTTCTGGGCTCCAACTGAACCCCCTCCTGCTCTCCAGGGAGGAGTGGGAATTCCTCCAGCTGATGGAGAGGGGCATCTGAAGCCCTGTGCAGCCACGGCCTTTTGGGGTCTTCTGTTCCCTCCCCTGGGCAGGTGCTGCAGTTCCTGGGGGCTGGATAAGCCCACCCAAAAGGACAAAGCTGCAGAGCACGAGGGAACAAAGACAGGGAGAGATCCTTGTGTGATCCTGCCTGCCTGCAGAGCTCTGCAGTGATCCAGCTTCCCAGGGAGCAGAGGCAGATGGAGAAGCTGGCAAAGGCAGGAGCTGCTCCCTTTGGCTGGAGGATGGAGCTGCAGGAACTGCACCAGCTCAGCCAGGCATTAACCCTTCACTCCCTGAGCCACTGCTGCAGCTTTTCTCCTCTCTGTGTGTCCCCTTTGTCCAAAGGGACAGACCAAAAACCTGTGCCAAGGTCACAGTGAGCTGCCAGGGAGCCAGGGCTGCCTGTGCTGGAGCTCCTGCAGGGAGGAGATAAGGATTAGGAACAACCACCCCATAGGATCAGCCCTGGCTCTGGCTGCACCAAGGAAAACTGCCCGGACATGAGGGATGGAGGACACTCCCCACACCCAGGGCTGCAGCAGCCCCAGATTCTTGACTGCCTGAGCAGCTTCCCTGGAACCAGCCCGGGAAAACTCCCAGGAAAGGCCTCTGGGAAGGTCCCAGGAGTCACTGTCAGAGGCTGCTGGCAGCAGAAACGGGGCTGGGGCTGGGGCAGGGCGGGGGCTTGGCCTGGGCTTTGGGAGCTGCAGCTCTGGGCATTGTTCTCCTCCAGCTGCCCAGCCCAGGGAGGGGGTGGAGCAGCCTCTGAGCTGGGCTTGAAAGGAATTTTGGGGTCTTTTCTCCTTGACTGGCAGTAATGCCCAAAGCAGAGCTCACACTGCAGCTTTTGGCATCCTGGTGTTCCCTCTTTACCTCATGCAGCTGAGTACCAGCAGTGACACTTGTCACTGAGGCTTTAGTTTTTGTCTCAAAGCTGAGATTTTTCCCTTTTTCCTCCCCAAATACTCCTTTTCCCTTGAAGCATTCCAGGTGCTCCAGAAATTACCAAAATCAGCCAAGGGGCAGCTGCCCTGGGGAATCAGCTGAGGGCAGCAGGGAGGGAGCAAAATCCAGGGGGGGTTACAGACAGATGGCAGCTCCAGGAGAAGCAGCAGTGAGGGATTAAGAGCAGGAACACACAGGAGCTGTGCTTTAGGGAATCAGTATCCTTGGATGACTCCAAAGGGCATTTTAATGCTGCCCAGCCTGCATTTTTACAAAGCAGAGCTGAGTTCTCAGCTGGGCCTGCCACCACTGTAGCAAATGTGTCACCTGTGCCTTGCAGGACACCTTTCCCCAGGTGCAGCTGCCACCCTCCAGTGTCACTGTGCAGAAAATGGGTGTTTTATTTGCTGTTCCAGGGAACATTGATTTGAATGTTCATCACCAATGACATTTCTTAACTGAATGTACAACAAAAGCTGTGAAGAGTTGCCAGGGCCAGGCCAGGCCCAGGGACTCAGATCCATTGTAGGCAGGGCTGGGACACGGGGTGGGGGAGGGAGGGAGGTTGGTACTTTGCAGACACTTTGAAATTTGCATCAACTGCTGGTGACTTACAATTGTTCATTTTTCACATTCTGATGACTTTGCTTGTTGTGTTTCAGCTAGAGCCAGCTCCAGGCTCCCTGAGAGCCATTTCTGTGTTGTACAGTGAACATTCCCAATAAATCCTGTTTTAATCTTTGTGATGGTCACAACTGTTCTACAACACCAAAACCTCCCTGGGAGGGGTGGCTGGAGCCAGCCCAGGGGCACCAGGGGTGGTTCTTGCTGAGGAGCCAGTTGGGGATGGCTCCACAAGGGCCTTGGGGAGGCTTTTTCAGGCAATCAGACCTTTAAAGGTCTTCTAATCCAACTGGTTTTGGTACTGGAGCCAGGCTGGGGCAGGTGACAAACCGGTGTAGGAAGAGGGGCTGGGGGCTCAGGGTGAAGGTGGGGCTGTGTTTTGTTTTAAACCCTACAGGGACTTGGCTCAGGAAGTGTTTGTGGCCTCCAGCTCTGAGGTTTAAGCACATCCCTGGCTGCCTGTGGGGTTGGTGCACTGGTGCCACTGCTGGCTAAAAGGGAACAAAGCTTGGATGGGTTGGGAATCATGAAAGTGTTTAGGTTGGAAAAGACCCCTAGAAAAATTGAGTCCAGCCATGACCCAGCACTGCCATGGCCACCACTGCCCTGTGTCCCCAGGAGCCATGTCCACACTTTGTCCCAATGCTCCTGGGGCTGGTGACTCCAGCAGTGCCCTGGGCAGCTCCTTCCAATGCTTTACAAACCTTTCAGTGAGGAAATTTCCCCAGTATCCAACCTAAAACCTCCCCTGGCCCAGCCTGAGGCCGTTCCCTCTCCTCCTGTCCCTGTTCTGGGAGCAGAGCCCGACCCCTGGGCTGTCCCTCCTGTCAGGAGTTGTGCAGAGCCACAAGGTCCCCCCTGAGCCTCCTCTGCTCCAGGCTGAGCCCCTTCCCAGCTCCCTCAGCCTCTCCTGGAGCTCCAGACCCTTCCCCAGCTCTGTTCCCTGCCCTGGACCTGCTCCAGCCCCCAGTGTCCCTTGATGGGCCCAGAGCTGTCCCCAGGCCCTGCTGTCCCTCCCCAGTGCCAGCACAGGATCCCAAATCCCCAAACCCCAGAGCTGGAGGTGCTGCCTGGCTCAGGGATCCCCACAAAAGCCCCAAACCTCATTTCCCTCCTGATTGTGCTGAGGCAGTGAAAGGCCACACGAGCTCGGTGTATTAAAATACAGACACTTTAATATAAAGACAAAACTTCAAAGCATCATTTCAATTACAAATCAAGGGAGACACAAGAAATTAAGTGGAGGGAGGGGAGCAAAAACTAACTCTTACATTGTGGAGAATTAGAAAGGCCGGGTGGAAATATATATATTATACATACATATATACACACCAGAATTCACACTACTGCTAGGCAGGAATGAAAGGAATGACAGAACAACTTACCAGTATAAAAAAAAAAAAAAATCCAAAAACAAACCAACCAAAAAAAAACAAAAAAAAAAAGATAAATTAGGGGAAGTTTGAATTTTAAATAATTCAGTTTAATAGGCTAAACTATATAAACTAATTCCTATTCACTAGGAAACATCCCATATCACTGTCCTAAGAAAATGGGTTTTTCTAAAAATCCATTGAAAAATGGATTTTTATTAGTAGTTAAAAGTTTACTAATCAATTCCTGAGCAACAGCAACCTCATCATCTACTGCTTTCCCCATCCAAGTCCCACTCAGCGAGGGCAGGCTCTCACTCCTAAAAAATTTAAGTAGAACAGAGACCTAAAAAGTTGGGTTTTAATTGGAAATCGATCACTTCAAAGATTAATAGGTTAAAAAAGCCAAGCAGGATGGATCAACCCATTCCACCTTTTCCTCAATAACTCCAGAGACAAAACCTTTTAAAAAATTATTTGACTGCACCAGAAAAGCAACCAGATGTACCTCGAGAAAACCAAAGGATCACAAACCTGAGAACTTCAGGGTTAGCATTGTCAAACTTGGAATTTTCAGATGAGATTTTGTTTTTACACCAAAAAGAACTCAAGGAGCCTCTTCAGGAAAAAGGTCCCAAACAGTAAAAACACTGGAGAATTATTTCCCAATTTTTTTCTGTCTCGGGTTTAAACCCTGAAGTTCCCAATAACAGCATCTTTTAATGCAATATTCAGTCTAAATATATATTTATATATTTATAATGTATAAGGATAAATAAAATATGGCACAGCAACATTTTGAAACAGCTTTTAGTGAAAACCTGATCCGCAAATGGAGCGGAAAATGGAAATGGAGCAAAAAAAAAAAAAAAAGAAAAAGAAAAAACCCTTTAAAACCAGTAAGACTTCAAATATTCATCCACTGACTGCACATCTCTACGCCCAAAACTCCAATTCCTGTGATTTTTCCTCAGTGCTGCAAAGATAGTTCACAAAAACACTGTGAAGTTTCTGCTCCCCAAAAGCATTTTGGGTTCACAGCCCTGTCCAAGGCCCTCCCCTGCTCTCAGTCCTTAATCCCCTCTGTGCTCTTGGCTCAGGCAAAACAAGAAAAGCAGAATTTTCCACAACAGCCACCCCTGGAAGTTGGGATCTTTCCAGGGTGGAGTTAAACACACTGAGACCCCTCAGGTTTCCATGCCCTGGAGCAGAGGGAGAATTCCAGCACCAAAATCACACAGGACATGACCAAGCAAAGGCCCCAGTGCCAGGAGAGCCCAGGAGCAGCTCCTGGGGACAGTGACCCTGGGCCAGGCCCTGCAGGTGGCCCCAGGGCTCAGGGGAGCTCCAGCTCTGCTGAGGATGGAAGGAAGGGCCCAGGGAGGGCTGAGGAGGGAGGGGGATCCCCAGCAGCAGCCTGACAACAGCTCCCAGCACTGGGAGTCCCAATCAGCTGGAGCTGGAGCAGGGCAGGGGAGGCAGAGCATCCTGAGGGCACAGGGGACACAGGGGACACAGGGGACACAGATCCCCAGCACCAAGGGGGGCCCAAAGGGACTCAGAGGAGCTGGAAGCACTGGCTGTCCCCTCCCTGAGCCAGGGCTGGGTGTCCCCAGCAGCTCTGCACTGCTGGGACTGGGACTGTCCCTGCCACCACTCCCTCAGCCTCTCCTTTGCCTGGACTCTCTTCGAAGTGGAAAAATATCCACTGGTAGCAGATGCTGAACACAACCCCAGCAAGAACCAAAGCCCAGCAAGAACCAAAGCCCAGCAAGAACCAAAGCCCAGCAAGAACCAAAGCCCAGGCTGCCTGCCCATGGCCACAGGAAAGGACCTGGAAGGGGCAGCCCAGCAGAGCAGGAAGATCCAGGTCCTTCCAGGGGAAGGCTGGGCTGAGATGGAAACAATGACCACAGGCAGTAAATTCACTGTGGAGGGGAGCCCCTGAGCTGTGGTACCCACAGAGCTGGGTGAAGGTGCAGGAGCAGCAGGTGAGGCAGGTCTGGCTCTCACCCATCTCCTCCCAGATGTGTCTGAACAGAATCAGAACAGTTTGGAAGATTGGAAAGCACCAATAAAGGTCATTTAGTCCAACCCCAAAGAAGGCCAAAGTGACCCCAGCACACGTCTCAAACCTGTCCCCAGGGGTGAGGGCAGGGACACAGCCCCAAACAGCCTGGGAGCAATGCTGCAGCTGGATGTGTTTCCAGGTGGGATGGAAGAGCTGATCAGACTGGAAACCTCTCCACTCCCAGGCTGCAATTGCTCAAGTGACTTCCTCAAGGATTAAATTTGACCAAAGAAAGAAGAAAGTGACTCAGCTGAACTGAGTGTGACCCAGAGCTGGGCGAGTTTCACTCTAAGGAGTGTCAAGTCCTGGGGATTTGGAATCTCTGGATTGAAAAAGAGATGAGTAAATCCATTCATGAGCAAGTGATGTCACCTTCCTGCCTGCAGGACCCCAGGGACTGTGGGTGTGATCCCAGACTTGATCCCAGCAATGAGGGGGAATCCCACTTCCCATGCCAGGCTGAGCCCAGAGCCCAACCCCAGCCAGGAGCAGAGGGAGCACAGAGCCTGAACTGGAAGATAAAATGCTGCCCCAACAGCAAGGAAGGTAAAGAGATGGAAGCACAAGAATTTCTGATCTGTGTGGTTGAGGAGACACAAATTCCTGGTGATCAGAAGGAACTGGAGATGAGCTCACCCCAGAATGGCAGGACAGTGAGGATGTGCTGCCCTCCCTCCTCCTCTTTCCCACTGATGGGCGATGAAGATGCTCCCTGCTTGTCCAGACTGATCCACACCTTCCTGCAGGGAACAGTTTGTGCCAAGCCTAGAGGGGATGGAGGGAACCCTCCAACCCCCTTTATCCCCTGCAGCAGCTCAGATCCAGCCTCCACATCCTCAGCAATGCTTTCCCACTCTCTCCCTCGGCAATCCAGCTGCTGGGTGTGGAGTAATCAGATTGCTGCTGAATTACTCATCTGCAGCAAATCCCAAATTTAGGTGCAGTGCCTTTGGAGCCCTCCCAGCACTGTGGGTCCCAGGGGACTGGGCCTGGCGAGCCAGAGGTGGCAAATGCCCAAGGAAGGAAGAGCCCACGCAGGCCTTGTTCCTCAAGGCTGACATTCAGCAGCAGGGACAGGTTTTCCTCAGCACAGCACTCAGGAAGTTCCATTTTTTTGGCAGCAGACTTGCTCCAAGATGTGTTTTTGCTTCCTGGCGAGTCCTTTGCTGGCAGCAGGGGCCTGGAGGAGGGAGAATGGTGTGACAGCCCCAGAAGGACTGGACCCAGCACCAGCAGGAGAAATTCTCCTTTTTGGAACTGTTTGGCTTTGATTGCTCCAGAGGATCTTCAATTATTGCAAACAGGTTTCAGCTCCTGGCTCAGTGTTCCAGCAGTGGGGTCACAGCTGTGGCCACACGGATCCAAGGTCTGCCTCCAGCCAGGTGAGAGCTCTTCCCAATGAACAGACAGAGCAGCAAGAGACCGGCCAGGAGCTGGGCTGCAGGAGCCTCCAGGTCCCTTCCAACTCAGGATGTTCTCTGAGTCCAAGATTTTAAGCTGAGCTTGCCCCAGATAATGGCAAAGCAATAAAAGGTCAGGGAGAGGGAAGACAAAACCAGGAATCTCTTGGCAAAAACATCTCCCAGCTCAGCCAGTGCCAAGGCACCAGCCCCAAAGTGTCCCCTTGGCTTCCCTCAGTGCTGAGCAGGCCCCCTCTGGAAGCACAACCTGGGATTCACAACCAGCAGCAGCTGCAGGGCAGGGCCTGGGGTGGGGGGACACCAGCAAGGCTGGAGCAGCTCCAGATCCCCCCAGAACGGGATGGCAGGGTGGGAACAGAGGGCACTGGGATGGCAGCAGGCAGTGGTGCACAGGCAGGGGGAGGCTGAGGCTCAGGCAGACTGGATCCCTCTCCAGGAACCCCAAAGATTCACTCCTGGGTCTGCTTCCCTTCCTGGGAGATGTCTGGAGAGTCACAGAGTCAGAACTCAGTCCAGGTGAGTGCTGAGCTCCAGGGGCTGTGCTGCCCCTTCTGAGGCTGCTCCTGAGCCAGCCCTGCCCTGGGCAGTGGCTGGCCACCAAGGCAGTGACAAAGGTGACACTGAGGCACAGACAGGCTTTGCTTTTCCACAGCACCCAGCAAAGAGCAGGGGACAAACTCCTCACCCAAAGCCTTTGCTCCAAAGGCTCCTGGAATCACAGAATTGTTCAGGTTGGAAAAGATCTTTCAGATCAGCTGTGAGGTGACAGTGGCCAGGCCACCCTGACCTCTGACAGCTCAGCCTGGCTCCCCAGAGCTGCTGGATGCAGAACACATCATTCCCAAAGGATCTGTCCCTCCTCACCACGCAGGGAGTGTCAGGGGCCAGCAGGGTGGGTGACACAGGTGACACAGGTGACACAGGCCTGGAGCAGAGCACAGAGGGTTCCATGGGATCTGTGGGTTGGTTCCTTCTCCAGCAGGAATCCTGGGAGTGCCTTGGGCACCACCCAAGCCAGGACAGGGATGGCAGCTGAGTTTTCTTCCTGGATCTCTGTGGCTGGAGGTGAAGGGAGGCACAAGAGCTCCAAGGAGCACCAAATCCTGGTCCCTCTGCAGGAAAGGATCTGATCAAAGCAGGGAGATGAAAAGCTTCTACTTGAACTTCCTCCTCTCTCTCTTTCACCAGAGATATAAACAATGGGGGAGAGGTAATTAGGAAATTAATTAAGGCTGCTGCCCCTCCAGCAATCACTCATTTACAGTCTCCAGAGGCCCCAGCACTCTGCTGTGTGCTGGGGCAGAAGCTGGAGCTGCCCAACTCCCAGCTGCAAAACATCTGGGTTACTGTGCTCCTGGATTCCAGGACATACACTGTGTTTGGCTCCTACGAGAAGCTACTGGATGTTCCTCTCACCCTCTGAGCATTCCTGCCCTTCTCCAGGCTCTCCCTGTGCTGCCAGTCCCTCAGCAGGACACACCCTGTCCCACACAAAGCAGAAATCCCAAAACACCCCCAAGGGGCTTTCAGTCCCTCCCCAGAGGATGAGGAGGCCGAGCCAGCCCCCAGAGGCTGCACAGAGGCTGCCATGGAAGACACAGCCAGGAATCCACAGCACAACTGCACCTGGTCCTAAACCTCCCCAAGACTGCCCAGGGTGAGGCACAGAGCTGAATGAACCCTGCAGAGGGAGGGAGCAGCCCCTGAGCCCCTCCCCAAACACTCCCAGCCCTGCTGGACAGGAGGAGGCAGCAGCAGAGCCCAGGAGGGCACAGGGACCTCCCTGCCCCAAAGCCAGAGCAGCTCCTTGTGACCCTGGGGGCTCACAGGGGCTCCTGCCAGTGCAGGGAGAGACTCACCAGGGAGCACCAGAAGGGATTTAAAGACACTGCTGCCCCTCTGAGCACCAGGGTCAGCAGGGAGGTGTTTTCCAAAGCCTGAATGGGATTTTTTTTCCAGTCATTTTGCTGTTGCAATCCCCTTTCTACTGTAGTTATTTTAATGGGTGCTTGGCCCAGCCTGAACTCAGACCAGCCTGATTTCTACTTAAATGGACCCTCCTTCTCCTCCTCACTTTATGCACTTGAATAAATAAGTTTTTACAGGTTCATTGTGCATTATACAAACTAAAAACAAAGGAAATAAAGCATAGGAAACTCAGAAGTTTTCATCACAGCTCTATAAAATCAGCCCTTCCTGCACACACGACACCGAGTCACGACGCAGGTCCCTGCCCCAGGGGGGCAGTGACAGCACAGGCAGCCAGGTCAGGGTGTTTTTGTGAACTACCATTCAAGAACCTACTCAAAAGCAAAGGAACACAAAAGCAAAATGCACCTTGTTAATCCATGTACACGGCCAAGCCGGGTCAGAGTCAAGTATCAAAACCCTACCAACGAAACAAGTCGTGCTTGGAAGGAAAGAACAACGAGCTGAGCAAAGTCTGCAGCCTGCAGCAGGACAGAAACACAACGTTCAATCTTCCCAAAACTGGGAAAAGGGCTGCACCAGCACCAGCCAGCACACACCCTGCTCAAACACCAAGGCCAGCCCCAAGGAGCGAGTTACCAGACCAGCTACCAAAATTCACAGTGACCCCAGCGCCACCAGCAACTGCAAATGGCCCAGGGAAGGAGCTTGGATGGGGCAGGACTTGGGATTTCTCCTGTTCCAGCTGTGCCTGCGTGGGCTGTGCCTGCCCAGGCTGCTCCAGAGGGGAGCACAGAGCCCTCGTTAGTCACAAACTCAATTAAAACCCACCCAGTTAAAAAGGGCCCGGCTCAGTCCGAACCAAACCCCGGGGGGAGAATTCCTTCCCCTGTCAGCCCCGGCTGCCAACCAAGAGGATTTTGGGATATGAACACAGTCAGGGGAATAAATAATCTGCAGACCTTTAAAAACTGGGTTTGGCATTGGTCAACCCCCAAAATCAGCACCAAGGATTCAAACCAGAGGCACAGTTCTGACGGACAAAATAGCACCGAGGAGGCTCTTTTACATCTCTGCTGGTGTGCCAGTCCTTTAGTATTCAGAGAATTTAATAATAATAACTTGTATTTATGAATCTAGGTGGAATAAAATAAGTCAAAATTGTTTTCACTTTAAAAAAAAGATAAATACTTTTATCTAAACTATCAACAATACAAACTGGAGCTTTAAGCATTTCTTTTGCCTTTTTTTTTTCCTTTTTTCTTTTTTTTTTTGTTTTTAGTCAGATTCACAGTAAATGTTTGCTCTGTTGTTTAGGTCTTTTTTATGGTTTTTATTTTGTCCAGTAGTAAGAGTAGAAACCCCTGCACAGGCCAGGTGAGCACCTTTCAGTGGAAGCCGAGTGAAGTTGGTCCACGTTGTCCTTGCATAGGTCACATTGGGTTGAGGTAGAAATCCTAGTTACCTGCACAACAGGAGGAGAGGAAGAGACTCATCTAAATAAAAGGCAAAAATCTGTTGTGTTCTTAGATGTGTCACTCATTCCTACATTGCTCCAAGACCTCCTCAGATGAAGCAAATCTTGACCCAATCCCAATTAGAGGACAGGATGGATGTTCCAAGGGACGTGTGCCCCCTCCAAATGCTGCAGTT
Organism: Fringilla coelebs; assembly: GCF_963513975.1. Taxonomy (NCBI): domain Eukaryota; kingdom Metazoa; phylum Chordata; class Aves; order Passeriformes; family Fringillidae; genus Fringilla; species Fringilla coelebs. The sequence goes on along the minus strand of NC_140050.1, from coordinate 3,679,669 downwards.
TTTCAAGCTGTGGCTGTGTTGAACTCTGTCCTATGGGACTGAAATCAAGTGAGGGGGAAAGAGTAAAAAAGGTATTTCCCCCCTCAGTATTTCACCTTTTTATAGTAAAAGTTAATCTGCTTTGAGATTTGTTATTATTGTGGAGGAGGGACATTATGAATCAGAGAAAGGTTTGGTTGGGAGGGATCTCAAAGCCCATCCAGAGCCACCCCTGCCATGGCAGGGACACCTCCCACTGTCCCAGGCTGCTCCCAGCCCTGTCCAGCCTGGCCTTGGGCACTGCCAGGGATCCAGGGGCAGCCACAGCTGCTCTGGGCACCCTGTGCCAGGGCCTGCCCACCCTGCCAGGGAACAATTCCTGCCCAAGATCCCATCCAGCCCTGCCCTCTGGCACTGGCAGCCATTCCCTGTGTCCTGTCCCTCCATCCTTGTCCCCAGTCCCTCTCCAGCTCTCCTGGAGCCCCTTTGTGCCCTGCCAGGGGCTCTGAGCTCTCCCTGGAGCCTTCTCCTCTCCAGGTGAGCACCCCCAGCTCTCCCAGCAAAGCAAAGCAGATTATTTCAGTCCCCAGTTCCTGCTTCCAGCCCTGGTTCCCAAGGACTGAACACATCTGAGCCCATTTCTGTTCTCACTGAAATCAAGGGCACTGCTCCAACACCTTGGCTTCAGTCACAGGGCTTGGGATCACAACCAGCTCTGGTGCCATCAGTTCTGCTCCTGTGCTCCACAACCCAGCTTTGACACCCAGCTACTCTTCTACAAGTTCTTTTTGTGCTTTGTCTCTATTTTAGTATTTTTCAGTGACAGGGACTGTCCCACCTGATGAATCCTAGTCCAGCATGGTCTCAGTTCCAGGTAATTTCAACAAGAGACTCTCACACTGTCCTCACACACAGACCCTCCTCATCATCCCCATCTTCCTTCATCCCCATCCTCTCTCCTTTTGGGATTTTCCAAGCCCACCTCTCTGCTGGCACACAAAGCCCTTCCTCAGCCTCCCTTTCCTGCAGGGAAGGACCTGGCAATACTTACGTGCCTCCCAAAAGCCTAACCAGGGGTTTGTGGTGTCTGAGGAGGAATTTGATGAGGAAGACACTACACACAATGCACAGAGGCTCTCTCAGGTGTGTTGTAATCGAGTTTTATAAGCAGCAAAGTGTGTTCAACCACGTTTGTAGCTTTGGTACCAGTGGACAGCAACAACATCACAGACCTACAAGGAAAGCAGGGAGCCAGCTCTGGGGCTGGACACACTGGATGCACTTGGCAAGCACGAGTTGGTACAGCAGGATTGCCACAGAGTGTTTGCATGAACCACAGGACCCAGCTCTGTGGTGGTACAGTTTATTCTAGAGACAGTTCAATAAATACCTGCTGCAGGAGAAATGCACACAGCCTCCAGAGCCCTCCTCTCCTACAGCCTTTGTGGAGAGTGGAGCCCACTTCCCTCTGCACATTCCCTGTGCCCCCAGGGCTTGTGAGCAAAAATAAAACATCTGCTGGGGCTGTTCCTGCTGGCCCTGGCAGCAAGTCCAGCACAGGGAAGTGACAGGGAGTCACAGCCCTTCTCTGCCACCTGTGGCTGTGTTTCCAGTGATGCAGGGACACTGACTGCACTGCAGGCCCAGGGAATTTGCTCTCCAAGCAAAGCTGAAGCTTATAACCTAGAGATTCTTAACTTTATGACTATGTAGAGCAGCTGTTGCTGACTGGCAGTTTTTACTGACCACCACATTGTCACACAGAGTCACAAAGAGGCACCTGTGGGCACCTCAACGCTACAGACAAGGGCTGGTTTGGGATGAACAGGCTGTGCAAGAGGGGAGGGGGATCAGATGGGCAACACCCACTTCCAAAAACTGTATAAAACCACATGGAAAACAGACATGTTCTCCTGTTCCTACCTCCAGAAAGAACATTTTCTCTTTCTATGAAGAGACTTCAGCCTGAACATAACCCTGAGCCAGAGCAGAGTTACCCCTGTGAGCACTCCTTGTCGAGAAATCCTGACTCCCAGAACAGAGAGCACCAACACTTCCCATCCTCTGCCACCAGCTGGTTTGCTCCCCACATTTTGGAGATTCCTCTGCCCATTTTAGAGGTTTCTCTGCCCCATTTTAGGGCTCACTTTCCCCGTTTCAGAGGTTCCTGTTTAACAGAGCCTGGCCCCAACCTCTCTCTGCAAAGGAAGAAGCGTCAGTGAGCATCTCGCACGCAAACTCCTCTGGTTTTGTGTCTGGCCTTACCTTACAAAACAAGAACTGTTAGCTAAGCAAGCTCTTTATCGTGGCTTAACCCCCGAAAGGTGCGAAGCATAAGGAGGCTGCATGCCAAGGGTCACCCACATAGCGGCCGTGCCAGCGGCGTTGGGCTGCGGGAGCACGCGGGGCAGGGGCGGGTGGTGCACGGTAAAGGAGGGGCGGGAGGGTTTGTGCTGGAGAGAAGCCAGTTTGAGAGACAAAGAAGAGTTAGACTGGACAGGAGCAGAGGAGGAGGAGGGCAGGAACGTCTCGCCAGGAGGGATGGAGGGCAGGTTCTGCAGGAGAGCAGGCTCGGAGTTAGAAGCGAGTAAAGGAGGAGGGGGAGGCAAGGACACGTTAGGAGGGGGTGGAGGGGGATGGAAGACAGATTGCACTGGAGCTCTGTTGAGGTGCTGAGCAGGTCTAGTCTCACTAGATGTTACTAAATTAGAGGAAGAGGGTGGGAAGGATGAGGATGAGGTGCTGGCAACAGCCTGCAGAGGGTTTAAGCTTAGCACGGTGCTGCTAGAGACAGCACTGCTGCTGAAACTGGCTCCAAACTGATGAGGAGAGGAGGCAGAAGGCACCGCATGGTTAAAAATACCTGCAAACAGGAGAGAAAAACTCAGCTTCAACAGATGGGCTTTGTACAGTCTCAAGTGACAAGAGAAACAAAACAAAAAAGAAAACAAACAAAAAAAAGAAAACAAACAAACAAAAGCAAAATTATAATAAGTTACAGCCCCATACAAAAATATGCAGCGTGAGAAGGCAGCAAGCAATGAAGAGATAATGGTGCAGGCCAGGAGGTACAAAAGGTTCCACTTACCTTTCCTACTGCCAACCTCTAAAGGCCACGAGGAAAAATGGTCAGACCCAAGAACTGTCACTTCTATACCACACAGGCAGAGTTTTGATGAGATTAGAAGTGATCTTTAGAGTTGCTTATCTGAAGACTCAAAGTGCTGCTCTTCCCTCCCCACCCTCCTGCTCCCCCACTTACAGGGCAGCAGAGGGGAGGTGTAATTCCAGCAAATCTACGTGCTGAGAGATGTGAGAGTTAGGATTTCCCGACATGGTGCCTGAATGATTATGGACAGGTAAGAAAAACTGCCCTAGACACTTAGAAATGGCAGGTTCAGCCTATCTTCTGGTCCTGCCAGCTTGTCCCCGGTGTGGGCCACAGAAGCCAAGCCTGTGCAGAATCCCAGAAGTGCAAGGTGCATATGGCATTGCCCCTCCTGGCCAAGAAATGCTCTTCGTGTCCATTCAAGGGCCAGAATGCTACAGAACTCCCAACACCAGCTCCTCTGATGTTCTGCTCCTCCTGGATCATGCTAAATCCATTCAAGGCCTAAACTCAACTTTTACTCCAGTTGACAAGTTAGAGATCCTTAACATGGTACCAGGACAAGTCAAATCTGTTACCTGCAGGCAGACCTAAGTTGGTTCCAACACAGCAACATCTGAACAAGCAAACATTATCAATCACAAAGTCTGGGTGTATTGTTTCATTAAGGTGGTACAACAAGCTCATCTAGCAGACAAAGCTCATGAGATTTCACTGTAGGGAACTGAAATCATCCTAGCAATTCCAAGAGAGAAAGAGAGAGAGAGAGAAAGGAGACCGGTTATGTGGGACAGATCTGCTTCGCATCCTGTAGAAATGAAAGGGTTTCACCCCTGGAGAGGCAGCGTCAGACTTTCCTTTAGGCCCTGTCTTATACCAGAGAAAGAGTTCTGCCTACCTCCAACTGTTCCACCTGTAACCCCAGGAGAGAAGTTCCCCATAGTGTGAGAATTAGTCAGTCTGGTTGCAGCTGATGACACGTGGACCAGACTGGCAGCAGCTGGCATTGAATTAAATAAGGACTGCAATACTGAGGAATTTGTCACCGAGTTGAGGTTTGCTTGCAAGGCCATGGGGCCGAGGGGGAACTGTGATCCAGTGGTCAGAGTGTTGAGGAAGGGATGGTGCGTCGGGACAGACGGCGCTGGGTTCCCTGCTGAGGAAACAGCAGTAGAAAGGCTTTTACCATTCAGAAGGCCACCAGACGAAACAGCAGCAGAAATGAAAAGGTTGTGGCCGTTTTTGAACTCCACGTCTCGGTCCCTTCCCTTGCCGACCTTCCCGTTGTGCTGCACAGAGTTTTTCTCCGCGGCCCCCCCGGCTCGGGCGCTCAGCTCGCTGAGCTCCTTGCCCTTCACCCCCGGCCGGCTCAGCTCTTCTCCCTTGGTGCCCAGAGCTTCCAGCTGCCTCTTGTTCAGGAACAGGTTGGTGTCTGACACCCCCAGGTCCTTGCCTCGCTGCGAGGGGAAGCCCAGGGAGCAGTTGGGAGCCGAGCCATCCCCAGCCTTGTGAGGGTGAGCGGCGCCGTCCATGAAGCCGTGCAGGCCCAGCTCGGAGGACAGGCCCCCGTTGTAGCTGAAGCCATTGGGGGCGTTTGTGCCGGGGCTCAGCCCGTCCGAGGGCACTGCCAGGCTCTTCCTGGGGTGTCCTGGCACCTTGGTGTCCATGGGCAGCCCGTCCTCGGAGGGCGGCCTGAAGGCAAACAGGGAGTTCTGGCTCAGGGCTGACACGGCCTGCAAGGGGCTGTCGGTGGTTTTGGTCAGGTTGATGTCAGATATCGGTGAAAAAGTCGATTTCCATTTGCTGCTGTTCATGTTCTCGTTGCTTTGTGCTTGTTTCCTCCCCGATATGCTGCCACCTGGTTGGGGGGGGGAAGTTTACAAATGTCAATAAATAGCATTGACTCAATCTGCCCCTTGAGAGCAGGGTTTTATAGAATCATAAAGTCCTTAAGGCTGGAAGACACCCTCAGGATCATCATCCAATCATCACCAGCACCCCCACGGTGGTTATCACTAAACCATGTCCCCAAGTGCCCCATCCATTGGTTTTTTGAACACTTCCAGGGATGTGTTTTGAACACTTCCACCACTGCCCTGGGCTGCCCCTTCCAATGACAACCCCTGTAGTGAAGAAATTCTCACAATATCAAATCTAAACCTTTCCTGGCACAGCTTGAGGCTGTTTTTCCCCATCCTGTGCCTTGTTTCCTGAGAGCAGAGCCTGATTCCCCATGGCTGTCCCCTCCTATCAGGGAGTTGTGGAGAGTAAGGACTCCCTGAGCCTCCTTTTCTCCAGGCTGAGCTCCCCCAGCTCCCTCAGCTGCTCCTGGTGATTCAGACCCTTCTCTGGGCAGCACCCACGTTTTTTATCCTTCAAAACCCACCTTTTATCAGTCTGTAATTCTATTTCTGAACCAAAGAAATATTTGTGAAGTCACCTAAAAGTCCTTAAAATTTACTTTAACACTCTGGAAAAGTCTGAGAACACTGATCTGGTTTTTCCCCCTATATTTGTACTACAGATCCCTTCTCAAACCCTGAGTCAGTGAAAAAACTGGTCAGACCTTTGGTGACCTGTCACTACAGAAAGAAGTGACCCAAAACCTGTAATTAGCAGCCACCTGGCTTAATGATGATTAAGAATGACACTTGGTCCAGCAGCAGAGAGAAACATCCCACTGACTGTCAGGCTCACCCATGCCCAGGCCCAGGCACTGCCACCAACAATTCCCATTCCTCACACGTACCATTTTCAACAGTCTTCTGTGGAGATTTGCTTTCCAATGATATTGTTGCAATTTTCCTCTCAATTCTAGTGGGAAAATAGAAAGGTTATAGCACCTATAGCAAACCTTCTGTGGCACATTTCCCCTCACAATCTATACTCCTCATGATCAGGTCTTATCAGAGAGAGTGTAAAAAACAACTCAGTCCCACAGTTTTGTGTCACTAAAGGAATTTATAAACATCCAAAAAGCCACCATAAACTTTAGGCAGGAGCTATTACAGAATTACTGATTTTTGACAGGATTAGTGCACGTTCAGAGAACTTTGTTGTTTTCTTTCAAAACAAGAAGCAGAACCACATTACTGTAGTGTTTATTTTTCTCAGAACCATAGGATGATTTGGCTTGGGATGGACCTTAAAGCTCATCTCATCCCACCCCTGCCATGGCAGGGACACCTCCCACTGTCCCAGGCTGCTCCCAGCCCTGTCCAGCCTGGCCCTGGACACTGCCAGGGATCCAGGGGCAGCCACAGCTGCTCTGGGCACCCTGTGCCAGGGCCCTCCCAGGGGCTCCTGCCCTCCCTGGGCTGGCCCCCTCCTGTCCCTGGCTGCAGCCCCTGATGTTGTGCCTTCTCCCACTCCTGGCTGAATCAAGGGGAGCAGAGGGGCAAACCAGGCTGGTTTGGGGGCTGCCAGCAGCACCTTCCTGCATTAGCAGAGCAAACAGAAACCCCACAGCTGCCGGGATGGGAAAATGAGCTGGGAAATGCTGGCCCCACTGGTCAAGTGGAATAAATCATCAGCTGTGGGGAATAAATCCCAGAATATCCTCAGTGGGAAGGGACCCTCAGGGATGATCAGCCCAGCCCCTGTCCCTGCACAGCCACCCCAACACCCCCACCCTGAGCAGCCCTGAGAGCTCCTGCAGCTCTGGCAGCCTTGGCACCATTCCCTGGGGAGCCTGGGCAGTGCCCAGCAGCCTCGGGGGGAAGAACCTTTCCCTGAGCTCCATGCCAAGCCCTGGCACAGCTCCAGCCCTTCCTGGCCCCCTGTCCCTGTCCCAGAGCAGAGCTCAGCCCCTGCCCCTGTGCCTGCCCTGGGCAGGAGCTGCAGCCCCCGAGGAGCCTCCCCTCAGTCTCCTCCATTTCTCAGTCATTTCTCCAGCAGTTATCTCCAAGGCCAGACCCTGCCAGCTTTGCAAACACAGCAGCAGCAACAGCAGGTTCCCACATTCTACTGCCTGAATACCTTCCCTGTTCACAGCTTCAGCCACATAAGAGGTTTGGGTTAATGGGATAGGCCTTTAAGCAAGGAGAACAAAGAGGCTTTAAACACACCCCTCCTGCTGAGAGCAGCGTTATCAGCCCTGAGAGAAACCCTGGCCTGAAACTGTGCCTGTGCATTCACCTGCTGCTATTGTGCTCATCCTCAGAGCCCTGCTCGTCATCCGATGTCAGGGGGGAGTAATGGACACCGTTGCTCTGAACGAGGGGCTTCTCTTTTTTCAGCACTGGGGGCTGGTCATTGTCCTGGTAAGGAACAGGAGAGTTCTTCAGGGAGTTTTCAGGAGAGGAAATGGCTGTTATTTCTAAAGGCTGGTTAATGTTATTGACCTGGGTGAAAAGGAAAGAAAGTAGTTACACATGAGAGTATCCCTGGAAAGGCATTTTGTTAAGGATTTTAATGCAGGTTTAACGTGCTCTGGGACATTCAACAGCTGCTGATTTAGCACTGCTGCTGCTGTCTTCCACCTCCTGCATCAGAATCTGGGGTGAAAGCTTAAATGTAACTTGGAAAAATAGCTAATTTTCATTCTTTGATTTCATGTTTGACATCAGAAATGACGACCTGGGATAAACCTTTTCTTCTCAAACTACACTGCAGGATCACATGCACACAACTCTCTAGCTGGCTTCATTAGCAAGAATGCCATATGCTTCTGGCACTCCTCTGCTGTTTAGTCAATCTTAGCTTAAACTATTTTCAAAATATTGAATCTACATCCTCAAAAATCAACTTCACTGCAGAAACAAGCTCTTTGTCGTGAGGGAGGAGATTATTTTTAATTTTTAATGCTCTGACAGCAAAGAGCTCTTTGAAGACATTCTGCTTTTACACAAACTGTTCACCAACCTAGTGAAAACAAGAGGCAGGAGAATTGCTGCACAGAGCCTCCATGGCAATTCCAGCTCCAGTCTGGGAGCCTGGAGCTTATCCCTTGTGGAATCCTCTGGTTCCTTCCCCCTCAGGGAAATCCCCAGAGCCTTGCCTTGGAGAGACTTACCATAGTCTTTCCATAGTCTTACCATAGAGTTTACCCCACCTGGGTGGACAGAAAAGACTTCCCTATGGAGTCTTGCCCAACACTGATTCCTCCCCGTTCCTTGCCCCATATGTCCCAGCTTCCCCTGGTTTCTCCTTGGTTGTGGTACCCCTGGTGGCCAGCCCCACCTTCCCTGAAAGCCAAAGCCCTTTGTGCCACCTCTATGCCTTCCCCTACTTAACCTTGTGCACAGAACATGATTTGTCTTTTGTCTCTGGTTCCCCTTCAGTGTTCTAAAATAAACCTTGCTTGAACTCACCATATCTTATAGATACATATTATAATATTGGCTTTTCACAAATATGAAATTGGATTTTATATATGTGGTATTAAAGTAACTTTGTTATAAAGATATAGCTTTTATTTCTGTTATTAATTAAGCTTAGATATAGTAGTGGAATAGCTGATATAAGGGTGCTTGTGTTGAAATGCCTGCTTGGATGGGATAACATCCAATGAACACAGGATGAGGACACCTGTACAGATCTGCCAACTATCAGCATCTGCTGTCTGAAGTGTGGACCAAGACCCAAAAACTGGAAGTGATAAAGGAAAGGAACCAAAACCACAGCCAAGACACACACATGCTCTCAAAAGGAGGACCCAAGGAGGGGCCATGTAAAATAATTCCTGGAATATGTAAACTAGTTATGGATATGCATAAGGATCTATGAATATGCAACAGGCTGATCTAAGGAAAAAGGTATTTAAGGGGTATCCCCAAAGGTTGAGTGCCAAGATGCACCTGGCTGTAATAACCTTTGCTCTATGGTCCTTGTCTCCTAATGGTCCTTGATTAAACTTCTTAAACTTTCACAGGAGAGTGAAGGTGTTTTCCACACCCTACAAAATGCCCTTCTGCCTCTCTTTGCTGAGCTTGCCATGGTGAGTGTGCTGTGTGTGGACTTGCCTGCCTTGCCTGAATGTTCACCCAAACAGCTTTTGCATTGGAGATGCTTACTGGGGAACTATAGCAATGTGCCCCCTGTTGACTGAGTGACAAAGCTATCCTTGGTCCCCTCAAAAAGGAAATAAGCCCAGAAGTTTCTCTCCTCAATTAGGTGAAAAGGCATCTCATAGGACCTGGGGGACTTCACCTCAAACTTAGGGATAGGACAGGAGCCAAAAAGTCCCACCTAAGCAATTAACTAGAAAAAGAAGAGAACAAAGAAATGAATGGCTTTTGTGAGGTGTTTTAGCAGGAGCGAGAACCTCTTGCACCTGGCTTGGTTTTTCTCTGTAAAGAGTTTGTTATTTTGCCTTTTATTAAACCTTTTTGTTTCCAACACTACCACAGAAGCCATCCTGCTGATTTTATACCTTCTGAGGTAGCTGAGCTATCTTGGGTGTGAAATAAATCTCCAAGAGCTTATGAGACCTGGCTCAAGGAGATATTTCAGGGATATCCCGTATTTCAGGGAACAGGTAACAGCAACCACCCTCTAAACCAACACTTTTTGTTTCCAACACTACCACAGAAGCCATCCTACTGATTTTATGCCTTCTAATGTAGCTGAGCTATCTTGGGTGTGAAATAGATCTCCAAGAGTTTATGAGACTCGAGGAGACCCATATTTCAGGGAACAGGTAACAGCCACCACCCTCTAAACACTTTTTGATTCCAACACTACCGCAGCAGCCATCCTGCTGATTTTATGCCTTCTAAGGAAGCTGAGCTATTTTTCAGGGATATCCCATATTTCAGGGAACAGGTAACAGCAACCACCCTCTGAACCAACACTTTTTGTTTCCAACACTACCACAAATCCTGTTGATTTTATGCCTTCTAAGGCAGCTGAGCTATCCTGGGTGTGAAATAAATCTCCAAGAGCAAGACGAGACCTGGCTCGAGGACACCCCTATTTCAGGGAACAGGTAACAGCCACGGCCCACGCTGCGATCCCAACTCCCAGAGCTCTCCCAAAGCCCAGCTGATGCCCTTACCATGGAGTTGATGTTGAGGGGTGAGCCCGAGGGCTGCGTGAAGAGCCCGGCCAGCGAGGGCAGGGCTTTGCGTTTCGGGGAGACGGCGCCGTTCCCGCTGGCACTGCCCGTGTTGGATCTCTTCCGCCGGCCCCGCTTCTTCCCGTCCTGCCCGTGGGCCTGGCAGCTGCCGGCCACGGGGCTGTGCTTGCTGCAAGGGGATTGTTTTACATGTCCTGTATTAGGAGAGATTGTAAAGATGATTCTCCTCTTGGCCTCGTTCTCAGGATCTGAAAACGCTGCATCACACTGCGGGTCCCCCTTTGTTCCTTCGGCAAAGATCTTCTGAGCCTCTGCACTCTGCAGTCCCCCTGCCAGGCTCTGGGCCGGGCCACCTAAGCGGGGGCTCGAGTGCTGCTGAGCAGGGGAGTTCTGCCCAGAGTTCCTCATCATTAGCAAAGGATGTTGTGGAGTGGAACTCCGAGACCCTACAGAGTTAAAGAGACTCCCAGAGTCGTCCAGAGCTGCCTGATCAACACTATGGTTAAGATGGGCTGGGCTGTTTGTAAGATTTCCATTGACTGCCACGGAGCCAGAAGAGTAAGAAAAACCTGTTGAGAGGGAAAGTATAGATCATTGCTGGGGCTGAGCAAGAGAGAGGTCACTGAGAACAGGGCTGGGAGGGCCAGGAGGGAATCCAGCTCTGCCTGGAGGACAGCCAGTGGCCCTGGATCACACGGGAAACGCAGGGCTGATTTTCCATGGGGCAGTGAGAACGTGGCTCTCTGGGTGTTGAGGTGCCAGTTGGAGGTTAGGGATTTCCACTGCTCCCTTGCCAGTTCAGGAAAATTCACCTGGTATATGGAGGTACCCACAGAACTTGTGCTCCTCCCAGTTTTACATGGAATTCAAGCTACAGCTTTGTTTAAACTATTATTCCTTTTGAAATCAGGGCTCCTCTACTCTCAACTCCTTCCTTTCATCAAGGAAATGGATGGCTAAACTCAGTCCTTCTCTTCCCCAAAAAGAGAAGGACTTTGCCATCCACACAGCCCACCTCCTCCAAATTCAACAAAAGGCTGGGAGTGACAGGGGACCTTCAAAGACATAGTGGCAGAAAAATTCCACAAGGGAGGAATCTTGGGAAGGGAATTCAGTATTTGTTATGGGCTATCAGAAATGGGCTTAGTGCTCTAGGATGGCCTGGGCTATCTAAATGAAAAGGGCAGAAGGGAACAACAAGGTTTTTTTAAATACTTCATTTGCTTTATAGATAAATGCAGCCAAGCCCTTTGCAAAACAGATACTGAAACAACCCAAGCCCCTCGGGTGGTAAACCCTGAGACCAAAAGCACTCTCTGGTGAGGGATCAGCTGTAGAACCTACTTTTCCTGGCCCACAACATTCCCAGGGTAGCTAAAGACCATGATTTCCACAGATGAGTGAGTCAGAAGCAATGTCTGCACCTAAAGGGATCCTCATCCTCTCCCATTTGAGCTTTTCCCACCCAGGTTGTTGTGCCTTTACAGCTGCTCACGAGACACCTCCATAACCTGCCCCCAAAAATTCATTCTGCTATTTAAAGACCCTGTAAAATAAAACTTTTAGAGCCAGATCACCAGCTGCTGACACTCTGCAGGTTTGCCACACTATAAACCTGTGGGAATCTCTGGATCCCCACAGAATTCCCAGAAGCAATTGTTTATTTACAAGTAAAGGCACATCAATCCAACCCTTTATGCCAGATGCACCCAAGCTGGAGGCACATCAGAGCATCATCCATGAGTTTCTGGTCTCACCCACAGTTATCCAGCACTCCAGGGCCTGCAGCACCTGGCAAGAAGTGCTTGGAAAACTCATCTGGGGGCATTTGGGTGCTGCCCTAATACAGGGGCAGCTGAGCACAGGTGAGGCTGTTACCTGAGGTAGCCAAAGCCAGAGGCTTGTTTCCAGCAGCATTGCTTATGCCATTATGAGAACTAGCACCAATCTGCTTTTCAAGTGTTGATGAGTCTCTGCTCTGGTGAACTGGGCTGGGTGTGCTTCTCTGGGGAGAGAAAAAGGCATTTCAGGAAACAGCATCGGAAATCTCCAGCTTAAACCAAATTCACATGCATTAGAACATCTGCCTGGGAAGTGGCACTGCTTCCTGTAGGCCCCAGAATCAGCTTGTTTTGAGAAAAGCATGGGTCAGCACGTTTTGGCCCCAAATGTAGTGAGTAATTATGCTGCAGTGGTATCTCACACACAGCAGGCACCCTGCAGAGAGGGAGGCTCCTCATCACAGCATGCTCAGACTCAGGACAGCTCTGGCAGGAGCAGGAATGCCTCAGCCCACTGCTGCAGCACAGAGGGGACTGATGGTTGTATCATGTCCCCAGCCTGTGCCCACAAAGCTCCCCAAAACAGCCCCAAAGGGAACATCAAGTGCATCAGGCCATGTTCTCTGGGACATTCTCTGAGGATGTTCTCCTAAACATGGAAAACACCTGTGAAGTGGCAGCCTGAACAAACAGGGAGGTGCCACCAAGGGCTGGCACTGCCCTAAGGACACCCAGAGCTGAGCAGACTCTGGTTCTGCTACAGCCAGAAGTCTTCAGCTGGAAAAATGCAATGGGTTCAATTCTGTGAAGCAACTCCAGCTTTCCCAAAATGGGAGTGAAAGACAAGCCATGGATGGATTCTAACCCAGAGCTCTCAGCAAAAGCAGCAAATGCCTCTCAGTTCTCTGCTGCAGCACTTCTGTGACAAATGGTGTGAGGAACTGCACCAGGGCTTTTTGAACTCCTCCTCCACTCAGAGAGGGAAGGACTTGTCACATCTCAAAAAGAGATGGCCCCAGCTTTCTGCTACAGAGCAGTCACTCACATGTGAGGCATCCCAGCCCCAAGGGGCTGCTCAAGCTCACCCTGCACACGTGAGGAGAAGGGGCAGCTTTGAGGTGACTGAAGCAGAATTCTCTCCCAGGTCCCCAAGAACAAATTGACACATGCAATTCTCTGCTTCCACTGCCACAAACACACATTCCAGATTAAGCTCTCCTGAAGCATTTACTTTACTCTCCTTTGTGGCTGAACCCCCTCCACCCCACAGAGAAAGGAGACGAAAAATCTACAGGATCATCCCCCAACAGCCACCCCGAGGAGCAGAGCTCCAGGATGAGCAGCCCATGGAGGATCCTGGGGCACAGCACCCCATTCCTGCCCACTGGGATTTGATTTAGGGATGGAAATTGACAATCCCTTACTCACCACCTTCTCAACACGGCTAGGTAGGACTACGCTGGCCAGAGGGATACTAACAGGGAGTTTATTGGGCTGCACTGTGCTCAGAGGAATACTGATAGGGAGGCTGGTGATAGTTTCTCCATTACTCACTGAGGTTCTCTCTCTCAAAACCTGTAAAATCAAAAGAGAAAGCAAAGTTTTTACACAGGATATTGAAAAGGTTTTTAAGGTAATGATAATTTGCTTGTTTCTATGTGTGTGTCTTTCCCCCACTCCCTTTTTTTTTTTTTTTTAAGGAATTTTTAAAGGAATGACTGCACATCAGACAGGGCAGGCCTGGAGCAGCTTGGTTATCAGCACCAGGCTCCTGGGCAGCAACACCCCACAGCACAGAAATGGGTAAATTAAGGCCACTGCTGGCCCCCAGCATCAGGAAAAGGAAGCCTTAGGCAAGCTCATTTCCCTGTGTTTTGGTTAGAGCTCTGTGAAAAGCACTCAGATGTCAGATTTTGTATCTTGAGGCCCTCTGTAGCAGCCAGATGCATTTCCATGGCAACCTGCTACTGCAGGGCACCTGCTGCTCTGCGAGCCCCAATATGCTCCATGGCTGCACCAATTACATGGACCAGATTTTTCATTTCTTATTTTTATAACTATGAAAGAGCCTCCTTTCCCAGTTCAAGCAGATCAAACAGCATTCCCACTGCATTACTGGTGCTCAGAAAGAAGCACATCTTTCTTTCCCTCTGATTTATTTCATCACACCCACTGTAGTTTGTATCATTTCCCATTCCAAGCTGGTCACAGAAAGCAGCATTTCTGCATTTTCCAGCTTGGTCAACCGGGCATTTTCAGGCCATTTCTGCATTTTCCAGCCTGGCCAACCTGCCCTTTGTTGCCCCAGGATCAGCAGCAGATCCTTTACCTTCTCTCCTGCACTGGGTAAGGCCGCGGGGGAGGAGGGCCGAGTTTCCTGAGGACTCAGCTTTATGCCATTTGCAATTCCAGGGCTTGGATACGTAAGGCCATTCTCTTTGACATGCTCAGCTCTGGAAGAGAGATGTACAATGGTCAGGATGCAAAAGCCAGTGACAAGGAATTCCTGTACCACACTCAAGGCACTGTCCCGCCTTATTTACCCCATTAGCTTTCACAGCTCGTTTTTGTGAAACAGAACTTTTTAAAACAGATAAACCTCCACTTTGACAAATATCTTTTCCCAATGTAAATTACCAATTTGCAACACTACCTGTTGCAGTAAGGTAGAAAAATTATAAAGAAAGGCTTGCTCTCCTGGAATCAGTGGCTGGCCTTGTTGAGCTGGCACTTTGCAAGTTTCCATGTGAAAGCAATCCTGGTGTGAGCAGTTTGTTAATATATAATGTAATGTAATGTAATGTAATGTAATATATAATATATAATATATAATATATAATATATAATATATAATATATAATATATAATATATAATATATAATATATAATATATAATATATAATATATAATATATAATATATAATATATAATATATAATATATAATATAATCAGTTTGTTAATATAATCTATTCCTGGGTGACTAACAACCAGAACCTGTATAAACTGGTTTTAAATAGAAAAATGAAAACTATCTCTCACAAACAACTTTCCCTGCATATACACCCCAGGGGTCTGAATGCCCAATTAATACAGGGTAACAACTTGTTACTAACTAATAATAATAATTGGCAAGAAAACTACTAACCAATTGGAGCCACACACGAGGCCTGTATAAAAATGTATAAAACTGTATGAAAATGAGTTATGTGAACAAAAAAGGGGCTTTTCCCACCATGAAGAAAATGGAGTCCATGTGATTTATCCTGCTGTCCACCCTCCTTCCCCAGCCCTCTCACCTCTGTATCTCACTAGCTGTGGCTTTCCCATTGACTCCGTGGTCCTGATTCAAGTGTCTGCGCAGGGCGATTTTGGCAGGGGAGAACCTGGTGTAATCAGGGAGGGCCAGGCTGGTCACCTTGTCTGCCTTCTGCCTGCTGCTGTGGTTGGGGGTGCAGGGCACAATGTCTTGGTCCAGGTGGGAGTTGGGGTACTGGGGGGTGTTCTGCTTGGAGGAGGGCCGGCTGAAGGCGTGCTGCAGCTCGTAGGGGGTGGCGTGGCCGTTCATGGACAGCTCGGGGCTCATGCCGTTGATGTGGGGCATGGGGAACTTGGAGCACTCCAGCTCCAGCTGGAACCTGCCCTGCTCAGCCTCGGGGTCACGGCTCAGGTGGCTTTTGCTGTGCAGCTGCACTGGCAGGGGCTCCTCTGAGGGTGTGTAGGACTTGAGCTGCAGCAGCTCCTGCTGCCGCTGACTCTTCTCGAGTTCCACGATGCTGATCTTTAAATGAAGAGGAAAACAAAAATTAAAGACTACACCTAATAATTCTATCACATCGTGGAGTTTTGGTTCCAAATTCTTCTAAGGAAAGGTGTCTCTGCTTCTGGGAACAATGCAGAACAAGGGACTCTAAAGTTTTGAGAGAAAATTTCTGCTCTGAGCTTAAGACCAAAAGGCCCAGGTGAGGGGAGTGGTTCAGAGATCCTGAGAAAGAACACTTCAGATCTTAAAAACAAAAGGAAAATATCTCAAACTTACAGAGAGAGTCTGGAGCACCTCAGTACTGCACAGTCCCTCTGTGCCAAGGCATCCAGCAAAAGGCTGGAATAGCTCTGGAGCCAATCTCACAGGGAAAGAAAAGCTCTTCACACAAAGGAGTCCAATTTCTTGTCACTATGAGAAATGTAACTCTGGGGGAAATGATTCCCACCCTGTCCCTGGAAGTATCCAAGGCAAGGTTGGAAGGGGCTTGGAGCAACCTGGAATGGTGGAAGGTGTCCCTGCCCATGGCAGGGGTGGAATGAGATGAGCTTTAAGATCTCTTTCAAGCCAAACCAGTCTGGGACCCTGTGATTCCCAAAGTGAGACATCAGAGCACATATGAAAATCATCAGCTAGTGAATTTTAATTTTATGCAATGATAAACCATGATTCCTCTTTCCACAGCATCACCAAGGAATCAGGTCATGGTATCTACTGCCTTTAAAGTTATCTACATCATTATTTATTAAAATCCTCTAATAGACAGCTCAATTTCTGGGGGAATAAAAAAAGAAAAAACAAAACAGCAACACCTGGCTCATCCTTTCCCATCATATTTAGTGTAACACCCATAACTGGCCCATTGCCCAAGAGCTACCCCAAACTGGTCACTCTGCATTTGTTTTTTGATCCCTACCTGCAGTTCCAAACAGGTCACTGCATTTGTTTTTTGATCCCTACCTGCAGTTCCAAACAGGTCACCGCATTTGTTTTTTGATCTTTACCTGCAGCTCCAAACAGTGCTTTTGCTTCTCAGAAATCTGATTCTTCAAGGCCTGCTTCTCTTTCAGCAAGTTCTCCAGTGACAGCGTTGACCAATCCAGCTTCAGTTCTTCACAGCGAGCCTTCAGCTGCAGGGACACACAGGGACAGGGACACAGAGGTCAGAACAGAGCACTCAGCCCTGCACACCACCTGGGTCCCAGCTGAAAGCACGAACTTGGCACTGAGTGTGCAAGAACCCCTCATCCCCCTGAGCCTCCCAGCTTCGTGCTAGGCAGTGTGGCACGTTCTAAAATAGTGTTATCAGCCACCCTCACTGCTTCACATCCAGATATTCCCCTCACCCACCTCCTGAGGAGGCTCAGCCTGGAGCAGAGGAGGCTCAGGGGGGATCTTGTGGCTCTGCACAGCTCCTGACAGGAGGGGACAGCCAGGGGGATTGGGCTCTGCTCCAGGGAACAGGGACAGGAGCAGAGGGAACGGCCTCAGCTTGTGCCAGGAGAGGTTTAGATTGGTAAAATCTCCTCACTGAAGGTGGTCAGGCATTGGAACAGATTTTCAGGGCAGTGGTGGAGTCCCCACCCCTGGCAGTGTTCAAACAACAAGTGGCTGTGACACTTGAGGATGTGGTGTTTTGGTGCTGCTGTTTGATGGTTGCAGTTGCAGATCTCATAGATCTTTTCCCACATTACCATTTCCATGATTCTCCAGGTCTGAGTTACCAAGATGAGCAGCACAGAGCAAGCCCTGCACAAACTCCCTGCCCAGCCAGATCCAGGCCCAGTGACATCCAGAGCTGTTTGGGGACACAGCTGAGGCCAGAGCCAAGTGCCACTTCAGGATTTGCTATGGGGTCAATCAAAGGTAAAAAAGGACTCCTGCAGGTTTCCCCCTTCATCCCTGAGCAGCTGGGTGATGTTTCACCCCCAGCTTGTGCCCTGCCCTCAGCCCAAGGGCAGCATCCCCTGGACCCACCAGCTGCAAGCTCTGGTTCCTGAGTTCACTGTTGTCCTTCTCCAGTTGTTTTGTCTGTTCTTTCAGCTGCTGGTTGTGAGCAGAGATTTCCTTCTGAGCCTGGATCAGGTCGTTGTACGTCAGAGCTTTAACTCCCAGCTAAAAGGTGAAGGGTGAGATCAGTCAATGAGGTCCTGACACCCTCATTCCTGGTGACTGCCACATTCCCAAGTGACACTGAGGAGATCTGCAGAACTCTGCAGCTCTCAGGACCTCCCCCAGCATTCTCCAAAGCACTTTGTGGCTGCTGGGGAACAACAAGGAGGGACACAAGGACCTTGGAGCTGCTGTTCCACCATTCAACTGTGAAACTGGATTTAGGCTTTGCCAGCCAACAGAACTGTCTGTGGAGAGCCCCCACATTTTCCTCCTGAGCTAGGTTGGCAGCACAGAGTTTGCTTGAGCAGCAGAGGATGCATCCTCCAGCAAACACCACCTGGCTGTGGGTTGTTCCCTTCCTTGGGCAGCAGGCACACAACAATTCCAACAGCAAATACAAAACATCACCAGAGAGTGACAGACACTGCACCTTTCTGAGCCTGATCTGCTACAAAGAACAGGCTGAAGAGCTGAGACTGCTCTGGTCTCACTTAGCTGGGCTAGAAAAGTTTGCATGCAGCTGGCTCAGAAGCATCCCCCCAGCACAGAGGTACCTCATCGAGCTTCTGCTGGAACAGCCGCTTGATTTCCTCCTTCTGGGCCTGGCAGTGGGTGAACAACTGCTGGGCTGTCCCCAGCAGCTGAGCATTCTTCTCCTGGAGGAGGGAAAAAACACACTTTGAGCACCAGCTGCAGCATGGGCCATCTCAAGGAGATTTGTGGAGCAATTTAGGAGAGAACCTGGATGCAAGAGAGCTCATCCAGCCCTGCCCCAGACTCCAGAGAGCCTGGATTTGTTGGGTGTGATACTGGTGGAGTCAGGTCAGCTGAAAAGAGCTTTTAAGCAGTAAATTTCTGACTAAATTTAAGTAGGTTTTTCCTCCTGTATGGTAAAATACAGTCAAGACAGTCTTAGAAACTCATTTTTATCCTCCTAGTGCATTGTGAAGCAGCAGCAATAATCACATCCCACAGAGCAGAAATAGAACTGGAAAAGATTATCTGCATGAAATCTGCTCCCAAACAGGGAACTGGCTCTAAATCCCCAGAGCCCCAGCTCAGAGTTTCCCTGTGCAACACTCATGGAAGAGATGCAGTAAATGAAAATACACTGAGGGGGGAGGCAGAAACAAAGTCCTAAATAAGCCAGACCAGTTTTCCTACTTGTGCCACCATTATTCCAGCAGGTCACCTGAGCCCCTCACAGCAATTCCCTACCCAGAACATTCCTTAACCAGGTCCCTGCTCCCTCAGTCCATGGCCATGCACAGCAAAGGGCAGGAAAGCACAGCCCCAAAAGCAGGATTAATGCAGCTTTGGAGCTGCACAGGGAGCTTTGGGATTATCCTCTTCTCCACCTTGTGCTGCAGAGGCAGGGCAGGGATTGCACAGACTGAGCCACTGCTCCAGGAAAAGTGGGGAACAAGGGCAAAAAGCACCTTGATCCTTTCCAACCTTAATAATTCCATGGCTGATATTGCAAGCAGGGAAGCAGCAGTGCTGGAAATTGCCCATGTGCAGGAACACACAAACCTGGCTTGGGAAAAGTCCATGCAATGCTAAAGGGGCTGCTCTGGGGGATGCTGGAAAATCAGTTTTGTTTTCAACACCAGGCATTTCATTCAGCCTTCCCAGGCACTGCAGGGGCTGACAGCTCCATCTAAGGGCACTCTGGGAAGCAGCAGCTGATATCAAAATCATTATGGAGAGATTTTTATTGTACTTGAAAACCTTCCTGTAAGAGGGAGTTACTGAACAGACCATACCCAGCCCCTCACCCAGCCAAGTTTTGCCTCTGTCAGGTTTCATTTGCCATGTAACACTCCATAAAAAAATATTTTCATACTGAATTCCTCATTTTAATTTTTAAAAGTGTGGAGCAGCTGTTGGACACCAGCACCAAGTGATGACTTTTCCACAACCCTGATTCATTCTCTGTGCAGGGCACAACCCTTGCACACCATCATTTCATTTGTGCAGGAGACAAGTTCACTTCATGCTGACTTTCCTGACAAGTGCAGAACAAGCAGAAAAATCTGCTGCTTAAGGAAAAAGATGAAAGTTCACATTGACTGTGAAAGCAAATGGAAATAACCACAGCAAAAGAGGTTTCCATGAACACCAGAGCAGCATCGACCACTTCTCAGGAAGGAATGGGGTGGCAAAACTTAATTTCTCTCTTATGGAGAGTTCCCAGTGTGGAAAACACGATAAAAAAGCCCTGTGGCTTTTTTCTGACACTCTCACAAAGACTACAGAGCAAAGGAAAGCTTCCACAGGGAATGCCAAAAGCAGAACCTGGACACAATTCCAGACTGCTTTGGGTTGGGATGGACATTGAAGCCCATCCAGTGCCACCCCTGCCATGGCACGGACACCTCCCACTGTCCCAGGCTGCTCCCAGCCCTGTCCAGCCTGGCCTTGGGCACTGCCAGGGATCCAGGGGCAGCCACAGCTGCTCTGGGCACCCTGTGCCAGGGCCTGCCCACCCTGCCAGGGAACAATTCCTGCCCAAGATCCCATCCAGCCCTGCCCTCTGGCACTGGCAGCCATTCCCTGTGTCCTGTCCCTCCATCCTTGTCCCCAGTCCCTCTCCAGCTCTCCTGGAGGCCCTTTAGGTCCTAGAAGGTTTTAAGTGGAAGTTCAAGTTTAATTCTGAGCATTATGGGGAAAGCTCCTCCACAGAAGCAGCAGAACAGACTCACCAGGGCTAACTGCCACAGCAATGGAATCATTCATCCCTGAGACAAAGCAGCACAAGGAGCTGTTCAGGCAGGAGATCTCCTCCCTCTGCTGGTGGCTCCATGGCAGACAAACCCGCAGTGCACAGCTCCAGGACCCTCCTTGCCTTTCCAACTTTTCCAGTCCATGATTTGGGACATTTTCATTTTGCCCATCAGTGCAATCCAATCCATTCTGATATCAATGCCAGGGATGCTGTGCTAAATCCCCACCACCCCACAAGCAGCGATGACACTTTGGGTTCAATGGTTTCTTAATCCATAATCCTATGAACTATGGTTGATAAAATCCTGGAATTGGTTTGGGCTGGGGCTGCCCCTGGATCCCTGGCCAGGCTGGACAGGGCTGGGAGCAGCCTGGGGCAGTGGGAGGTGTCCCTGCCATGGCAGGGGTGGCACTGGATGGGCTTTGAGGTCTCTCACATCCCAAACCATTCCAGGATTCTCTGATTTTAAGTCAGCATTGTCAGGTGTCAGAGGGGAGGTGCAGCTCTCTCATTTTTGTTTGATTTAAACACACAAAAAATGAGTTTAGCACCAAAATCCCCTGGCAGTTGTTCAGCCTAAGCAGGACTGGTGTAAATGCACACAATTCCCAACCCCAGCACTCTTCCCCACATCCAAGGAACTTCAGAGTCTGGTAATTTTGTTTAGAAATGTGAAAAAGTGAGACCCACCTTTTCCTGCTCCAGTAACTGCTGCAGGCTTGCTTTGTACTGAGGAGTTTTCATGTATGCCATGAACTGCATGTACTGGATCTTAAATGAGTCTGAAAAATAAATCAGAGGAGGAATTTCAGCAGGGTAAATGCCATGTCCCTGTTCACCCCCATTTCCTCCCTGGCCACCTCTCCTCACTTGCCTCTCCCTTGCTTTTGATTTGGACTCTTAAGTCAAATAAAGTCATTGAGGATGGATTTAGGAACATGCTGGAAATGCCTCTCCTGGCACAAAAGGAGCTCTTGGATCCATCAGATCCAATGGAATCCATGACCCCAACTACCCTGCCTGAAAACATTCCTCAAAATCACTCCTTTGACATAAATATCTCTGAAAAATCACACTTTTGCCCCAAAGTATCCCTCAAAAATCACTCTTTTGCCTCAAAATATGACACAAAATATCCCCCCCCAAAAAAATCACTCTTTTGTCACAAAATAACCCTTCAAATCACTACTTTGCCACAAAGTATCCCTCAAAAATCACTCTCTGGCCACAAAACATCCCATAAAACATCCCTCAAAAATTACTCTTTTGCCATAAAATAACCCTTCAAAAATCACTCTTTGGCCACAAAATATCCCCAAAAATATCCCTCAAAATAAGAAATCACTCTTTTTGCCACAGACTGTGGAGAGCCCAAGGTAAGGACACCCCTGACACCCTTGGTCCCTTCTGCCCCATCCCCAGAGCATCCTGGCCAGAAACAGCTGGGAGGGGACAGGCACAGAACAACAAAAAGTTTAGAATTTCCTTTAACCACCTCCTGCATTTTCCAACCACACCTTTGTGACCTCAGCCTCCCAGGCAGGGCCTCATTTATGGGCTCTGAGCTCAGCTGAGCAATTGGAGTGGTGCCACCAGATATTTTATGAAAAATCCCTTTGCCAGGATTTTTCTCCTGAGAAGCTTCAGCTTCTCCATGTTTTGCTCCTCTAGAATATAACCTGGACGTTGTTTATCCAAACATGTGAATTGTTTTTAATTAATGGCTAATCACAGCTAGCTGGGTCAGATTCTCTGAGTCTGTCACAGCTTTTTATTATTCTTCTTGTCTAGCTTCCTGATATTTCCTTTCTCTTGCTTTAGTATCGTTTTAATACATCATTTTCATAATATCATATATGATGTAATATGATATATTATGGCATACTATGGTATGATAATATAGTATAATATAATAAAGTATAATATAATATTTTTATAATAATATTATAATATGGTGTAGTACTAATAATTTTAATATAATATAAATGTAATGTTAATATAATATAGTGTAATATAGTATAATATTATATAGTATACTGCAATATAGTATAGTTACTATAACACAGTATAATATAGTATAATATAGTATAATATAGTAAATATAGTAAATATAATATAATATAATATAATATAATATAATATAATATAATATAATATAATATAATATAATATAATATAATATAATATAATATAATATAAAATAATATAAATTATATACAATATATTATATTATATTATATTATATTATATTATATTATATTATATTATATTATATTACATAATATATTATTATATTACATAACATAACATAAATTATGTTATATTATGTTATGTTATATTATATTCTCAAGGTTGTTTTGGGTTTTTTTTTAACTATTCCATTCTTTCTCTGCCCTGCTGAGGTCTGTCCAGCAGACTGGCACACTGACCACCCTTGGGGTGGTGTTGGCTTTTTATACTAAGAACTACCTGTACTTTATTTACAATAATTTCCCAATACCCATCACCTATGTTAGACAGTCTGTCTCTACTCTAAACCAACCCAGAAGTGTCACTATCACAGCAGAAGATGGAGGACAACAAGAAGAAGGAGAAAGACAGAACACATCCAGATTCCTCCATCTTGCCTCTTGAACCCCCATTCTAAAAACTCAAAAATTCTACATCTTCACTTGCTAATAAATTCACTATCATTCCATTCAAACTCTTGTGGCTTGTAACTCTTCACACAAAGTTGGGAATTGTTTCATGGGCTAAAATCCAAGGCACAGGTGTGTTTGTCTCTGTGCCAAGGTCTCTGAGCCCCCTGTCAGGGTCTCGAGTCCTCCAGGGCAGCCAGAGGAATGTGCTGGGTTCTGACAGATGTGGGGCAGGCAGGGGAAGGTGGGGAGGAGAGGATCCCCCTCCTGCCCCATGCAAAGCCCCAGAGGGGGGTGGGCAGGCCTTACCTAGCAGCTTCTGTAGTGCAGGGGGGGTGGGTGTCACCAGGAGCTGGTTGGACGAATGCCGTTGCACTTTAGGAGGTAGTTGGTAAAATGGGCTATGAGGTGACTTGTAGGCATCTGGAGAGACACAAACACAACCTCAGGTCAGCACAAACACAAGCTCAGGTCAGCACTCAGTGTTTGGGACAAGGAAAGGAGCTTCACCACTGAAAGGATGGCACAGAATCCTGGAATTGGTTTGGGTTGGGAGATACCATCCCTGGAAGTGTCCAAGGATGGACTGGACAGGGCTGGAGCAGCCTGGGACAGTGGGAGGTGTCCCTGCCATGGCAGGGGTGGCACTGGATGGGCTCTGAGGTCTCTTCCAAGCCAAACCATCCTGGGATTCTGTGATTTTAAGTCAGCATTGCCAGGTGGAGCACAGAGGGGGATTTGTAATGAGATCCAACAGCTTAGTCCATCAACAGAGAGCTCCCAACACATGCACACACTGCTCCAAAGAGCTTGGAAGGGTCTCTGTGATCCATCCTAAGAGCAGCAGCTCAGAGAAGGCAACAGCCCCAGCTCCTGGCTGAGTACCCACAGACAGACCCCACCCCAGCCCCATCAATGCATTAATCACCATCAATCACCATTAATCCCACCCCCAAACCATCAGTGCATGAATGGCATCCCCATTAACACATTAATCACCATCAATCCATTAATCCCACCCACATCCCCATTAACACATCCATCACCATCAATCCCCCCACCACCACCTCAAGGGCAGCTCTGCTCTGGTGACAACAGGGAAATTATGCCACAAAATCCAACTCAACCCGGCAATAAAGGAAAAACCAGCACATGCAGAGCTTCAGAGAGTTACCCAGGCTCTTCCACAGCCCTGCACTCACCCTGAGGAGAGGATGAAGATGTCTGGGAGACAGTCTGAGCATGCAGAAGTTCTAGTGCAGTTTGGTTCTTCTTGGTCTTGCGCTCAGTGCTCGCCGTGTTCATTTTCTTGGGGCGCCCTCGTTTCCTCCCTGCCATTTTCCTGCCCTTCTTACTCAGCTTCTTCTTCCTGGCCTTGGAGGGAGATGGCTTTTTAACAGAATTTGCTGCAGCTTTTTCTTCTTCAGCACCAGAATCCTGAGAGATTTTGAAAAAATTTGGTCATTTCTACCTCCATGTGCAGCATTCCTTTTCAGCAAACATTAATAATGGTGTTTCATCTTTATCAATGAAATCTATTTCTGATATGATACATATATATCAGAAATAGTGATGTTTTATTATTATTAATGAAAAATATTTCTGATTTTTTATATATATATATGATCTATCATATCAGAAATTATGCTTCTCAAAGGAAACTGATGCATTGGAGACATTGTGGACTTGCTTGGGATAAGAGTTGTTCCCAAGGGGTTGTGCTCATTCTCTTCTGGACATATTCATTGTGGGAAATGGATTTACAGAACATTTTTAAAGTTTGACAGAAGAGTTACACAGAGAGTATCTGTATGCAAACTTTGAATTAAGAAATACTAACTTAGAAATGCCAGGGAATAGGGACAGACAGTGTTGAGAAAGAAATGGAACTAGAAACAAGTTTTAAAGGTAGCTTTACAAAAAAACCTAAATACTTTAGAGAAATAGAACTATGAAAGATGCATTGCAGTAGGACCCACGAGAGATAATTTTAGATGATTGGCTTGAAGGCATTTACAGCATGGTGTGGCTAAAGCTGACAGGCCAGGAAATGTTTATAATAAATTGTAATTGGGAAATAATTAACTTCTGATTGTGAAGGTGTGAATTATAACATCTGTATTGTCTCACCCTTCACATGAGAGTAAAAATGGAATAAAAGTTTTTCAGTTGCCCCATCTCTGGGTCAGAAAAAGATCTAGTCCAAGAATTCCATAAAGAAAAGAAAATGCTGAGGTAGGGGAACTTCAGGCAGGGCTGGATGGGATCTTGGGCAGGAATTGTTCCCTGGCAGGGTGGGCAGGCCCTGGCACAGGGTGCCCAGAGCAGCTGGGGCTGCCCCTGGATCCCTGGCAGTGCCCAAGGCCAGGCTGGACAGGGCTGGGAGCAGCCTGGGACAGTGGGAGGTGACCCTGCCATGGCAGGGGTGGCACTGGGTGAGCTTTGAGGTCCTTTTCAGCCCAAACTGTTCTGTGATCCTGTTAAGTCTGTACCTGCTGTCTAACAAAAGCTGATTATTCATCCTTCCCTGACTACATTCTTCAACTGAATTTCAGTCAAAACTCAGAGCACAATCAATACTTTATATTTTTGGCCATGAACAGGCAGTGCATTTCTCACAGCATTACCCAAGAAAGGAAATGAGTCTTTGCAGAAAACTCAGCACACTCTGAGCTCCATTCAGTGAGCTGTGACTCAGGGACAGCTCTGCAAACTCCTGCTGGATGCAAGCGAGGGTGGACAACCAACTATTCATCTTGCAACACCTTTTTTTTCTTCCTTCCAGAATTAGTGCAGCTTTTATTAACTCACTCCATCATATTTTTGGGCACAGCAACAGCTCCAGAGTAAAACCTTCCCACAGAGGCTCCTCCTGACTCAGAGCATGAGCTCAGCCCCAGGGAAGCCTCAGCAGGCAGAAATGCAGGATGCTCACCTTGTTTTCTTGGACCTTCGTTGGAGTCGTTGTGTTACTTTTGTTTTCTCTTTGTTGACGACGTCTAGCTGCCTCTTGTTCCTCCTGGGGACAAGGGAGGGCACATTTCACCATTCCTCATTTTTTATCACTTTTTAATACAGATCCCCTTCTTTCCCAGCTTCATTTTCCACAAGAAAAGGGAACAAAATTCCCCTTGGCTTAGGCCACACTCAGGTGTGAACAAACCCTTTTCCACCTTCAGAGGGAATTAAATCTCAGCCTCTTCCCATATTCTCCCCTCCCAGCCCCTGCTCTATAAGGTTTCATTATTAATAATAATAATAATAATAATAATAATAATAATAATAATAATAATAATAATAATAATAATAATAATAATAATAGCAATAATAATAGCAATAATAATAGCAATAATAATAGCAATAATAATCATAATAGCAATAATAAAAGTTATTATTATAGTTATTATAGTTATTTGTTGTTGTTGTCACACCAGCCTTATATTAATACTATATTAATATTTCATTAATGGTTAATATTATTAATATGAGTGTTGTTATTTTTATTATTGTTGTTGTTATTATTTATTATATATCATAATTTAAAATTATGGTAACATATATTAAACTATAGTATATACACATGATTTTGATCAAAAACCAATAATAGAAATAATAGTAATAATAACAGTAATAATACTAATAACACTAACAATAATACAAGGATAATATTATAATACTATTATATCAATAATATATCAATGATATATAAATATTCTATTAATAGTGTTAATATTAGTGTTGCTATTATTACTATTGTTTAATATATAATATGTAAAAATATGGTAAAATGTATATAAAAATATAGTATATAATTATTATTATTATTATTATTATTATTATTATTATTATTATTATTATTATTATTATTATTATTATTATTATTATTATCCAATATCAACAATTAAAATAGCAATAATCTTAGTAATATTAGTAGTAATAATAATGCTAAAAACACTAACAATACTAACAATAATAAGAAATAATAATAATAGTAGTAGTGTTTGTGATTATTTTAATAATAATTTCAATAGCTTTCCTACATCCCCAACATTTCATGGTGACAATTTAAAAATCTCCCATGACTGGAAATGGCAAAGCCATTAATCATCATCTCATCAAGTTTATTGAGGTGACTAATAAATAACAAAAGCAGCAACTTTTCAGGCTGATTTTCTCCCAGGCTGACAGGAAATTTCCGTTCAGAGAAAAAAATCTCTTTTTCTCTCAGAAAAAAAACCCAACTTCTTTCAGACAGGAAATTTCCAAGAGCTCAATCAAAGCCTTTCCTGCACCTTCCAGGTGAGGTTTAATCTGCTTAAGATTTCTGGCAATTCCAACACTCCTTTGATTTAAGTACATTATCAACCAACCAGTGGCAGGTTGAAGTGTGAAAAGCAGGGAAGGTCAGAAGTATTCTGATTTTTATATTTTTTTTCTCAAAGAAGTCTTATTTGCCCCAAATTTGAGTGGAGCAATCTGAAACAATTCCCTTTCAGAGCCCCCATGAGTCTCTTCTTACAGAGCCAGTCAGCCTGAGGATGAACATTCACCTGAAATTTTAAATTAAATGGCCTCACTTAATTCTCTTCCTGGGAATCCATTGATTATTTCAGGTTAACCCAGCCCAGCACAGCCCCAAAAACTCTCTGGCATTTTAATTCCACGTGCAACAGCTCAGACTGCAGTAAATGACAGCTCACTCTGTGCCTCCAATGGCACATCCCAAAAGGAACATTTCAGAGCATTGCTCAGCTTCATTTCAGGAGCTGAGCACTGGGACAGATTCAAAGCATCATCCCTTTCTTTAATTCCAGTTCTTTAATGAAGAAATAGCTCATTACAGACCTCCAGTGCAAGGTAAAAGCACCTTGGGGCTGCCCCATTAATTCTCTATTAGAAATCCCTTGGACATGATTGAATTAGTGCTTGATGGCATCTGAGACTTCCCTTCAATTAGCTCCATGTTCTTTGCTTAGCAAGAAAATCTGATTTCCAATCAATCCTGTCCACCTGTGATTAAATTCCTCACAGTGGCTGTTCCCTTACTTGGAGTTTTCTACAGAAAATGATTGAAACTTACCCTGAGTTTTGGATTTTTGAGACTAGAAAAATAGTTTTCAAGCTGAAAATAGAAAGAGAAGAGAGTCATCCTCAAAACCATGACAGATGAACACAGAAGAATAAAATATTAGCTTAAAACAAGTGCAGAACTGCAGAAATTCTGACTGCTTTGCTTTGATAAGCTACATCAAGAAACCATTTACATTCATTCTTTTCAGGCACCCAGCCTGTTGTGTAACAGGGCATAATCCAACCTCTTCAAGGTTTTATCATCCCCCAGCACTCCTGGCCTTGTTTTAAAGCTTTGTGTCACATATCTCCCCTCAGCACAGGCTGATTTTCAATGAAATTATTTGCACTGAAGCTGCTGCACCCTCGCACTCCACCATTTATCTGCACTCTGGCACATTCCTGAACAAAAGCTTTATTAGACTCCAGCAGAGGAAGGAAAAGCATTTCTATCCCACTGCAAAAACCTTGGAGTGGGATAAATGATTTGCCCACATAAATTTTCATTTCCAAAGGGTTTGTTGGGTTTTATGAGAGGCTTGGGGGCTTTTTGGTGGGGGGTTGGTGGGGTTTTTTTCGGGGGGCTGTTGCATGGGTTGTTTATTGTTGTTGGTTGGGTTTGGGGGTTTTTTTGTTTAGTTTTCTTTAATTAAAAAAAAAAAACAGTGAATGCATCATCATTGTTATGGAGCTTGGGCTGCTTCTACAGCAGCTGAGAATTCTACTAAAATTGAGATTTACTGGTTGAATATGACTGAATGAAATGGTCTGTGCACCACAGAGGAATCAAAGCCCCACTGAGTCTTTCCTCAGGACAGCAGGAGAGCCCAATTCTGAGCAGCTGCAGAAGGAATTTTATCAGGGAATGTCAGCAGCTTCAGTAAACCAGCAGTGCCCTTAACCCCAGGGGATGTGGAACCCTGGAGCAGGCAGTGTGCACACCCAGGTGTGCAAACCCACCAAGGGACAGGAACACAAGTGGAACCCTGGAGCAGGCAGTGTGCACAGCCAGGTGTGTAAGCCCACCAAGGGACAGGAACACAAGTGGAACCCTGGAGCAGGCAGTGTGCACAGCCAGGTGTGTAAGCCCACCAAGGGACAGGAACACAAGTGGAACCCTGGAGCAGGCAGTGTGCACAGCCAGGTGTGTAAGCCCCCAAAGGGACAGGAACACAAGTGGAACCCTGGAGCAGCAGGCAGTGAGCACAGCCAGATGTGTAAACCCACCAAGGGACAGGAACACAAGTGGAACCCTGGAGCAGGCAGTGAGCACACCCAGGTGTGTAAACCCACCAAGGGACAGGAACACAAGTGGAACCCTGGAGCAGGCAGGAGCACAGCCAGGTGTGTAAGCCCACCAAGGGACAGGAACACAAGTGGAACCCTGGAGCAGCAGGCAGTGAGCACACCCAGGTGTGCAAACCCACCAAGGGACAGGAACACAAGGGTCAGGCAGAAGGATGTGGAGCTGGAGGTGGTGCCAGGAGCAGGGCACGGCTCTGGCAGCCCTGGTACTCACTATGGTTCTGTCAATGGTGTGCAGGTAGTAGGAGACTGGCTTCCCCGTCCAGGACACAGAGCCCTTCAGTGGTGACAGCTCCACAACCCTCATGATAGTGCCAATATCTGTGGGAGGAGAGGGGAAACTCAGCTGAGACCAGCCAGGCACCAAGTGCAGCATTCACATGCCCTCTGAACAGAGAGAGACACAATTCTCTGCCTCAGGTTTTTTCCTGGAGAAGCACAGAGGGAAAACAATTCTTATCTCATTTACTGCTCCTGTTGTTTTGTGAACATGTAGAATGTGTTAGAAGATTATTTACCTGAAAAAATTCAATTATTGGATTCTAGTGATGGTGTTTGAATTCATTAATCAATTAGATCCACAAATGTGTGTCAGGACTGCCAGCTGACAGTCACAAGTTTTCAATAGTAGTTAGAAGTAAGTATTATTTATTATGAGGTATATATATTATCATTATTATAATATAATTAATATAGTATATTCTATCATATGCTATATTATAGTTAATACAATTAATATACTATAATGTAATATACTATAATATATTGTAATATACTATACTATACTATAATATAATATAATACATTATACTATAATATACTATACTGTAATATACTATACTGTAATGTAATATACTATAATGTAATATACTATAATATAATGTAATATACTGTAATATACTGTAATATACTGTAATATACTGTAATATACTGTAATATACTGTAATATACTGTAATATACTGTAATATACTGTAATACACTGTAATACACTGTAATACACTGTAATACACTGTAATACACTGTAATACACTGTAATACACTGTAATACACTGTAATATACTGTAATATACTGTAATATACTGTAATATACTATATTATACTATATTATACTATAATATACTATAATATACTATAATATACTATAATATACTATAATAGAATAGAATAGAATAGAATAGAATAGAATATAACATAATAGAATATACCTTAATAGAATACTATATTATATATAATATAGTATACAATATTCTATTCTGTTCTATTCTATTATTATATAATATTATATAGCATGATATAATATGATAATATAATATATTGTATTATATACTATGATATAGCATTATATAATTATATGATGTGATATAATATAGGATGATATGATATAAGATGATATTATATAATATTATATAATATAATGTGATATATCATATCATATAGTATAATGTAATGTAATATAACATGATATTATATAAGATTACGATATGATATTATGATATATGATATGATATAATATAGGATGATATAAGATGATTTGATATAATGTAATGCAATGTAATGCAATGTATTGTAAACTTTTCATTATAGTCTAATACAGTTTTAATAAAGCAGGTATTCAGCATTCCAAAGCCATGGAGTCAGATGCTAATCATTTTCCTTTCAGGGGTGCCCTGATTTTACAATAATCAACACAGAGAAATCTGGCTTGCAGATCCTCCAGGAAAACACTGCTGGAAGTTTCAAGGGAATTTCTTCCTCTCTGCTACGTGCACCCCACAGGAAACACCATGTGGGACATGTACCTTTGAGCCAGCCAGCCCAGAGAGTGAGTTCTGGCCAGCAGAGCTGTGTCCCACAGCTTTTCCAAGGAACAGCACATGTGTGTGACAGGGATGAATTAAACAGCCCCAGAACGTCACCAGCCCAGCCCCTGGCAGCTGCAGCTGCCCCATATTTGGACTGGGCACAAACATGTTTTGGGTTTGCTTTCTTGTCTATATTTGTTTTGTTCTCCAGAATTAATAGCTTGGGGATGTGCCTTAAACATTCCCACAACCACTGAGCCAGTGGCAGGGCTAAAGGAGAAATTATGGCACGTTTCTAATTAAACAAAAATGACCCAGAAGAGGCTAAAAGCAACGTTTGGGATTCAGCAACCTCAACCACTACTTTAACCACATTTTAATGCTTGTTTTCATTTGTCCCAACTCTTTCCACATTTCCACTTCTGTCTACAGATGGAACCACTAAGGACAAAAGTAGAATTGAGGGAACTGGTGCCTCCTTCTTAAAGCTTGATCTTTCCCAGGGTTTTGTATAAATTATTTAAATGTTCATATCCCAGATCAGAGCATTTGACAGACAGGTGAGACGTGACTCAGGGCATGCTCAGACACCAAAAAAAGCCTTGATGAACACAAGTGTCCTGGAAAACCTTGTGGGTTTTCCAGAAGTGCCATTCCCTGCTGCATGTGCAGGACCCTGGCCATGCTGGGGATGGCATTTCCTTGGGAGTGTCACTTGGAACAGGCCACTGGAACAAGCCCCTGGCCCAGCACATCCCACACAAGCTCATTTGATGTTGGTATTTCCCAACATAATTTGGTCTCAGAGAGGGATCAGGCCCTAAAATTTACTCACACAATTCCCCCTGTTTGCAGCAGACTAAGTTAATTTTTTTCAGAGCCTTTTATCTGAATCCCTGGAAGTTTCCTACTGGCAGGAGCTGTTTGCTCTCCTTTTGCCAGAGCCTCTCACCCATCCAAGCTCCAATTAATCATCTCAGTATAATTTTACCATCAGCATTTCCATTCAGCATTAAAAAACAGCTGAGATCTGAGAGTTCAGCATTCTAGAAAACACTCCCAATGAATGCAGGCTGGGCTGAGAGCTGGGGTGGGATAAAGGCAGAGGTAGCCAGGGCTGCTCTGAGGTGGAAGAGCAGCACATGCTGGCCTCAGTCTCCCAAATGCAGCAGAGAGAGAAGAGAATGGGAAAAATCCAGGAAAGAAAAGGCTTGAGAGGCCAGAGCCCTGTGTCTGATTGAAACATCTCCAAATGCATTCCTGGATTTCCTCAAGCTCTGGTGGGCTCTGCAAGGGGGCCCAAGCTTCACTCAGGCTCTCTTTGCCTCATCAGCAAACTGACAGCCTGGTCCCAGCTCTCCCAGTTGTTCCAGGAGCATCATTCCATCCTTTTTCCCTTTTATTTTCAAGTCCATGCCTCTAAAGAATTGGCAGTCCAGAACCCAAAGTTCAACAAGGTTCCAAACCACCAGAGGCCTCAGAAGAGAATTTCTAATAGGAAAGAAAAGTGCAGGTTTGGGTGCCTGATGTGTGGGACATCCACAAGAATTTCAGCTTAAAAAAACTCCCAAGGGCACAATTTACTTCAGGACAGTCCAAAAATTACTGTTCTTCAAAAGCAGTTTAGGCCAAAATTAGAGAGCACAGTTTGAGATTTGGAACTCAGTGAGTTGCTCCCCATGTTTGCACAGGGAGGGAATGAGGGGGGTTTGATTTAAGGAAAATTTAGCACTGGACACAGTAAATAAATGTAAAGCCCAGCTTGGACTGCTCTTCTGCTTGAGAAATTTCATTTAAAAACCTGAACTGGAAGGGACCCACAAAGAACATCAGTGCAGCTTCTGCACAGACACCCCAGGTTCAACAGTGAAAGTCTGAAAATGTCAAAACCAACCACATGGAATGTCCCAAAACCTCCTTAAACTGCAGCTCATGTCCTTGCAGGGAACAAGGCTGCCAAACATCGAGGCTGGCCTGTTCAGAGGAGAAGGAAACCACGACCCTGAGCTGGCAAAGAACCAGACCCAGGGCCTGGGTGTGTCTGGGAGAGGTTTGTTTGCTCAATGCACAGCACAGGAGATGTTCAAAGTTGAACATTTCACACAATCCTGGAATGGTTTGAGTTGGGAGGGACCTCAAAGCCCATCAAATGCCATGGCAGGGACACCTCCCACTGTCCCAGGCTGCTCCCAGCCCTGTCCAGCCTGGCCTTGGGCAGTGCCAGGGATCCAGGGGCAGCCACAGCTGCTCTGGGCACCCTGTGCCAGGGCCTGCCCACCCTGCCAGGGAACAATTCCTGCCCAAGATCCCATCCAGCCCTGCCCTCTGGCACTGGCAGCCATTCCCTGTGTCCTGTCCCTCCATCCCTTCTCCCCAGTCTCCCTCCTGGAGCCCCTCCAGGCCCTGCCAGGGGCTCTGAGCTCTCCCTGGAGCCTTCTCCTGTCCAGGTGAGCATCCCCAGCCCTGCCAGCCTGGCTCCATGACCTCTAAGCCTTAGGAATGCTGCCTGGTGGGATTTACCTGCCTGGATTTAGGGTGCAGGGAACTCCCCTGTGAGTCAGGGCTGCTCGTTGTGGCTGAAGGAATGAATCACACCCTTGAACTCCTGATTCCTCTGCAGCTCAGGGACACATTGATGGAATCAACACCAAAACACAGCAGCACAAACCCCATCAAAAGTGTCTGCTCCTCTGTTTAAATTGATTCTAAATTGATTTTAAATTGTCCTCTCCTCTTTTTAAATTGATTTTTAAGTACCTGTCACTTGGTGTGCCCTAACAATCCAACAGCATTTTCTACTTAAACAACTCTAAAAAGCAGCAACACCCCCCAGACATTTTCAGATAATGAACATCCACAACTGTAATGAACAATAAAAAGGGCAATCATACCACTCAAGTTTCGACTGTTAATTCTAAAATTTAGAGGTGCAAAAGGTTTTGAGGACACAATTCTCCCACCTGGAAAAAAGAGGGAAAAAAACCAAAAAGCACAGTCAGCTCCATTATTTGTTCTAGAGTAATTACTTATTAAATATAACCCAGTAAAGAGCAGTCCTATAAAACTGCCCCTTGTATAGCATTAAAAAATAAATAAATCCCTTAATTCTCATTCTGAGAGCCCCAAGAAAGCAAATCCATGATTCCTGCCAGGTGACACCTCAAGGATTGTTTGAAATGACAGATTTGAAACACTTGAAAAAAAAAAGAGCATGTTAATTCTCAGTGGCAATCTAAGGAAATTTCAATTATCTCCATCCTACTTGGGATCTTTTATACACAAGCCCCCAAAGCCCTTTAATTTAGAGGCCACTAATCTTCATTTCATGGGTATTTGGGGTCATTCAGCAGAGCCTGAAGCACACACTGGGAAGAGAAATCAGGTTTCATCATTGTAAAGGGTTCTTGAAACATCTCCACCTTCCCACTGCTCTCAAGCCACCATTAAACAAGTTTGAAAACTTAAAAACAATCCAGTTAAGTTAAAGAAAACAGCTTAAGTTTGGGGGTTTTATGGTTTGCAGCAGAGCCCAAAAGTCACATTATTTATTTCAGCACAAAGCTGTGCCATGGGAAGCCACAGCTGCTTTGTTCACACCACATATTTTTCTTTTCAGAAATTGTTATTTTTGTCTTTTCTGCCACAACCAAATAAAAATGTTGCTTTTCCCAGTGGTTAAGAGCAAAGAAAAGACCCCCAGGGCAATGGGGTGAGGAGGTGTCCCCAGGCTGCAGTGTGGCTTCTCAGGAGCACCCAGTGCCACTGGCCCACACTTTGTGGAATTGTGGAACAATTAAGGTTGGAAAAGACCTTTAAGACCATCAAGTCCAACCATCAAAGTCCATCCCACCAAACCCTTTCCCCAGGTGCCACATCCCCACAGGTTTGGAGCATTTCCAAAATCAGGAGTTAACACCCAGCAGAAGTGAATTCTGTATGGAATTACAGAGTGGCCTTCCAAAGCTGTGCCTCAGCAGCCAGGAATCATGGAATGGGTTGGGTTGGAAGGAGTTTAAAGCTCACCCAGTGCCACCCCTGCCATGGCAGGGACACCTTCCATTGTCCCAGGCTGCTCCAAGCCCTGTCCAGCCTGATCCTGGACACTTCCAAGGATCCAGGAAGTTTGGCTTTGGCTGTTGGGTGCTTTGTGGGCTCCCAAAAGAGGGAAGGATGGAGCAGCAGCTCCTCCCACCCCAACCCTGCTCCAGAGTTTTCCCAGCAGAGGGGATGCTCCAAGGAGACAGGCAGACCCCAAAGGGGGGAAGAACAAACCCCACTGTGCTGCAGCCTCCTGGCCCCAAGGCACAGAACAAACCCCAAAGCCTGGCTTTGCCAGCTGGAACTGAGCCCCCCTCCCACCCCAGCTCCCACAGGAATCAGGAAACAAGGAGGAAACATTTCCAGTTGGATTTACCTTCCTTCATGTTGGCAAAGCGCTCCTTCAGCTGGTGATCCACCTCGGGCCCAAAGGCAAAATTATTCACAAAAATAACACTGCAAAACAATGATCCAGGTAAAGATCAGGGAGCCAGGAACAGCCCACAAGGACCCCCAGTCACACCAGAGCCACTTGGAGCCTTCCCAGCCACTCCTGCCATGGACAAACCTGCTTGACCCCAACTCTACAGCTCCTGTCACCAAAAATATGGAGAGCAACTCAGCTCTTCATCCTGCTACTTCTTGGGGGGGGACTTAAAATCTTACAGCAAAATATCAAAATTTTAGAATCATACAATTGTTTGGGTTGGAAGGGACCTTAAAGCTCATCCAGTGCCACCCCTGCCATGGCAGGGACACCTCCCACTGTGCTCCCAGCCCTGTCCAGCCTGGCCTTGGACACTGCCAGGGATCTGGGGCAGCCACAGCTGCTCTGGGCAATCTGTTTCAATTCCAGCTCCAAATTCCCCATAATGCCAGAAGAAATCTGACCACATCTCCCCTGTCCTAAACCCAGCACTTCAGCCCTACACACTACAGAGGAATTACATCTTTGGTTATGGGTTAAGAAATTCAGTGAGGGGAGAGGTTGTTCCTAGGAAAAAACCAATCATATGGAAACAAAGAAATCTGCACAAAGTTAGAATCCCACATATGATAAAAGGGCTTAGGAAAGAAACAGAACATGCCACAGATTAAAAAAGAAACACCCCTTTAGTTGAAAGGTCTAATCAGCCTGGCCTCATTGTCCCTGGTGCCCAATTGGTGCCCAGGATGCAACAAGAGTCCTCAACACCTCCTGGAAGTGGTTGAGCTCCCTGCTGAATGAACATGCCAGGGCTTGGCATGGAGCTTCCCCCCGAGGCTGCTGGGCACTGCCCAGGCTCCCCAGGGAATGGTGCCAAGGCTGCCAGAGCTGCAGGAGCGTTGGGACACAGAATCCCAGAATTCACAGAATTCCAGAATCACTGGGTTGGAAGAGACCTCCAAGATCACCGAGTCCAGCCCAGCCCCAACTGAGCCCTGGCACCCAGTGCCACATCCAGGCTTTGTTAAACACACCCAGGGATGGGGACTCCACCACCTCCCTGGGCAGCCATTCCAGAACTTTATCACCCTTTATGTAAAAAACTTTTTCCTGCTATCCAGCCTGAATTTCCCTTGGTGCAGCCTGAGGCTGTGTGCTCTGGTTGTGTCAGTGCTGCTGCAGACAGAGCCCAGCCCCAGCTGAGCACAGGCACCTTTCAGGAGCTGTGAGAGCCATGAGGGCACCCCTGAGCCTCCTTTGCTCCAGGCTGAGCTCCCCCAGCTCCCTCAGGGCTCCTCTCAGGGTTTGTGTTCCCAGCCCCTCTGACAGCGCTCTCAGGGCTGCTCAGGGTGGGGTTTGGGGTGGCTGTGCAGGGACAGGGCTGGATTGATGATCCCTTCCAGCTCAGGATACTCCAGGATTCTATGAAGTGTAAAAGCCATCCTGGGCCATTGTTCCCACATGAAGAACTGATTTCTTTGCAGGAGAACTCCCTTCCCAGTGCCTCCACACATGAAACGTGTTCAACAAGGACACAGGGAGTTTAAGAGCAGCACTCAAAGCTATTAAAAACCACCAATGAAAAAAATGTTTATGCACCAAGGGAAAAAAAAAGTTATTCTTGCTACGCCTTGCTCTTGGAAATTTGGGAAACCCTGCCTGGCAAGTAAAGCTAGCAGGGGTTTCTTCCTCCTCCTTCCCTTGTGCCAAAAAAAAAAATGAAAAAGGCCTTGCAAAAGAGCCAAACATATTAATGGGACTAGAAAACATCCAGGAGAGGAAGGGGGAAAAGCCAGAGGCTGCAGATGTGTTTTTATAGTGCTCACTCTGGCACAGGATTCTGTGAGTGCAGGCAGGGCACAGGAACCCCCAATCCCCTTGGGCTCAGCCTCCTTCCAGGAGGTTTTGCCAAGCCACAGGGATCCCCTGGAACACAGAGGGATCCATGTCTTGGTAGCAGCCCCATCCCTGCAGTGTCCAAGGCCAGACTGAACAGGGCCTGAGGTGCAGGAAGCTGTCAGAGGTGGCACTGGATGGAATTTAAGGTCCCTTCCAACCCAAAGCATTCCAGAATTCCCTGATCCTGCCCCAGAGCGAGGTGGAGCAGCACTGAGACACACAGTGAGCGCCATGCCACACAAACCAAACATCTCCCAGCACTTCTGGGTGCAGCCAGAGCTCCTGCAGCCAAAAATTTCTCTTAAAAATTTAAATTAATTCCGAGGAAAGTTGCCCGGGCAGCAGAGGATTGTGCACTTGGAATAACAAGCAACAAAGCCAAACCCAAGTGTGCTGCAAGGCTGGGACAAGTCTGTCCACAAATTAAAAGGCACCTCCAGAAGAAAGTGAGGGGCAGAATCCTGCAGGAGTCACCAGCCTGGCAGACGCCTGCTCCAGGCTCTCACAAGCAGAGCTTTGGGAGCAATCCAGGAATTGCCACGAGTCTCAAGGATTTCAGGGCTCTCTTTGACAACTGCCTTCCATTCCCCCACATTACAGGGTGGCCCAGAAGGTCATATAAAAATAAAGAGGTTTTTTTTCTACCCATAAGGCTTGAAAGAATGCAAAGCTTTAAAAATACAGACGACTTTTATTGCTTTTAACAAATTTACTCCCTTTCTGTTCCTTAAGAAAGGAGCCCAACCCTCTGCATTTAGTTCTCCACATAAATAAATCTTCAAGACAATTAGTTGAAATGAACTTTCAATTTAAGTTGAAACTAACTCACTTGGGTCTTTTCCTTTTTATTAGAGGGAAAGTA
Source organism: Fringilla coelebs (assembly GCF_963513975.1). Lineage (NCBI taxonomy): Eukaryota > Metazoa > Chordata > Aves > Passeriformes > Fringillidae > Fringilla > Fringilla coelebs. The sequence continues at coordinate 3,641,135 of NC_140050.1, read as the reverse complement.
AGCTTGTGAGCCCCAATAGCCAAGAGAAGGAGTGATTTGCCAGAATCCCTGACATGAACTATAGGGATATGCAAAACAAATGGAGGTTTGTGCTCCTCTTATAAGCAGAATTTATCTTGGATACACCCTTGTATGGAATATCATGGGACATGCACTCCAAGCCATTCTTCTAGTCAGAAAACAGGATCTAAAGAGGCCACTGTAAGAGTTGGCAGATAGACTTTGGGTATTTGCTGTGGAAATTCTATATAAAAAGCTGGCCAGCCTCCCAATTTCCATTATACAAACTCCCAAATATCCAGCTCAGAAAGGAGCATTCAAGTGCTGTACTGTACCTTGTGTTTGCAATCCTCTCCCTCCATTCTTCTGAGAGGAAGTCACCTCTTTCCAGCTGCAAACAAGAGAAAGCACAGAAACACAGAGGGGTTAACAGGGCTCCCTCCAGAGAGGGACAAACGGGCTGCACCAGCTCCCTGAGCCCACAACAACCAGAGACAAGTGAAACCTTTTGGAAAGCCAGAAGTGGAGCAGGGAAAGCTGACCCTGAGGTTTCTCCCTCCTTGCTCCCACCCTCAGCCCCTCTCCTGCGTGGGAAGAACAGGGAAGGGTCCCTGGCTGCTCCATGGAGAAACCAAAAGTGCTGGCACTGCAAAACTGCCCAGCAAACGCCTCCTGAAGGCCCCCAGGGCTGGTGACCCCCCCTCAGCACAGGGAGCTGAGCCTGGATTGGGAACAGCTCCTGCTGGGAGCCCTGGCTCCCAATTCAGGCTCTTGCTGCACTGCAGAAACAATAATCTGATTTTTGAGCTGCTAAATATAAACCCTGAGCGCTTCTAACACTTTCAAGTTGGAAATGAAGTAACATAAAGACCTTGTTTGAAAATAAGTACAGTTATGACTTCAGTGGTTGTGGAGCACCTTGCTGGTGACACCACATCAAGCCCCAGGGGAGCACAGAGCTCTGGCACAGACTGAAGGTTCCTCAGGGGTGTGCTGGAAATGAGAGAGGAGCCCATGGGCCACTCCTCTGCTGTGCCACAAGCCAGGCTGGAGGAGGGCTGGGGGAGGAAGATAAAGAGGAGGAGAGAAAAAATCAGGTGCAAGTCTCTAATTAATGCTGATGACTCCCTTTGAAGATGATGGTTTGTGCCAGAACTTCAGGAACATCAAAGCAGCTGCTGAGGATCCTTTTCCTGCACTGATTTCTTTGTCTGGGAAGGAGTGAGGGTTTCACATGGCAGCACTAATTCTCATTAGTGACAACTCCACTTCCATGCCTCAGGGCTGGGAGCATCCAAAGGGAGCTCCTGGTGCCAGGCAGGGACACAGAGGGGGTGACAAACCTGCCTGAGCCACTGGGAAGGACAAAGCCACAGGTGCCAACAGGGATGGGGCTCCTTCCAGGAGGAAAGGAAGGGGAAGAGCACCAAAATGTCCTGCTGCTACACAAGAGGGCTGAGAAAAGTGGACATCCAGGGTTCTCAGGCAAGAGATCAAGAACTTCATCAAGAGCCTGAAGTGCTAGAAACTGAAGAGAGCAGGTAAGATTAGCTCAAGTTATTCAGAAATACCTGTTCCATCAGCTGGGCTGAAATCAGAGTTAAACCAGAATTGCTACCTGTGATCTCCCACCTGCTGGGAGGGGAAGCACCTTTGACATCCCTGCTGTAATAAAAGCAAAGGATAAGCTGGAAGCTGAACTCAAAGATCCAAGCCAAGGACATCTTGCTGGGTACTGTCAGAATGTAAACCAGAGACTCAACATCACAAAAGTTCTGAGAAGAGTGTTTTCTCATATAAGGAAAGAGTTTTTCTGGATGCCTATATGTGGACACCACCTCTAGATTGATTTTAAGAGCTAATTTTGTCTCAGTCATATCTATTCTTATAGTGAACAGCTCCATGGTTGAGTAACCAAGACAAAGTCAAAGAAAAACCACATGACAGGCAACAGTGTTTATTTTCTAACAACTTTTCCAAGTCAGCTTCTTGATAGCACCCTCTACACCACCAGTTTCTAAAGTCTCCACAGGGTTTTCCTACACTAACAGGGAAAGAAAAACATTGGGAAAACCAGGAACCACAAACATCACAGCCTGCAAGAGAACAGAAAAGAAGAGAAACATGAAACTATTTTGAAATGCTAAACTTCATAATAAAGGTCTTGAAATCCAAACTATGTGGCTGCAAGGCCTCACTTGGGTCCAGTTTCAATGTGTATTTACCCTGTCTTTGTGGTTAGAAAAGCACTTTTAACCAAAATCTCCAGGTTTTAACCTGATATCACCCATGGAGGATGAACACTTTGCAAGCCAGAGCCTTTTAACAATTCAAATGAAGCACAGCCCAGCTTAAACACATCTATTTTTGCATGGCACTGCTTCCCCAGCTCATGCTTAGCCAAGAGTCAAGGGAAAAAACTTCCCCAGGAAAAACACTGGAGCACAGAAATAATCAGATGAGCAACTGTGCCTGGGAGAAAATGGGTTATTTTTTCCCTCTGGAAGCAAGGCAGTGATTCCTGGATGCTCCCCTGCAGCAGGGACCGAGCTGCCTGACCCTGTACCCAGCTCCTTACCACTGTGCTGGGGCACTGAGCAATAAATGATCACTAAAAGAAGGAAAGGAGCTCTTTACTCATCAACTGAAACAGAGAATCCAAAAAAAATCCACACCAAAAAACCCACTCAGCTCGGTGGTTTGCAATAATTTTAAGAGTGAAACAAGAACTGGGAAGGAAAATCCAGCTGATTAAGGAAGGTCCAGTCTGCTGAAACAGCAGAACTGGTCCTTGCTGGTCACTCAGGGGAAACATCCACACAGTGACAGCCACAGGGCCACACTCAATCTCTCCTCCACTGTCCCCTCCCTCACCCTGGTCCTCCTCTCTCAGAAACTTAATCTCCTTAGTGAATAATGAATGGAAGGGACCATCTGTAACACAGATATTTTCATCTGATTAGACAATGCAGGGGATGCTTTATCTAACAGGATAATGAGCTCAGAGAAATCGCCTCCAGAGCTGCTGCCTGCATTGCTTCTAAATTTAGAAGCCAGACCAGGTTTTTATTCAGGTTTTTCAAACAGCCACTGCAGGAATACACTCAGCAGCATCTGATTCCTGTAACTCTTCCTGCAGCTGGATTGAAAGCAGCAGGGCCCAGCCTGGGGGAGGCAGCCAGAGCTACACAGAGGGTGTGAGTTCAGGTGACTACAGAACAAATCACGCTGCAATTTTGTGTGGGAACATGGCTCAGGGTTTTTTTTTATATATAATTGTGGACAAAACTGGGTGGAAATACACCTGGACCATTGGGGTTTATTTTAAATAAACTGGGCCTTGCTCTCCAGAATTCATGGCCAAGCTCACAACTTCCAGCACTAACAAGAACAATCCAGTGGGGAAGGCCAGATGCTGAATTTCAAGGCTGCAGAACAGTTTGGTGAGGGGACAGTGACTGCTCTTCTCTCCAAGGGATCTCAAACACAACTTCATTGCTTGCAGAGTTTGGGGGGTCCTGGGGTTTTCTTTGATTACATTCCTAGCAACTTTCCTCTAATGGCAAGCTGAAAAAATCCTGCTGGGAGGATTTGGGGCAGGTTACAGAAACATCATGAGGTTCTGAGTCCCTTGGATGCTGCAACAGGCAACAAGGACACAAAATCTTTCTCAGCAAGATTCCAGCAGCTGGGAAGGCTGCAGATGGTGAAAAGCTACACAGATCATGATTTCCCAAGTAAATCAAGGAACTGCTGAGATGCACAAACCCAAACAAGCATGGAACACTCTGCAAAAGTCAACTTCTCAGCAGATCACTTTTCAGGGAGAACCCTAAATCCATTTCAATTGGAAATCTCTAACTGTGCTGGGATCTTGGCTGTAAAAATAACCTAAAACCCAGCATGACCCTGCAGGGCAACTCCAGGATTTACTGCTGCCTTATGCACCACAGTTTTTACTTTTACAGCAAGAGAGAAGCAGCATCCACAAAGTTCAGCCAGAGCTGCAGGTGGGATCTGAAATTCTTCCCACTGAACTGCCACCAAGCCCTCCCCTCCTCCAGCACTTGATTTTTCTCCAAACACAAAAACATTATGAGGTTCTGAGTCCCTTGCACTGCTGCAATAGGCAAAAAGGACAGAAAATATTTCTCAGCAAGATTCTACCAGCTGAGAAGGCTGGACAAGGTGAAAAGCTACAGAGATCATGATTCCTAAGTAGGAAGGAGCAGAGCAGGAATTTGGGAAGGTCAGGCCCCTGTGCTGGGTTCTCAGCCCAGTGCTGGCCAGGGAGGCTCTGTGCTGCTGGAGCCATAAATTCACAAATTCAGGATGCCTCAGTGCAAACACTTGGCTCCCAAACCCCAGCATTTCTGCCTGGAAAAGTACACATGGTTATTTTTAGGTCCTTGTTCTTTTCAAAAATAACCAGAGGCATGAATCCAAACCTCCAAAATGTGGCATCATTTCAAAGCCACAGGGGACGTTTGGAGGGATTTTCAAATGCCAAAACATAAAATTTCTGCTGAAATGGGGAGGTCAAAAATCCCAGGAGCAAACAGCTGGCTCATCCTGCCCTGAGAGCAGCTCCTAGAGCAGGAGGTTTTCAGGTGCAGGTGATGTCAGTCTCCATCACAAAGCAGCTCCTGGGCACTGGAACTCCCACACAGCTCCTTGCTTGTGCTCAGAACAGGAGAAATATCAAATAAAGCAGGCAGAAAGGCATCCCAAATTTAGCACTGATGCTCAAAACTCACCCCTGATCCTCAGGGCTGAACCACCTGCAGGCACCAGAAACAGAAGCAGCCATCCAGCCCAAATCCCACCTTTAGGAATGCTGAGTTTGACAGTCACTGCCACCTCCTAAAGAAGCTTTTCTGGAGCAGGGCAGGAATTCTGTTATAACAACCCTGAGTAAATAAACACAAAACTAAGCCTGGTTCTCAGCAGAGTCCAACATGAGACTGCACCAACTCCCAACTGCTCTGAGCTCAGCCTGGGATCCTTCAAGTTGTGCTTATTTTGTCTCCAGCATTTTTAATTTTGAAAACTCACAAAGAATTTTGAAAGGAGAAAGTTTTCAGAAAGACAAAGGTAACAGGCTTTCCATTCCACACCTTCCTGTGTCCTCCAGCCAGTCTGCTCTGTGTTTTCTTCTCTCAGGAAAAGGCAACAACGGGTCACAGGCACTGAGAACTCACCAAAAACTACAAAAAATACCAAAACTTTTTCCAAGGGGAGCCCACAAGAGAAGAATTTTGTGCTACTCAGCAATCTCAGCCTCCTGCCCCAGATACCTGAGATGGCTCTGATTCTGAGGCCACATGAGGATATTTACAGTTAGAAACCATGAAAACCCATCTGCCTCTTAATTGTCATGCAGGGTTTTAATTGGATGGCTGCACATATGCAGGAATTCCCCATGAAAGACTCACTAATTAGCCAGGCCTAATGACCTTCCCAAAGTCTCCTGCTTCCTTCAGACAAGTTTACTTGAAAAGAGTGGGGTAAAGTTAATCTTGGAAACTTCTGAGCTCCATGGGAAGAGAAAGGAGAAGAAAAAAGGAGTTGGAACAAAGGGACATGTGGTGGAAGTGGGACATTCTAGTCCAAAAAGCTGAAGCAGATGATGATGATGAAAAGCTCTAGAGGAGGAGGATCCTCCCTTGGAATACAGGAGAGAAGAGCAGCAAAGAATCTGATTTTCCCTAAATGAGCAGGAATTGCACATTCCCAAAGAGCAGGGGATGTAAATATTCATTTAAGAGGATTATGAGACTCAGTGACCAACAACAGCTGGAGATCAGGAGCCTCCCAAGGCAAGGCCTGAGGAGCAAATCCCTCCCTCTCCTCTCATGGATCTTCCCCCCCTCCAGCTGTGGCTCTGCAGCCTTGGGCATCCAACACCCCCAGGACACTTTGCCACCTGCACCTGGAGAAATTTAATGTCCTTTCCTCATCAAGAGACTACAAAACAAATGAAGCTACAATTTGTGTGGGAACATGGCCAATTTGTGGACATACACACCTGGACCATTGGGGTTTATTTTAAATAAACTGGGCCTTGCTCTCCAGAATTCATGGCCAAGCTCACAACTTCCAGCACTAACAAGAACAATCCAGTGGGGAAGGCCAGATGCTGAATTTCAAGGCTGCAGAACAGTTTGGTGAGGGGACAGGGACTACACTTCTCTCCAAGGGATCTCAAACACAACTTCATTGCTTGCAGAGTTTGGGGGGTCCTGGGGTTTTCTTTGATTACATTCCTAGCAACCTTCCTCTAATGGTAAGCTGAAAAAATCCTGCTGGGAGGATTTGGGGCAGGTTACAGAAACATCATGAGGTTCTGAGTCCCTTGGATGCTGCAACAGGCAACAAGGACACAAAATCTTTCTCAGCAAGATTCCAGCAGCTGGGAAGGCTGCAGATGGTGAAAAGCTACACAGATCATGATTTCCCAAGTAACAAGGAACTGCTGAGATGCACAAACCCAAACAAGCATGGAACACTCTGCAAAAGTCAACTTCTCAGCAGATCACTTTTCAGGGAGAACCCTAAATCCATTTCAGTTGGAAATCTCTAACTGTGCTGGGATCTTGGCTGTTAAAATAACCTAAAACCCAGCATGACCCTGCAGGGCATCTCCAGGATTTACTGCTGCCTTATGCACCACAGTTTTTACTTTTACAGCAAGAGAGAAGCAGCATCCACAAAGTTCAGCCAGAGCTGCAGGTGGGATCTGAAATTCTTCCCACTGAACTCCCACCAAGCCCTCCCCTCCAGCTTCTCAAATGATTCTTCTCAAAATGCTGATTTTTCATATGACTGCCTCTAACACTGGAGTGGAACTCACGAGTTGAGCTCTGCTGATGACAGATTATTTCAATTTGTTCTTATTTTGTCTCCAACTTTTGGAATTTTGGGACTTCACAAAGCATTCTGCAGAAACAAAGCTGTTTTCCAGAAAGACAAAGATGTCAAGCTTTCAATTCCACATCTTCCTGTGTCCCCCAGCTGCATCATGAGCAAGTTTGCTCTGTGTTTATAGATGTGTTTAACAGTCACCTATAGCAGATGCTGCTAAGGGGTTCCTAAAGAAAATAAACTGCCTGGCAAAAGTCTGTTTGATGAATAAAAACTCAATAAAATCTGCCCTGTGGGCCTCCTGTAAAAGCCCAAAATCTGTGTTCAAGCATCACTCCCAGGTAACAGGAAACCAATTTTCCTTCAGACAAGAAGTGCTGCAAGTATTTAACTCTTCCCAAAAAAACCCTCAGATTGCATATTCAGGGAAATTTTACTCTAAACACTGCAGAAAACAGAGTTATAAAAGCCAAAGAACCTGGCAAAAATAAATCACTTTGTTTCAATATAGCACCAGACTCTGTCACTCGGAATGCTCAATATGGAAATGCTGCCTAAGGCAAGCAATATGCTTCCAATATTTTAGTCCAAGTTCCTCTCCTATTCCTTAAATTACCCAGCTCAGAAGCAGAGCATCCTCAGGAACAATTCCTTTCAAGTCATGCCAGCTGGGTGACACAATGGAAAAATGCCATATGGCCACTTCAGGGAAAGGAAAGCACTCCCAGTGCTCCTACAGCAGGAAGGAATTATCAATCCTGCTGCAGAGCAGGCCCAGCATCCCTGGAAGGGAATCCCTCTGTCCAGAGCAGGAATTGCAGGAGGGAGGAGCCAGGGCCAGGTGGGACCATCACCCTGCCAGCCTGCTTCCCCAGGGAGAGCTGGAGCAGCTTCTCTGCAAGATGAGGGCACCAAGGGTGCCAGCAGACAGAAAATTGGGAAATAAAGGCAGGACAGCTCCAAGTGATCCCACATGGATCACAGCAGCCCAGGGACAGGGCAGGGAGGGAAGGGAGGGAGAAGGGAAAGAGGAAGGGAAGGAGGAAGGGAAGGAGGAAGGGAAGGAGGAAGGGAAGGAGAAAGGGAAAGAGGAAGGGAAGGAGGAAGGGAAGGAGGAAGGGAAGGAGGAAGGGAAAGAGGAAGGGAAGGAGGAAGGGAAGGAGGAAGGGAAGGAGGAAGGGAAGGAGGAAGGGAAGGACAAGGGAAGGAGAAGGGAAGGACAAGGGAAGGAGAAAGGGAAGGAGAAGGGAAGGAGAAAGGGAAGGAGAAAGGGAAGGAGAAAGGGAAGGAGAAAGGGAAGGAGAAGGGAAGGGGAGAAGAAGGAGAAGGGAAGGGAAGGGGAAGGAAAGGGGAAGGGAAAGGGAAGGAGAAGGGAAGGAAGAAGGGGAGGAAGAAGGGAGAGAAGGGGAGGGAGAAGGGAGGGAGAAGGGGAGGGGAGAAGAAGAAGGAAAGGGAAGGGGAAGGAAAGGGAAGGAGAAGGGAAAGAAGAACGGGAGGAAGAAGGAGAGGAAGAAGGGGAGGAAGAACAGGAGGAAGAAGGGAGGGAAGAAGGGGGGGAGAAGGGAAGGGGAGAAGAAGGAGAAGGGAAGGAAAGGGAAGGAAAAGGAAAAGGCAGTTTGCCAATCCTTGCTCACACATGGATGCAGGACACATGGCCAGCTACAGCCTCTGAGCAGTGACCTGTCTTCCCTGGGATATTTGGGAATACCCCTGATCCAGCCAGGCTCTCCCCTGCCCACAGGGAAGTGGCAGAAGCAGAAATAGATGTGTTTTCAAAACTCCCAGTGGGTTGCTATCCATCTCCTGACTGGAAAGTGATTAAGCAGAGAGCAGATTTTCTTAATGACAAAGGGGAAGAAAGGCAAAAGGGAAGGAATGGACAGGACAGTGCATGGATTTGCAGATGCCTCACACCATCCTTGGAGAGCAAAACATCCTCAGACATAAAGAAACATCAAATTTCAACACAACCCTTGCCCCAGGCAGGAAGATCCCTCATAATGGCCCAATTACTCCTCCTGCTGCAGCTCCACCTTCAGAGCATCCAATTCCAAACCCTTCCAAAGCAGAACCCCCCTCCCCTGAGAACCATCCAGCCTGTTACCTGCTCCTGGAGCTCCCTACTCCAATCTCCACCCACCCAGAACCTCCAGAACTGGGCCCAGGTGGCCCCACCTTCCCCTGCCTGCAGAACTAAAGCTTCAGCTTTTATTTCCAGTTCAGAACCCCAAAAAGGAGCTGCCATACCTGACAAAAACCCCAAGCCATGGAGAGAGGGAGAGGAAAAAGAAATGGGATTTAACACAAACAGAAGACTCATGGCAGCCCCAGTCAGAACAAGATTTCAGAAGAAAAAATCTTCCCAAAGTTTCTGGAAAGACCTGGAAGTGCTCCCAATAACACCATACCCCACATCAGGCAAGACAAGAGAGGGTCTGGGAGGATAAATTGGAAACATCATCCCCAGGATCAACACAAGAACCAGGGAGCAGCTGTGCCTCAGCTGCTGGTGCCCAAGGAAAGGCTGGAGGGGACTTTCCAAACTCTGCACAGGGGTGAGGATCCCAATCTGCAGCTGAGTGTCACTCACTGTGTATTCTGCATGTTTCTTCCCATACCATTTCATCCATTTTCTGAACTCTCTGTCCATCGTCTGCAAGAGGGAAGAAAACCAAAAGCAGCCATTAGGACATCTCACATTCCCAATTCCATCACAGCAATGCAGACACAGCTCTGAAGCACTCATGGATCCCCAGGAATTCTGTCTGGTTGGAAGTTTTTTTGCCATGAATGTTCCAAGGACAGGCAAACACAGAGCTGCTGCTGTTCAGTTTCCTTTAAAAACCCAACCCTCACTTTTTTAGGGCCAAGGCAAAGCTGGCATTTTCACCCCCCCCTTTCCATGGAAGTTCCATGTTCTAAGAAAAGCTTTTACACTGCCCAGCACTAGAAATAGCCAGGTTTAAGTTGTGGTGCATAATCCCAGCAGGAGGAGGGGGGTGAGCCCAGCCTAAGCCCAGGGAGCAAAGGGACAATCAGGACAAGGCCAGGTCTGCTGGGATCACTGAGGAGGCAGAAAGCAGCAGGCAAAGCATCCCAGCAGCAAAGAGGGAGAATCCTGCAGCAAATCTGCTTCCCACAGCAACTGGGAGTGCTTCAAACTGCACCCAAACACTCCAGGGCTGCTGAGCAGGGAGGGCTCTGCTGGTTTTTCTTGTCCAAAGAAGGGAGAAAGGAACAAAATCCCATATCCAGGCAGCTCAGTGCCTCACACATCCCCACACCACCCTGGCCCAGCTGATCTTGAGGATTTGGCCCATATTTGGAGGAGAGTCTCCCTCCCTGGAGACATTCCAAAGCCACCTGGACACATTCCTGTGTCCCCTGCTCCAGGTGACCCTTCCAACACCAGCTGTGATTCTGTGTGAGAAGCCCAGCAGAAATTCTGATCCCACTGACAACTCAAGCTGGTGGTTGATCAGCTGCCCCATCAGCAGCTCAACAAAACTCTCTGTGTGGACAGGCATTTCATGCTCAAAGGCACTCCAAAGCTGAGCAGGAAAACTCAAAAATCCCCTGTAGTTTTAAAGTAGGAACTTCCATTTTAATTCATTAGTGAACTTCACTAAAATAAATCTGGAACATTCTTCCTCTTTAGGTGAAGCTTTTCAAAATTTATTATCTATTATCATGGTACCCACAGATGTGTGCCAAAGCCAATTTAAGTAGAAACTCAACCCAACTTCTTCCACAAATATGTGGAGGAAAACTGGGCCCTAACAGAGGCCACAAACTCTGACACTGGGAAATAATGCAGAATAACCAGGGAAATAATGCAGAATATTCTGTTCACCCAGTAATCTCATGGAAGACTGAAGGCACCCCAGCAGTGATTCCCCCAAATTCTCCATTTGTGGGTCATTCCTTTGTTTGCTGCTTGCACCAAAGCCTTGTGTTTGCACAGTGACAGGAAGGGGCATTAGTAAAAGTGAGAATTTCACTTTTCTTTATAAAACTGATCTCTAAGTTTCATGGTAAACAAAGGGGATTCCTGGGCTTGTAAATGTCCCAAAGCAAAACCAGGATGTTCACTCAGAGGGACTGCAGAGCCCTCCAGGTAAAAACTTCCACTCAGTCCTGGCAGGGGAAATAAAGTGGATTTGTAGGTCCTTGACTGATGGTCCTCACCACTGTGTTTGTGCATTTTGCCCACATCACTGAAAAGATGGATCAAGGAGTTTTATTTATTCCCTCCCCCCATGAGGGATAATTTTCCAGCCTGTTCAGGCTGAATCTGTGTTTTGACAAATTCAGAGGGATCAGTTTCTGTTCAGGCTATGAAGAAAGCAAACTTCTTGTGGTAAGCCATGACTGACCTCCCCTGTTTGCTCGTGGCCTCCCAGGTTTGCCTTGAACTCATCATCTGTGTGTGTCCCATTGGCACAGAATTAGAAATGTAAAGAAACCTCACTAAAGAAGCCTTACATAAATATTAAAATATACTAAAGAAGCCTGAATAAACATTATCAAACAATCATGGAATGGTTTGGGTTGCAAGGGACCTTAAATGTAATTTAGCTCCACACCCTGCCATGGGACACCTCCCAGCCCTGTCCAGCCTGGCCTTGAGCACTTCCAGGGATTCAGGGGCAGCCCCAGCTGCTCTGGGCACCCTGTGCCACCCTCACAGTCCAGAATTCCTTCCTAATCTCTAATCTGAATCTCCCCTCCTGCAGCTTCAGGCCATTTGATGGTATTTCCTCAGGAAGGTGCCTCCTGAGCAGACACCCAGCACAGGCTCAGGAGGAATTCTGGTGGTTTAATCAGTGAAAAAGGGGCATCACCATCACAGGCAGAGACAGGGCCTTTAAAATACTTAACACTAATTGATTGATGAATTTATTCCTGGATTTGCTGCATGCTGTGGCCTCTGGGAGCTGCATTAGAGCGTTCCAGACATGGAATGACTGCAGGTATTTGGGTGAAGCTTGCACCCTTTGAACACACCCTGATATTACTGTTAAAAGAGCTTTCAGGGCCTGAAATCACTCCAGAAAGATGCTTCTGAACACTCCAGACTGGACACACAGTTTTCCTGAAGCCCATCCTGTATGGCTGATATTTCTGAGCTCCAGGACAGGCTGAGCTGAGCAGCAGATCCCAGCAGGGCTGGAATTCTGCCTCTCCTGCAGCAGAGGGTCCCTGCCCCAGGCAGCACCCCCAGCTCACTCACCTCAGCATACTTGGCTGGAATATCAGCTTTCTCCACTCCGTAGTGATGTTTGCAGTTTGTGGCTGCAGCCACTTGAAGCACCACCTGCCCCACACCTGCAGGGAAGGAACAAAAACCCCAGAGCTGAGAGTTCAGGGAGACCAAGCACTGCCAGGGGAGAGAGGCTTGCAGGGCACACAAAAGCAGCAGGTGAACTGGGGACTGGGCAGGGCTCTGACATTCCCACTGCAGGCACTGGGCACTCCCAAAGTCACTCCCACTGCCCTGCTGCTGCTCAGCCCCAAGACAGAGTGAGGAACACTTGAATTATTTCTGGGGATAGCAGAATAAAGTCTCTGCCATGGGCCTGGGACCCAGCCTGCAGCACTCCCAGATAGGATCTTTAACCTTCCTGGACAAACAATTGTGAGAATCTGTGGAGGTTTTGTTTCCCTCCAGATGGAAAAGAGTTTCTCAGCTCTGATGTCTTTCTAAAGGTCTCATCTGAGCATCAGCCCCTGACAGGAAATTTCAGTCAGTCCCACTGAGAGGGGAAGCAGAGGTAAGAAAATCACTAAGGAGCCTGTCTATATTATATTATATTATATTATATTATATTATATTATATTATATTATATTATATTATATTATATTATATTATATTATATTATATTATATTATATTATATTATATTATATTATATTATGTTTTGCACCTTTTAAATATAATATATAATATATAATATATAATATATAATATATAATATATAATATATAATATATAATATATAATATATAATATATAATATATAATATATAATATATAATATATAATATATAATATATAATATGCAATACCATATTCTATTATATTATGTATATTCTATATTACATATACTATAGAGTATCATTATATATTTTATAAATTTAGTATATTATTGTATTAATATTTTATATTTTCAGTATATATAATATATATCTTACATGTAATATATCTAATATTATATAGTATATAATATTATTATTATATACTATATACAATATAGTATGTATATTTATTATATATCATATGTTAATATGCTTTATCATATGTATACTATATTCTTATAACTTTTAATAGTACACTACTTAATATTAAATTATTCTGCAATCTATTGGTTTACTATGCATAACATACACAAATATCCAATATTTATATATAACTGTTTAATATTTACATATACTTTCCAACACCAAACATAATTTTTTAAAATCTATTTTTCCCCAGAAGTCCTGTATCACACATACTTGTTTGGGTTTAAATGTGTTAAAAGTTCAGAACACATCAAGCAAGAGGGGAAATTCTTATTACTCCTTTCCTGCTCTGAACCAGATTTACCAAGAAAAAGAACATTTTCTTACTCAGTGTCACTGTTGCACATGTGCTTGAGTCATACCTGGTTTCCTCACCAACTAGACACACCAACTTCCTTTTCAAACTCGACTCTGTTGCAGATGTGGGTTAGATTTTTGTGGGTTTCACAACTGTTCAAGTAAACTACAAAAGCTTTTTTGGCACACTGACAAGTCAGAGGCAAAACCCCCTTCATTTCCAGATTCCACACCAAGTGTTCCACATGGGAAGGGTCAAGAAATCCAATTTTCAGACATGAATGGCATAAAGCAAATCCAGTGAAAACAGATGAATCCTTAGGAATGCAACTTGATGGACCAAACATCATTTTTAACATTGCTTCTTCTTCACAAGTGTATCCAACAATACCAACACAAACCAAGGGGTTTGTAACAAGGGTTTATTGCATTGCAGGCTGGTATTTCACTGCCCCCAGAAAAGAGGTCTGGGGGGTTGTTCTGGTCCATTTAATCCTGGCATAAAAATCAGGAGCATGTTTGGGGATTATCTGGAAAAAATGCTTGTGAAAAATGTGTATTTTATGATTGGCTTTTTGCAGATATTCAAATGAATATTGTATGTGTTATGTTAGAAGGTGATGCTGTATTGGTTTTCTTGAGTGGTGTGTGAAATATAGTTTTAGGTTATAACATAAGGTTGGAGTGGAGACCATGCTGTGTGAGATAATTTTTTTATTAAGAAAGGACTCGCACCGAGATGGCAGCCACAGGACACCTCAGTCTTTCAGACAAAAATAATTTATTGCCCCATTATCAGAAGAAATGAACTTCTTCCCACCTCGCTCAGCCCTGAAGACTCCGTTAGGACTCAGAGGAAGAAGCTGACACTGCCCAGACACAATCCTGTGTTTGAATGGAATTGATGCATCGTGTATGAGGTGTATGAATATGCAACAGGCTGTTGTTTTTAAGGGTTACTCCTCTGTTAACTGTGTCCTTTTTCAGGCTTATTTTGCCCAGAAAAAGGTACCCAGACATCCATAACTCTTTGTTTCTATTGTCTCACATTGTCCTAATCCAAATTGTCCAAAATTATTATTACTCTAATTATATTGCTATTTTTACAACCATTTTATTACTGTTAAACATTTAAAATTTTTTTTAAAAGTGATTGGCGTTTTTGACAATGCTTATCCTGTAACACAACCCCCAGCCCAGGGGGTTAGCAAATATGAAGTTTTTAAAGTATAAACAAAAAGAGAAAGCAAAGGAGAAAAAGGAATTACTGCTCACTTACCACTGCCCAAGTCAACGAACAAATCATCCTCTGTCATTTTAATCTCATCAATCATTTGTGCCACCAAGTCAAAGGAGGTTTCCCCGTAGACCTCGGGCGAGAAGGGCTCGTAGTTGTTGAGTTTCTCGGGGTCGGTGACCGAGTGGTTGTAGACCTGCTGCAGGATGTGCCGCAGGAGCCCGTTGGAGGGACGCGTGTTCAGCTTCATGGGCTGCGTGGTGCCCTTCCACTGCAGGGAGCAGAGAGGGATCCTCAGATGGTTGGAGCTACACTGCCTTGTACAGCCAACCTCTTGACCACAGGTTGTCAGGAGCCAGGACATCCCTCTGGCTGTCCTGAGCAGCCAAGACCCCTGCCAGGGGTGTCAGGGACCCTGGCACAGAGCCCAAAGTGCCTGTGGTTTTGATTATGAGCCATGGAGCAAGTCCCCAACCTCATATGAGGATCTGCAAGCCACGACAAATTAAATAGAATAATAGTGAATTTATCACAAGGTGAAAAAGTAGATTTTAGGATTTTTAAAATAGGGATTCAGGGGGGCAAGATGGAGGGATCTGGGCATGTCCAGCCCTTGTTCTTCTTCTTGGCCTCCATCCTTTGCTGTGATGGTGGCACTTTTAGATTGGTTTAGAGTAGAAGCTCACTGTCTAACATAGGTGATAGGTACTGAGAAGTAATTGTAAACATTGTATAGGTAGTTTTTAGTATAAAGACATAACACCACCCTGGGGGCAGGCAGTGCCTCTGACCATCTTGCTGAGCAACCTCGGCAGGACAGGAGACAGAATTTTATAGATAAGATACAATAAACAACCTTGAGACCAAGAAATGAAGAGCTCTGACTCCTTCTTCAAGCGTTGAGCTGGGAAAAGAGACTTTCCAACTTTTCTTGGGGTCACTCTGACAAGCAAGAGACCCTGACAACAGGTGACAGACAAACAGCCCCTGCTGAAGAAACCTTCTCCTGATAAACCGTGCTAAGGAAACCCCACATCCCTCCTGGCAGCTCTAAGACGCTCCAGAAAATCTGTTTGGACATTGTAGACTCAAAATTGTTGGCATTTTGAAAATTTTCTTATGGCCACTTTTAATTGGTTTTTTTTTGTGTTGATTCAGTTTCTCAGGGCTTCAGCTGGCCAGAGTGACCCCCAGATGTGTCACAAAGTCTCTTTCCCCAGCCTGGCGGTTGAAGAAGGAGTCAGAACTCTTCAGTTCTCCTTCTCAACGTTGTTTATTTTGCTTCTTATCTATAAAATTTTTTCTTCTTGCCTGCCGAGGTCCCTCCAGCAGGTCAGACAGAGACACTCTGACTGCCCCTGGGGTGGTGTTATCTTTTTATATTAAATACTATATGTACATTATTTACCATACCTTCCCAATACCCATCACCTATGTTAGACAGTGAGCTTCTACCCTAAACCAATCCAAAAGTGCCAACATCCCAGCAGAAGATGGAGGCCAAGAAGAAGGAGGAGAAAGGCTGGACACGCCCAGATCCCTTCATCTTGTCCCTTGAACCCCATTCTAAAAAACCCAAAAATCTATTTTTCACCCCATGACAAACCAATTATTATTCTACTTAGACTTTCATGGCTTGCAGATCCTCATACAAGATTGGTAATTTTCTCCATGGGTCATAATCAAAGTCACAGGTGTCTTGTGCTCTGTGCCAGGGTCCCTGAGCCCCCTGGCAGGGGTTCTGGCAATCCAGGACAGCCAGAGGGATGTCCTGAACTCCAACATCAGTTGATCCTTCAGAAAAGCTTTCTTAACAATATAAAAAACGGGGAGTTGTGGAGGCCCTGGGGGGGCATCCCCTAAGTTACACCCCCTTGGCTCCTTCCCCTGTTCCTGTGTCTGTCCCTATGTTCCTGAGCCACTCCCTCCCATTTCCCATTTCCCTGACTGCCCCTCATCTTTGTACTGCCCCAGACCAGGGTCAGCCCCTAGAGAGGGAGAGCTGGACTCTCCATGTGTGTGTGCTGGGACCTGAACATCTCACCATGCAGCTGAATTAAACATCTGTGCATCTTATGCAAAGGCCTTTTTTGCTCCTTTACCCTGGACTTCACTAGCAGCAATTCAGGCTGCAACAGGTTGGCTCTCAAAATTACTGTGTGAATATTAGGAAAAGCTTTAGTGATTGTGAGAAACTGTTCACTTTGAAAATTTAAAAAGGTTTATTAAACCTTGACAAAAATACAATGAAAGAACTGTATTAGGGAAAAAGCTGCAGTGCTGGGAACTGCCTCTCGTGCCTGCCATGTGGCCAGTTCATCTATAAGATGGATGCTCAGTCTTTTATACCCCTGGGGGTTGCATCAGCCAGCCCTGGTCCTTCCCAAAGTCTGTCAGTCAGCTCTTCTGTGCCCTTTATCAGTGCAAACTGCTTTCTTGTAACTGGAGTGGAGATCAGGTGTTGCCATGCTCACCCCCTAAGCACCCCCAAGCTTTGCCATTCCCACCTGCCCACGCAAGGGGCACATGTGCAGCCTTCTTACCTGGCCTGGACAGCCCAGGCTGTCTGATGGTCACAATGCAGGGGGAAAGGGAGCTATGGGGAGCACAGAGGACATCTAAACTACAGTAACATAACTAGACATCACTAAGGCTTTTCTTAATATTCACACAGCAGTTATCTTTAATTGCAAGAGCAAATCATCTCCTTAGCCATCTAGAACAGTGATATCTAGTTATGTAGTTTAGATGTCCTCTGTGCTCCCCAGAGCTCCCTTTCCCCCCTGTATTGTTGCCATCAGACAGCCTGGGCTGTCCAGGCCAGGTAAGAAGGCTGCACATACCTGGGGCAGGTGGGAATGGCAAAGCTTGGGGGTGCTTGGGGGTGAGCATGGCAACAGCTGATCTCCACTCCAGTTACAAGAAAGCAGTTTGCACTGATAAAGGGCACAGAAGAGCTGACTGACAGACTCTGGGGGGGCAGGGCTGGCTGGTGCAACCCCCAGGGGTATAAAAGACTGAGCATCCATCTTGAAGATGACGTGGTCTGCATGAGGGGCAGCTCCCAGCACTGCAAATTTTCCCTTATATAGTCCTTTCATTGTATTTTTGTCAAGGTTTAATAAACCTTTTCAAATTTTCAAAGTGAGCAGTTGTTTCTCACAAGTGGGACGAGGGTGAACCCACCATGGGGACAAGGCAGTGACACCAAACCCAGTGGGGAATGAGGGACAGGCCCCTGCCAGCCCCTCACCCTCAGCCTGGGCTGCAGGTGCTGCCTAAAGATAAAAACAGGGATGGAAATGGAGCCAGGCTGGCAGAGCTGGGGGGGCTCACCTGGACAGGAGAGGGCCCTGGGGAGAGCTCAGAGCCCCTGGCAGATCCCAAGCCCTGGGACTTGAAGCCAAGGAGTTGGAGCAGTGCCCTTGATTTCAGTGAGAACAGAAATGGGCTCAGATGTGTTCAGTCCTTGGGAAGCAGGGCTGGAATCAGGAATTGGGGACTGAAATAATCTGCTTTGCTGTGCTGCGAGAGCTGGGGCTGCTCACCTGGAGAGGAGAAGGCTCCAGGGAGAGCTCAGAGCCCCTGGCAGGGCCTCAAGGGGCTCCAGGAGAGCTGGAGAGGGACAGGACACAGGGAATGGCTGCCAGTGCCAGGGGGCAGGGCTGGATGGGATCTTGGGCAGGAATTGTTCCCTGGCAGGGTGGGCAGGCCCTGGCACAGGGTGCCCAGAGCAGCTGTGGCTGCCCCTGGATCCCTGGCAGTGCCCAAGGCCAGGCTGGACAGGGCTGGGAGCAGCCTGGGACAGTGGGAGGTGTCCCTGCCATGGCAGGAGTGGCACTGGATGGGCTTTGAGGTCCCTTCCAACCCAAACCATTCCATGGTACTGCAGAAATTGCACCCCAGCAGTTGCTCTGCACTTTGTCACACCTCAATTAACAGGAAATTTCACAGGTGATAAAGGGGAACCTAAAGAGATGACAAATAATTGTCAATGTAAGGGACAACACTTTGGGGTGGGTGTCAAGGTTTGTTCACTCCTTTGCTCTTTGCTCTCCTCACTGAACTGATGTTGACTGTCAACACAAGAACAGGTTAATTTTGCTCCAGGAGCTGTCACATGGGAGGGATCAGATCACTCAGACTGGGAGTGGCAGGAAAGAGATGGAAATCAAGCTTCCTTTCTT
The DNA here is from genome assembly GCF_963513975.1 of Fringilla coelebs. Taxonomy (NCBI): domain Eukaryota; kingdom Metazoa; phylum Chordata; class Aves; order Passeriformes; family Fringillidae; genus Fringilla; species Fringilla coelebs. The sequence continues at coordinate 3,622,265 of NC_140050.1, read as the reverse complement.
CTTCAGAGAAAACCCCATCCTAAGCAGAAAAGTTGTTAAGTTTTAAAAATGTCTACCTCTCCCCTTGATAAAAACAAACCAAAAAAGGGCAGTTCCAGGACCCCTCCTCAACTTTCCTGTGATATTCAGGGAAGGAAAAAATTAAACCCATCAGGTTTGCCAGTTGAGATAGCAACTGCAAATGCTGAATAGCTGCTAATATTTAGCTATTAACCAACACAGACATGAAGGTGCCTGAATCCAAATAAGCACAAGTTTTAAAGACCCAAAATATTAAGAAAATCCCAGCAAAAAAGGCTTGTTGTCATAATATTGCATATTTCAAATAATTCCCACAAGCACAGCAGAGAAAAAACCACCTATGCTTTCAAATTAAGCAGAATAGTAACATTATTCATTGTTCAGGTTTTGCTTCCTCCAGTTCCACCTTTTTTGGGGGTAAGAGAACCAAAAAGCTCATTAAATTGGCCTGAAAAGAGATTACATTCTACTTTAGCCAGTGATTTCACAGGTCAGAGCAGCTGAACTGTGGCAAGGAAATTCCTAAGCCATGGATCACTTCCACAACACACAGGAGAGTTCATATGGATTATTTAAGTACCCATAAGTCACAGATTTCTCTGTGCAAAAGTCAATCTATATGAGAAATCCCTGTGTTAATTGTAGATAAACTTTTCCTTCTCCCTAAAGGCAAGTCAGCTGTTTCCAAGTGCCAAAATTACAGTGCCAGAAGTGCACAAGGAAGAGGAGCAGCTCTGAATTTGGGAACAAAAAAGTGGTGTTTAATTCCCTTTCTTTCTGTAGGAATGTCCCTCCAATACTAACTCCTTGACTGCCCAGGTGTGATCAAGAAAATAAGTTTAATACCAAACTCGAGCCCCCCAAAAACTGGAAGTGCTGGATTTTGCTGATGTCTCAGGCTGTTCCTGGAACACCACATTTGTCACACCTCAAATAACAGGTAATTTCACAGGTGATAAAGGGGAATTTAAAGAGATGCAAAAACCAATTGGGGTGGGGGGAAAGGTTTGTTCACTCCTTTTTTCTTTGCTATCCCCACTGAACCGATGTTTAATGCAGAACTGAGTCAGTCACAGCTTTCTGCTGTTGTTCACTACCTGAACTCAAAGGTGGCACACAAAAACCATGGCAGCTTTTTGCCAAATTCAATACTCACCAACTGGTGGATGCTGTCAATGGCTCGGTTGTACTTGTCACACAGTCTCTGCATGCTCTCAAAGCTGGGGGGAGAACACAGGGGCAGCTCAAAACAGGCAAGTTTGAAGGTAAAACCTTGTGCTTTTCCATCCTCTTTAGTAGGTATTTAGGGTTTGCTTCTCTCAGGGTATGTAATTACATACATAGATTTAAGACTTTGTTTCCTTTAAATAAAATCCCCAGCAGACCAGGAGTACACGACAAATAATATTAGTTCCTTTATTTTAAGTCATACTTTGAGTACAGCCCTTTTCCTGGTAAACTTCTGTATTCTCAGAACCTCTTCTCCATACTTTCAGCTGCACAGAAATTTAAGAGCTGTGTACATTTTTCTCCTTTTTACTGTCATCTCTCCACCATAATCAGTCCTGAGACAAGCAGATGCTTTTCCAGAAAGTCACCCTGGGAGTGAAAATGCAGACAAAGGCAGCACACAGCCTAAACCATCACCCATCAGGAAAGCCTGGGGATTGCTCCATGGGCTGCCTGGGATTATGGTCAGCCCAGGCAGATGCCCTAATGACACAAGCTGAGAGGATTAAATCAATTCATCTCAGGCCAGGAAAGAAAGCACATTCCTGGGAACATCAATGGTTATGTAACCAGACCCAGAGAGCAGCAGCAAAAACAACACAAGGAGTTCCAGGAGTGACATTAAACCATGGGCATTCCTAAAGCTGGGAAGGGATGGGGGGCAGGGGACATCAGAAGGGACACTTGAGTCTCTTGTGATCCTCAGGGCCACCACACTGGCCAGGACACCTCTCCCATCAGCTCTCCCAGCTGCCTGTGCTGGTTTCCATGCTGGGAAAAGCAAGGCTGCAATGGGGTTTGTCTGCATTTCCATAACCTGCTGCTTCTCCTTCACATCCCTGCCTCAGCCCATCTGCTGCCACGGATTTTTCCAACAAATTTTTTTTCAAAGGAAGAAAAAAGACTGAAATCATTACCAGAATTCCAGTTCATGACTTTCTAGAAAAGCTGCAGGAAGATAGTGGGGGGTGACTTTGGGGAAGAGAGGGGTTTTGCTTTTATCCAGCATCAGTGCCAACCACACTGATGGTCCCCAGTGAAACACATCCAGTGAGGATGTCAGAACCACAAAAACTACAGTAATGCAGCTGCTGGGAGTAATCCACAAATCCAAATTAATGGATTTTAATGACAAAGGATGCTTGACCTTGAATATTCCTTTTGTATTTTCCAGGGGGGCAGGGACTAACAAGTCTTTCAATGAAACAATGAAAATTGAGAGAAGAGGAAGAAATACCTTAAGTAGATCATGACAGAAATATCTAGGGCTGGGGAGGTTCAGGTTGGGAAAGGTTCTTTCTCCCAAGGGTGCACTGCCCAGGCTCCCCAGGGAATGGTGCCAAGGCTGCCAGAGCTGCAGGAGCTCTCAGGGCTGCTCAGGGTGGGGGTGTTGGGGTGGCTGGGCAGGGACAGGGGCTGCACTGATCATCTCTGTGGGATCCAACTCAGGATTCTGGGATTCTACTCACAGCAATGCAGTTTCATCAGTAAACTTTCTTCTAACAGTTTAGTCATTCTGTGCACTTGGATAAATTCAGTCTTTCCCATGAAGGCAACCAGGGAGGTTTTTGTAAACTGCAGCTTGAGCATCCTCCCTTTTCCCAGTGTCAGTGGAGCCAAGTCCATGCACAGAACCTCAGAAGTCTCCACAGACACAGCACAGGTCAGGATCTGCCTCTCCCAGGAGGGGAATGTCCCATAAGAGACATTCATTCTGAACTGCTTGTGGGCATGAACTCCATGGAGCTGAGGCGCCTCAGAGCCCCTCCAACTGCCCACAACACTCCTGGGAAATTCACCTCTGAATTCAGCCCCCAAGCAGCAGGAAGGGGGGGAGGGGAAGGTGCAGCTCCCACTGCCACCCAGCTCAGCCACGGCCTGCTGAGAACAGGAATTCCTGCTTACTACAGGAGCAGGAACCACTGAGATTCCCAGCCTGGCCCTGCTCCAAGGGTGCAGATACCAATCATTGTTTCACAGTGAGTAATTCAATGTACAGCAGAGCTGCACTGGAGCTCGTGGAGCTTCCAATTATGTCCTTAATCCAACTGCCTTTGCCAATGTTGCTGTTACACATTTCCTACCAAAATAACTCCAGCAGAGCCTGAAGCCAGCTCTGAGAGAAAACTTCAGTTGGTAGTGTCTAAGAATAACCAGTTACACACTGGTTCACTACACCCTCAACTCCTGCTGGGAACAAAAACATTCCTCTCACCTTTTTGTATCATAGTCAATTAAAACATAGTTTTCCATGGCAAGCTTGAGATCTGGGATTTCTTCACAGACCCACCTAGAAGGAGAGAAGAAATAATGAATAGAGGTATTGCCAATTAAGTGTAATAAGGTCATTTGTCTCAATTTGGACTGCTTTACATGAAGAGAGGACACTGCAGCTGCCCTGGGAGCTCAAAGTAATTCAGCAAAAAGGCAGACATCATGGGAAACTGCAACAGCTCACATTTGTACTGAATAAACAGCAAGATGCCTGTAGACACTGGCAGGAGCATAAAGCTTCAAAATGAGGTGATGAATATATTCCACGTGTCTAAAAATACTCAAAGTCATGGCTGATGTTAATCTAACATAAAATGCAGAAGTGCAGCATTTCCAAAGAATTCTGATGCTGCAGGAAGCTTTGACAAGGCTGAATGTGGAGAAGACATTTCCCACAGCAGCCCAAAAACTCTGTCACCAACCACTCAGTGCACTCCTCTGGGGAGTGCCTAAACTGCTCTCACACCTTACACACCCAAGCAAAGCAGATTTTTAGAAGTTATTTTGGTAAAAGACCCCTTTGATACTCTGAATTAACACAGCCCTGTGTGCTGTGGCCATCAGAAAGGGGAAGCACATGCCCACTTGCAGTGCATCCAACAATGGCAGCTCACAGGAGAGAGCTTTACTTGTGGAATGGAGGAAGATTAATTCCCTTCAAAGGCAATTTAAAAGCCACAGAAGCTTTGCACACAAATTTCCTCCACAAATATCAAATTGGAAAGCACTGTCAGCATCAGAAAAACCCACATCACAGGATGCATTCCAATAGAAATCACAGAATTTCTTCCTTGTGAACTTTGCTCCATTCTTCACTATTAAAATGGTGAATTAAAAAAAAATGCTGATGACCCAACAGTTCTGTTCCTTCTGGCTGATTCACACATGGCTAATAACTGCACAGGACAGTGAAAACCAGAACTTGGACATGCATGGCTGGCCCTCCTCTGGTACCTCACATCTCCCACAAAAGCACCAGGGCTCAGAGGGAGTGGCTGGAGTGGTTGGTGCTTCTTAAATCCCAGGAACAGGCAGTCAGCAGCTGGATCCTTGTGCCCATTCCAGCTTGGGACATTCCCTGCCTCCACTGCCTGATGAGATAAAGGCTTCCCTGCATTCTCTCACCACCACTTTCACAACACTGTGGGCACTTCACACAAGGCAAAAGCAGCACGAGAGCTTCTGACACCAAGTTCCCTCCAGCCTTGCTGAAAACAGTTGTGAAACATTACCTGACCCAACTGCTTCCTAAGGCAGCTTCCCTTTGCCTCCAGCACAGAAAGCACCAACCACCCCAGCCCCCCCCTCTGAGCCCCTTGGAAAGGGCCTTCTCCACACCCCACTGATAAATGATGCCACAAAACCACAAAACACAAGATCTTATCCCCACCAGTCCAAGCAAACTGGCAGCACCAGTGGCAGTGTTTTGTAGATAGAAAAAGAAACTCCTTTAGGGGAAAAATGTTCAGCTCCAGCCTCATTCCACACCCTCTGCCCCCCAGCCCATGGGAAATGCTCTGATTTCAGGCATGTGAGAGATGTTATCAAGCACTTGGCTCTCTCACACTCACACTGGGAGCACACAAGACTCACTGCCACCTTTGCCTTTGCCATCTGTGACCAGATTTTGAGCTCAGGTGGTTCTGCAGGTAAAACACCTCCTCCCTCACCTGTACCTGCACCACCCAAGCAGTAAACCCTGCTGCAGACACAGCCCTGAGCTGAGCCAAGGGCAGTCTGTGAGGATCTAAAACAGTTAACAAGAGCAGCTTTGTAATGGGGATAACTCATCTTCATCCCTCAGCTGGTTGGGGAATTCGTGTAGCATTTATTAAAAGTTGTTCTTTGGCAAGTCCCCTCCTAATCCTGCTGAAATAACAGCAAGTCACGTCCTGAGAGCCTGTGTTGGGAAATCCTCTGACTTCCTGCTCCTCTCAGTTGTCTTTCACCTTTATCCTCCCATTTTCCCCATGCTGTTCCAACTCTATCAGCAGGATTAAGAGCAATGCTACAGGGAGATCATTGCCAAAGAACCCAAATGCTGCAAGATCACAGCAACAGGGGAAACAGAGAGGGTGGGCAGAGGCAAGATCAGGACATAACACAGCAAGCCAAGGATGTTCCCTTAACCTGGTCTGTCCACAGCTCAAATACCAACTGCCACAAGTATTAAAGCTGAGCACCAGCACTCATTTTGAACTCTGTTCACAACAGAATGGAATATGGCAAGATAAAACAAAAATCTCTTTGGCAGGGAGCTCTGTATTGCAGCAAATTCAGCTTAGAAAAATAACTCAGAGCTGCTAAATGGTAACTGCTGCCCTCCTGTGTGCCCTGACTCCAGCCATCCATTCCCAGAGCTGCAGTGAGGCACAGGAAGGGTCCCAGGCAGGTTGCACCAAGCACTTACCGAATTGTCTCAATAATTTCATGAGCAGCATCATGGTGTTTGTCCTGAAATTAAACAAACAAACAAAAAAAGACACATCAGGTGCTGTTTTTCAGGAGTTTACAGAAATTAAAAACACACTGTTTTTTAGGATACAGGTGTCAAGCATACAGGGAAAGGAGTCTTTGAATTCTACCCATTAAAGCCATCAAAATGAGCCCTCTAAGGAAAAATAAGGCTTAAGGAAATAAATTTTTTAAGTGTCTCTGACTGAACTGTCATTCTACTCATTTCTCTGTCATTCCCTGCAGTTAGGGACTGTGTGGCTGGGGATTATGGGACTGAAGCCTTTGGGATTGTTGGGATGCAGCAGGTACTTGCCTGCAATTTGCCAATGAACAGCTGATTCCCTAGGCCCAGCATCTGGCACAGGCTCCCAGCTCCAGATGGGCAGTGAGATTCTTGCACAGGGAATGGCTTTCCAAAATAAAGCATCCAATAAACAGTGGGAGCAGATGTCAGTGCAGGAAAAACAGCCTCAGAGCAAACAGCAAAAGGCCTGGATATGCAGCCCTGCTCATGAACTGAAAGCCAAAACACACCAAACCCTGAGCATCACATACCCACACCAGGCTGAGACATGGAGGTTTGCTGATTTCATTTGGGAGTTTATTCAGGAGCAACAGAAGCACAAGTTATTACAAATTCATGCTAAAAAAGCTCTTGGAGCTGCATTTATATGCACCATTGTACAAAAAAGTTCTATTTTAGGGAAGCCACAGGAGTTCCTCATACACATTGATGTATCCAGCCTTAGTTACCAGAGTCCATCTGCACAAAGCTGGGGTTATATTTAGACATTTGTTTCTGCAAGTTGCTTTGACCTTTTAATTAGGAGTCTTGTATCTACAGCCCTTCCAGAAATACAAGTGCAAAGGCTCCCTCAAATCATTTCCCTTGCTTTGTGCTGCAGAAATGTCATTTCTGTAGAGTTACCAGGGGAAATTCTGTAGCATAGGGCAGAGAGAGGTAACAAAGCAGAGGACTGGGGGCAGGGAAAGGAAGGGAAGGCAAGAAGAAAACCACTGATGGTTGATAACAGCAAATGGTTGGATTATCTCATTTTCAAGACATGGAAGGACATGATCTGAGTCAAATGGAAGCATTTTCCATCATTATCTCAGCTTTCCCATTTTCAGGAGGAAACACATTTTCCCTTGTATATTCCCACTTCATGCACTTGGGATCAGCCAGGCCTGCAGAAGTTCTCATTCCAAGAAATTTGTACACAGCCCTTTCAATGCCTAGTTAAAAATCTCAGGCAAGAATTTCTGAGGTCTGCCATTCTTCCAGTGCCTTAAAGGGCTCATAAACAGAAGGGAGAGGAAATTTTAATATGGGGAGTTAGTGATAGGACACAGGGAATGGCTGCCAGTGCCAGAGGGCAGGGCTGGATGGGATCTTGGGCAGGAATTGTTCCCTGGCAGGGTGGGCAGGCCCTGGCACAGGGTGCCCAGAGCAGCTGTGGCTGCCCCTGGATCCCTGGCAGTGCCCAAGGCCAGGCTGGACAGGGCTGGGAGCACCCTGGTTTGGTGGAAAATGGAACTAAATTATATTTAAGGTGCCTTCCAACCAAAACCAGGCTGGGATTCTGTACTAAAGCTCTGAGAGAACACAATTTTACCAGAAAAAAAAGCTCTTCTTTTCAGATGACAAAAAGGTAACTCCAAATCTAGAAGTCACGAGCAAGACTAAGCCAAAAAAAACAAATTATTCCAGCTACAACACAGAGAAGGAAAAACAGCCAACAACAGTAGCCAGGACACTTGGGATGGATCACAGAGCCTGGAGCTGAGCACTGCCCTGGCCACATTTAACAACCTGCTGCTGCCACAGCAGCACCCCAAACACCACAGAACAGATTTGGGGCTGTGCTTCCTCCAGTCTCCTGGGCTGGGACAGCCCAAAGCTTAGAGAAAACAGCAGCACCCAGAACCCAGTCTCCCAGGAATGTCACGCAATTCTTTTGATAAGTGTTGGCCTAGAAACCAGGGAAACAAACTAAAACCTGCTCCTGCTTCTCAGTGCACAAATAAAAGAGAATGTGTTGTCTCCTCTTTTCTCTGTGCACTGAAAGGAGGGGACAAGGAGGGAGGAGAACTTCTCTTTCTTTTCATTTCTTATCTGCCAAGTGTAAGAATAACCCAGGACAGCAGCTCATCCATAAACATCTCCCAGAAATGTTCATGTTTCACTCCATGCAGAATCATCCCAGCAGAGCCCCCCTGGGCTGATCCAGCTCTCCCAGTAAACTGTGTTCCTGCAGAGTCACAATTTGCTTTATCAACATAAGCACATTATACCAGAAAAGTGAATTCAGGCTTATTCTGGCCTAACCATTTTCTGGGAGGAAGTTCCATTCCCCACTGCTGGGGTTGGACACTTGCAGAGTGAGCAGAGCACATGAGAGACCCCTGGTCCTACAGGTCTTCATGAAAACACCTCTATAAGCGACAAAAATGTTTAATTTACAGATTCTTCTGTATTGGGTTAAAAAAATTAGTCTAAAAATAGTAATAATAAATCACAATTCACTTCTACAACTACAGATCAGCCAATTGAAGTGACTTTGCAAAACCTCATATGGAAGCTCCAGGCAGAAGGGGCCTTTGAGCTTAGTTTGTGACATTATCTAGGAATAAAGAAATCCAAACCAGTTCCACATCTACTGCTGCTGAGCTCCCCATGCTGAAACACTTCCCAAGTTTACTTCACTCTCAAACAGACTTTGCCTGAGCAGAGAAGCTCCCAAGGTCTCCAGCAAATCTCGCCAAAAAAAATTAAATAAAATAATTTTTTTTTTTAATCCAGTAGGATCTCCTACATTTCTTCAAAGCAGAGCTGGCTGTGGAAAATTGAGGGAAGGGGGAAACATAACTGAAAGGACTACAGAGCAGCTTCTCTTTTCTTAGAGAAACTTCCAGCCCCGTTTCATCATTATGGTTGTATGATTTAATCAGAAAAGACATTGAACAGCAACAAGCATCACATCTGTGTTCAGGCAACTGGACATGGCACTGGCAGGTGTGGAGAGATAGCATGTAAGAAAATAGTGCAGAAGGTAGTCTCACACCTGAGGAGTTGCAGCTGTACTGATCACCAAAGATTAGGAACAGGCCTGCCCTTAATAGGCCACAGCTGTGTCCAATAATGAGAGTGCCACAAAAGAGTGGGTTGGCTGTGCTGAGAGGAGAGTTGGGGTTGTTGGCTGTGGAGAAGGAGTCAGTGCTCTGAGGAGCTGCCCATGAGAAATCACCGAGAAAGTACGAGAGCTTTGAAATATGATGACAACAATTGGTGAGCCTGACGTGATTCTGATGTGATCCCATGGTGATTTGGGCAGAGAACTGTAGAGAGAGCAGTAAGGAGGTGATCCTGTGGTGGTTTGGTAAAAAGGACTTAAATATTAAGCAATGTGATCCCAAGGTGAGTCAGGAAGATGACTGCAGACCTAAGAGAAATAAGATGGTAGAGCTTAGGAGCTGAGCAGGTGGACCAAGAGCCTGGGAGCCTAAAAATCCAGATGAGTTGTAGCCAGGCAGACCTGAGCCTGAAAGAAATGCAGGCAAACCTCAGAGCCTAGAAGTCTGGACAATGTATGAGACACCACCCCCAAGAAGAAGCGTGCTGGGTGTGAGGGGTGGATGCTACACACTTATTTGGCATGTTGGAGCCAGCCCTGCACCCCCCTGCCAGGGTATGGCTGCAGTCCACAGAGGCACAGGGCAGTGCTGGGTTCCCCCAGAATGGCAGTGAGTGCAGCAGGACACAAGCTGCAACACAGAGCTCTGAGAGGCAGAGCTGCACAGACAATATGTAAGAGAAGCCTTCTAAAATTGTACAGTGACCATCTCCACAGTGACCTGATGTGATTGGGATTGGGCTATAGGGCGAGGTGCAGCCAGAGATGGAGCCCAGCATAGCCCTGAGAGCAGCAGGGGATGCTGCCTGCTCCGGACCTGACAGGCTTGGACACCTGGAGTACAGGTGAGCTGCTGGGGACACAATGGGAAATAACATATCGAGAGAAGAACAGATTGCTTCATCTACATGGAAAACAGCAGGGCATGAGAGGCTTGCAGTAGAGCACTAATACAACAGAGAACTGTAAAACGAAGACAAGAATTAGTAAAACAGCCATTGGATCTGGGGACAGAGTAGCTCTATCATTCAGTAGGGTGTATTCCTTTGCTGATGAAACATGCATTTTGTTTGTGAATTGCAACTATTAATCTTTGATTTGGCATAAGTGAAAGTTTATATTCCATAACCATAAGTACACTCGACAGATACTAGATCAATGTTGTTCAAGTCACATAGCTATTGATAAAATTATGTAACTGTTGATTTGTTACTACCCTAATATATGGCCTTTAACTTATTCTTGTGAGTTGTCTTATAAAGCTGTACAGCTGTTGATATTGTCAATATTCTAGAAGTGTAAGTATAAGAGTTTCTGATAATATGTAATGTAAATTTGAGTAATTAATCAAGGTCAGTGCACAGACACATTCCAAAGTTAAACAGAAATTACACAAAAAGATGTTTGTACTGTGTTCACTATCTTTTGCAAAGGGCCCTGCAAAAGAGAGCAAACACAACATTAGTTTATGAAAAGCCTTAGGTTGATGTTCTAGACTGTGAAAAGCAAAACCAAATCAGAACTTAAGAATTAATGTTCTTACTGTGATGTGTTGCCTGAGCATTTGTATACTGTTAGTCCTAAGCGAGATATGTGAATGTTATAATATCAATTTAGTCAAACATGTCCTTCTAAAGATACTGCAACTTTGTAATTAAAAGAAAAGGGGGAATTGTGGAGGGATGGAATGTAAGAAAATAGTGCAGAAGGTAGTCTCACACCTGAGGAGTTGCAGCTGTACTGATCACCAAAGATTAGGAACAGGCCTGCCCTTAATAGGCCACAGCTGTGTCCAATAAGAGTGCCACAAAAGAGTGGGTTGGCTGTGCTGTGAAGAGAGTTGGATTTGTTGGCTGTGAAGGAGTCAGTGCTGTGAGGAGCTGCCCATGAGAAATCACTGAGAAAGTACGAGAGCTTTGAAATATGATGACAACAGGCAGGGAGTCTGAGGCAACCAAAACACAAATGCAGTAGAAAGTGTTGGATTATGCTCTTTTCTGACCCAGAGATGAGACAACTCAGAGGTGTTTTAAGAACTTTTATTCTATTTTTAGTCTCATGTGAAAGCTGAAACAATACAGATGTTATAATTCACACCATCACAATTAGAAGCCAACTATTTCCTACTTACAATCCATTATAAACATTTCTTGACTTATCAGTTTTTGTCACACCATGCTGCAAATACCTCAAAGCCAATATCTAAAATTTCCCCTACTGGGTCCTACTACAATGCATCTTTCACAGTTCTATTTCTCTAAAGCATCCTGTCTTATTTGTAAGGCCACCCTTTGAAACTTATTCCTAGTTCTATTTCTCTCTCAACAATGTCTGTCCTATTCCATGGCATTTCTAAGTCAGCATTTTTTTTTTATCTCAAAGTTCAAGTACAAATACATCCTATACAAACCTTCTATCAAACTTCTAAAATTCTCTACAAATCCATTTCCCACAGAAAGCCCCCCCTCCAAATCCTGACCCTGCTCCATCAGCAGCCCAAGCAGATGCAGTGGTGCAGGGCAGAGCTGGGAGCAGCAGCTTTAACCCAGATCCTTGGGATGGATGAACACTGAACCCAGCAGCCTGGGAGGATGGATGGTGGTTCCTGCTCTGCTGATCAAGCTTACCCTGCTCAGCCAGCAGCCACCCCTGCAGCCCCAAAGGTGGCCTGAAGCTTTTCCCCTTCAGCCAGAGGTCTGACTTTGGGGGTTTTGGTTCAGTTCAGGGGGTTTCTATTCTTTTTCCCAGCTGCAGTGCACATGACTCAGGTTGCAGGCAGGTTGTGCTCGTGTGTCGTGCTGGACTCTGACACCCACAGGGCTTTGGCAGTGGAAGCTCCTGGGAAGAGCCTCCCACACACTGCATCAGTGCTGGAATCCCATGTGCAGGAGCCTTTTGGCCCAGGCTCAAGCAGCCTCTGTGTTCTGTTCCCAGTCACGAGATGAGATGATGCCACCACGGTGCTCCCTGTCACAAAGAGCAGCTCCATTCACCCTCCTCCTGCTCCAGGCTGCCCTCCCTCCCTCTCTCCCTCCTCCCTGCACTGGAGGGGATGGAGCACACTACGTGCTGCTCCTGCCCTGTGTGTACTTTCCAATGTTCCTGTACTTATGTTTTCTGAGAGGCCCTTGGAATCTTCTGAGCCACATAAATGGAAGCTTTTCACAACCAACCTTATCTCTTTAATGTGGAAAGTATTTAAAGTAAAGAGTTACAGTCTGAAGTAATTATTGAGACTGCATAAAGCTCTTCACAACAAGATTTAAACAAACCAAGCTTAAACACACATTGAGTTATTGCAGCCAACCCTCTTCAGCTGAACTTTTCACAGAGTTCTGGTCTTCAACCTAAACGCTGAATTTTAAGTTGAAACGTGAGTTCCCAGAGAAAGTTCAATAGTTTTTGCCAAGATATTTCATTGGAAAAAATAACAGAAAGAAAGCAGATGCTGTCAAAAGTCACGTCAAAGAGTATCCAACATAATCTGTGGAAAAGTGGAGCACAGTTTCAGCCAGCAGGATTGAACAGCTTCACCCTTCTGATTCTTACAACAGGTTTCTCCAACCACACATTCCCACAACTCTGAGCAGAGTTTGGAGCCAGGAACAGCCCCACTGCTGTAACTGAGCATACCAGAGCCCCAGCACACAGAGCTCCTGTCCCACACACACAGAGCTGAGTCCTTCTACAGACACCAACTCCTGTCGCCCTTCAGGCCATGGAGGTTGGACCACAGAGCAATTTTTAAGAGTTTAATCATTCCCTTCACCTCCTCATAAAAAAGACCTTCTGTATCTGGCAGGTATGAGAAGCCCTAATATGTCATTTGAAAGCCAAATAAGACAGTGCCCAAAAGCTCTTTCCAAATATGTATATTAAAGCAATCATTATCCTTTTCTATAATCACATTCTTTGTTTGTTAAATCAAATTTTAAAATCACCAATATGACCAGAACTCAGTGTGCTGGGCACTGCCCAGGCTCCCCAGGAAATGGCTCCAAGGCTGCCAGAGCTCCAGGAGTTCCCGGGGATGTTCAGGGTTGTTGGGGTGGCTGTGCAGGGCCAGGGGCTGCACTGATGATCCCTGAGGGTCCCTTCCAGCTCAGGATATTCAGGACTCAGCAGCAATCACAGCTCTTCCTCTGCCACCAGGGTGAGAAAACTAAAGCAGCCCCAATAACACCCCAATAATAGCCCCAAGAGATCACAGTGTGCATGACGTGATCAGCACCAGCCACAGCTCACTAATCTGTGAACAACTTTCTTCTACAAAGCACCAAATTCCTACTAAAAACAGCCAAATCAGACATTTCTACAGAACACTCTTTAAGAGCAAGGTAGGGTACAACTTAGAGTTGGCAACAATTTTGCCACAAGTTGGCTGTTGAACAGTTTGTAATTCCCCGTGAATACAAAGCCCTACACTCCCCTTCTCCAGGTGTGGCTGCTTTGGTTATATCAAATCTTCAAACTAACATCTCTAAAGATACTTAAATGGCAAGATTTTGATTTAATTCTGAGTTCCAGTACCATATCCCAGACTCCTGGGTGTGTTTGTACAGAGCAGTTAACCCCCGGTGCAACAATCCATAGTCTAAAGCGAATCTATAACCTAAAGCAACAGTTTTGAATGTTCTGGTTTCCATCCTCAAACACAAAGAATTTGTTCAGTTAAATTGGGCAGCCAGCACTGCCTGGAGGCAAGAAACACCACCCCAGTGCCCTTCCAGATTTACATCCTTTTTATTTGAGTTCTTCTTATGAAGCTGTGCTTAGCCTTGGGGTAAGCCTAAATTGGGGACTGAGGGTGAACACCATATTTTTCTAAATTTTATTTTCCCATATGCCAAGCTACACCTCATCCAGGCTGGACAGGGCTTGGAGCACCCTGGGATAGTGGAAGGTGTCCCTGCCACGGCAGGGGGTGGGACTGGATGAGTTTAAGGTCCCTTCCTACCCAAATCTGGGATTCCATAATTCTCTGAAAGGGAGATCTTTGTGAGATCTGATCATCTACACAGCACAGGTAGTGAAAAGGTACCCCAAAAAGCCTGCAGACCTGAGCCGCAAACAAATGGTCTGAAAACATAAGTTCTTAAAAAAAAAAAAAAAAAAAGAAATACAGCCCCTTCAATCTTTCACTCTCCCAGCACCATACAGAGACTTTTATGACCCCTTGTCTCCTCTTCATAGGCAGGAACATTTCTGGGCATAGTTTTGGCTGCCCAGACTAAACTGTCCCACAGCAAACCAACCCTTGCCCTTTCAGAGCCAGTTCTGGCTCACCAGACCATGCTTCCTCCCCTAAAACCAGGCCAGGTGACCAAAGCAGCTCTTCAGAAATGTGAAAAGCAGCTGTGGTCAAGCAGGGGCAGAGCAGGAGGGACAGATCTGATACAGCTTCCACCAGATGTGTGAAAACCAAAGCTGAAACAAGCCAGTAACAAATAATTCAATGGCAACCTTGTGTACCATTTAATGACCTGACTGGATACACTTCCAGCCCTCCCATGTAACACCAGCCCCTCCCCAAATCCTGGACACTGACCCCACTCATGGATTAACAGAAGTCATAGGGATTTGCCAAATTCTGATCTCCACATGACCCATTTAACTTGCAAAACAAAGGAGGTCAGTCCCACCAGCCCCTGGGTTTAAACAACAGCTCGGTTGCCTGCAGTGGCAGCTCTCTCTCCCCAGGCAGCAGTCCATAAATCCAAAGGAGAGGATGTTACAGCTGCAGACAAGATGGTTAGCAGAGATCAAAAAGATGGATTAGGAAAAGCCAATCAATCTTGCAGAAGGCTGGTGGGACAAGTGCCTCTTTCAAGCCCCTTGCCTCCTTCCATCTGGGGAGGATGATAAGGGTTTCTCTGGACACCAGGAAAGGCAACAAGAGCCACTGCAGCTGCAGCTTCCCTGGGAGCCAGGAAAGATCCAGCATTCTGCACAGCACCTGGATGCCCTCACAAGCCAGGGATTTCAGCCTGTCACAGGTCTGTATGCCTCCTCCCACAGGGTTTCATTTCACTTAACCCACCTAGAGAGACTCACCAGCACAGTCCCCCTGCCCAGGGCACCTCCATGGCCAACACACCTGAACACAAGAGGGTCACAAGAGTCTTTGAAAAGCCAAAGCAGTTCCAGCCACTGCAGCAGCCAGGAGCTGCTCAAGAAGGGAGGATCTCAGGCTCCACGTCCTGCCAGCTCTGCCTTCCACCACTTTGCATTTTCAGGTGTTTGCCTTGTGCTCAAATGCCAGTTAAGCCTTGAGCAAGGGAAAGCCTGCTCCATGTAGTATTCCATATTGGATAGCAGGACTTGGTTTAACATTACCAGATTTTATCCCAAATCAAGATTGTGTCATTTTAGCTTCCTTAGCAACAACCATAGCACAGTTTTTCTTACCAAGAGAGACAAGGACCAGTCTCCTCTGAACCACCCAATTACTGTCATTCCCTTAATCAAGAAAGCATAGGGACATTCACAAGAATACATTCTTATTAGAATGTATAAAAAGAGATCTCCTGCAGAGAACACCTTGTAACCATCTTTTCCTCCCAGTTTCAGGGAAGAAAAGACAAGGGAAGGAAGATCTCCCAACACTGCATTTGGATGCCCATCTCCCACACAGCAGGAGGCAGACAAGCCTGAGGTAGTTTCAGTAGTTTCTAGGTTACTGTCACACAAAACCAAGTGGAAAACATTGTGGTCACCATGGCCGCCTTAGTGGCCACACAAGGACATTAAAATAAAAAGAAAAGGTTGGTCCAAGGTCCAAAATAAACTAACATAGGAAACAGGCATTGAGAAAGAAGATCCAGACTGCTCTGGATAATCATTTAGCATGGTTGCAACAGGGATTGCACTTTCACTGCTGCCACTTCAAGCACAGTTACAGTTTTGCCTTTGCACACAGCAATCCCAACTGTTGCTACGGACACTGCACAGATGCAGGAGGGAATGGTTCCCCTGGTACTGCAGGAGGGGCTGGGTCAATCCATTAACATGCAATCAGCCTGCAGGAGTGCTGGAGGCACACAGGACAGCCACAGCAGGATGAGCCAGACAAAAGAAGAAATTCCACTATGCAAAAAGCCAGATTGAAATAATGTTTATGCTAGAATACATAACATAATGTATTCTAACATAAACAGAATACATAGGGGAATGCAATGATTCTGGTAACACAGCAATTCACTGGAGTGTCCCACTGCCCTCCCAGGTGAGTTTTAGGCAGTGGAACACCCTGCCCACAACACAGGCAGGGAGCAGAGGCTGTGGTGATCCCATGTGCACATGCACAAGGACCCAGCCCTGCTTGTCTGGGACAGAGGGAACTGCTGGGCTTTCACTCCCTGGAGCAGAGGAAGGCAGCCCTGCCACCATTTCACAGCCAGTTCAACCCCACCCAGCCACCTGCCCTGCACCACTTCCCCAAAAGTCACCTCTTGCTCTGGGCCAGCAGTGCCTGTGTCTCACACAGCAAAGGCAGGGGAGGCCTGAACTAAAACCAAACCTTGGTGAGGTTTTAGCTCAGCTCCCTTTCAACCAGCCCAGTTCACAAACACTGCTCCAAGGCTGAGAGAAGCTCAGCACAAGGGAACAGAGATGACAAGAGTTACTTCTACCTGCAGATGTCCCAGCCACAAAGCTGCACCTCCCCAGGAGCCCCAGCTGTGCTAGCAGGGAAATACCCCACCCCTGCAGCACAGGGGAGCACAAGACATCTCTGATCATCCACACTGCCAGAAACAACCCTGCACACAGAACCCAAGGGAAGAAATCAACCCTAAAATTGCTGGTGCTGAAAACAGCCACCATCTCCTTCTCAAACCCAGGTCTTCCCACACCCTCAGTGGGAGCTGGGAGGAAGCTCATGGCACAGCCTGAGCCCCATGTCCTGCAGGGAAAACTGGTGAGACAACAGCTTAAATAAACACTTTATATTCTGTAAAGATAACTCAGCCTTGGACAGCTCAGAAATTCTGTTCCTACTTAACACACATAAATATCCCACATCACAGAAATTAGCAGTAAAATTTTGTACTCTTTCTGAAGCTCACTGGGCATGGAGTTTTGCAAGGTACCAAAAAAAAAAAAAATCTATCTATCTATCTATCTATCTATCTATCTATCTATCTATCTATATATATATATATATATATGGGTTTTCCTTTCAAAGCTTCAACTTATGGAGCAGTGCAGTGATCCAGGGAGGTTCTGAACAGCAGACATCAACTTCCAGCCACCAACCATTTCCACAAGCCATTTTACTTTAGACTTATAAAGGACCCTACAGTGTTACAATGCACTCTTCACAGATTGCAGAATTTCAAATGAGTGTTTGCTGTAATGAGCAGGGGTGGAAGCCAAGATCCACAAAGACTCCAAACCCAGCTCCAGAGGTCAGAGGCCACTCTGAGCCAGCACCTGATCTCCCAGGTCTTGTGAGATGTGGGAACCAGAGGGAACCACCTGCAGCCTAGTGGGAATCCCACTGAGGAATGAATGAGAAGTTTCAAAAGCTCACAGCTGTTGGAATTTTACAAGTGTCAAATAATAATATTGCTGAGCTCCAAAAAGTAAATGACACATCATTGACAAAACCTCAAGAAACTGGCCTGCACAGGACACAGAAAATAACAAGCACTATTAAAACCCATTCATTTTTATTAAGAAACTTAATTCAGAACTTTTTGGAAGATTTGGTTCAGAAAAGTTTTCCAATGTTTCATTTATCTGTCTTCAGTAGTTCCTTAGACTTTTCATCCAACACTATGAAGTCCATTCAGTGTAAATGTTTAGAAAACTCTCATTCACTCGTGAAATGAAACAAACCAAAATACTCTGAACAGGAACTTTTTCATTATTCACTGATCTGCTCCTATCTATGAAACCATCATTTCCTGCTGTAAAATATACCCATCCCCTCCTATGCTCTAAAAATAGTCCCTACTTGATAGCTCTAGCAGCATGTGGCCAACTTTTCTATTCAGTTTATTTCTTGTTCCTCTTCAGAGTTAGCTTTGTCTTTAATAATTACCATGAAAGTAAATATGTTCACAATTCCCAACATGAACTTTTCCTCCCTATTTGGATCCCTTCTGTTAGGAAGGAGAAACTAATTGAAGCAAAAATACGTTGAGACAATTTATGATTATCAATCTGTGATAAAAGACACAAAAAATTCACCCCACCCCTGGTCCTTGTGTTGATCATTACAGTGCAAAACTTCCATCAGACAGTTAAAGGTTAACTCAAAGCAGGAAGAAAAAAAAGCAAATCAATGAGAAAGGGGGAAAAGAAAGAAGGAAGAGTACAAAAGTAGACATATGGATGTCTGGGGAGAAGGGTGATTAAATCCCCCATAAATCTCACATACCAAGAGGTAAGATATTTTGCCTAAATTCCCAGAGGCAACACAATTCAGTCCCGTATCTGAGACTTGAAAGGATAATCATCTCCATATATAATAAGGCTGCCAGGAAGGACAAGTGCTGGAGCTGCATGTGGGGGCATGGATTTCCCTTGGCACACTGAAAGCTTTCAGTGCTGTGTCCAACTGGAGCTGATGGGTGAATTTTTAGGTAGATAAATTTGAATTGCCTGGGCTGGAACTTTGGCCTGGACAGGAACATTAATCCTCACTCATCTGCTGATGAATGAAAGGGGGAAAACAAGCAGTCTTGGACAGCTACTCTGTCTTTCAACAGTTGCCTTTCAGATAAATCAGTTATATAAAAAAAATAAACACTAGTGTGGTCTTTAAGATGTAAGACAAGAGACCAACTTTCACTTTTCAAACTGGGCAAAAAAATGTCTGTTAACTGAACTCATGATTTATCTTGTATCCAACGGGTCAGGGCTTGGAACAAAGGAGTTTGAGAACTGAACAAGCACCGATTGTCACTCAGGGCAAGTTCTACTTCAAAGGGTAAAGCCCAGAAGGAAACTGCTCTTCTGTGCTGCCCACGTGCTGCACAATTAACGCTGTAGGGCTCTTGTGCCCCCCAAGAGCACATCCCCGAGTCCCTCTGGCACTGGGGAAAAGGGCAGGAAAAGTGATGTAACTGCGCCAGCTCTGTGATCTGCTGGGCAGCAGAGGAACCCGAGTGCTTTTGAAATGACTGAGTCAATATTTCCCAGCTTCACGCTGCGTGCTCTCCCCACTCCAGGTGGTTTTACAACTGGGGAGGGCAGGCAGAGAGACAGAGGTGCTGAGAAATCGGAACTGTGCTCAATGTTCAAACCTTTCCTTCAGCAGACAAGCTTTTTCTAAGTGATTAGTCATCCCCACAAGCATTTCCCAACAAGCTGAAGCAACAGGGAAAACCCCCGGACTCTGCCGAATTTCTGGGCCATTACTCAGGGGGTGAGGAGGTTTTTGCCTGGCGAAGGCAGAGCAACAGTTTCCTCCTCTGCCTCCTTTGTAGGGCCGGCTGCCCCGGGCAGAACCTGACTCATTTCACAGAGCAGGGCGGGGGGCCGCCTCTGAAAACACTGCAACATTTTTTTCCGGTCCAGATATTTCCAGCGATCCAGTTCCCAGAGCCGCCCCACACACAGCTCCCCAGGCAGCAACACTCCCGACCTCAGGGAGGATCAGGGGGGCTTCACCTTCCCCCTCCAGCTCAGGATGGTTCCAGGGAAAAGCCAGGAGCACAAAACGTGTTTTCCATCGGCTCATCCCACAGGAGGGCTGTGGGGTATGGAATAAGGACCCCAGGGGATGGATCTGTGGCAGAGGGCAGGCTGCACAGGACCACCCTCAGCAGCAGGGCAGCTCCAACCCCAAGGGTACAATTTAGGTTTTCTTTAGGTCCTTCCCAAAATCATCTACAGCACCGTTCTATGGCACTCCCACACCTGCCTCTATGCCTACGAAGTCAAAGCCAGGCATGACAGAATCTCTTCCCAGGAAAGCTGAGTGACACGAACAAAAAAGAGGATTAAATTCTCAGACAAGGTTTGTTATTCATCTCCACCGTTGATCTTTAATTTCAAAGGTGACAATCCCCGCTGGGCTGTGATTTTCATTAACACACCCTGCCCTTGAGGTCTCCCTGCACAGCACATTCCTTTGGTGACAGAATGGTATCAGCTGGATCTCGACAGTAGGGAAAAAAAAAAAAAAACAAACCCCACACCCTGCACCCTCCCATCTGTACAAAATTTAGTAGTAAGAAGCTTGTATCCCATTACTCCCAGTAGCAGCCACACAAACACCTCCAGGTGCAGGGGGATGTTCTGACAACACTCAATTAGAAAATGAGAATTTTCTTGCCATCACAGCTGAGTGGAAAGTCAGCAGTAATGATGAGGAACACAAACAAATAAATTAATTATTCAAGCCAGACTTCTCATCACAGGTGCTGATTTGGAGGTTTAAGCTCCAGCAGCTCAGGGCAGAGGCACCTCACCCTGGTAAGATGTGCACAGTGGCACAACCAGGACTGTCCCCTCCTGGGACAGAGTCAAAGGCTGGAAGAAGGGAAGAAAAATGGTAGATGAAAAGAAATGGTATTACCATATGGTAACTAGGGCAGAAGATAAATTCTTGGCTGTGAGGCTGGTGAGGCCCTGGCACAGGTTGCCCAGAACAGCTGTGGCTGCCCCATCCCTGGAAGTGTCCAAGGCCAGCTTGGACAGGGCTTGGAACAACCTGGGACAGTGGAAGGGGGTGGAACAAGATGGGCTTCAGGGTTCCTTCCCAGCCATGATTCCGTGATCCTATACCCAGAGTACAACCCAGGGGCTGTAGGAGGAGTTCCCAGGTGCTGTCACAGCTCAGCCCACTGGCCCTTGCAAGTCCAACAGGGAGAGGGGAACACAACCCACCACAACCTGATGCACATGGACACTTGCAGGGCCTTCCATGGGAATGCCACCCAGCAGGGATCACAGCACAACAGGCAGATGGCTCATTCTGGACCTGGAAGGGACTTGCACCCTATTGAACACAATAGGCAGCGAGTCACCTGCAGCCAGCAGGGCCAAGGACAAGGTGCCACAAGAGCCCTGCACAGGCAGGGCCTCCCTCAACACCTGGCTGTGTCTCCTGTCCCCTCTGACACTGAGCACTGTCAACCTGCAGTGCAGGCCTTAAGGAGAGCAAATGAATGAAGCACAGTGTCCTAACTCTCTTTGACACACAGAAAAACAAACAGGCTTTTCCACATTCACCAACTCTCTGCTGCAATAGGGTGCAGCCCAGCAAACATCGATTTTGGGGGCAATTATCAGCACCTCCTGTGCAAGCAATCCCTCTCTGGTGCCACAGATATACCAGCAGAACCCTGCCAGACCAGACTGCAGAGCTGATCCACCCCACAACACCCCCACCCCCTTCTCCCTCCTGCACACACAACAGCCTGCCATTCTACACAGGAACTTGTCAGGAGTTCAAAGTACAACCTGAGACACCTCACATATCAGGCAGGCCTTACTGTGGTATAAAAGGAAAAATCTCCACATTTAAACCTAATCCATATTCAAATTTAACTATAGTAGAAGTCAGAGACAAGAGAATGAACCATTTTAAGAAAAATTCTCAGGGAAAAAAACTAAATATGTGCAAGTCTTAAAACTTAACAAGGGGACTTCACTCCTCATACCCTTCAGATCTAAATGATGAGTACCAAGTAATGCTTAGCAACACTTGAAGTACGACTGAAAATGCCACCCTCTACCAGCAGTGGCCTATTTAAGACCAGTTAGATCCATTAACTCTGGTCTCTGGCCCAAACAGTTCCTTTATCTAGGCCTGTATCTTTCGTACTACCAAAATTAAAATTTTAACACCATATCCCTGGGTCTCTTGACAACCTGGCACCAGCAAAAAGTGGGGCAGATACGTGGGAGCCGAGGAGTTAACCGGCACACAAAAGAGTACACTCACTTCAGCTCTGATTAAGCGGGGCAGTCACAAAAACAGAGGTCAACATCAGAAAATATTTTGTGAGTCATGAGGAGAGATTACTCACCATGCACTATTCAACTTACTCATCACAGTGTGGCACGGCCAGCACGGCTCACCACGGCTTCATTAGGGCACCGTGGCCTTTCCTTTGAGGCGGCGGAAGGCGGGGGAAGGAGCCGCACTTTCAGTTTTGTGTGGAAGCCAGTGGGAGGCTGGAGCTGCACCACCGCCGCCGCTCTCTCTCCTCCCACGGCCCTAATTAGACTCGGAGGGAAATACATGTTTCACATCAGCCTCCCCGGCTCTTTTAGCATCCCAACAAGCGCCGGGTTGTCAGCCGGGCTATTATCCGGACTCAGCAGTCTGGAGAGACCCCACTTTTCCTATTATACGCGAAAGAAGCAGCAGCCCAGCAATAAAGAGACACGGTATTAACCCAGGCGTCCATTAATAGGAGAGACCAGCCTTCAACGCAGCAACAGTGACGCCGCTAATTTAAGATGTAGTAAGAGCATAAAAATAGCCAAGTTACTCAAGGCAGGGTTACATCACACCACGGAGCCCGGGCACGCAGCAGGTTCACACTACAGAGCCTCGGATGTTGAGAAAGATGACTCCATGCCACTGCTGCTGCTCTCACCAAAAATAACCTGCCGGGACCGTGAGTTTCCCGTTCCCTTTCCCTACAGCCCTCCTCGGAAAACACATCTCAGAGAGTACAACAGGAAGCAACCAGAACGCTGCTAAATAAAACTCCTTGAATCAGCGTGGTGTGTTTTTTTTTTTTATTTTCCTTCCCCTCAGCTATCCCACCTTGCTTCCTCGGAACCACGGGCGGTGAAACTAAGAAATGTTCTGCTTACGTCAAAGCGAGCCGAGCTCTCCCGGCAGCGCGGGGCCGCGCCAGCGCGGGGAAAGCGCGGCTGCAGTTCAGCAGAGCACGATGTCAGCAGGCCAGGCGCTGCCACGGACACAGGGATTTGTTTGCAGAGCCCCAGGGTTCAGCCGGAGCCGCGGCCAGCGCCGGGGCGTGCGTGTGTGCGAGCACGCCTTGGCCGCGCCGCAGCGCTCCGCTCCCCGGAGCTCCCCGGGGCGCGATGCTGCTCGGCTCCCGGTGAAACATCCACTCGGGAATTACTCTGGAAAGGCTGGCAGTGCCAAGCGGACGGTTTAAGGGCCGGATGTTTGGGGTTTGTGGTATTTCTCAGTATATGGGGGATCACAGCCCCCTCCCCCCCGCCCACTACCACCATCCGCATTTCTGATTAACTGAGAAGAAATTCTATTTATTCTGCCATCCTCAAAACCAGCTGCTCAAGTTTTCCCAAATCAACTAAATCCTTATTTCCCATGCTGCAAAACACAGGTTTCTCCCTTAAAATAAAGGGCGAGGGGTTCGGTTTTTCGGTTTTGAAGCCCGTAGGAATCTCTGTGAACAGACATAAAACCATCCCTCCCTCCCAGAACAATCCCTATCCCGCGTAATCTTTAACCTCCGCTTCACACAACCCGCTCGGAGCGGGGGGGTGGAGGGGACACGAGTTAATATTTGGCGAGGAAAACCGAACCCGGTCATCGCTTGTACTTTCAGTTTCTGACAATTTGAGCAGAGCGCGCGCCCGCCAACACTGACAGAGCTGCCCAAACAGGAAAGGCTGAGCTTAACCAGTGTGTGCTGGGAGACACGCCGGGAACAGCACTGCATGGAGGATGTTTTGGAAAAGCACGGCTACGGCAGCAGCCCCGAAAGGCAGGCGGCAGATAGGAGCAGGCAGCCGTCTCCCCCTGCCACGAGCGATATATTCCTAATCACTCACACAACAAGCGATTGCCAAAGCGAGCAACAACATCAGCAGTATCAGCTGCCCCAGCCTGTGCGTCCCAGCGTGTTCTCGCCGGGAAACGGCTCACGTACAACAGCACAGCCTGGAACGCAGGGATAATCAACAGTGCCTGCGCCAAGTAAACATATAGAGAGACGTTTTGCCTTCGCAAACTGTGCTCCGAGGGGCTACACGCAGTTAGGGAGAGAAATTGCTCAAGGGTTGATAGGAAGCCTACACACATCCAAAAATACCCTTCCCGGAGCCTTTCGGCTCTCGTGGGATTGTCACTAATTTGAACATGGACATTGTTATCAAGGTCACACATCGCTCGTCCGGGCTCGGGAGAAAGTCAGGCAAGTTAAGGAAAAACGCCGCTCGGTAGCTAAGCAAGGACAAGTGACATTTTATTTGGAAGCACGAGGATTGCGGCTGGCTCGAATTCTACTCGGGATAAATAAAAGGGGAGCTCCAAGGGCACGGCTGGAGGGGAACTGGCGGCAGCCCCAGACACCAGCGCTGCCTCCAGACCCACAAGCGCCGCTGGCCGCTGTTTATTCCCACTCTGCGGCTGGTCCTGGGGTCCCCACGACCACCCGAGGCCATCCATAATTTAAGCGCTATTCCCCCATCCAGAATCCCTGGATTCCACCCCGCTCGCAGCAGCACCGGTTATTAACCAGTTACACGAGCCCAGCGAGAGGAAAACACGAAAACTTTTCATTAAGCAGTCCTCCTCCTCCCCGCCCTTCGGTTTAGTCAACCAATTATAAAATGAAATTGGGGATTTGACTTCCAGGCGAGCAGCGGCGGCACCCGGGGCCGGGGCTCCGGGAGGGTTCCCGCACGGGGGGCGATCATCCCGACGGATCCCGGGAAGGGCCGGCGCTGAGGGATCGCCCGGCGGGTGCCAGGGCCGGGGCAGGGCCGGGGGCGCTGACAGGGCGCGGGGCAGGTGCGGGGCCGGGCCATACTCACGTAGACGGGCAGCGGCCAGGGGTACACGGCGGGCTCGGCTCCCACGGGCGACTTCAGCCGCAGCTCCAGCCTCTCGCCCATGTCGGCAGCCGGAGGACGAGGCGGCGGCGGCCCCGCACCATGCTAGAGGGGCCGGCCGGGGCGGGGTGCGGCGGCCGGGCCGGGCCGGGGGCGTGGGCGCGGTGCGGCGGGCGGGGGGCGGCGGGAGCGGCGGGGAGGGGCGGCCGGTGCCGGGGGGGCGGCGGGTCCCGTCCCTCCCTCTATTGTCGTTGGCGGCTCGCGGGGCTCTCGGGCGCCGCCGCCATCTTGGGCCGGCGTGAGGCGAAGCACAATGAGGCGCCGGGGCCGGGCCGGGCCGGGCCCGAGCGACGCGACAGACGCGGGGAGGGGGCGGGCGGGGAGAGGGGCGGGCGCGGCCCCGCGGTCCCTCCCCCCTTCCCTTCCCTCCCCTCCCTCCCCCCTGTCCTCAGCTGCCCCCGCACCGCGCGCGCTCCCGCGGCCCTCTCGCGCGCGCGCACCCGCAGCCCCCCCTCCCCCCCCGCGCGGGATGCGGGCGGGGGTCGCGCGCGGACGGGGGCGGGGGGAGCGAGCGGCGCGCGCGGGGACGGGACCCCCGGACAGGGCGGTGTGACACAGGGGTGGCACAGGGGTGACACAGGGGTGGCACCCGGCACGGAGAGCAGCGCCGGCTGCGGCGTCACACACGTGTGACAGGGCCAGGGTGGCACACGAGAGCAGGATGGGCTGCAGTGTGACACGCGTGTGACAAGGACGAGGGTGGGACATGGCACACGGGAGCAGGACAGACCATGTTGTCACACGCGTTTGACAGGGCCAGGGCAGCACATAGCACACAAGAGCAGGATGGGCTGCAGTGTGACATGTGTGTGACAGGACCCGGGTGGCACATGGCACACGGGAGCAGAATGGGCTGTAGTGTGACATACGTGTGACAGGGACAAGGGTGGCACCTGGCACATGGGAGCAGGACAGGCCATGGTGTCACACGCATGTGACAGGGCCCAGGTGGCACATGGGAGCAGGATGGGCTGCAGTGTCACATGTGTGTGATGGGGCGAAGGTTGCACATGGGCACAGGAAGGTACAGGACACATTGTCACACATGTGTGACAAGGTGAGAGTGGCATATAGGAGCAGGAGGGTCTGTGGTGTAACACGTGACACAGCAAGTGTGGCACATGCGAGCAGAACAGGTTGTGACATGATGTGTGACAAGGCCAAGGTTGGCACGTGGGCACAGGAGTGAGACGGGCCATGTTGTCACATGTGATGGGGAGAGGGTGGCACATGGGAGTAGGACGGGCTGTGGTGTGACACAGGTGACAAAGTGAGGGTGACACATGGCACATGAGAGCAGAATGGGTTGCACTGTGACACGCGTGACAAGGCCAAGGGTGGAACATGGCACACAGGAGCAGGATGGGCCACATTGTCACATGTCAGACGGGACAAGAGTGGCCATGGGGCTCAGGGTCTGTGTGAGGGTGGAGCACCCATGCGACAGTACAAGGCTGGGACCCTCTGTGTGACAGCACCCAACTGGCATGGGACATTCACGGGGCCTCGCAGGCCTGGGTCACTCATGTGGTGGTGTAAGGCTGGCACACACATACGATGGCACAGGGCTGTCACACCCGTGTGGGGGCACAGGGTTGTCACACACATGATGGCACACAGCTGGTACACTTGTGATGGCACAGGTCCGGCACACGCATAAAAGGACACAAGGCTGGCACACATATGATGGCACAGGGCTGTCACACTTGTGATGGCATCCAGCTGTCACACACATGATGGCACAGGGCTGTCACACTCGTGTGAGGCCAGGCTGTGCTTATGGGTCACTGGACAAAGCCTCCAAAGCTCCTGGTGCAAGGTCTGCGCACAAGTGGCCTGTGAGCTTTGCCTGGTGCCACACGGTCACAGTCACGATCGTGGGGGTGTGTCACACGTGGGGGCACAGACAGGGCATCCCCATTGCAGCCTGTGTGTGCCAGGCTGTGCAGGGGGCTCCACACCCCTCCGAGGAGGAGCTTTACGGGCACAGGGGAGCAGAGCTGGGCCCTGGGCACAGCAGTGTTCAGTGGGGGACAAGGGGATAACGGGACAGAGGGACACGGGGATGGAGGGACATGGGGACGGGGTCCATTAGCCACAGGCACCACCACTGGGTGCCGAGAGCAGCATCGGGAGCTCTGTGGTGGCAGCTACAGCCTTACAATACGGTGTAACCTGGAAGTAGAGCTGAGGGCACTCCAGCCGGGCAGCGACTGGACCGGGAGTGTCCTGGGTGGGGGCTGGGAGCTGCATCTCTATAGAGGCCGGTGATGGGCTCAGTGACAGCGTTTTCCATGTCTATAGGTGGCCGCAGGGCAGGGTGACACCGTTTGCATGTCTATAGGTGCCCAACTGGGCGATAAAAACAGGCCGAGCTTCCTCCTTCACAGCCTTTCGGGTGATAATTTCCCTCTTCCGGGGACATCCCATGCCCTGGGGTGCAGGGACATCTGGGGGCCCTGCCACCCTGTCCTGCACTCCGAGGGAAGAGCGCCCAGCACAACCACAGCACCCACAAGCTCTGCTCACACCGCACTGCCCAGGGGGCCAAGGGACAATGACACCGTGGCGGGTGCCGTGCTCCATCTGAGGGTTGGGAGCCAGTGTCTGCTGGGGATGAGCATCCCTGCCGGACAGGAGCATCCTGAGGAGGTGCCCTCAGCCCAGCTGGGCATGGCTGAGCCCGGGCTCTGACCCACAGCCGGGTCCAGTAGAGCCAGTTGGCATCTGGAAGGAAAACCAGACCTTACCAATAAACTGGTGGTGGAAGTTCTGCTGGGAGCTGCTGCCCTGCCATGCCAGCGTGGGCTGGGAACTTTTACCCCTGTGGTTCCTCACTTTCTCAGCCAGACAAGTAAACATGGCTTGGGGCAGGATGCTTTTGCCATCTGGCTCTCCTGGCTGTTGTTCCCAGTTTATTAATCCCATCACTCTTAGGGTGCTGCAAAGGATGTAGCTCAGCCATGCTGGGGAGCTCGGGGGCCATGGAGCTCAGCTTTGGTGCCCCTGTGTCGGTGCCATCACATCCACTCTGCTCCTGCTCTGGGATGTGGCTCCAGGGCCAGGCAAAGCCTGCATTCAGTGAACCTCTGCAAATCCTTTGGAATGGAGACCTGGCATGGAGACATCCAGTGTTAGGGCTGCAAACTGGTGTCCTGGCTGGGGTCACTGCCTGTGGCCCTGTGCTCCTCAGGAAGGCAGGGAATACACCATGCCTGAAATGCATCCAGAGCCAGCGAGTGCCAGAGCAGGATATTCCCTGCACAGGGATTTTGTACATTATTTAACACCTGTATTTCCTGACAGGTCTCTGCCTTCAGCAGAGACAGGAGCTGTTTATTGGGGCAGCTGCACAGCTCTGTGATGGGGGCTGGGATGTGCCCCTGCTCCTGTCCCCATGGCTGCTCCCTAATCCAGAAACTGATCCAAGGCCATCTCCAGACTCATGCACTCCCCTCTTTGGATCCTTTTTCTCCCTCTTAAACGTCTGTACGTGCAGAAAGCTCCGTAGCTAGGAACCCTTTTCTAAGGAAAACACTAAAATCATCAAGTCATCAGTGCTTAAACTGCTCTGACTGCCTCTTAAATAATCAATTCATTTTTAATTAGCTTACCACAAAAATTCCATTAAATTTAAATAAATAGACATGGCAGGAGTTCTCCAAGGCACAGCAGGCTCCATTTAAAGAATTCTCTTTGAGTTTGTTAGGTTGGTCTTTAATCAGTTTGTCGTCCAAGTCCTTGTGTGGCCCAAGCAGGCTCCTGGGCTGCTAATAAAGAGTAATGGAAGCTTCCAGGATTTCCCAGATGAATCCCAACCATCTGGCAGGGGTTCAGTTTTGGAGCTGATGGCTGATGGCTCCTGGCAGGTAGTGGGGAGTGGGTCATTTTTGAAGCACTTGCTTGACTCAGGACATCTTCTCACTGATTTCTCTGAGTTTTACATCTGGAAGAAGAGAGGGAAGCAAGGAAGGGCAATGCCCTGTTTTCTGCTGGTTCAGTGAGCTGAACTGACCCCTGAGAGATGTGAGAATCCCCAAGAGCTGGGAGCCCCTCTGTCCCTTGGACAGCTCCGGATTTTTGGTTTTTTGGGTGTCTTGGGGGTCTATAAGAAATCTTGGGAGTGACAGGTCAGGGGAAAGGCTTCCAAGTGCCAGAGGGCAGGGTTAGGTGGGATTTTGGGAAAGAATTCTTCTCTGTGAGGGCAGTGAGGCCCTGGCACAGGGTGCCCAGAGCAGCAGTTGCTGCCTCTGGATCCCTGGCAGTGCCCAAGGCCAGGCTGGACAGGGCTGGGAGCAGCCTGGCACAGTGGGAGGTGTCCCTGCCATTGCAGGGAGTGGCACTTGATGGGCTTTAATGTTCCTCCCAACCCAAACCATTCCCTGATTCTCTTCCCTCTCACCCTGTGCTCTCCTGCAGGTCCTCTCTGCACTGCACCAGGACATGCCAGGTGCTGCCAGGGTTCCAGAGGCTGATGATTTTCCAGGGACACCAAGCACTGACCTGCAGCATTGGCCCTTCCAGAGAATCAAGAATCCACTTCCAAATCAGCAGCAGTTGGATTTTTCTGGTGTGGAGGCTTGTGGGGGGAGAGGTTCCCATCTCCTCCCCAGTGTACTGGTCCTGCTGCATCCCCCAGCTGCAGCTCCTGGCTCCAGGCTAGCACAAATCAGAGCTGCATTTTTTTTGCCACGACCAGATGAACCAGATTGGATAGGGAGGAATGGGGAAGCTCTGCACAACTCTGTGCACACAACTCTGTTCCTGTAGCACTGGAAAAGAGATTTTTCCCTGTCAAGAGTGTACAGTGGGCAGCTGGTGCCCACAGGCAGCTGGCACTGCCCCTCCTGCCCTGCTCTCCCACATCCCACATCTGCTCCCACACAGCCCCAGCCAGGGATCCCCTAGAATAGGGGTCCTGACTGTGCAGATGTGGGGGGACACAGGGAGGGCATTAATGCACCAAGGACACTTTGCACAGCCAGTGCTCTGACACTCAAATCACGTGCAAAGGCTCCTCTGGAGCTCATCCCACACTGGGGTTACTCCCTTGGGAATGTGGGGTCAGCTTCTATCATGTTCATGTGTCCATTGACCCTCAGGCAGGGTCAGTGCTTGGCACAGGGGCTTGAGGAGCACATCAGCTCCTCTGATGTGAACCTGCCTTCCAGCAACAGCTCATCTTCACTATTGACCCAATTTAGCTGACAACAACAAGCTGGATCACGAGGCAGGTTACGGCAGGCAAGTTTGTTCCCATCAGATGAAACATCCCCAAGGGGAGCCCTGGTAGTGGCAGGGCAGGATGCTGGTGGTCCATAGCCCCAGGGATGGAGGCTCTGATGGCCATGCTCAAATTCCCTTTCTCTCATGCAAAATGCCCCACGTGCAATTTTCCAAGTCCCACTTTAATTTCTTGGGGTCAATCCTGCATGGCACCAGGGAGTTTCCTTCCACATGATGGAGCAACATCTGTCCTTTCCATCTGTCCTGCCAGCTCTATGGGCAAAAGCTCTCCAGGGATGCACTGGCTGCAGTTGCCACAACAACAGTGATGCAACAGTTTCCTCTGCACTGGGAGTCCTGTTGATATTGAGGACCTGGGGTGGGTGAGGCATCAAAGCTGTGCTGGTGCGAGCGGAGGTCCAGGCAGGATAAAGCCACTTGTGGTTGTTAGTGTCTCCCTTTTGGTCCTGGAACTGGTCTCAAACTGGGTTTCAGTCCAGTTTGGGAGCTTTTTCTCCCTAGGGAGACATGGCTGCCACTGCTGGAGCCTCCCTCACACAGCGATGGGAGCACTGTACATGAGGAGCCAGAGCCCCAGATTCAGCAAAGAATGAGATGGACAAAACCAGGGGCACCACCTGTGCCAGGCACAGCTCATGGCAGAAGAGTCACCTGCTCAGCCCCCCAGAGCAGCCCCAAACCCAGGGAAGGTACCAGGAATGTTTTCACTGTGGCTTCCTCCCACACAGCCCTTGGGGGTTCCCATCAGCTCTGCTTTGCCAGGGAAAAGCAAACCAAATTTGGTCCTTTTAGGCTCTGCTGGAGCTTGAGTCGGGGCCGATGCTGCAGCCCTGGCTGTGTCTAACCCCACACTGCCAGAGAGCCCCTGGTGCCATCCAGGGAGCCTCTGCCCTGCCCTGGTCCCCAGCAGAGGGAACAGAGAGGCCAAACCAGGTCCCATGAGTGGGCTGGGATGTCCCTGCTGCTGCCTCCCACTTCTCTCACCCTTTTTTGCCCCCTTGTGTGGGGGCAGCCGGGGCTGGGGGCATCCTGGCTCCATTTATCAGGCAGAGGGGGCAGTGCCCAGCTTTCCCCTGGCTCCAGGCTCTTCCCAGCCTCCACCTTGCCGGCCCGGGCCGCTCCAGTGTGCCATCGTAGGGGACGGATTCCAAGCATTCTATCAGATGTGGAATTTGTGAGCACGAGGAGGATGTTCAACCCTCAGGCTCCATCCAACCCCCATTTCAGAAAGGAATGTGGGGGGACAAAGGCTCTGGCTGGGTGGGGGCGAGGGGACCGTGCCAGCTGCACGTGCAGCGGTGCCAGACCCGAGTCACCCGCCCGGGACCCGGAGCGCCCGAAGGCAGCCGCGGCACACGGAGCCTCCTGAATGGGTCCCTTGTCCCCGCAGCGCCGGCTGGCCACGTGTCCCGCCCCGTGCCTGGCCCGCGGGGACACCGGCTGTCCCCGCGCCCCACCCCACAGCTCATCCGTCACCCACGCCCTAATGTGGGGGTGGGACCATATTTGGGTCACCCTTAATCTAAACGTCAGCGCCCATCGCCTCCACCCGAACGCGGGGCACACATCACCCCCAACCAGACACCACAGACGCGTCACCCCAGCACGACACATGGGGCACCCGTCACCCACACCGGGTGCCCGATCGGGAACCCACCGCCCCATCCAGCCACAGGTCACCCATCACCCAAACACGGGGCATCCATCGCCCCCCCACCTCCCCCCAAAGGCGACAACCCTGCCCCCGACACAGGTCCCCCACGCGTGTCCCCCGGCCCGGCAGGTCCCGCCGTGTCCCCCCGGCTCTCCCTGGCCGTAGGCGCCACCTCGCGGGGACGAGCAGGGACCGGCAGAGCGGGGTCTGTGCCGGGGCAACGCGGACACCCTGACACCGGCACCCCAGGACAGGACACCCCGCATGGGGGACCCCAAAAAGGGCACCCCGGCATGGGGCACCTGGATATGTATGGGACCCCAATAGGGGCACCCCACCACGGGCACCCCGGTAAAGACATTCCAACACAGACACCCCAATATGAGCACCCCAATATGGACACTGGGCCATGGGGCACCCCAGCGCGATGAACCCCAAAACCGACATCCCATAATGGACATCCTGTCATGGACACCTTGGCTGCAACGTGAGGCAGCCCAAAATGGGCACTCCAGAACGGGAACCCCAAAATGGGCATCTTGTCATGGACACCTTGGCATAGGGAGGGACTGCAATATGGGAGCACCCCAATATGGGCACTCCAGAATGGGCACCCCAAAACCCCAGGGCATCCTGTCATGGACACCTTGGTACAGGGACTGCAATATGGGCACTCCACTATTGTCACCAGGGGACAGGACACCCTGGCACAGTCACCCCATCCTGAGCATCAAGGACAACCCTACATGGGACACCCTAAAAAGGACATTTTGACACGGGCATCCCAGCAAAGACACGCCACCACAGGTACCCCAATATGGGCACCCGGGCATGGGGTACCCCAATGTAGGCACCCCAAAATAGGCATCCCAAAATGTGCATCCTGTCACAGATACCTCAGCATGGAGACTGCAACATGGGGCACCTCAATATGGGCACCCCAAAACAGATACCCCAGATACCCCAGTATTGGGGACAGGGCACCCTGGCTCAGTCACCCCCTCCTGAGTGTCCCATAAAGGACACCCCAAAAAGGGCATCCTGGCACGGGATTCCTGGCAAGGTCACTCCAATATGGGTACCTATATGGGTACCCAGGCATGGGACACCCCAAAAGGAGCACTCCAAAATGGACATCCTGTCATGGGAACCTGGCTGGACCCTTGGAGGCTGAACAGCCCCAATTTCATGTTTCTTTCCTTCAATTCCATTGTCTTTCCTTGTGATTTACATAAAAATTACAGTTCATATAACCAAGTACAAGCACTTTAAACATCATTGGGATGTGAAACCCACAGAGTGCTTCGAGTGCCAGGAATGGGGAGAAAGCTTTGGAAGCACTGCCACAGGGGAAAACCAAAAAGCAGCTCAGACCCAGCTCCATCGGGGATGTCACGGCTGGGATTGTGTTTTGTGGGACTCAGCAGAGCTCTCCCAAGGCACAGCATTCCTTAGGGATACTCTGTCAGCAGCTGGAGAGGGAAAATTCCTTCCCTGGAAATGCTGCCTGTGTAAGTGCAACAGGGAAAACAGGAGGTGGCGTAATTTATTTTTAAAAATAATCAAAAATCTCTGAGCTGCATAAGCCAGAAAAGACAAAAGCTGGGAATTTTAAGATTTAGGTATAATCGATGGCAGCAATTAGGTTTAAAGCAATGCTCTTAATTAAAGGTGATCATAAGGGGATTCCAAACCCTTTAGCATTCCCAGGAAGAAGACTGAACAAGTCAATTGTGTCCTAAGTTCAATTCTTAAGGCTGAACTAAGGCTGCCTCAGGAGGTGAAATCTTTGGAAATTCAGTCTGGAGGGATCAAGTCTTGTGTCCAAATCCATCTATAGGAGATGTTCCCCACACCTCGGGGTGCTGCACCTCCCAGCCTGGGCTCCCCTGCCTGGGGCCGTGAGGGTGTGACAGAGTGACAGCGTGACAATGTGATAGTGCGACAGTGTGACAGTGGCTGTGCTCCACTGCAAAGGGCTGCGTTAAAACGAGGGATTTTCACAAGGGTTTTGGGTATCCCCTCAGAGAGCAGCCCAGTCAGAGGCAGGGGGACAGTAGAGGTGACAGTGACAGCACAGGTGGGCACAGACAGCCCTACCCAGCCACAGCCTCAGCCTGGTAGCTGGATGTTCTCCATACCATGAGGACTCCAGCAAACGTAACTCTTCCCTGTGACTTTTTCCTTCAAAAAGGAAACCTCCTGTACAGGGGCTGATGTGCGCAGCTGTTTCGGAATAAAACCAACACAACCCCCGAGCTGGGCTCCTCTCTCTGCCCCTGGGCACAAACAGGCTGCAAAGCCCAGGCTGAAGGCAGAGAACAAAGGGAAAAACACTGGGAGCAAGAGAAATCCTTTTCCTTCCCCTGTTGTGCAGTGGCTCAGAATCCCAGGTGGATCTTGGCAAGGTCATGTCTCCTTTTTGTTTGCAAGCTCCTTTCTCTTTAGTTCCCTCCTTTCCCCGATGCTGGAATCCTGCTCTGGAGATGAAGGTGGGGTGGGAAAGCAGATCATGTACATTTTGTTTACCCTCTCCTGGTCCCTGTCACTACCCACCTGTAGTGGGGACATGTCACCCATGGGAGGGGGTCATTCAGGGAACAAGCTGTGGTCACAGGGACACCAAAACACTGCCCACTCTCCGGCCACAAGTGTGGGGACACCCACAAAGTTCCACACATCATGTCACCTGTCACCTCTCACAGCTTTCCCACACCAACACTGGTCACCTGGGGCAGTGGGTGACGGTGTTTAGTGGTCAGGTGTGGCAGCCTGTGGAGCTGCATCCCCAATAAAAAATGACTCAAAATTTGGCTCTATTGGCTGCGCAGCCACTGCTGATACCCATGGGCAGAGGGGAGAGGTGGAGCTCCGCCAGCCCCACTCTATGGAACCCCCACCCCATGGAGGGTACCTGCAGCCCCCCATCCCTGTGAAGGTACCCCTGACCCCACGGGGGGTGTCTCAGCCCCAGAAAGGACCTGCAGGCTCATGGAGGTGTCTCCATCCCTATGGAGGGTTCTCCGGCCCCATGGAGTGACCCCCGGCCCTATGCAGGAACTCTCAGCCTCAGAAAGGACCCACAAGCCCACAATGCGATCCCCATCCCCATGGAGGGGCCCCCATCCACAATGACGGCCCCTTGTCTGCACGGAGGGATCCTGTCCCCACGGGAGGACCCCCATCCCCATGAAGGACCCCCATCCTCACGGGGGGAGCCCCATCCCCATGGAGGGAGCCCCATTCCCACCGAAGAATCCCGAGTCACCACGCGTGTCCCCGCCGCGCGCGCCCGCGCTGCCACGTGGGAGCGCCAGGCTGGGGGCGTGTCCAGGGGGGCGTGACCCAGGACGGGGGCGTGGCCAGTGCTGGGACAGTGACAACAGTGGCAGCAGTGACGCGGCTGTCGCGGGGCGCGCGGGTGCGGAATGAACCCCAGAATAGTTCAAGTTTGAGTGACCACACCGGGCCATCAGCGCCCACCTTCCTGCTCCGGCAGGGCCATCCTAGAGCACAGGGCACAGGACTGTGTCCAGATGCTTCTGGAATGTCCCCAGTGAGGGGGACCCCACACTTTCCCCGGGCAGTCTGTTCAGTGCTTGGTCAGCTGCACAGCAGAGAAGTTCTGCTCACATCCAGGTGGAAGTTCCTGGGCATCATTTCCTGCCCGTTCCTCTGGTGCCACTGCTGGGCCCCACGGGGCAGAGCCTGGGCCCTGCTCTGAGCCTCCCTGCAGGCACACAGAGCTGAGGGCCCCTCTCACCTGGGTCTGCTCTGAACAGCCCCAGCCCACAGCCGTTCCTTGTATGAGAGATGTTCCAGTCCCTTCATCACATCCACAGCCCCCACGGGCTCACTCCACGTCTCGCTGATCCCGAGGAGCCCAGAGCTGGACACAGCACTCCAGCTGAGCCCCAACAGTACTGAGGAAAGGACAGGAGCAACTGCCATGTCCTACTACCGATGCTCCTCCTAACACAGCCCGGGATCCCACTGGCCCCTAGTTCATGTCCAGCAGCTCATTAAATACTCAGTGCTTGCTCCAAGCGCTTCCAGGGTTGGGGTTTTCTCTCGTGCGTTTGCAGCTATTTGTTGTTTCCAATGCTGTTTCCA
This sequence comes from Fringilla coelebs, assembly GCF_963513975.1. Classification (NCBI taxonomy): domain Eukaryota; kingdom Metazoa; phylum Chordata; class Aves; order Passeriformes; family Fringillidae; genus Fringilla; species Fringilla coelebs. The sequence goes on along the minus strand of NC_140050.1, from coordinate 3,586,334 downwards.
CCCCAAGAGATGAGAGGGGCACGAACCCTCTCCCGGGCCTGCAGCCTCCTGAGGGGCCGAGTGGGCGGGGCCCACACGAGTTAGTGGGCGTGGCTTCACTGAAGGGGCGGGACGGGACGGGCGGGGGCGTGATCAGACTCGAGAGGCGCGGTCTGCGCGGGGTAGGCGGGGCTGGAGAGCGGCATTGAGATAGGGAAAAGGCGTGGCCAGAGAGGGAGGGGGCGTGTCTGAAGATCAGGGAGGCGGGCAGACGGGGCAGGGGCGGGGGTCAGGGGGCGTGTCCAGACATTTGGAGGCGTGTCCAAGGTGATTAGGGCGTGGCTGGAGAGCGGCGAGGCGGGCGGGGGCGCCAGGGCAGTTCCGGGGGCGTGGCCAGACGGAGGCGCGGCCCGGACGGAGCGGGCGGGGCTGGAGAGCAGCACAGCGGACGGTGTTGGCCCGGGGGCGTGGCCGGTCGGTCGGGGCGTGGCCATGTCGGGGGCGTGGCCGAGCCCTCAGCTGACCGGCCGCCATTTTGTCGGTGCCGGATCCCCAGCGCCGCCTGGAGCTGTGCCCGCGGCCGGGGTCGCCCGTGCCCGCCCGTCCGCCAGGGCAGCTCCGCCCGTGCCCTCCCGCTCCCCTCGGCATGTGAGCGCCCCGGCACCGCTGCTCTCACCCGGCTCGAGCGGCAGTAGCACCGCGGCGGCCCCCCCGGCCGGGCCCGGCCCCTCAGCCCGGCGCAGGCCCCGCCGCTGCCGCCGCCATGGCGCTGAAGATGGTGAAGGGCAGCATCGACCGTATGTTTGACAAGAACCTGCAGGACCTGGTGCGCGGCATCCGCAATCACAAGGAGGATGAGGTGAGGGGAGCCTTCCCCGCGCTCCGGCCCGGGGATGTCACCGCTGGCCGCTGGGGCCGTATCTGGGAAGGGAATGTTGGTTCGGGAAGGGGGAAGCGGGAGTCAGAACGAGGAAGGTGACGCTGGGGTGTGGGGCAGGAGGGACAGGCTGGCTGAGAGCAGGAGAGTTAATAAGGGAGGGTCATGCTTGGTGCTCACCTTTCCATTCAGCGTGGTGTGGTGTTGAGATCTGTGATATACATACGGAGATATAAATAAATATATATACACGCAAATGTATACGTGATTATTATAGAGGAACAATATAGAGGAATTCCTTCCTCTCCAGCCTTACAGTCACGTGCTGTAGTCAGCTATGTGTCCTTCACCCTGAAGCTGTTATACAGAAGTAAGCTCCTAATTCAGCTTTCAGACCATTCATGTTTAGTATCTCCTGACTAAAATGTCCTTCTCTCAGCTTTTCTAGGCAGCAATCACTTCTCCATGTTGGCCTGTTAGAAGCACGTGACCAGGAAATTAGTATAGGTGAAATAATTAGTCATCAAGAACGTGTTATGTGAGACTCCCCAGTGAAGTGTCACATGGTATTTGAGAAGTAACGGGCCCCAATGTCATTTCTGTTCATCTTCAAGTAACTCATGAAGCCTGAGAAGCTTTCTTAATGTTGGTCTAACAGCTGGGCTTTGCTGGTGTGTTGGAGGGTGGCTGTGCTGTCAGTATCAGCTATCAAAAGCTGAAAAGTTGTAAACATGTAACTAAATGAAGACCTTCGCTAGGACAACTGGTCTTTCTTGCTGCTGCTATTGAACTGAAACAAAAAATACAACTTCCAAAATCTCTGTGAAGCCCCTTGTGCCCAGGACAAGGGACTGTTTGGTAGTGAGCATACCTGGGAAATTTCTCTTTTTAACAGAATATGCTGAGTTGGAAGGGACCCACCAGGATGATTGACTTCAATTTATTTCAGCATATGTTAAATTTATGGTGTTGGTTTGGTGGCAGAAGAAGGCAGGGCTACTGTGCAGTGCCCTGAAAAATGTGGGAAACACCATGAAGTAGCAACAGCAAATTTGTGTGGAATTTATAAGCTTAGTGTGTTCTGCCAGAGCAGGACCTGGTGAACAGTATTCTTGTGGAGCCCCTCCACTGTATTGTGCTGTTTTAGTAAATCTACTTTATTCCTTTGTGCATAGGACAGAAGGTGTTTCATCAGCTGTCAAACCCCTGAGGATCCTCCTGGTGAAGGTCCAGGCCTTTGTGGCACCAGTTCTTTGAGAAGAATTGAATGTTCTTCCTAAAATAATTTTGTGACAAACAGCTTCATAAAGAGAATTGAGAGCCACACTGAGCTTGTTCTCAGTCTGTGACGAGAAATGGTTAAAATGCATTTGCTTTGGTGCCCTTTGGAGTTAGGGAAAAACACTCCTTGGACAATTTTGTAGGGCTCTGTGTACTTGGAGGAAGCTGTTACTGGGGTATGTGCACACTCTGGGGTTCAGTGAGGTCAGAGCAATATGTTGTCTCAGAACAGCTGGGCTTCAGCATGATGGGATTTTAAACTCTTCTGTTTAGAGTACAAATGGTGAGATTTTGAAATAGATAACTACAGGGATAATTCCTTTTTATAGCCTCATGAACAACAGCAAAAATTAAAACCCAAACCAGGATGTGTTCAGCTGATTAAGGCATTCCTCTGCTAAAACCTGTGTGTTTGGGAATCCTTCAAACATTTATCTTAATTCCAGAGAGTGGCTGCAAACAGCGCAGGACTGTGCCTTTTCCTGGCTCAGCTGGAGAGAGCTGTAAACCCGCTGTTGAGCTTTTGGGTGGGGATTCAGTGCTTCCCAGGCAATGGCCAGGGACATTGGCTAATTTTCAGGTGAAGTTACAAAATCAGAATGCTGTTTCAGAGGAACTAGCTGCAGAAATTCTTCCTCTTTTCCCTGCAGCATTTCCATTGTTCATTGTATCTGTTGAATGTTTCTCCAGTGCTGTAGTTCAACCAACATTTGTGTGTCTCAAGATAAGTGTCTAAGCCTAAGACAGACACTCCATCCTGTTCAGAAAAGCAAATTTGTTTAAAACAAACAGTGTGCTTTAGTGGGGAGGATATTGACTATTGGTCTTGGCTCAACAGGAGTTTCTCCAGGAAGAGTTGTCTCTGGAAAGGAGCTACTGTGGTTGTTAAATAGCAATGATATGAAGAGAAATGAAGGCAAGATTGTTGTTTTGACTTCTGATTTACTTCTACTTTTTGCAGGAGGTTAGTTTATTCAGGTCTTGGGTTTTGTGTTTTGGAATTTAATCACGTGGAAAAATCTGCCATCACTTATTCCCTCATGTCTCTGGGCAGTCTCTCCTGGTAGATCTGAGATGGAAAGTTTTATTCCTTTCCATTTCTTACTCAGGTACCACATGAGCATATCTGGTATTTCACAGCCCATAGAGGCTGTCACAGTGCTTGACACCTCAGTTCACAGTGGGTTTCTCAGTGCAGCTCTTTGACAGCTCCACTGTCTTCTTGCTTGGTGGGTTTGTGTTCTTCCTGTGTTGCTGTGAGCCTAAATCTCACACCCCAGGTGTGTCCAGAAGTCAGAGCAGGCCACATCTCTCACTGATGAGTTTTGTGTGCTGCTCAGCTCCTTAGAGGAGCTGAGAGTGCTGGAGGCTGCCTGTCCCTCGAGCTCACAGCCTCTCTGCAGCATTTAAATTCCCTGTCAGAGGCATTTCCATTGTGTCACCCGTTTATTTTGAGTCTAAAACACTGAAACTGAAGGGATGGCTGCCCCTAAGGATGCGAGGTAGGAGAGGGGAGGTGGTTAACACAGTCCCTGCTCTGTGCAGACTCACTGTGTCCATTTCTGGTGTTCTGGGGAGTACTGGAGCTGCCTGGTCCTTCTGCAGGCTCCGTGCTGTGTGCAAGGAATGAGGTGGCAGAGCAGCATTAGCTCCCTCCCAGCTCTGACACGTTGTGTTTACTTTGCAACAGATGCTTTCATTCCTGTGGTGTTTCCCAGTGCCAGTTCAAAGCCAGGCTTGATCCTACTGCATTTTCCTGACTCTTAACTTCCAGTACCTCATTCTCTCCCTTTCTTTTGGAAAAGGGATGCTTTTGCTAATGAAAGTGGTGTTTTTCAGCAGTTATTAGGTGGTTTTGTGTGCCATGGAGTAACTTCTCCTACTTTGTACCTACTGCTTCAGGATCTGCTCCACAGCATGCTCAGGAGAAGAATGGCTTGTACCATAGGCTGTTAAAATATACTGGATTTTTGCCAAGATAGTCCAAACTGATAAATTATATTTGTTCTCCTAAATGTGCAATAAGGGACAGGATATTTCTTTGATGCTGTTTGCCCCTTGCACAGTGTTTTTCATTCACAGTTAAAAGTTTGTTTTTCCCAACAAGGAAGCTCCTGTCAGATGCTGATGTGAGATGTTCCTTTAGAAAACTGAAATTAAGTAACAGAAACAGATATTAATGAGTGTGCTTAGGCTCATTCAGACAGTAACCCTCTGTTTTAGTTGTCTTTGATTCGCTGCAGGATATTTAAGGACAGAGAAGGGATTTTAAAAAGTCCTGTACAAAATATCTATCTACTTCTCTTAAAACGTGAGAAGACTGTCCCCCTCCTTTCTCAGAGACTCTGCTGTGTGTGCCTTCATGTTTTTGGTAATTGATACTTTCAGGAAAAATCGTAGTGAAAAATTCACCTTTTCCTGTCTCTGGTGTTGGGTGATAAATATCTTGTTGCTGGTTTACACCTAAACTGTTTCAGAAGAGTGAAAGGAGCTGCTGGTTGGGAAAGAAATTAACTTCAGTTACTAATATAATGCTGAATGAGAGCAGCATTGTGTGTCGTGCTGTGAAATGTGGGATTTACTGTCAGGCTGGGCTTTCCAACCTGCCAGTGGCTTCTTGTTGCTTACTGAGTGTTACCTGAGGACAGGGCACTTGTATTGTTAAAAAAGCTTTTTCCCTCTAAGTAAAGGGTTGCTGTGTTCCACTGCTGATTTCCAGCTTCTTCTGACACATTTTCAGATGAAACAATGATGTGAGGAGTTTTGAGGAATCTTTTCACATCACAAAACTCTTCTGGGCTCAGCCTGTCCTCAGTGAGGCTGAAGGCCGCCTCATGCTGTGGCTTCTGACAGCCTGGCCTCAGCCACTGGTGCAGTATTGGTATTTGATGGTAAAGGATGTGGTATGGAACATAATCAGGGAATTTTGAGATATGCTGAACAGCTTTTTGGTGCCTGACAGAACAGACCAACTGCGGGGCAGTGCAGTTCATTGATGACAGACAGCTCTTTCAGGCACTGCTGCTCGATCAGTTACTGTGTGTCATGTACGTGTTGGTATCTTTGAAGGCAGCTCATTATTCCACCCACTTCCAAGTGCATCTAGAGTTGCTATTGTTAATTCTTTGCGCGTGTGAATCACTGCAAAAGACAAAGTCGGAAGTAGAAACAATACACAAAGAGGGTTGGATAAGGACCTCACACCACTTGGTGAGAAACCAGTCTGCGACTGGCCTGCAGGGCCCAGTGTGACCGTGTCCTGCCTTACCTGCTGTGTCACGGATACAGGGAGCCCGGGGCATGGCACATGAGCCAAGATGTGGGCTTGTTCTCCTGTGATTACAGGCAGGAGCAGCTGAGGCTTTGCATTAGTGCTGCCTTTCATTAGCTTCTTGCTTTCTCCTGTATTAAATATTACTTAATTGACTGTGGCATAAGTGGGGATAATAGCTTTGTTCCCAGTCCTGATCGTTTTATAGCTGCCTCTGCTGAGGGTTTGAAACGCTGCAGACAGATCCATGCTGGCACATGCGGAAGTAAATAAATATTGTGCCTAGGCAGGGCCAGGGGAGAGGAAGAGCTGTCTGGTACCTAAGAAATGGAGTCACCATCCACTGTTCCTTTTGTGAGGCCAGGGGAAAAACAGCCAGAGAAATCAAAGTAAAATATGGATACAGATTACATTTCTGCACTGTGATCAACTGCAAAGAGTTGTTTATTTGGTGCTTTTTCTTGCAGATCTTTGTGCTGCTGCTGAGTGCAGAAAATGGGCTTTTTGTGGTTTCTTTCCATCAGTGTCCGTGAAAGTGACTGCAAACCTCTTCCTCCACAGTGTGGGTTAGTGATGGCATTTGTGTACAGACAGCACCTTTAGGTTTTTCGTTTGGAGGTGTTCTTGGGAGTACATCCTGTTCCTGGTGCCCTGTGAAGGGCAGTGTTACATGACAGGCACAAGAAAGAGCGAAGTCATGGGACTGGTTACAAGGAAGCATTTGTGTTCATTAGGTTATTAAAAACTGCTGATCATTCACACTGCGAAATTGAAATGCTTCATCATCTCAGGGGGAGTCTGCTAAAATCCAGGTGTCAGGAAGCATAAAAATGTTTGAATAGAGTAAAGGTTGCAGAATATAACATTGGTGGTGCTAGTTTTAGTAGCTCAGAAAGTTGATTGAGGGTTTTTTTAAAAATAAGAAGCAAATGTTGAAATTAACTGAAATAAGTGAGCCTGTTGAATCCTGTGTGTAATTGGGTATTAGAAATGTTTGGTTCCTGCCAGCCCCCCTTCAGTCACTGCCCAGCAGGCTGAGCAGTCAGTTTGTAAACCTCATAGCTGAGTGCTGGTTTTTGTATTAGCTTTTCCTTTTGTGTTGTTATTTCCATGATGACCTGGGTGTTCAAACCTGACAACATCTGTGTTGAAAGGTGTGTAAATGGAGGGAGGTGTTGATGTGGGAATGTTGAAACTTTCTTCTGGTTGGCTCAATCTATGGCAAAGTTGTATAAAATATATTGCCCCGAGTGGATCACTGTGTTCATCAGCTTCAGCCTTGAGAGTGGATGTTTGTTTCGTGTGAGTGGTGTGATTGTACAGCAGGGAGGAGGTGAACAAACTTACTTTAATTACACAAATATTTGTGCTGAATTTAAGAAGTCAGGAATGGCCATGAACCATCTTTTTCATTGTCCTCCTTACCTTTCCATAACTGCACAGTACTCACAGCTGTGCATGAATCAGTGTTTGAGCTTTGTAACACTTTGTAGTGTTACATTTTTATTTGGTATTAATACGTCATTAAGCATCTTTTTTTGGTTTCTCTCTGAACTACTTCAGTCATCTGAGTCTCAGCAACAATAGCTACTTTAGTTTCCCAGAAGGAAGCAACTGCTTCCTCTGCATCCAACAAAGCACGTGCTTTGATGAAGCCTGCCTTTATCAGAGGCTGAAACTGCACAGAGATGTCTGGAACAAGCAAGTTGAAAAATCTACTGTAAAAACACTTGCATAGCTTTTTACATAGTAATATAAAATTAAAACTTTGGGTACGTCTTGTATTTGCAAGGATGAGCACTTTTATCTGACACATCTCTCCAGGCTTAAAAGTTGTCTGCTCGGATATGGCTTAGACAGCACAGACCCCTGAGGATTGTTTAATTGCTGTGCAATTAAATTAACAAATACTGTGATCAGACTGGAGATGTGCTTATATTAAGTGACTGATCAGACTGGAGATAATTAAGGGACATCTCTAGACCCTTGCTGCTGCTGCTGCCTGCTTACTGATTTACTGGTGTTTGGGGCTTGCTGATTGCCACTTTCCTGATTCCCAAGGTGCCAGCAGTGATCTTGGCCTTGCCCACCTGGGAGGGGGCCAGGATGTCACATGTAGCTTCAGCTTCCTGCATCAGTGGCCTTCTGTGGGCATTTCAGTGGGAAATCCTGAGTTGTCCTTGGGTAAACCACCAAAGAGGAGCTGTCCATGGGAGGCTGCTAGAACACCCCAGTGCTTGGAGGGGTGCTGCAGGTGCTTGGAGTCACCTGGGACAAGCAGCTGCAACTCTCCAGCTGTTTCTTTCCTGCAACCCAATCTTTGTGTTACAAACCTGTTCAGAAGTTCCTGTGTGTTTTTCTGCTGTGCCTTAAGGGGCTGTAGTGGTAGGTCTGGGGTTGGATATCTGCCCTGAAATTGGTGCACAGTACTTGCATTGATAGCATTTCTCTGATTTGTTAGAATAAGGTTCAAAGGTTTTAATTGGCTTATGAGTCACTTTAGGATGGATATGTGCATGCATCATTCCAGATTTCAGTTGGTGTGTGGAACTCCAGCAAACGTTAACAAAAGAAAAAACTGTAAACCTACTTTTTGCATTCCTTCCTCTGTGTTGTTTGGCCAAGGAGTCTTGTGACCTCACTCTGCTTGTACCAGAAAAGGGGGCAGTGGGTAATGCATCGTGTTTCTAATAAATAATATAGAAGTCTGCTGCAAATGAACCAGCAGAACCTCGTGCCACTGGTGTTGTCACTCAGAACAGTGGGCTGGGATTTTAAGCCTACCTCAGGATGAGCCAGTAAATCCCTGGAAAGCTGGGTACCAAGCACAAAACTAAGGCATGTTAAAACATGTACAGCAATGCTGTTTGTCAACAGCTGAGTGAAAGATAAGCTTGGCTTTTTGAAAATGCCTTTCAGTTTCCTGAGCCCTTTGTTGCAGCTGAGAGCGCTCTGCGCTGCTGGACTCAGGCTGTGTAAACCCATCAAGATGAACATTGTGCAGCTTCCCACTCACTGCTGATCCTCTGTTCTGTTCTCAGTTGCTTTGCCATGGTTTTGGTGAAGTTACTTGTGAGGAGCATGTGTGGGAGCACATGCCTTGGAACTCTTTCTATGCAGCCATGGAGTAGCCTAAACAAAAGATCCTGTTATTTATCTCAAATGACTTTTTCTACAGTAGTTAAATAATACAGTATTTTTATGAAAATAAATATATAATGTGTTGATCTCTAATGCTGTGTCCAAGTCAGTAGGAAGCAGCACATTTTGCCCTTTAATGCCCTTGTCTGTTACTTCAGTTGATTCATTCCATACTGTCATGGTACAACGTGTCCAGGTACTGCAAACACTAGAGGTGTTCTCTGACTGGTTCAGTGCTGTTTGACATCAAGTGCTGCTTTTGGGGCTTTGAGAGAAGTCTGGCAAGCGGTAAATATTTCCTTCCAGCCTTCTTTCTGAGGCAGCTGATCTGTGCTGTGAATGGGATCTGCTGCCTGAAGCACGAACAGACCTGAAAGTTCCTTCACCTCCTCAAGGTGTCTTGGGGTGTGAGTGCCTTTGGTGTTGAGCATGGTGGTCATGTTAGGAAGTTGCAGCAGTGGGCATCTTCCTCTCATGTGACACCATCATGTGCTTCTGCTCAGCGTGATCTCACAAAGTTCATCTCAAAGTCCTACCAAAAACTGATAAATCCTATAGTGCTTAAAACAGAAGAAATGTTACATTTTGTGCATATTTATTTTTATGTTTCAGACATATGAGAAAATATCTTGTTCCTTGTGGCAATCACTGTTACTAATTCTTCCCTTAAAACACTGTATTTCCTTAAAACCCTGGAAGCTCAAGAGAAATAACAACTATTGTTCACTGACATTTTACTCTTTCATGTGGATGGAAGCACTTGGATGTTGCAGTGACAGGTTTGAATCTCAAATCAAGTGCATTTGGTTTGTTGGGCTGCAATCCAAAGTGGTAGGAGTGTGAGTTTGCTTTCTCTTGAGTTTGGAAGGTGGTTTTTGGTTGAGATGAAATACAGTTTCTTAAAGACTACTGGAAGTTAGTAGTTTACATGATTAAATTTAATGTAAAGGTTCTGCAGTGATCTCCATCCCAATCACTGGTGTGTTCCTGTCAGGTAATGACAGAAAGTACAGCATGGAGAATCATGTTTCTTAGGAATGTAATTGTTGTACAAATTAGTGACTTTTTTAAACTTCACATACTGATTGCTTGAGAAAGAGAAGTCTTTTGTGAGCATCTCTGAAATTGTCAGCAAACCCCAAGTTCTGTCTTGGCTTGGAATAAAGCCTTAGTGTTTTTCAAAGTTAAGTCAAAAAACATGGCTGGGAAATGAAAAATCCTATAAAATGGCATTTTTGGCTTCTTACCATGACCCACTCTCCCCTTCCTCCTTTCATTTCAAAGAGACTGTATATTTGATTCATGATGCCTTCTTTCTTATTTTAGCCACTCACATTCATTTAAATGCACATATTTTCTAGGTGAGATCTTGGAATTCTTGAGGAATTTGGGCTTGTTTTTAAAAAAACAAAAAGCTTGTGTATTTTGTTAATGGATATAAAACATTCCAGCATCTCGTTGGTGACATACTTTGAGAATTGCAGTTGTGACTGCTGTTCTCACAGCTTTGTTGGGTACTCTCTGCTCACATCTGCAGGCTGCACTTGGGTTTTAGCTGGGCTGCTCCGGGCATGTTCCTGTAATGCTCCTTGGGAGAGGGAACAATTACCAGAGTGGTTGCTATAGCATTTCATTAAGGAGCCTTTCCACCGAGGCAGGGGAGGCTCCTTTCCCACTTGGCAGCCTAGCAGGAATAAAAGAGCCTCAGCTCCTTGCCTGCTGCCCTCAGAGGCTTCAGCTCTGCTGCTGGCAGGCAGCTCTACCCCTGCTCCCACCCTTCCTCCTGAGAGGGTTCCTGTGCCTCATGGCTCTGCCTGTCCTTCCCACACTGCCTGAGGGGCTGCCTGAGCATTGCCTCCCCCCCCCCCAGAACCATCTGGCTGGGCACATCCACAGGTCTGTAAATGCTGGGGCTTAGAAATGCCCCTCAGTCTACTGGCCAGGATGTGGGAGCCATCAACACAAAACTGCAAATTGTACTGTCACAGAATTAGTAAGGAATTAATAGCTAAGAAATATATTGATATTGTAATGAATACTGGGAGCATAAATGAACTCTGGGTGCTGCTGAGGCCCTGTCTTGAATTCTGGGGTCAATTTTGGGTCCCTCATGATGAGAAAGACATTGAAGGGCTGGAGCATGTCCAGAGCAGGGACTGGAGCAGAAGTGTGATGAGGAGCAGCTACAGGGGCTCAGCCTGGAGAAAAGGAGGTTCAGGAGGGACCTTCTGGCTCTGCACAACTCCCTGACAGGAGGGGACAGCCAGGGGGCTCGGGCTCTGCTAGCAGGGAACAAAGGGACAGGACAGGAGGAAACTGCTTCAGGCTGTACCAGGTGAGGTTTAGATTGGATATTAGGAAAAATTGCTGCATAGAAGGGGTGGTCAGGCATTGGAAGGGGCTGCCCAGGGCAGTGGTAGAGTCACCATCCCTGGAAGTGTTCAAAAAACCACATGGATGTGGCATTTGGGGCATGTTGCAGTGATGAACATGGCAGTGATGGACTAACAACTGGTGAACTTGTTGATCCTTGAGGGCTTTTCCAACCTCAATGATTCTGTGATTCATGGAGCCTCAAAAGCATTTAAGGAAAAATGGAGCTACTTATATCCTGAGAAATATTTGGTTTTAATTACCACACTAGGAAATTCCTATATTAGAAGGATTTATGCAAAAACATAATCGGTGCTGGGCAAGATACCCAGGTTTTTTTGCTGTGTCAGTATGTAAATATTAAGGTTTTTTTCCTTCCAAATACTTAGGCCTTGCTGAGTGACTAGAATTTTCTTCATTGCATCAAGTGATTGTTCTCCTTTTTGCAGTGTGGTGTGACCCCACTGAGCAGCTTGTGGGGTGCAGTGGGGAGTGTGGATATGAGTCAGTGGGAAGTGCTTTGGTGCAGGTCCTGTCCAGCACTGTGCCCAGGTCAGGGTTCCACAGCCAGAGCCTCACTAAGGATCTGCTCCTGCCTCCAGATTTCCCTCTAGTTCTGTGGGTGTGAAATGTGGCAGCAGATTCAGCTGGGTGTGGTGCTTGGCTTTCAGATTTAGGAGGGAGGCTGCATAGATCAGTTTTCCTCATATTGCTCATTCATGGCAGTGCCACTCCACAGGATTAACAAAAAGTTAATACCTGCTGATCCTGTAAAGCTTTCTATATATAGAGCCTGTCATTCCTTGGAGTGTTTTGGGATTTGAAGGACAGCTGTTTCAGAAGGACTTCTTTCTGCTCTCTCTAATCCCCTTTTTCAGTTGCAGATCTGATTCTGAGTTCTGTAATATGCTTTTCCAGAAGCTGGACTAACTGGTAGGCAGGGATTTGCCTGTGGGATGTTGGGGCTGGTGACTCTGGAGCCCGTGTTCAGCTGTGCCAGGCTGGGCACTACTGAACTTCCCTGTGCTCTATTTTTCCTCCTCTCCTGCTCACACTGTGGTTTGTGCTTAACTCTGAAGAGGTTGCCAGAAGATTAAGCTCATGTTTGAATAGTGTGGGGATAGATGCAGTGGGAAATAAGTGAGGGTTTTGGTTATGGATGTAAAGACTGAGGACCTGTGTCAGTCTCCTTCCGCCTTGAGAACCATCACTGGCCTTGCTGCCCAGGACATGGCAACAAGATACACACGTGAAGGATTCTGTGACACTGTTCCAGTGTGCTCTTCTGTGAGCATAAAATATTCAAGGCCAAGTACAATATATTTGTGGATCAGTTGCATGTTGTGTAAGTCACTCTTTCAGCATTTTTAATGAAGTATTTATTTTCTACCCTCAGAAGTTTTTTTTAGTTTATACTTAAGAGTTGACACTTTGCATGTGAGTTGTTAGGACCTGAATCGCTCTCAGGTGAAGGGTTTACAACCCCAAATCTGCTTCTGGGTAAAGTCACCTGGTCACTGTGTTGTTAAGTGTTTGGGGGTGATGCCATCTCCAGTTTTGGCAGATGTGATCTCACCTGTATCTAGGAGAGCAGAGGGAATCTGCGTACAGGAAAGGGTTGTTTGGTGTTTACAGTGCCCTCCTTTAACATGAGAATTCCCACTGTAAGAATAGTATTTCTATCCCAAACACAGGCATTTAGGAATAGCTAAATTCCCTCAAGTTCATTCATCTCTCTGCTGAGCACCCCCAGCTCTGCCAGCCTGGCTCCAGAGCAGAGGGGCTCCAGCCCTTGCAGCATCTCCGTGGCTCCTCTGGCCTGGCTCCAGCAGCTCCACGTCCTCCTGCTGTTGTTGCCCAGGGCTGGGGCAGCTCTGCAGGTGGGGTCTCACCTGAGCACAGGGGCAGAGGGGCAGAATCCCCCCCCTCCCCTGCTGCCCAGGCTGGGGGCTCAGCCCAGCACAGGGGGGGTTTCTGGGTCAGTGCCCATGGCTGGGGCAGGCTGAGCCTCTCACCCACCAACACCCCAAGTCCTTCTCCTCAGGGCTGATTTCCAGCCATTCTCCACCCACTGTTTCTAGCAGCAGACTTTTGTGACTTGAATAGTGTCACTCCAGGACACTTGTAAAAGACTAAAAAATTATTGTATTAATACACAAAAATTAGTGTAAAGGGGAAAAAATATTGATTAAAATCAGGCCACTAGACACTTCTATGGTGAAAATATAATTTTGGAGGAAGGTGGTGGTATTCAGGCAGGGATTAGGTAATCCGGTTCTGACCTGGTTCCCCTGGCAGCTAGTAATGTGAAATACCCTGGTGCATGCATGGCTTTGAAAAAAGAGATTATTTCTTTGCATTTAAATTTTCATTATTTCTGTAGCAGATGCCTTCAGTACTTAAATAATAATTAATTGTGAACTGGAAGAATCTTGGCTGAGCAAATTCTGCTTATAAAGTAAAATCTGTACAGATAATTTTAAATCACATGTTTGCCACAGCCTTCCCACAAGCACAGATGTGATTGCTTGGAAAGATGTGAAGCACCAATATTTAAATGTAAACATTGTGACATTTGGCTCTTTGAATTGCTGAGAAATTCATAGAAGTAGCTATTATTTATCAAAATGTGTAAATGGCAAAAGGGCTCATGAAGTTGAGAACCAGAGAGGGGATTCATGACTTTCCATGGTGGGGGGGATCCAGGAAGCCTCTGTGTCCCATCCAGGCCTTGTGTTGTGTCCCTGTGTTGTGGATGCACACCTACAGTATCATCATTGGCAGCAGGTCCAAAACTGGGGCGTTTTCATCAGTCACCTTTCATTTGTGGGCTGTTAGCAGTGTTTGACAGTTTCTTCTTGTCACGTAATGAGCGGGTGTTCTCTGAAGTCCCTCTGGAGGCAGTGAGTTTTCTAGCAATGGTGAGCTCTGGTTTTGTTCAGACCTCTGCCTACTCTGTCTCCATTGAACAACTTTATGTTTGCAGATTTTTGAATCTAGAGCTTTGGAGTGAGTGGTGTAATTGTGAGGGAGAGGCAGAAGGGGCAACCACCAAAGAAACATCTCGTATTTTTGGTTTTGTAATGGAATTGTGGTGGTTCTTTTTAATGAGTAGTTTTGTCAGAATTAAGTGCTTACTAAATTGTGTGTGTGTGTGAGATTGGTTCTTGCAAATGCTGAATTCTGCTGCTTCTCCCCACCAACATGCTGGAAACTGGTGGAGGAGCTCAAATTTTTGTTTGTTTTCCTCAGGCAAAATACATCTCACAGTGCATTGACGAGATCAAGCAGGAGCTGAAGCAGGACAACATCGCAGTGAAGGCAAACGCAGTCTGCAAACTGACCTATGTAAGTGCCTTGCTGGGATCCCATGGAATTGCAGCTGCATTTTGTTCTTTCCTGCTGATTTGGAGCCAGCCTTGGCTCTGGCTGCCTGCTCTGCCTCAACTGCTCTGAGTGCAGGCTGTGGGGACTTCACTGCCCCAGCTCTGACATCAGAGGCTGCACATTCCTGCTCTGCTTGGTACAACTGGATTCAATTGTGATGGGTCAGGAATTGAATCTCATTTAAAACAAACAAGTTAAAAGAAATTGTTTTCAACTGGATTGGTTCTTATGACATAGTGACATGAGCACTTGAAACTGGGTTTGTTTCTCTTTGCTCAGTCCTTTGTTGACAAGAAGACAGAAATTTTGGTAAAAGATTTATTTTTGGGGCTCTGTTATGGTTTTTATTAAAAGAAAATCAGGAAGAAAACCCTTCACACCAGTGCTTATATAACTGCATATCATAGTCATGGAATGATTTGGATTTGAAGAGACCTTAAAGCTCATCCTCCTGCCACCTCCTGCCATGAGCAGGGACACCTTCCACTATCCCAGGATGCTCTAAGCCCCATCCAGCCTGACCTTGGCCACTTCAGGGATCCAGGGGCAGCCACAGCTGCTCTGGGCAGCCTGGAGCTGATGCAAACTGTTGAAAACTTGTCATGTCTTTCACTTTCTGTGAGTGGTGCAGTAGTGAGTGGTACATTGCTCATAAACCTGTGATGCCTGCAGTATCATTTTCAGACTCCTGTTGCATCTTCAATTTTGGGACATGTCTTGACCTATTTCCTTGAGTCTCTTTATTTTAGAAGTTTATCTTGGCTTCTCTGCTCACAGTTACAGATGCTGGGCTATGACATCAGTTGGGCTGCTTTCAACATTATTGAAGTTATGAGTGCTTCCAAGTTTACATTCAAGGTGAGTTCTCTGTAAATGCAGCTGTCCTGGCCAAGCTGTCAGATCCCTTTTGTGAAAAGCCAGAGTATTTTTATATGAAGACCACCTGAGATTCTTAGTACCAGGCATTTCTTATTCTGTAATAGCTTTATAATTTTTCTTGAAAGATTTATTTTATGTTCTGTTGTAGACCTTTTTCATCAAACATGGTGGGATGTTGCTTCCTAAGAAATTATTCCCTAATGGGGCTTTATACCTGAAACTCAGGAGTCAACACATACAAAATAATTGTAGTAGACAATCCTACCTTTTTTCTGCAGCTTTGTGGTCTCTGAACTGTGTTGTAACAAAATAGAGAAGGTGAAGGTGGTTTTATTTTCCTTAAGACAGATGAATTATCAGTAGAACATTACTTGTCTAAACTTTCTCTTTTTTGATATAAACCCCCTTTTCTAGGTGAGCCCTCTCATGCCTCTTATGTTGTACAAACCTACTCATTCATCTTTTTAATATTGCTTATAAAGCCACAAGCTGTTTTCCACTTAAACATTGTCTAAATCGACTTTAAAACCCAGCCTTGTTTTCCTCCTTGCCTTTTCCCAGCGCATTGGTTACCTGGCTGCCTCCCAGTGCTTTCATGAAGGGACTGATGTCATTATGCTGACAACTAATCAGATCCGAAAGGTAAATGTTCAGTTCTTCATTTCTTCTTGCACTCTCTCCCTACTTGTTCTTTCACATCTGTACTGAGTATTTCTCCATGAGGAATACAGAGGTGTTTCAGTAGAATTCTTGATTTGCAATCTCCTGTTGTTCCACAAGCAGAGGGATTAATGAAACACTCGGGAGCTGTGCACATCCTTCCCTGTGCTGTCTCATACCAGCTCTGTGTTTGTTCAGCACAGAGAATGGGGACAGAAATAACTTTGCTGGTCTCTAGGCAGTGCTCATAAGAGTGTAACAGGCAGGAAAAATGTCCCCATTCCTGAAGTAAAATGAGCAGTGGCTCAGGAGTGACATGGCTCCACAACATTTCTAGTTGTGAGGGATCTTTTTTCTGTAATTCCACATCAGACTTTGACTTCTCTGGTAGAATTGGGTGTAAAAATGGTGAAGAGTGTATGGAAAGTTTTGTTCTGTATTCCTGTACCCACGTGTGTATTCATTTTCATAGAGCTTCATCACTTAGAGTTACTGGTTTGCAGCATAGTTTTCCCATTCTTGGAGTTACAGATATTTTTTTAAGCTCTTGACTTTTATCTTTTAAGTATCACTGCTTTAAAACTTGACTGATCCAGTACAAGATCTGCCTACATTTTTACCATTTTTACCAGGCACCAAAATGTGTTTTTCTGGCTTAAAAAAGAGCAGTGGGATGTTATCCAGTATCTTCCCTAAAGAACTAGTGCTTTTACCTCTGTCTTTTGAACTATTTTGTGCTGAATGTGAATATCTATTGTCTTTATGATGGACACTTTATTTTACTGAATTTCAGTCACTTACTGGCTACTTCCACTTTGTGCCCAAGTTTTTACATAAAAGATAAAAATCTCTTTATGCCTTTTCATGTTTCATTGATCCAACAACTTGAGATTTTGAGTTCTCAAAATACATTAGAGCCTGGATGAATTGCAGTTTTTTGCTCCTTAAGAAGTAGATTGCATTATTCTTAAAGTAGACTCTAATTTCCCACCACCTGCAGCAGGTTTTAAATGAGATGTAAATGGCACAGAACCCCAAAGGCCTGACTATGTTTAGCTCTCCTGAAGCAGCTTCAGTATCCATGTGAATCTGGACTCTTAATTCAGCAATCCATGTGGGAATGCTCTGTGCAGCTTCATGTTTGTGTTTCCTGATACACAATTTACAGTCTATACTTGAATTTACTCATAGATTAATGGGTGAGTGACTTAAGCTTAGAAAGACCTGAAAGAGTATGGAGGGCTGGTTAGGATACTGACTACAAATAGATCCAAGGGAACTTGACCAATAAATGTGTTCCACACACATAACTTGTGTCCTGTCTTTGTGGACTGGTAGTTGTGGTGCTGGCAGCAGCTTAGGAGAAGAATTATCTCATTTCTCTACTAGATTAAGGTGGAACACTACTCACCAAGAGTGCTTGTTCCCAGTGAAATGGACATTTGGAATTGGACTTAGCAGGGTTTGTGTTTAATACCAGTTTTTAAGCACTTTAAATATGTTTGTGGTCCTGTAATGAGTGTTTAAAAACTATTTCCATTCCCAAAACACCACCAAAGTATGATCTCTCTAATTACTTTTATGTTGTAGTCATCCATCTCTTGTTTAATTATGGTTCTTTGTGCCCATTATTAAACCCCAGGCTGGCTGTAGTTTAGCAGGTGTTAGTAGTTGATATATAAATATTCCCATAAAGAAGAAGCTCTGCTTCATTTATGTTGATTGACTAAAATGAGTCTGAGGAGGTTGTTTCTTGACATTCTGTGTGATCTTAAATTTTTGAGCGTGTTTCTCTCTTTTCAGGATCTGAGTAGCCCTAACCAGTATGATACTGGAGTTGCACTGACTGGCTTGTCCTGTTTTGTTACTCCAGATCTTGCCAGGGACTTGGCAAATGACATCATGACATTGGTGAGTTGATAAGGTTGAAAAAACTTTATAACTATAGAATGTTAAGTTATTCAAATTAGGTAAATATCTTAAATTTAGAGCTGATACATGTGAAACCTGCTGCTTCTTGTGGGGGTTCTGGGGAACTTTAGTTATATCAAGAGGATCACTTTGAAGTACATTTATTAGTTCTGGTGATAAACAACAGTATTTTGCTCTTGCCTCAAAGCAGAGTTTTCAAAAAGCAGTTGAGTCTTCCAGGAAGTGCTTTGGTGACAGCAGTGTGAGCACAGGAGCTCTGGAAACACAGATGTGCTCAGACCCTGACTGCAGCTGTTTCATTCACAGATGTCTCACACAAAGCCTTACATCAGGAAGAAGGCAGTGTTAATCATGTACAAAGTTTTTTTGAAGTACCCTGAGTCCCTCCGTCCTGCATTTCCTCGCCTTAAAGAGAAACTTGAAGATCCAGATCCCGGTGAGTGAATTTTAGTGAATTCCTTCTGCTCTCACATGTGGAGGTCCATGTGCTTGTAGAGCTTGTGAAGAAAAGAATACATGAAAAATTCTGTAATCATCTTTTGGGCACTGACTCCCCTGTCTCAGGGTAGGTGAGTATAGGAGAGTTTTGATGGGTGTTGCCGTATTAAAAATACATTCTTTAAAATGTCCATTTCTTCAAACTGAAAGCTACCGAAAATGTATCAGTGGGTTAAACCTTCATGGACAAAGCAGCTTGAAGTTTCCTGATTTGTTGCTTACTGAACTTGGCTATTGAAAATATTTCAGTTGATTTTGGGGGTTTGGGGTTCTGGTTTTGTTACTACTTGTTCTTTTTTAGCAAGCTGCGGCTGTTGACTTGCAGTGGACACACTTGAAAGTATTTAACATTCCATAGTGTACTTTTTATTTATTTGGGTCCATACTGCTCTTTGGACCCCTCAGTACTGTGTCAGTGCAGGTCAGCAGCAGCACAGGAAATCTGCAATTGCTCAGTATCATATTCACATTTTCTGCTCAGTCTTTAGGAAGTGCTGGTGTTCCCTCACTGCACCAAAACACTTGTTTTAGGAATTCTGTGTGGTGTGTATCTGATCTCCACTTGATTTGTATCCGCAATTACAGGGAGAAATTTAATTGCATTTCCCAACTGTTTTATTGTGGGCATGGAATATTTATCTTCCAAGGACAATGTTATTAAGGAAAGCAAAATCCCTCACCTGCAGAGAGAGGAAGAAATTGCCTGTTAAGCTTTGTGGAGTGAAGGATTGCTCTCTGCTAGGACACCCAGCCTGTCTAGACTAAAACATTCCAAACTGACAACAACCCGTGGCAGAGGCTGAGCAATGAGAAGGGAGTGAACATGTCCAGTCAGATTGCTTAAGGAATTATTTTGTTTTGTATTTAAACATTTTTAAATAATACACATCAGAGAAGTCAGGAGGGATTGGAAACTTTCTGGTGGCTGATTATTGATTATGTTGTCTGTGTCCCACAAGCAGCTGCCCACAGTCCAGGGCAGGGATGTGGCAGTGTGCTGTTTTTACTCATGCTGTACCCAAAGCAGATATCTGGCTTGCTGCTATATTAGAAAATAGCCAGAATTAAATCAAACCCTTTCTCAGTTTTTGCATCCCTGTATTTACTGCCTCAGGGTTGGGAATGAGGCCAAACCATTGGACACACAGGTCTGAAGCTTCAGCTGCTTTTGCTGTGGGGGTTCTGCACCAGGAACTTCAATTACAATGAAGGCATTGATGAGATTTGTGCTTCTCCTGTTGTTTTGCCCAGGTGTGCAGTCTGCTGCAGTAAATGTGATTTGTGAGCTGGCTCGACGCAATCCCAAAAATTACCTTTCCCTCGCCCCGCTCTTCTTCAAGCTGATGACGTCGTCAACCAATAATTGGGTTCTCATTAAAATTATAAAACTGGCAAGTATTCTGCTTTTTGTTTACAGGATTAGGGTTCTCATTCAATTACCTTGGGTGTGAAAATGGCTTTCTTGCTGGGAGGCATAGTTACCATTCAGTCTGAATAAAAGGAAACCAGGAATATCTTCTTATGTTTGTGAATGTAACCTAAGAGAAAAATATGTTAATATAGCTTGGTTTAAATACAGTGAGCTGTAATTTACATAATGTTTTGAAGCTGTCGAAAAGCAGCTATTAACTCACTTTTCTTCTTATTGAATAGTTTGGTGCTCTTACTCCATTAGAACCAAGACTGGGAAAGAAACTGATTGAGCCCCTGACCAACCTCATCCACAGGTTTGTGTGACAGGTCCTGCCTTGTTCAGTCAGGACTGGGGAAGGGCCTGGTGGGTGGGTCAGTAGCTGGGGTGAGGATGCATTCTATAATTTTTTGTTGACTTTTGGTATACTGGCTTCAAGTATCAAAAGATATTCTCAGATGAGGGTTGTTTCTGGAAAACCTGAGTGAGGTAAAAATACCTTAAAGGAAAATCTCTGGGTGTCTGACTGTCAGCATGAATTCCTCCAAAGGATGGATGAAAATTGGAGCAATTTACTTTCCTTTCACAGCATTTCAAGCCAGAGATGACTGTGAAGGATGTAGAAAAAGGCTCAGCTGTGTATTTGCCTCTCCTATTCACCTCACACATTTGATTCCTGACTTTTAGGAATGCCTTACCCACCAAAGCAGCGTGACAAGGAATATATTAAAGCCCTTTCTCATGCATTTGGCAGCTCAGATGTGTTTTGAAAGTGGTTTTTACAATATATATGTTCTAAATGTAGATTAAATGAAGTTGAAGTTATTTCCTTGTCCCTTGACTGTTGCTGGTTTGTGGTGGTGTAGTGGTTCTAATTCTGAACTGAAATCAGGAAATAGATGCCTTGGGGGGAATACATGGATTCTCCCTGTTATGAAGAGGAAGTGTGATCTTATGCAGGAGTTGAGTGAAAAAGTTTATTTCTTTTCATGTGACAGAGCAAGGTTTTAAGCAGATATCTGTGTAGCCTTGAGAGCAGCTCTAGCCAGAAGATTTCTGTCCATCCTCATATTCCTTTAAGGCAGGGTCAGAAGGGACCAGCACCCAGGTACCTCCAGGGACTTGTCAGCAGATAATCTAACAAATAGATACAACCCACCAGAAAAAGCAGGAGGGTGGACAGTCCCACCTCCTCTCCCCAGCTACCACGTTAGTAATTCTGAGTTGTGGGGACTGAATCCTCTTTGGCTTGGTCTCCATTCAGTCATTTTGGGTTTCATAATGAGTCACAGCACCCTGAGCTGTCTCACCAAGTGCCCAGGGAGTAGAAGTGTTGGTTTTGCTTCTCAGCATCCCAAGCTGACCCTCAGGGCATCACTGTGCCACTGGAGCTGTGCTCCTTCCCTGTGTGCCCTGCTCTTGGAGCCTGCTGCTCTTTTGAGGCTTGGCAGGTTTCTGGTTCCCTCTTGTACAGATTAGGCTTTGTAAGGAGCTCTGCAGTCCTCAGAACTGCACTGTCTGTGTGTTCAACTGGCACAAGCAGCCTTGAATTTGAGTTTTGGGGGAAATCAGGCACTGGAAATGGGTTGATGATTTCCAGGGATGGGAAGTGTGTTCCTGCATCCCCAGCCTGTGCTGCTGGGGCGTGACTCACTCGCTTGGAGAGAGACTTGAGCTTCTCCATCTGCCTTGTCATGAATTTTTGACCTTGGGCAGAGGATTTAATTTGATTCTTGAACAAGATTGCTTCAGTATTGTGTGACTGGTGCTGGAGTTTGAGTAACCACTTCCTTCCACATTCGTTGTGTCACAGTGCTCTTGCATGCTGCTTTTCCAGGAAGATTTTTGAGTTTTTAAACATTTGTTTAAAAATTCTTCCCCCCAACAGTTTTTAAGTGCAAATCATTTCATCTGCTTGAAGGGATATGGAGCAGAATATTGACAATGTCTTGTGAAGTTCAAGGTGCTAACTAGCTCCAAGATAGTGCTGACAACACTTCAAAATGTGCTGGTTTATTCCTTATTTAATATACCTGATTTCTGTTTCAGCACCTCAGCCATGTCTCTCTTATATGAATGTGTGAACACAGTAATAGCAGGTGAGAACTGAAACTTGGAACCTAGAAAAAAAAAAACGTGATGAACTTTGTCATCAACTGACACCATCTGTAAACCTTTTTTTCTTTAACTTAATGTATTCTTAAATGCAGTAAGTCTCCTGGCAAACTTTGTGTTATTGTGGGGCTGAAATGCTTTGTTGTCAGTGGGTGAGGCAGTCACTATAGCTGTGTTGTGTTTGCTGAAGGCTGAAGCCAGGTACAGACAATGAGATTATTTATATGCCAGATCCTAAATGTTGCTACAACTACAAAATGTACCAGCAGCAATGGAATTAAAACAAGTGATGTCTCTTTGCCAAGTTCTCTTATGTGATGATGGATCAGAATTTTTTTTTTAATTTTGCAACTTTGCAGTTTAAAAATGGGGTGTAATTCCGTAGAGGAGGCAATTGGAATTACTGATTGGCAGTTTCAGTTTCTGGGGAAGGGATATGAACTCCATAACTGGGAGGGTGAGAGAAAACAAAGGCAAAAAGGGATAACACAGTATTGCAGCTCAGGCTTGGCTGTAATATCAGAGTGTGGAGCAGAGGGTTATTGACATTCACAGTTGGTCTGTCTGTCTCCTGTGGGTTCTTTGGATAATGGTGCAGAACTTGCTGTGCTGGGTCAGTTCAGAGAGGGAAGAGAGATCTGTCACTCACTGTGTATTCCTTCAGGGAAATCAGGTGTCATGTTGGGAGGGAGAATAACCCAGAGGGGAATTCCATTGTGGCTGAGAGTGGCCCTCACTGAGATCCAGTGGGGTCATCCTGTGGGTAGAGGGGGAATCACCCACCCAGGACACCTCAGGGATGGTGATGTCAAACTCAGAGCCAGCAAATGAGCCCTGAAACACCAGAGGAGCACCTGGCACCTGCCAGCTCTGGAGGTGACAGTGTCCAGCTCAGTTTCCCTGCAGGGACAGAGGGCAGCACATGGCACCTGCTCAGGCACAGCTGTGCCAGCAGCAGTTACCAGGGTGAGCCCACCTTTTCTGTAGAGGGGCTGTGTGCTGCCAGAGCTTTTAAGTGTCCCAAATAATCAACAATGGCTGGCTTGATTAAAGCTCCAATCTAATCACGTTAAACTCCAAGATCCGTTGCTGCATCCCATTGTATTAGGAAAGTGCACAATTAAAAATTCAGCTGTACAGTAGCTGCTGATATTAAAAGCCTTGACTGCTATGTGATATCAGTGAAATAAACCCTAATGAGAGCAAAAAAGAGCAGCTTTGACCTGGCTGTTGCAGCTTTTTCTACCTTTACACTTTTTTCCTGCCCTCTTATTATTACTGTTATGGTATATGAAATTATAAGTTTATGTCACAACTTTCTCTCCTTCCCCAGAGCTTCAAAAGTCCAGACAAACAGACAAACAGTAATCTAGCACCTTTCCCTGAGAGCTGAGCTGGTGTGGGCTGTTGGGTGTTGTTGTTGCAGTCGCTCCCAGCACAGAAATACTGACTGGAATTTGTGCTTCTGTTTCAGTTCTGATCTCTCTGTCCTCGGGGATGCCCAACCACAGTGCCAGCATCCAGGTGGGACCCTGGGCTTGGGGCTGGTTTGTTCTGCTCTGCTGGGGGATCCCAAGGGCCAGGGAAAATGGGATTGTGTTCCTCGGCCAGAAGTTACAGCAGTAGCTCCCTGAGGTGCTCTCACTGTGCAATCCTGCAGACTGAAGCATTCCCTAGATAAATTTTCCTGCTTAATTCACTCTAAAATGCAAAGTTTGAGAGTTTTCCCAACTCTTCATTCATATCCTGCTATCAATACAGAACCTCATACAGAGGCTCCTTTTGTTTGGAAGTCTGTTAATGCAACAAAACCCTCTCACCTGGAGACCTCAGGTCTTGGTCAGATACTTCCTTGTGTATTGAGTAAACTTCATGGAGACTTAGTTTAATTAAGAACTGTAATAAACATGGTGTGGTCTTTTTTTCCAGCTTTGTGTGCAGAAGTTGAGGATATTGATAGAAGATTCTGACCAGAACTGTAAGTATGGTGCTTTCTTCATGGAGCTCTTGGTCCCTAAGCACTGGGGAGATGCTGCAGCAGCCTCAGAGGGGTTGTAGTGCCTGGTGTGCTGTAAACAGTTGCTAGGGGGTTTAATATGGAAAAAATTTTTCATGGTGAGCACTTCTTTATAATAATACTTTTGAAAATAAATGACAGCAATTATTACTGCTCTTTGTGGTCTTGTAAATCTAAAACAGTTCTTTCCATGCTCTGGATTTCCCTTTTTATAGACTGGCTGCTTGGAGAGCAGTGACAGCTATTTTCAGCAGAGTGAGCATAATAGTAAAATGCAAGAGTGTTGACTTACTTTAGTGACTGCAAAGAATACTGGGAAATTTAAAATCTTAAAGCTTTAAGATTTCATGCTCAGCCCAAAACAGTGTTTCTATATTTGGAAAGAAGTTTTATTTTGTCTTTCACAGTGAAGTACCTGGGCCTGTTAGCTATGTCCAAAATCCTGAAAACGCACCCCAAGTCAGTTCAGTCTCACAAGGATCTCATTCTCCAATGTTTGGATGACAAAGATGAGTCCATCCGACTCAGAGCTTTAGATCTCCTCTATGGCATGGTATGTTCCTACATTTATTTCCTCAGCAGCCCCACTGACCCTGTAGGAATGTGATGTTTAAGGAGAGCATGCAACTTTCTCTGCCCACTCCACAGCAGACTTTTGATAACAACTCCTATATCTTTTCTGGCAGTCCTTTACTAGTCCTACTTAGGACTAGTAAAATATCTGGCTCAGCACGAGGGCTTTAAAAATTCTGATTCACACTTGATGGAGTTTCTCAGTTCAGGCCCTGTTGGAAATCACCCATTTTGAAATCAATTCCATTGGATATTAATCACTCCTAAATTTGTTTCCTTTATAAGCAAAGTGTTTTAAACTCTTAAACTTTCTAATCTGGCAATAGAAGAGTCACTTTCTCTTGGATTTCTGTATTGCTGATAGTAATTCTCATCCTCAGTTCCCCTACAGCAAGGTCATCACAGAATCAGATGGATTGGAAAAAGCCTTGGAGATCATCAAATCCAATGACCTAACACCACTTGTCAGCCAGGCCATGGCTCTAAGTGACACATCCAGTCTTTTCTTAAACTTTGTAACTTATGCTGGCTCTTCTTTAACAAAAACACTGAACACTATTAGACAGGTTTATTTTTGGTTTGGGGCCCACAGAGTGGTTCTGGTTTCCATGTTAATGTGATATGGGTCCAGCAAAGAGCCAGCAGCTGCTTTACTGGAACTGGAAGGACTTGGCAGTGGAGGAAAGTGGCTGAACCCTTTGCCACCTCTTTAACAGGTCTCCAAGAAGAACTTGATGGAGATTGTGAAGAAACTGATGATTCACGTGGATAAAGCCGAAGGGACGACGTACCGAGATGAGCTGCTGACCAAAATCATAGACATCTGCAGCCAGTCCAATTATCAGTACATCACCAACTTTGAATGGTCAGTGCCTTCAGCTGCCAGCTCGGAGCTCATCACAAAGGCAGTGCAGGGTTGTGCTCTGATGCCCACCCATCCCTTTCCATAGGTACATAAGCATCCTGGTGGAGCTGACCCGGCTGGAGGGCACGAGGCACGGGCACCTGATCGCAGCGCAGATGTTGGACGTGGCCATCAGAGTGAAAGCCATCCGCAAGTTCGCGGTGTCGCAGATGGCCATGCTGCTGGACAACGCCCACCTCATCGCCAGCAACACCCAGAGGAACGGCATCTGCGAGGTGCTCTATGCTGCTGCCTGGATCTGCGGGGAGTTCTCTGAGTAAGTGCAGGCAGAGCCTGCTGTGCTCTGAGGGACAGCTTTTGGGCAAAGCTTTTGGTCACTGAAAGGTGTTTTTGAGAGAGGGTTCAGAGTATGTACCCTAATGCCACCAAGGTGACTGTGTTTTTCTTGTTCCTTCATGCTATTGACTCCTCAGCTCTTTCTAGTCAAGACATTTTAAACTATCTGATCATTTTTCCTGTCTCTCCAGCCTTGCCCACTCATGCAGGAAGCCACAGTAGTGAATTATAGAATCACAGAGTATCCTGAGTTGGAAGGGACCCACAGGGATCATTGATCCCGGCCCCTGTCCCTGCACAGCCACCCCAACACCCCCACCCTGAGCAGCCCTGAGAGCTCCTGCAGCTCTGCAGCCTTGGCACCATTCCCTGGGGAGCCTGGGCAGTGCCCAGCAGCCTCGGGGGGAAGAACCTTTCCCTGAGCTCCATGCCAAGCCCTGGCACAGCTCCAGCCCTTCCTGGCCCCCTGTCCCTGGCCCAGAGCAGAGCTCAGCCCCTGCCCCTGTGCCTGCCCTGGGCAGGAGCTGCAGCCCCCGAGGAGCCTCCCCTCAGTCTCCTGTGCTCCAGCTGAACCAGCCAAGTGCCCTCAGCTGCTCCTCAGCCCCTTCCCCAACTCCATGTCCTTCATTTGGACACTCTCCCACAGCTTTGGGTCCTTCTGGTATTGTAGATATAAGCTGTTAGATCTTAAGACATTGAAGGAACTTCTTAATCATTAAGGTCTACCCCCCTTTATATTATAGGGAACATGTGCAATCACCGTGTTTGAATTAGTTGTTTCTCTCCTCCCTATTTTGCCCTTGTTAAAAGGTTTTTGCAGAGCCCCATCTTCCTGGAAATTAAAAGTTGTCATCTTTTTATTCAAAATTTTTCAATGCCCACAGTAGCGCAATTTTCAGTGTTCTTGTACCAATGTTTTTTTAGCATCAACAGGTGTTTTTGTCTCTTGCTTGTGCAGATGTAGCTGTTACCCAGCTTTTATTCTGGTAAATTAGACAGGTGTGGTACTGGAGTCTCCTCTTACCAGCTAGTTTGGTGTCTTCTTCTAATTGCCACTCTGAACACTGTCTCCTGTTTAAATTCACAGTGTAGGAGTGATAGTGGGGGAATGCAAATGCTGGTACAGCTCAGATCTTCATTTTCTTAAAAAAAAAAAAGTTGTACAAAGAAAATATACTCTTCCTTTCCAGTGTTATCAAATTTTTACTTAGAAACAGCTTTAGCTTTCAGTTTGTAATAGTCCAGTAACTTTTTGTGCATCTTCCATTTAGTTGTGAGCAGATAAGAGCATGACATCTGTTCAAGCAAAGTGCTGTGATCTATATTCTTTTTTGTATTAAGCACTGCCTGCTGGATTTTATTTTTGCTTGCCTTTCATTTGTGTATTCTGTCCTTACAGACACCTCGAGGAAGCAAACCAAACCCTGGAAGCAATGTTGAGGCCCAAAGTTACAACCCTGCCAGGCCACATCCAGGCTGTTTATGTGCAGAACATGGTGAAGCTCTATGCATCCATCCTGCAGCAGAAGGAGCAGGCTGGGGAAAAGGAGGCAGCTCAGGAAATTACACAGCTGATGATCGAACGCCTGCCTCAGTTTGTGCAGAGTGCAGATCTGGAGGTTCAGGAGAGGGTAAGAGAATAAAATGACTTTGGGATTTATCATGGGAAGCCTTGGAGCAGGTCTGTGGTTCTCTGTGGCTCTGCACATTTTCTATAAGCTGTTATCAGTGACAAAGCCCAGATCTTATTGCAGTTTGATGCCATCTCTGAAGGCTGCCAGCAAGATCTTCACTCAAAACAATTTAATTTTAAAATTATTCAGGCACTTAAGGGCACAAAAAGGACCCAGCTAAAAGAGAAGCTTAATATGGACTTTTTACATTTGCTCTAAACCTGCAGTTTATGCTGCTTCTCGTAAGTCCCTTAATGGAGTAAAACACCTTCTGTTGACTTCAGTTGATTTGTTTGGTTCAGCTTGTTAAATATTACTCTGAAACACTTCTGCTTTTGTTTTTAGGCTTCTTGCATATTGCAGCTAATAAAATACATTCAGAAGCTACAAGCAAAAGAAGTTCCTGTAGCTGAGGAAGTGATAGCCCTGTTTGCTGGTGAGCTGAACCCTGTGGCTCCTAAAGCACAGAAGAAAGTCCCTGTTCCAGAGGGGTAAAGTTCCTTCTCTCTCCCAAACCTTTATTTAAACTTTGAATAATAAAGCAAAGTATATGATGAGACACTGAAATATTCAGGAGTACTGAGTTGAGCTGTTTGTTTGCTGCAATTCTTCCCAGCCTGGACCTTGATGCCTGGATCAATGAGCCTCCATCAGACAGTGAGTCTGAAGATGAAAAGCCCAAAACAATATTTCATGAGGAGGAACAAAGGCATTCGAGACACAGACAGCCAGAAATAGATGAAGAGGAACTGGCCAGAGTGAGTGACTGCTAAAATGCTTTTCCCTACATAATTCAGTAGTAATCTAAGTGGTGCTGGAGCAGTGGGGGCTGCTGTGAATTCTCCCTGTAGTCAGGGGGCCCTTCTACTCTCCATAGCTCAGGAAAGCTGATCACTGATGTGAGCTGATGCTTATGGACCTGAGCAGCTTCTGTGAATGACTGAAACATGCTTGTGCTCAGCAGTGATCCCACCTTTCCTGCCTCTGACCTCTTTGCTTTCACAGAGAGAACTTGTTGCTATATGAATCTTCACTTCTTTCTCTCCTTGCAGAAATGAAAACAGGAACATTCCAATTGCCATCAAAAATTAATGTCTAGGAAGTTATCTCTAGTCTATAATTAAAAAGCAAAGAAAGCTGTTCTAAGGAATATTAGTTATAGTTTCACATACAATGGCTTGGGACAGGAGAGACCTTAAATCTCATCCCATTCCACTCTCTGCCATAGGCAGGGACACCTTCCTCTATCCCAGGTTGCTCCAAGCCCTTTCCAGCCTGGCCTTGAACTCTTCCAGGGATGGGAATTAGGAATGGTACCTGCAGTTCTATCCTAGTATGTGTGGTAACTCAGAACTGCTTTGTCACACACAAGCTGCTCTGCTCTAGTCTTTTCACAGTAGTTATGTATTGTTCCAAAAATGCAGGGAGCTTTTGTTTTGCACTTTGCTGTCTTTTATGTCTCTGCTTACAAACATTGTAACTGCAAATCATCTTTTGCTTTTAGCGTCGAGAAGCTCGGAAACAAGAGCAGGCAAACAACCCATTTTATATTAAAAGCTCTCCTTCCCCTCAGAAGGTGAGTCTGAATTGCAATATCTCACTGGACTCTGCTGTCACTGTGTGAAGGATCCCTGAATATCAGAGCTGCAGCCTCCTCCAGGATGTTCTGATATTTCCCCTGCACTTTCCCTTTCCCACTTTATAATGCATGGACTGGAGTGGCTGCCTGCAACTGTTTTTGACTCCTCTTTGTGCTGAGAATCTCCTGAGTGATCTGGTAGCCCCAGAGCAGCCGGTGAGAGAGTCTGTGCAGTTTGTCCCAGCCCTGGGTGACGGCATCATTCACATCCTCAGGCACCTCACTTGGAGCCCTGCAGAGGGTGGCCCTGGAAATCACACTGTATTTTGTGGATCAGAAAGTTGTTGTGGTCTCTGAACACCTTTTTCAGGGAAAGAACTTCCTTTATTCCCTCTGTATCTTTCTAGATCTGAAGGACTGCCCCATGTTCCTCAACTCCAATCTCCAAATTTATCTTCTGAAGTGGCAAGTTACTAGCAACAAAACAAACCAAAAATTCTTCAGAGAGCTGCAGTAATTCTTCAGGGCAGTAGTGGGGTTAAAAAACTGTAGCTAAGAGTAGGGTCCTTTATAATAGTTATCAACTGGCTTTAAAATACATTCTGCTACCACACAGAATTGTTAACAAGCTGTTCCAATCCTATCTTTTCAAATGTTCACTTAAGGGACTGAACTGCTTGATGTTTTGTAATATGCCTATTTACAGAAATTTGTGCTGGCAGTGCTCAGAAAGTAACTAATCTTTCTTTTCCCAGCGATACCAAGACACTCCAGGGGTGGAACATATTCCTGTGGTCCAGATTGACCTTTCTGTCCCATTAAAAGTTCCAGGTAAGCACAGCTAATATTTTAAAATTAATTAAAGAAATTCAGTCTAGCAAAAGTTGTAATTCCTTCTTAGGTCTTCCACCTGAGGTTTTGAAGGGCAAGGAACACACTTCTATTAGAATCTTAAATATATCTCCTTAATTTACATTTGAAAATAGTGCTTTGCAGTCTGAGCTCCTTTCAAGATAATATTAGAAATAATTCTGTGATTAGGAATGTCATGCAGCCAGGTCTGTAACATGTAGAGGAGCCACTGTTCCATGTGGGAACAATCCCCTTGAAAATATAGAGGTCTGATGGAGGAGACAGGAAATAGAATCTAATGGTAGAGATACTGTTTGAATATCTTGTTTCAATTATCAAGAATGATTGTATATCTAAGGATACAGCACTGAAAAGCTGTTGATCAAGTGCCTTACATGCAAGTACAGCAGCAATGTCACCAATTCTCCTTAAAATCTCAATGTTTGGATGCTCCTTGTAATGCAATAATGCAGCCAAGAATCAGGGAGCGTGATTGAGCTCTGTCCTGGTTCTGGAGAAATGGAGTGGACAGCAAAGCTGCTGCTTGGGGGGCTGTGTGAGGTGATGTGGAAGCACAGAGAGGTGTGGATCCAGCTGGCTCTGGGAAGCTGGAAGCAGGAGCAGGGCACACTCCTGATGTGGTGTTTCAGTGCTCAGTCCATGTGCTCTGTACCTGAAAGCAGCTTGGCTTTCCCCCAGGAATGCCCATGTCAGACCAGTATGTGAAACTGGAAGAAGAGCGAAGGCATAAACAGAAACTGGAGAAAGACAAGAAAAAGAAAAAGCAGAAAAAGGAGAAGAGAGGGAAACACCATCGCCACAACTCCCTGCACACAGAGAGTGAGGAGGACATTGCTCCAGCTCACCATGTCGACATCATCACAGAGGAGATGCCAGAGGTCAGTTCCTGTGCTTGGGGTCTGGGATTTATCTGGGTGCAGCTCTTGAGAGATTTTTGCCCCCACAACTGCAGCCAGTCTGTGATGTGGCAGTTCCAGAGCTGTTTCAGAAATGACTGAGATGACCCCTGGCTGTTCTTTGCAGGGGAAGAAATAACTGTC
This sequence comes from Fringilla coelebs, assembly GCF_963513975.1. Classification (NCBI taxonomy): domain Eukaryota; kingdom Metazoa; phylum Chordata; class Aves; order Passeriformes; family Fringillidae; genus Fringilla; species Fringilla coelebs. Next base: position 3,555,574 of record NC_140050.1, on the reverse strand, counting down.
TCTTTTTTTAACAAAAATACAAAATTTGCCACTGAAGCTATTAAAAAAAGTCAAAACCAACCAAACAATGTTCATCCCTGCTCTAAAAGTAACACTGTCCAAATAGCATTTATTATGCTCTGCTGCTTCACTTTGACAGTAACTTGCTGTCTAGTCAGCAGCTTTGCAGCTGATGATAATTAATTGCAGATGCTAATGATGTAATCTGTATTTGTGTCTAAAATTTCCTTTAATCAAAACCGAACAGCAGCAATTCAAGTCCTGCTGTTTATGAAGAAGGGGTTTCTGTTCCAAATTAATCTTGAAACTAGATGCTGCACTGAAGTGCATTGTTCCCATAACTTACTGAGCCTGACTGCAGCTGGCCTGCTGCACGGTTCACAGGCTCAAAAAAAATGTCATTTGGGTAGTGTTAAGCTTGAGTTTGAAAATTGCCAGTGGTTTGCTGCCTCAGTGGATGTCTCTGGATCTTTCCTGCAGAATGCTTTGCCCAGTGATGAAGATGACAAAGATCCCAATGATCCCTATAAGGCACTTGACATAGACCTGGATAAGTAAGTGCAGTTTGTGTGTGAGTTCACTGAGTTGCTGAGGGAATGGGTGGGGGCTGAGCAGGCAAAGGCACTGCAGGCCATCCGGGGGAAAAGCTGAAGTCTCTCCCCATGGCTTTGATGGAACTTCAGGTGCTCATCCAGCTTTGGCTCCCACTGCAGCTTGGATGATAAAATCTCAACTCCTGAGTATGAGAGAGGTTTGGGAGGGGCAGGGGAGTCACTAAATGTAGTGTGAGTGTGACTGAAGGAGTCTGGAAGCACAGACAGTGTCACTGGATCAGGTGTGGGTTACTCTGAGGTTTGGGTGTCCCACTGTCTCTCTGCTGTCACCTGTGTTGGCACTGAGTGTGAGCTGTGTCCATCTGTCCCCCTCAAGCTCTGTGTCCGTGGCAAGCCTGTGTTGTGATCACTGACCAGTAACACCCAGGCTGTCCCACCCCACTGCCCTGTGGCCCTTCAGTGTGTCCCACTGTACTGAAGTGTTGTTGTGCTGTGACTGAGCTGAATGTCACAGCTGTGCCCAGGCTGGTCCCCACCCAGCTCTGGGGCTGTGCCAGTACCAGCACTGAGCCCCTGCACCCACGTGCCCATGAGCCCTGGGCTGTGCAGTATTGCACATGGAGATTGGGTTGGATTTTTTTTTTGTAGTTGCTCTTTTACAAAATCACCATGCTAAAAGTAATTGCGGACTTATGGTCCAGGGATGCCTCCTGTAAAGTTTGGAAGACTGTGCAGGCCCATGTGGGTGTGTGTAGGATCTCTCAAGTCTGTGCCTTTCTTTGCAGTTCCAAATTTATGGGGCTTTGGCCCTTCAGTACCTTGTGAAAAAATAAATAAAACAGTTTCTGAGGAACTTCCTTTTTTGGAAGGCCAGTCAAAATCTGCAGGAACAAATGTATAAAAGGAAATTAATTTCTGCCTGTAATCCCTGTGTTTGCATGGTGATTCTCAGCGGCACTGGGCACACCCAGCAGAGCAGGTCCAGGAGGCATCCAGGGCTGGTGGATTGTTCCATCCATTCCCTCCCCTGTGCCATGAGTGCTGTGCTCTCCTGTCATGGTTTCTCATGTCTGTGTCCTCTCTCTTTCTTTCTGTGCTTGCACTGCTCTGTCTGTCACGCTCACACGCAGTCTGGTTTCAGGGAAGCCTTCCAGGTAAGAATATCTCCTGAGTGTTGACCTTCGTCAGGTTGGTTGATTTTGGACAGGGTAAGTCCTTGAAGGGTGGAGGAACTGTTAAATCAGAGACTCTCACATTTTGAGAGTCTGTTTTGTCACTGACTTTCAGCACCAATGCTGTTCCTGTGCAGGTATATCTGAAATAGTAAAAGATGAGGCCTGTTTGTTGTTCAATCTTCCCTTAGTGTCTTAAAGTGAAAAATTAATTGGTTCTCGTTCTTAATGCAATATAAGCAAAAAAAAAATTGAGGCAGTTGAGGCCGTTAGAAATCTTTCTGAAGTGATGTTTGCTGTGCCAATGTGAAAATTAATATTAAATAAAAGCTCTTGCATAGAGAAATATGCAGTTGGTGAAATTCTTGCTGGCTTCTGGAAATGTTTGACAAGACGGAGAGAAATTTTTGTGGTGTTTTTTTCCCAAGTAATGGATTTAGGATACAGTGTAAATATCACCTGCTGTTGGTGCTTTTTGGAAACAAGTGTCTGAAGTTACATTTAACTTACAAAATGTGATAGTGGAGTAGAAGTTCATAGTGCAAACTTTCAAAATAAAAATGACTTAGAATCATTCCCAATTGGACTGATCTATTCATCAAGAACAACAAACCCCACACCCTTCAAGGGCTGCTGGAGCCATGCTGGCATTCCACTGCTCGAATTTCCACATCCTTGCTTTTCCTTGGAGAGGGATTCCATGGAAACACAGTCTAACATGGAGCTGTTCCTCTGTGGGTGTTTCTCAGCCTCTAGCTGGCACCTCTAAGGGTTAAACAGCAAGATCTTGGCTCTCAGTCACCTTCCAGTTGTTTCCTCTGACTCCTAACCCACAAGGGCAATGTTTGCAGTGCAGAAGTAAACTCCAGGTAGAGAAGTATGCACTGATTTTAAGCTTGGGGGCCCAGCTCTCTAAGAACAAAGCATACCTTGTCTTGAACAGGTTATCTGGCTGAGGGAGGCTGTTGGCAGCAGGTAATGGGCTCTTTCTTTTCAAGACCCTTAGCAGACAGTGAGAAGCTGCCAGTGCAGAGACACAGGAATGTCGAGACCCTGAAGTCACCAGACTCAGAAGTTCCCCTAGTAGAGAAGAAGAGCAAGAAACCCAAAAAGAAGGAAAAGAAACATAAAGATAAAGAGAGAGATAAAGGAAAGAAGAAAGAGAAAGAAAAAAAGGTGGTAGAGGAGGAGGAAGAAGTAAAAAAGGTAATTCTCCAAGATTTGCATTATTTTAGCTCCTGCTGTTATTTATTGCTGAGTTCATTTTGTTGCCTAGGAACAGTTGCATTTAACGGTTCAAACAGCTCAATGCATTCAACCTCTATTTCCTTCAATTTTTACTACTGTAGCAGCAGGTATTTAAAGATTTGTTAATAAAAATACCATTTACTTAGCCTCCTAAGTTAGCAGAATTTGGCTTACTGCAGCCTACACAGCAGATCTGCCAGAGCTCACGTGGAAGCTGAGTTTGCTGATATTTTGTCTGTTCTCCAAGTGGGGAACTCCTTAGCAAAATATCTGGAACTAGTTTTGTGAGTGTCATTTGTGGTGCATCCTGTCTCCCATGTGCTCCAGAACCTTTCAGTTATAAACCCTGTGCATAGCTGCCAGTTGCTCTCAGGATTTGAAGCATCCTCCTGTTAACCCCCTGCAGAGCTGCACATTCCCTCTGCACTGCAGCCCTTGGAATGCCAGGGATGCCCTACCCTGGTGCTGTCAGCTGGGCCTGCCTTTGGAAGTGCTCAAAGACTGAAGTGAAGCTTCATGGTGTGTTTGCTCCTGAATGTGTCACAGCATCTGTGCATGAGGAGCACACTGGAGTGATGGAGTGCTGCATTTCCATGGGAACTTAAACTTCTGGTTTAATTGTTGTAGAGTCACAGAATCCCAGACTGGTTTGGGTTCAAAGGAACCTTAAAGCTCATCCAGTGCCACCCCTGCCATGGTAACAGACACCCTCCACTATCCCAGGGTGTTCCAAGCCCTGTCCAAACTGAAACCTGGCCTTGGGCACTGCCAGGGATCCAGGGGCAGCCACAGCTGCTCTGGGCACTGCTCCAGGGCCTGCCCACCCTGCCAGGGAACAATTCCTGCCCAAGATCCCATCCAGCCCTGCCCTCTGGCAGTGGCAGCCATTCCCTGTGTCCTGTCCCTCCAGGCCTTGTCCCCAGTCCCTCTCCAGCTCTCCTGGAGCCCCTTTAGGCCCTGAGGTGTCCCTGGAGCCTTCTCCTCTCCACGTGAACACCCCCAGCTCTCCCAGCCCCTCCTTTTAAGGATGTTCCAACCTTGTGATCTTTTTGTTTTGATTTTCTTTTGTTGCTGTTGTTGGGGGGGTGTTGGGTTTTTAATTTGATTTTTAAGAAAGATATAAAAACAATGATAATGTGTTTCTGTTTTTTTCTCCTGAAATTCAGGGGGAAGACTTGGATTTCTGGCTCTCCACTGCTCCACCAGCTGCTCCCACGCCCCAGCGACAGGTAGGAATCTTCCCCCATCAGAAGAAACTTCTGTGGTTATTCCTTGCCTTGAGCTGTGCAGGAGTGCTGTGTCATGCTGCAGCACAGAGGGGAACATCAGCTTCATCTCCTCAACTTCCTGCTGGGGAGCAGAGATATTGTCTGGCCAGTTCAGAGGAGCTGTAATGGGAGACTTGAGGCTCATTCTGTGCAGATTAAGGAATAGAAATAGAAATACAAATGCAGCTCCAGGCTTGGTTGATTTTGTTATTGATGAGTATAATGTTATACAGTTGTATAGTTTTATTTCCCAGTGTGATGTAGACTCTAGCAATATTAATAGACATGAGAGACAGAGTGTGAAAGAAAAATTCTCATGAATTTTGATGGGAAATTCTAGAGGAAGAGACAAAGATATAAGGGGATGGATTCCTTGGAGGAAATCTTCTGCATCGTGTTCTCAGGTGATCATATTTGCTGGGTTTCAGAGGCACAAAATGAAAGCCTTGATACCATGTTAGCCTAATGTCATTTCTGAAATAACAGTTGTGAGGAGTTGTCACTGTTGAGTTTCTTTTGGTGTGGGATTGGGTTGTTCCAGCTGCTTTCCCTGAGTGTTAGAATCCTTCTGCTCATCTCCTCAGAGCGAGCCTGCAATAAGCACTGCTGTGGTGGCTGAATCTCAAGTGGTAAAAAAAGAAGAAAGGGAAGAACAAGATGAGGAGGAGGAGGATGAAGGAAAGGTAAGTGGCTCAAGTTAAGAGGAAATTGCCTCAAGTTACAAAAGGGGAGGCTTAGATTAGATATTAGGAAGGATTTTGTTGTTATTGTTTTTTAATGGAAAGGATTGTCAGGCATTGGAGCAGGCTGCCCATGGCAGTGGTGGAGTCATTGTCCCTGGAAATGTTCAGAAAATCTGTGGATGTGGCACTTGTGGACATGTTTTAGTGGTGGATGTGGTGACACTGGGCTGATGGCTGGACCTGATGATCTTAAAGGACTTTTCCAACCTTCACAATTGTCTGGTTCTGTGAAGTTGCTGTCACCTTTCAGCCATATTCTCCTGCTGTCTCAAACTCCTTAAAAAGCAGCACACAGGATTTACCAACAGCCTCTGTTCAGTGCAGTGACTGCCTGCAAATGTTACATCCTTGAAGAGCTGTGACCACCTCGTGTCCCTGAGCCAAGGGACAGGTCCCAGTTAAAGCTGAGCTTCCAAACAGTTGGAGAGATTCAGCCTTGTGCTGTTCCCAGGTTACTTTGGGATAAGGTATGGGCAGCTGGGTGGGGAGCAGGGTTTACTGGGACTCCACATGGAGTTACTTTTGGGATTTAAGGAATGGTAGCTCTGTTTTGGGTTCTGCTGTAAAGGGAAACTGCACAATCCAGGAAGTGCAGAGAGCGAGAGTCAAGAGCTGGAAGTGTGGTAGAGGGGTCATTGCTAGAAATCAAGGGTTTCTTTAAGGGTTTGTTGTAGTTTCTCGTTCTTTTTGGTAGAAATCCTCCAAGCATAAGAAGAAAAAGCACAAGAAAGAGAAAGAAGAGAAATCAAAGGATAAAAAGAAATCCAAAAAGAAGAGTCATCACAGCGAGGAGGAGCCCCCGGAGTCGGTGCAGAACGGGACACTAGAGGATGAGCCACTACCAGTGAGTAGCTGTGCCCAGGCCTGGGGACAAGGAGAGCTCAGCTGCTTGGGAGGAAGGACAGTGACAGCTCTTCTCAGAGTCATCAGTTCTGGTGTGACTGTGAGTTCTCTTGTTTTTCAGCCCATGTCCAGTTACCGCCTTCTTGCTGAAAACCCGTACATTAAAATGGTGAGTTGGGGCTGTTTGTTCTGGCTGTTGTCTCTGTGTGCCCTGGGGATGGGGGAGTGACTTTATGTAGCCATCACATAACTGAAGAACTGTTTCGATCCCAGAAGGTAGAATTACAACCAAGCTCCATTTCCTTTCCTTTGGGTGGCCCACTTGAATTTCTGAGTTGATACTTTCTCAATCCTTAGCTGATCACCCGTGTGTTTCCATAAACTCATAGCTATACCAAATTACCTCCCTTTTGAACCTTTTTTTTTTTAATCCCCATGCTGTGTTCTGTTTCTTGAAGTTTGAGTCTTTCCTGTGACATTTTTCACTTCATTTGCAGACCTATGATATTCAAGGAAACCTCCAGAATGACAGCCAAGTTACTGTGTCTGTTATCTTTGAGAACAAAAGCACTAGCTTCCTTAAGAGCATGGAACTGAATGTCCTGGACTCTCTCAACACTAAAATGCTCCGACCAGAAGGATCATCAGTACACGATGGGATACCTGTGCCCTTCCAACTCCCCCCTGGTATGCACAGCTTTGCACAGGGCTCTTGGAGTGTGGCTGGCCCTGCACTGCCCTCCTGTGGAAAGAGCTGCTTGAACTTCTGCTGTTTTCCAGAAAAAGCATCTCTGCCTGGGTGTTGCTGGGCTTTCCCACAGTTCCCTGGAGAGGATAAGCCTTCTCCCAGTATGGCTGTAATGCAGGTGGTTCTGCACAGCAAGAGCAAAGCCTTAATCTAGGGCTGGGAGTCCAAATGTCTGAGTTCCTTTTCCAGATGCCTGCAGGCTGGCACACCTTTGACTACAGGAATCCAAAATTCATTTTGTGTGTTTGCTATGAGATTTAAAATAAAACGAGGTAGTAAATTTGTGAAGCATTAGAATCCACTCTGGATTTATTCTGGAGCTCTTGTCCCACTGTTTGAATGGCAGAGGCCTTTTGCAGTGAAGGTTTGTGATAAGGATGTGCAAGGAGGGCAGCTGAGCCCTCCAGAAGTATTAAGCACAGAAATGAATGATAATGGTTTTGTACAGAGCACAGTAGTACAGTCAAATCTATGAACTTCCCTGAATTTCCCTTCCTTCACTGAGGAGTTAATTTGAATCCTGGAACAACTCACAGAGGGCTGGAGTGGCCTCAGGGAGCTTTTCAATCCCCCATGGAAAGCAGTGGGGTATTTGATTTGTTTTAAATCTGTATGTGGCAGTTCTTGACACAGACTTGTATATTAAAAGCAAAACATAGAAACATTAGAATTCAAATTAGCTCTGAAAGCTACTCTGAAATGTTTATAATATAATTCCAGTTATGCAAATAATTTAAATATGTGACACTGTGACACTTTACTGAGGCACTTGCTCAATAACCTCCATCAAATGCCAGCTCCCATTGCTGCTACTGGGAGTGCTGTAACATTGTTGACTCATCACAGCAGTTGTGTGTAGAACTCTCTTCCAACTCAGAGAATTTCTAACTTGGTTCAAAAATAGTCTGCACATAAGTCAGTTTATTCTAACCATTACTTAGATCTGGAAATCATGTTCTGACCTGACTTTTCCCTCTCCTCTCTTCACACTAGGAATCTCTAACGAAGCCCAGTTTGTGTTTACACTTCAGAGTATTGTTATGGCTCAGAAGTTAAAAGGAACGCTGTCCTTTATAGTCAAAGTAAGTGCAGCTCTCAGCTGCTTCTGCTTCCTTGGGAACTGCGTCAGGGAGCCGGACTCGGGTGGGAAGCTCTGCTCTCGAGCTTTTTTTAGGCATCATTTCATCCCTGCTGCAGCAGCCCATTCTGTGAGGAACATTTTCACATGACATCTTGTGCAAAGAGTGCCCCCCATCCTGCGTCAGCACATCCTAGATTGTCATTTCTGTCAGCGTGTGAGCAAGGCAGCCTGGAACATGTGCCACATTGTCAGCTAGAAAATCACACTGATCTGCTGGGGAGGGGAGAGAGGGGACCAGGGTCTGCTCCTTCTGATCTCAGTTGGACGCTGCAGCCTGGTACAAGGCTGCAAAACAAAAATGAGAATTAGATGCTGTCATTAAGAGTGGAGACCCAGACAAGAGTGAGGTCAGTGGAAGGCATTGTTTAATAGGTATTGAGCTGGGTAAGGCTGTGTGGGTCTCTGATGTTATTTCAGTACAGTTATTAATGAAAGAGCTCGCTTGAAGGAAATGAATGGAGACAGTTGTGGCTACTCCTGAGTCAGCCATTATCTCTATTTTAAGGGTTTCTTAAAAATAGCATTCTCGTCCTATTTTAGTACCTAAGAATCTGGGAACTGTTAATTTATTATTTTGCTCAGGAAATAATGAACTGTAAAACCACATCTCCAAGTGCTAGTTGAAACTCAGTCTGCTCAGTTCATTTCAGCAGAGTGCAGGCAGAACTGCAGCCCAGTGTGTCCCTTACCTGTTGTAGGTGCATGCATCAACCCAGCTGCCCAAATCTTTGAGTGGGCTGATGTTGTGGTGGGATGGTTCTCAGACTGATCCTTCAGGGCCAGCCAGACCATTTCAGGGGGAACTCAGCCCTCAGCTCCTCGCTGGTGCCTCTGTGGTGGGTAGGGGTGGTTGCCTCAGGGCTCCCACTCACCTGCTCTCCTTTGCCCTGTTGCAGGATGATGAAGGTTCAACCCATGAAAAACTAGATTTCAAATTGCACTTCAGTTGTGCTTCGTACTTGATCACGACGCCTTGCTACAGGTGAGTGCCCGCACTGCCCCCTCTGCCCTGCCTACTCCCAAGGGCTTGGCCAGTGTCTCTGTAAGGGGTGGCTGTTCAAATCTGTCCAGTGACTGATTTCAAGTGGCTCTGCAGAGGGAGCTCTGTGCCCTGCAGGCTGGCAGAGGCAGCTCTGGCAGCAAGAGGGCACAAGTTGCTCCAGTGGGCTCTGGAGTGTGGTTTCCGTATTTGCTGTAAACCCATTTTCCTAGAGCTTGGTAGCACTTAAGCTTCTGTATCCTGACATGTTTCATGGGGCTGGTGGGACAGATTTCACTTGCATTTCTAATAAAACATTTACTTTCCTTCCTGCTCTGCAGTGATGCTTTTGCCAAGCTCCTAGAGTCTGGAGATCTGCACATGAGTTCTATTAAAGTAGATGGAATTAGCATTTCTTTCCAGCATCTACTGGCAAAGATCTGTTTTCATCATCATTTTTCAGGTGAGTCTTCCTTGATGCAGAACCTTCTGCAGATTTCCATATTCTGAAATCTCTGCTGTGCTTGGTGGGCATAATACTGCAACCACAGGAGCAGGTGATGTCCAGATTAAATACATTTGGGAGAGTTTTCTCCAGTTTTGCAACACTCAAAGCATGCAGTGTTCTTCAAAATGAATTCTCCTTGTGTCCCTGTGGAATTCCTGCAGCCCAGTGAGGCATGTGACAGTTATCATGGGAGCAGTTGCTGTGGAGTTCAGGCTGTAGCTGTTCTCTGGAGGGTGGGTTTGATCTGCAGGGCTTCAGACTCCCCCTCCCCAGTGCTTCCTTTCAGTGAGGGAGAGCCCCAGCTATTCAGGTTTGGGTTTATTAATTAAAACAAGCACTGGCTGAAGCAAAACAACTGGCTGTTTCATCATGCTCTGGTGTTTGCATTAGACATTGCTTCACTGGAAGTATTTCTGGGGAAGAAATCTACATTCTGAGCAGTGTTTTTGCCACAGAACATTTGTGGCTTAGGAGACAAATGACTCACCTCATTATTGTGAAACGTCCCAGAGAGAAGCCAGGAGGAGCCAGGCACATCTTGACCCTGACTTCCTCCTCCCCTCTGTAGAAGCCACTGTTCCTCAAGGCCAGGCAGAGCAAGGGCTGCTCTCCAGGGGAAGCAGGGCTTGAATTAGAATGGAGTGGAATGAAATGAAATTGCTGTTTCTCTGCAGTTGTGGAACGCGTTGATTCGTGTGCATCCATGTACAGCCGTTCTATCCAAGGCCATCACGTCTGCCTACTGGTAAAAAAGGTGAGAGAAGCTAAACCTGGAGCCTTCCCTGCCTTCCTCTGCCTCTTTCCAGTCCCTGAGTTTGGCTGGCAACACATTTATCCCCACGTGGAAGAGGAGCTAATGTTTTTATTTTCTTTTTTTTTTTTTTTTCCTTTCCAAGGGAGAGAACTCTGTATCCATAGATGGGAAATGTAATGATTCCACCCTGCTTAGCAACTTGTTGGATGAGATGAAAGAGACATTGTCCAAGTGCTGAATATTCCTTATAAAATATTCCAACGACCAGAAACACACCCAACGTGTAAAGACGAGCAGACCCAAGTGTTAAGTTTCTCCCTCGTACGCATGTACTACCCTGGGGCACGTGCTTTCAGTTCACTCCACCATTGGTTGCAGTTTAGACATTTTAAGGCTGTATGTTACCTTTTTATTTTCAGAACTTTTTACAAACTGTGGTGTTAACCCTTTCTAGCCCAAAGAGATCCTGGTGACATGACTGGAGGAGGGAGGGAGGGAGGGGTGGGCACTATTTATTCAGCAGCTCATGATGATCCCATGACCTTCATCTGTGTGGGACGGCGACTGAGCAGGACTTTATCAACAGTAGCACAGTTTGTTGCTTGTGCTTATGCCAGGGAAGGTTGACTTAATCCTTAGCCATGAAAAAATATGTCTTCAGGGCTGCTGTAGTTGATGTATATTTCTAGCAGAGGCTGGTGCTGGACCAGAAGGCCTCTTTTTGTTGTTTTTTTTTTATATATATATATGATTTATTATTATCTCAAGATCTATTGTGATCAGCATATAAATATCCTCCATCTCCTTGAGCTAATCCAAAGGAGCCCTGTGGGAACTGGGATGTTTGAGTTTCTGTTTATAGTAGTTGCCTTGAGCCTTAACCTTCTTTTAGTGACAGCTGGAAGAGTCGAGTGTGGAAGCATGAAATGGGCTGGAAGTGTTACTGTTTGGGTCTGTGCTCCCCTCGACTGCCCCACACACAGAGTATGTCAGGTCTCTCCCCTTTGAGCTGTCTCTGCTGATGTGTTTTATGAGTCCACTTCAATTTCACATTCCTGAGCAGTTAAGCTGTAGCAAGAAACTGGAAATCCAAAGGGGTCTTTTCCTCCTTTTTTATCCTTTTGCTCACCAGCTGAGGTTGACCATTACCAGGTTAGAGAAACAGTCATGGGTGCAGCCCCTTGTGTGCAGGTCCATGTCCTCCCTCTGGGTTCTGAAACCAGCAAGGTCATTCTGTCTCTGTGTCCCCTCAGTGTCCCTCAACTCTGCCCTTGCAGCACTTAGAGCAGATTTGGCAGCACAAGTGCCCCATGGTCCCTGTGGCAGAGCCCTCTCTGCCAGGGTGCAGGAGAGAGGGATGGATGGGGAGCCCCTGTCCCAGATGCAGGAAGGAGGAGGGATGAGGATCCCCTCTCCCTGCCAGGGTGCAGGAGAAGGGGTCATGAGGAGCTGCTCTCCCTTCAGGATGCAGGATGAGGAGGGGACTGAGGAGCTGCAGATTTGGGATTGTAGCAGCTGCTTTAGAGGGAAGAAGGGAGAGTCTGGGAAGTGCCCATTCTGCACTATTGGAATTTTGTGGAGTCACTGACAGGAAAGGGATGTCCTTCTCCAACATCCCTTGCTTTCAACTTATTTTTTATTCCCCTGTTCCGTTTCTTTCCTTGCAGTTCCGTACCCAGTGAGCAAAACTCCATGGAAGGGTTTTGCTTTGAGGCACAGGTCAGGAGCAATTGATTGCTCCAAAAAGGTGCCCAGGGAGCAGCTGGCTGGGTCTGCACGTCTCCAGCACCACCACCACTCCTAAAACACCAAACCCCCATGCAGGGAGCAGGATGAAGTGTTGATCTTATTTGTTGGGTGATGTCCTGTACTTTACGCGTGTCTTGTGCTCTTTACACTCTTCCCACAGGAGGTATTTTGGCAAAGGCTCTGCTCTGGTGCTCTGGGTTCCTTGCCAGGCCCAGCTCCGTGTCCGACCGTGCTGCCACAACGTGGAGGGTTTGGTTTTGGTCAGCCTCCCTTGGTTAGCCAGTTGTGTATTAGAAACTGAACATATTAAAATTGTCTTAAAGGATAATGTTCCTCAATTAGTGTTTGGGTTTTTTAATTCATGGATGAAAACTGTCACTTTAGCATGTAGAGTCTCTTACAGAATCCTGTGCAGTGATTCTAGAATTTTGAAACTGTATGATGTGTTACATTCACAAATTTATTTGCTATCAACATTCCCTGGAAAAAAAGGAAAAAAAAAACAAAAAGAAAACAACATACCACAAGCTGCTGTAATGATTTTGTGTCAAGATGATCCAATAAACTTTCAAAACAAAGTTAAATTTTTGGCTTTATAAATGGTCCTTTCATAAGACCGTTACAGTTTGGATGGACCCAAAACCAAGGCATGGATTTACCCCAGGGCTGAATAATGAATCTTCAGTGGAGGTAAGAGGAATCTCCTTCCTAGAGAAGGTAGGGAATTCCTAGTGCCACCCCCTTAAAAGGCACTAGAGCTGCTGTTGACAGCAGCTCTGCAACAGCAGCTGTCACTAACGCTGAAATTACAGGAAAAAATAATTCAGACCATCTCAGTTAAATCTCCAGTAACTGTTTTAGGTTTTGGATCATGATTGCAGCTAACATTCAGCCCTTGGAAGAATGGGAGCTTTGGGCTGAATGAGGCTGGAATCAGCCCCTGCTGTTGCTTCCTCTTGGCCTCCAGTGAGATTTGTGACAAACGTGGTGACATTGATATGAGGATTAAGGCACTGTCCTGCCACAGCAGGAATGAGGCCTTGGCTTGGCTGATGCCCCCGTGGTTTCCAGTCACACCAGAACTTGTGAGAATCATCTTGGGATAGAAAATCCCTGGGGCTGAGTCAGGAGCCACCAGTTCTGCACTGGGAATTGCCCAGTAGCTTGTTGGCCCCATTGCTGCAGGAAGGATCCAGGTCCTCTGTTCCCAGTACTGCAATCCCACATGGAGCTGCCATGGGCTGGGACTGCACCAATCTGATGGAATGGGATGGAAACAAAAGCAGACTCCAACTCAGGAAGTGCCTGAAGCAAAGCTCAAGTGTGAGATGAGCCACAGGAGCTGATCCTGCCCCTCCCTCAGCCCTGCAGTGCTGTGTCCAGTTCTGGGCTCCTCTGGAGCAGAGCTGGAGCTCCTGGCATGGGGCCTGTGCAGGGCTGTGAGGATGGTGAGGGGATGGAGGATCTCCTGTGGGGAAAGGCTGTGGGAGCTGGGGCAGGGCAGAGATGAATATAGATCTAGACAGCATCGATATATATTTTATATATATGGATATATGCTTTACTGAGTGCCAGAGGCTGGGGCCAAGCAACGGGACCAGAGGTAATGGGAAGAAGCTGAACACAGGAAATTCCACCTGAGCAGGGGAAGGACTTTGCCCTGCACTTGACACAGGACAGTCACAGGCTGCCCAGAGAGGCGGCGGAGTCACCTTCCCTGGAGATCCTCAAACGCCATCTGGCCACAATCCTGCTGTGCTCAGGGGTCCTGCTGAGCCAGGTGAGCTCCAGTGGTGCCTCCCAAGCTCTCTTCTGTGACCGGAGTTGCCCACGAACGAGCCTGGCACACAGGCTCCTGCCCTGGGGCACAGCATCATCTGCTCATGGAGGAACCCAGCCAGAGGGGCCCCGGGCTGCTGGAGCGGGGCCGGGATCAGCTGCTCGGAGGAGCCGCCGAGCTGCTGAGCCCGGGCAGCCAGAGCCCCCCAGGGGCTGAGGATTCACCCCAGGTTCTGCGGCTGGGAGGGGCTGTGAACACCCTGGGGGAGCTCAGCCTGGAGCAAAGGAGGCTCAGGGGTGCCCTCATCACTCTGCACAGCTCCTGAAAGGTGCCTGTGCTCAGCTGGGGCTGGGCTCTGTCTGCAGCAGCACTGACACAACCAGAGCACACAGCCTCAGGCTGCACCAAGGGAAATTCAGGCTGGGTAGCAGGAAAAAGTCTTTTACATAAAGGGTGATAAAGCTCTGGAATGGCTGCCCAGGGAGGTGGTGCAGTCCCCATCCCTGGGTGTGTTTAACAGAACCTGGATGTGGCACTGGGTGCCAGGGCTCAGTTGGGGTGTTGGGGCTGGGTTGGACTCGATGATCTTGGAGGTCTCTTCCAACCCAGTGATTCTGGAATTCTGTGAATTCTGGGATTCTGTGAGTTGGGGTGTGGGCTGGGGGCTGTGAACACCTCCTGGACTGAACTGGGGTCTACAAAGGTTGTGGGGCCCCTGGGCTGGAGAGCTGCCGGCTCCAGCCAGGAGTGTTGGAAAACCCCTCGTGGGGCAGGAGCTCCCAGCTCTGCTTCAGCTTTTGGCACCCTTTGCTTTTGGGCTTCCCAGGGATTTCCCAGCGGGGTTTGACTTTCCCCATCCTGATATTTGTGAGCAGTTCCCTTTGAAGCAGGGGCTGGTTCTGGCCGCTTCTCCTTTTAATGACCTTAAAGTTGAGGTCTGGGCAGGTCCCTGCAGCTGCCCCCGTTGGACCAATGCCCTTCTTGGACCCCCCTGCCTTGTCCCTGCTTCCAAAAACACTGAATAAATGGGAATAAAGGAAAACAAATGGAACAGAATAAAAGGGGAAAAAAATTTAAAAAGAAAATAAAGCAGAAAAGAAACAGAAGGGAAGAGAGGGAAATAACTGGAATGGAATAAATGAAAAAATAAATACAATTACAAAAATAAATACATAGAAACTATTATCTTAATAGTAATTCTATTAATAATAGAATTAAAGAAAATAGAATTAAAGAAAAATAATAAATAGAATTAAAGAAAATAAATAATAACATAAAACCGAAGAAAACAAAAAATAAAATTGGAAACAAAAATGAATAGAAAATTAGAATAAAAATAAAAGAGAAAATAAAAAGATGAAATAGAAAATAAAACAAAATAAAATTAAGATAAACTAGAAAATAAAATAAGGATAAAATAGAAAACAAAATCAAGTAGAAAATACAATTAAAATAGAAAATGAAAGAAAACAGAAGAAAAGAAAGTAAAAGGAATTCCGATAAGTAGAATAAAATACTGAAATAGAATAAAGGAACATAGAGTAAAATAACCTAGAATAAAACTTTAAAAACATGATAAAACACGAACTGCCCCCCCCGCCACCATCCGCTGTGCCTTCCCCGTGCCCCTCCCCCGGCCCGTCCCTCCCGTGGGCGGGGCCGGCGCAGGCGGGGGCGGCCCCTTTAAGAGGAAGTAGCGCCGGCCGCCAGCGGCGCGCGGGAGGGCGCGGGAGCGGCGGGAGCGCGGCGGCCGCGCGGGGCGTGCTGCGGCCCGCGGTGAGGGAGTGCTGCGGCCCGGGGAGCTGTGCGCGTCCGCCGGCGAGCGACCGCGGCCCGGCAGGTGCGGGGGCTCGGGGGCTGGGGGGGGGCTCGGGGCGGTGTGAGGGGACGGGGGAGAGGCTGTGAGGGAGGGGGGCCTTGCGGGACGGGCTCGGAGGAGCCTCCGGGGAAAAGGGGCCTGGAGGGGGCCGCGTGTCCCCAGCCCTGCCCACGTGTTCCCCCAGCCCCGGTGGCCGCGTTCCCCCGGTAGGGCCGGGCCGGGCTCTCCCCGGCCTTGGCGGGACGGGACCTGTTGAGCCGCGGCCACCGCATCTCCGATCTGGGCGTTCTTTACTTGTTTGTGTTGGCCTGGGCGGGGGGCGGTGGCGGCCGCGGCCCGGCCTGAGCCCCCTCAGGAGGGCCCGGAGCCCCCCGGGCGGGCAGGGCGGGGATCAGGGCATGGATCAGGGCATGGCCTGTGCTGGCCCGGCCCGGAGGAGAAACCCCCTGGATGGGGCATCCCCGAGCAGAGCCCTGGCTGCTGGGAACAGCCCCCTCCCTTCAGAGGGGTCGGACCTGCTGCAGGATTCATGAGCAACAGAAAAATTCATAATGAGGAAAAAGAATATATCGCAGAGTGTAAGGGGCTTGCTGGCACAACTGTGGAGTTACAGTTTTCAACTTCCCTATTTCATCCCACCTCTCCTTCCCGACTTTCTCCAGCCCAGCTGCTATAGGTAAAGGCATAGCCCTGAAGTTCCAGCCTTTCAGTCTCTAAACTGGTCGGGGAATGGGGAATTTTCCATTTTTTTTCAGGTCATGGTGAGCCACGGCTCAGCTGTCACGAGGGAGAACGTGTCAGGAGAAGTTGAAAGCAAACTCTTGCTCTCCTTCTGTCTCTTGCTGCAGGCTCAGGAATCCTGATCTTACAGAGCTGCCTCTGCTCTGATCTGGGCACAGTGAGCTCAGCTCCTTCAAAGAACCTCTGTGAGAAGGACAGGCAAAATGGAAGGGCAGGAAGTCCTCTGGAGGGAAAGGAGAGGGGATCTGGAGTTGTCCAGTGTCCAGCACAGATGTTTGGGAAAAGCTTCTCTGTCAGTGCTAGTGAAAGGCAGGATTCCCTCCTCTTAGAGCTTGGAGCTGCAGAGTGGCCACACTTTCTAGATTTCCATCCCTTTGTTAAAAGTCCCTTTCCGGTCTAGAAATCTTCTGCCAAGTTGCAGGGCAGGGAGGGATTTTGCTGGGAGATGTGAAACTTCCCCAGCCACCTGTTTATCACAGTCCCCAGGGCTTTGTCCTTGCACTCTGCTTCCTTTCCCAACTTCAGGCTCACTTCCAGCTCCCTGTTTGTCTGTCGCTGTTCCCTGGACTGTGCATCCCATGTTTCAGATTCACTTTCTGTCTTAGTCACTTCCTGTGAGGTGAACCTGGGGTGAGATTGTGACTCCTCAAAATCCCCAGAAAGAGGGAGGGCAGCATTGGGAACTCTTTCCAGTGCTGGCAAAACCTGGAGCTGTTGGTTTATAGCGAGGAGCTGAGCAGGGAGCTGGTTCCCTGTGCCTGGCTTGCCTTGCAGCTCCTGGGATGCTCTGTTGCACTGTCACCTGTGCCATCAGACATGAAAATGGGCTCTCCCATGTGCTTGGCCAGGGCTTGGGGAGCTCAGAGTACGCTCAGCATCCTGAGCAAAGTTGTCCTGCTTCACTTCAGCTGCCTCTGGAGCTGTTTGCCAGCTGCTTCCTTGTCCACATCTAACATGGCCCTTCTGCTGATGGGGTGAAAAGTCCCCCCACACTGGAATGGGGTGATTTAGTCCCATTTTGGAGGATGGGCTGTCCAGATCTGTGCTGTGCTTGGTCACTCTTGCTCCTCTGTGAGGGCCAGGGATCTCCATGGCCACACTAATGAAAGAGAAAATGTCCCATGTGAGTAGTGAAAGTATCTGGGGTCAGAGCACAGAGATTGCAAAACCTTTCCAATCCTGTCCACAGGCCTGGGAATGGAATTGCTTTCAATTTCTGAGTTTTAATGTCTAGTAAGACAGGGACGTATTTTCTGATTCTTGAGCCATAAATGCTACTGTAAGTGGATCCAGAACCAGCTTTACTGGAGGTTTATCAGCTTATCTTTAGGAATATGTAATACCAGCTAATGCTGTCAATAAAGAGTGCACCTTAGGCTGCACCTTTATCCTCCTTTTTCCAGATGCCCCTGGGAGGCGAGGTATCCCTGAGGCCTGGTTTGGTCTGCTGCCTGCTTCTGTCTGGAGCTGGTGGTGTGGAGATGCTGCTCTGCTCCTGGTGTCTTTGGGTGGGTTTTTGCTCTGGGTACATGAAGCAGAAGGGAGGGCAGAGGAAAGGATGGAGGCAGCGAAGGCCAGAAAAAAAACCCAGCAAAACAGCAACTTTTGCAAGTGGGCAAAGCCAGAGCAAAACAATCCTTCACATCTGACAGCTTTAACTTCCTCCAGAAAACCTGGCAAAGGTCCCAAAGGGCTGGTGCTGGTGCTGGGTCAGTGTGAGTGAGACGAGGCCAGCATGGTGATGCTGCAGACACTCCCATGTGTGACCCTGTGCTGATTCCAGGGAGCTCATGGGGCAGAAGGTGAGCTGGAGCCACCCAGGCTACAGCTGAGCTTGCAGCAGGAGCTGAGCTGGCCCCATGGCTGCACTGAAAGGCCCTGTATTTTCTGCAGACCTCTCTTGGGGCTGTTGTCTGGCTGCCTTTGCTTCCTTCTCTCTTTCCTCTGGCTGTGTGATGTGGTTGGTATTGAGGTGGTCTCCAGCTCCACATCCATGGGCGCCTTCTGTGCCTGGAGCTGTGCTAAGGGATTGAGTTATTCCTGTATCTCCTGCCAGGGCAGGAGAGGCCTCGTGGGCCTCTGCTGTCAGCAAAAACAATCCTGCCATTCATCCCAACGTGTGACATTAACATAGGGAAAAGGGATGTTTGTCCCTGGGATTATCCATGCTCTGGGAAAGGCTGGTTGTGTGGCCAGCTCGTGCTCCAGCTCAGCCCTGGGGTGTGATCCCACACTTCCTGGGATCCCAGCCCACTGTTAGAATGGTGCCATAGTCATTTTATCATCCTAATGCAAATTTCATGCTCCAAACTGATGTTAGCTTTGACTTGGATGGGGGCAGATCCCAAAGTTAGAGGAAATGGAACTGCTGTGGGCCCAGAAATATCCCTGTCCAGTGAGGACAGTACAGAGCCTGCACAATCAGGGAGACACAAACAACTCAGCTGGGACTTAATAAACACCACCCTGCCCTTCCAGCCCTGTAGTGGGGACAGCAAGAGGCCTTCCTGAAGGACCAGGCTGCTCTGGGACCTGGAAAAGTGGGAGCTGCTCCTACTGTGCCATCACTGGCCGTGCTCGTCCCTGGAAATTCTTGTGTGTGCAGTTAACCTGTGCTGGAGTCGTGACCCAGCTTGTCAGCTTAGCACAGCCCTGCAGAGCCCGCAGCGGATTAGCTCTGCCTCCACACGCAGCCCCAGCCCGGCTGGATCCATGGACACCTTCCAGCAGCTCTGGAAGGCTCTGACATTGCAATGGATGCAGATGTCACGTAAGAGCAGCAGGGCTGGCCCTGAGTCAGTAACACCCGGGGCTCCGTGGGGCTCCCTGCAGTCACTGCTCTTCCACGGGAACAGTTGGGGATTGCAGCATCTGCTGCCTGACCTTTCCCTCTGCGGAGGGAAGCAGAAGGGGACCTTTTACAGAACTTACTTTCTCGTGTGGCTTTTCTCCTTCTGTGGCTGTGGGGAGGAAGGCCAGGGGGACAAACCATGCTGGGGTTCTTGCCTTCCCTCTCCCTTGCCAGACTCAGTTTTCCAGCCTCCCCAGCACTCACTGCCTCACCTGCCCTCGCTCAGCATCCCTGTACAGTGTGAGCAGTGTCACCCATAACGTCCCTTCTGTCACTGCCCACGGTCTGAATGTCAGTCCTGATCTCGAAGCCAAGCAATAAATTCCCTGTTCATCCGCCTGCCTGGGATGGATGCTGGTGTCTCACTGCTGGCTGACCTGGACTCTCAGCTCCAAGCAGCAGCATTCACACCTGCAGCTCTTGATGGGCTCTGGCAGAGCTCCCTTCACCTCTGGTGGGTCCTTGGCTGTCCCAGATACTGCTTAATTTAACAGGGCTTTTCCCTTTATTCCATGAACTAACTCAACTTTGGGATTGTCTGGAATGCTTGGCCTTGCAGGGGTGAAGGTGATGCCAGTTAAAGCCCAGGAGAACTATTTTTGGTCTTTTATTATGCTTTTTTCTTTTCTCATGCATATAGCCTTGTCCTGATCCTAAACCAACCTCTTCCCCTAAGCCACCCTCTTTCCAGGAAGGGCATGGAGACGTGGGAAGTCCCAGGAGAGCTGTACCATTTCTTACTCGGGAATTTCCAAATTGTGCAGCACATTGGAATAGCGGGGCCTGGGGGTGGCTGGCAACAGGCAGGGCCTTCTTAAAGCTGACTCTGGTGAAAGACAAAAGGCTCTTTGTTTGCCCAAACCTTGGAATTCAGCATTTCCAGTGTGGCCCTGTTCAGATTTGGTTGCGAAGGCTGCTGCTAAAGCACTTTCTAAAAGAAAATGTAGATGTTGTCCTGCAGAGCAGCAGAATGAAGTGGGGTTGGGGTTGGAGGTGCAGCTGGACCGGGTCGAGCTGCTCCTTCTCCAGAAACTTCTGAGCAGCTTCAGCTGCCGGGGCTGAGCACGGGGGATGAGAGGGGAAGGCAATTCCAAAGGGAACTGGCTCAGCTCTCCTGCAGCAGCATGGAGTGATCCTGCGGGAGGAAAGGCAGAGCTTGCAGAGGGGAAGGATTAATTTTGGGAAAACATTGGCAGCTCCCTGGGCCGGGAGGCTGGAGGCAGTGCCAGACAGGAAGCGGCTGACGTGGAAGTGCCGGCTGGCCGGGATTATGAATGGCCGGGGTGCCTTCCAGCCACACTGAGCCCTCCTTGCCCTGCCCTGCCCTGCCTGAGGTAAGCACGGGGCAGACCTTCGCCCCTCATATCACAAATCCATTCGAAAGAGCAGCTGGAAGTCTCGTCCCAGGAAGACAAGCCCTCGTTTGTTGCCAGACTGGCTCTGGAGGTGCAGAAACTGGCTGCCATTAGTGTAGTGCCGCTGCCAGGATTGTTCTGGTCCCTGCTCTCTGTAGTAAAATCTCTCCTTTGATCAGAGAAAACCAGGATCATCCTGTCCCGAGACACTTAGCTGGTGCAGAGTGGCCATGGGAAGGGATTTGTGAAAGGAGGAGGGGGGTGGAATTGTGGAAGAAATGTGCATCTGTGTCCGTCTTGGCTGTTTTGTGCAAGTTGCCTGTTTGAAGCTGCTTTTCTTCTGTAAATTCAGGTTTTTACTTTAAATGCTCAGTGCATCCAAAATACCTTTATCAGGGCTGCTTTATCAGTCAGGGGGGTTTTGTGTCCTGTGTTGGGAACTCTGGCCTGGCATTGAGGGCCCTGGGAGTGGCTCAGGGGGAAGCAGGATCGTGGCTCCCCTCCCTGGTGAGCTCTGGGGACACGGTGGCTGTCACAGACTCCCTACCCAAGGGTTACAAGCAGCTGGACTCGTTGGGATGCGAGGGCAGCAGCCTGGCTTCCCGGACAGGAAACTGGACAAATCCCTGATTTGAAGAGCTGCCTTGCTGCCTGGGCTGTGCTGAAGGGCTGTTCTACCAGAGGCAGCAGGATGTGGCCGGCCCGGCACTGGGGTCATGGAGGAGGGAGGTGGCCTCGTGTCTGACCCCTCCCCAGCTGCCGAGCCGCCGGTTGTGGCCGCCCATGAAACCAACGGGGAGGTTTTTTCCCTTCTTTTGAAAAAGGAAGCTTGGCCTCGGTGCCTGCCAGCGCTGACAGAGGGTTCAGAGCAGGACTGAGCCCTCTGCAGGAGCGACCTGCTGAGGCCAGAAGCACAGGTAGGAGCTTGCTGACTGCTGCCTTGCTGGTTTTCCCTGGCTGTTGTTAAACCCCTGTGCAGTGCTGGCAGCAGAGGGGAGCATGGAGTGCTGCTAGGGCTGGCACTGATGGAGCAGTCATGGGACTCCTGGATTCCTTTTTGGGCCATTCTGCCTCTGTAGGGAGGGCAGGATCTGTCGGAACTCTGCTGGCTCCTGGAAAACCTCGGGATGGCTCAGCAGGGTGCAAGGGGAGGCAGTTTCCTGGTGTTTTGGAGGGGGTGACTTTTCCCTTTTCCAGACTGCTTTTGCAAGTGACCAAGAGTTGAGAAGCAGCCGCCTGGGCTTCCTTCCTCTGCCCAGAGCCTGGTGTTAGTGCAAGGCAGCTCCTCACGATCCACCATTCCTGGCAAGGGAAGAGTAATGGCAGAACAGTGCCAACAGCCCTGGCAGCAAAACCAGCACAGGACTGGAGCTGCACAAGCAGGGAGTCAGAGAAAAGGAGCTTTTGGGATGGGAGGGGAAGGTAGGGCCAGGCCCTGAGCCCCCTGGGCAGGCAAGTCCAGCATAGTAGGAGCTGCTCCTCCCGTGTCCTTGGGATAAGCTGGAGGTGTGTTTGTGCCCTGGACAGCCCACGGGGGTCATGGGCTCTGATCCTGAGCGCTGGCCAAGGTCCTCTCAGAGCACCAGTGACGTCCGCTGTGATCTTGGCTGGCTGAAAGGAGGAGGCAACAAAATGTACTGAGTTTGTTTAGCGGGGGGAGTGGTTTTCCCCCCACCTTTAAAGCTTGCAGATACCATCCAGGTGCTTTGCATGTCCCATTTCCCAATTGTCTCTAACCTTTCCTTTCCCTTGTGTGCGGGGGCGGTGTCAGCTGTGACTCCTGCCTGTGGAAGTAGGTGTTGTACAGATGATATCATCTCTGAGCAATGTCAGGGATGCTTTGGTCTCTGTGCCTCTTTATTTTTATTTTTTTCCTAGAGCTAAATGTTTCTTTTAGCTCATTGCAGTCAGAGGCCATAATTAAATAGGCTGCATCTGCTTGATGTCTCAGCTACTCATTTTACTAATGCTTCACACAGATGCTGAATAGTCTGAGAGACAATTGCTCTGTGTTGAGCTCCCCAGTTCTCAGGGAGGATGTCTCCATAGGATCAGGGATTTGTTTGTAGGACAAGTACTGCCTCAACACCAATTAAACTGCCCTGCACAGAGACCCTGACAAATGGGGCCTGAGCCACTCCCAGCCATGTGACAAGTGACAAGGGCAAGTGTTGGATCCTGCCCAGGGATGGGGCAGCCCTGGATGCAGGGACAGACTGGGAATGGGAGGCTGGAGAGCAGCACCGTGGGAGGGGACCTGGGGGTCCTGGTCAGTGGCAAGTTGGATCTGAGTCACTGCTGTGTCCTGGCAGCCCAAAGGGCCACCCTGTCCTGGGGGGCACCAGGCCCAGGGAGGGATTGTCCCACTCTGCTCTGCCCTGGGGCAGCCTCACCTCCAGTGCTGGGGGCACTTTGGGCACCACAGGATCAGAAGGATCCAGAGCTGGTGGAGAGTGCCCAAAGGAGGGACACAGAGCTGGGGAAGGGGCTGAGGAGCAGCTGAGGGCACTTGGCTGGTTCAGCTGGAGCACAGGAGACTGAGGGGAGGCTCCTCGGGGGCTGCAGCTCCTGCCCAGGGCAGGCACAGGGGCAGGGGCTGAGCTCTGCTCTGGGACAGGGACAGGGGGCCAGGAAGGGCTGGAGCTGTGCCAGGGCTTGGCATGGAGCTCAGGGAAAGGTTCTTCCCCCCGAGGCTGCTGGGCACTGCCCAGGCTCCCCAGGGAATGGTGCCAAGGCTGCCAGAGCTGCAGGAGCTCTCAGGGCTGCTCAGGGTGGGGGTGTTGGGGTGCCTGTGCAGGGACAGGGGCTGGGCTGATCCTCCCTGAGGGTCCCTCCCAGCTCAGGATATTCTGGGATTCTATGAAAAGTCTCTCCATCCCGCTCATATGAGGAAAATGGTTGGTGTTTCTTGATGTGTGGTGCCAAAGCCAGGGGATGTTTGTTTTTACCCTTAGGTTTTACATCCACATCCATGCCAGGCCCTGCCCTGCAGATCCTCCCGAAAAGAAGCAGGGATGGAGTCACACTGCTGGGGGTGCTCCAGGGAACCACATGGAGAGTGGTGCTGCTGCTGCTGCTTTGTGGTTTCTTGTGTGAGAGGATGTGTTTTCCTCCATCTCCAGTGCAGGGAACTCATCACAAATCCTTCCCTGGACTTTCTGCTGGAAGTAGCAGCAGCCTCAGCACCTGCTGCCCACATTGCTGGTTCTGTGGGGGCCATGCCTCGGTTCCAGGGTGGGCGCAGTCCCTGGAGCTTCCGGCTCTGCCACAGGATGTGGTTAGGCTGTGACACAGCTCCTGCTAACCAGCACTGCTCAGCTGTATCTCCACACCCTTCACTGCTTCCTCTGCCACGTCTGGGGCTGGATCACACTCCAAAGGATGCATCTGCCTGGGGTTTGTGCTGGGTTTGCCTCCCCTGAGGTGGCTCACGGGGTCACAGCAGCTGTTTTGGCAGCAGGAAGGCGAGGTTGGATGTGGCTTGGAGCAACCTGATCTAGTGCAAGGTATCCCTGCCCATGGAAGGTGTCCCTGCCCATGGCAGGGAGTTGCAACTGGATGGTCTTTAAGGTTCCTTCCAACCTAAACCATTCCATGATGACATATCTGCTCTGGATTCACCTCTCAGCCCATGGTGGATCTCACTGAACCACATTAAAATGCTTTTAGGGTTTCTCCCAACGCATCGTAGCCCATGTTGGGGTTTGGATCTCTCAGCTCCTGCATGGAAGAGGTTACTGAGCCCATTCCCACAGGAAATGTTGAGCCTGTTCTTAGTGAGGTGAACTGGAGTGGTTTGGGGTTTCTTCCTCACTGTAATTAAATACGGAAACAAGAGGCCTTGGCTTTAAAGCTTTTTAATCTTTCGTCAGAGAAGAACTGCTGATTAGCACTGCAGCATCTGTTAGAGACGGGCTCGATTGCAGCCATGGTAGTCATGACCTTGAGTTTGGGATGTGCTTGCCAGCATTTGAGGACACTATTTACCTATTGGAACAACACTCATGTAAATCTGAGGCCTCATGTAAATCTAAGTAGACTCTGCTTGGGGAAAGACGGTTTTTTTGCTTGCTTGCTTGCTTATGAAATTATGGAAACTTATTTATGCTATTTAAGGCATCAGCTTAATTTCTGTTACTTTATTCATTTCTCTGTCCAGCACATGTAAAATAATATTTTTGGTACACAAAGCTTTCTCCCTTAAGCTTTCATCAAAGAGCAGCCTGGCACAAATTCTGTGAGGGGCTGGATGTGGGAACAAAGGAGGTATAATTAGCTACAGATAAACAGAGCTGTGTTTCTCGTCAGCATCCCTTCAGATCTCAACTTGTGTCTCACCCTTGGAGCTGATTTTCTACAGTCTGGAAGAGGAAGATGAGCTTCCCTTCATCTTCCAGTTTTTAACTTGTAAACGCAGCTAAACTGAAGTGGGAAATATGTTTATGGTCTGTGTGCACCTGCAGAAGAGGCTGTGGCTGTTCTCGGGGTTGGTGTTATTTCAGGATATTTGCTTTCCGGGTGCCTGAGCTGTGACTTCTTCTTCTCATTGCCCTCCACCCTTTGGTTCCTGTCTGTCACTTTCAGTGGCTGGCTTGGTGGGGGCTGTCTGGCAGCAGCTCTGAGCTGTCATGTGGGCTGGCATGACCTGGCCTGGCCTTGTTCACAAAGGGGAGATGCAGAGGTGAAAATGGGCTCTGGGTGAAACCCAGCTGGTTTTACCCTTCTTTGTCAGTGCTTGTGAGCCAAGCAGGTGGTGGCATTTCTGCAGGCTTGGGGTCTCATGGTGTGGCACTGTTGGGGTGAGTGGCAGCCCTCTCCCATGGCTGTGGGGCCTGTTCCCTCATTCCCACATGGAACAGGTCAGGAGGTGACTCTGTTCAGCCCAGCTCACCCCTCCAGCCTCCCCTCCCCTTTGCTCCAGCCGGGGAGGGAAGGGGGAGGAAGGAAAGCTGCCGTGGGCTCCCCCCCTTCTCAGATGTGGGGCGAGGGCCCAGATGGCATCCCAGATCTCTTCCTATGGGATTTAGACGAGGTTTCCTGTTGAGAAAGCTGCTCCTAATCGCTGCCCTTCTGTGCTGTGTTGCAGATCGGGACCAGATGAGCAGAGGGGGGTTTCTGTGAAGATCAGAGTCGCCCCAGCCGTGCCCCGGGAAGTGGCCGCGCCTCCGGCTGTCACCGCTGCGGGCCTGGAAGACGCGCAAGAGAAGGAAAATGTCCCACGCTTTAAAGCAAGTGTTCAATAAAGACAAAACCTTCCGGCCCAAGCGCAAGTTCGAGCCGGGCACTCAGCGCTTTGAGCTGCACAAGAAGGCCCAGGCCTCGCTCAACGCCGGCCTGGACTTGAAGGTGGCCGTGCAGCTGCCGCCGGGCGAGGAGCAGAACGACTGGGTGGCCGTGCACGTCGTGGACTTCTTCAACCGCATCAACCTCATCTACGGCACCATCAGTGACTATTGCACGGAGCAGTCCTGCCCCGTCATGTCGGGGGGGCCCAAGTACGAGTACCGGTGGCAGGACGAGCACAAGTACCGCAAACCCACGGCCCTGTCCGCGCCCCAGTACATGAACCTGCTCATGGACTGGATCGAGGTGCAGATCAACAACGAGGACATCTTCCCCACCAATGTCGGTGAGTTTGGGTCCCAGCTGGGGCTGCAGGGAGGGAGGGGTGTGGAGCCTTCTCGTGGAGCCCCTGTTGCTGTTCCAGGAGATGCTGCAGCACAGCTGACCCATGTAGCAGAGCTGTTTCCCTCTGTGCTTCTCAGGTGGGCAGTGCAGTGAGCTCTTCCCAGCTCTTCTGCAGTGCTGGAATACCCTGAGCTGTACCAGATCCCACTGGGAGTCACGGATACCTCGAGGCACTGAAACAGGAGGCTGCCCTTAGAGTAGTCAGTGGCTCTGTGGATGCAGGATGGCTCTCTGGGAGCTGATGGCCAGCCCAGGTCTGAGGCACAGCTCTGTGTCACCTGCTATAATCACCCCCTCTGTTATTAGAGGCCACACTGGCTGCCTCTGCCCCTCCTGTGGGATGGGATGCTGGCACAGGCCTGGAGGGAAGGGCCATGTTTCATCTACTGCCAGGACCATGGAAACAGGAGTTTGGCCTAAGACACCTCAATCTCTATATCCAAATGCAGCTTTGGGACAGAGATTGTTAGGTTTTATTTTGTGATGAAGATGGAAGAATTTAGTCTCTAAGTTATCAGGTAAATACAACTGTGCCTATGCAGAGCTTCCATCTCCTGGGATGGAGGAGACAGGGTGCAGCAGAGCTCCCTCCCTTCCTCCTGCCCTGGTGTTTATCCCTTTGGAGCTCTGATGGGATGCAGTTGGTCCCTATTTGGGGCACATCTGCCACTTGAGCATCCACAGGGATCCTCCACTGTGCCAAAATGCTGCTTAAACCTGGTGTGGAGTGGGCAGAGAGGGGAGGGGGGGCCATAAACAGCCAGTTTTGAGATAGCTGCAGCATCAAAGCCTCCCCTGCCATTCTTCTCACGCTGCACAGGCTCTGCTGCAGCTCTCTGGGGACCTCACTGGGGGGTTGGTTCTGTTTGGGCAGCACGAGAGTTGTGGTTTGGGGTTTTTCACTTGTTACTGTCTTCAGCTCAGCTTTAACCAGGTCCTTCAATGCTGACTGAAATGCTGCAGCTCTGGCAGAGCAAGGGTTTAACTGGTCCTTGTTCCTCCAGAAACTGTGTGAACTTTACACCCTGATATCCCATGGAGGTGGCTGCATGGCCAGACTGCTCTGCTGCAGGAGCCCAGCCAAACACAGTCCTGGAACCTTCAAAGAGGAGCTAAACAGCTTTAATTTTTAACCAAAGAGCTAAAGATGTACCAAAACAAGGGATAACTGTGGGGAGTTAACAGCCCTTTCTTTTGGGAAGTTGCTTGGTTGTATCTGGTGTTTTGCACTGTTTATATAAATACATCCAACAAGAGTAGAAGAAACTCTTGTCTGACTGAAACAACTGCTGGGAATGTGGGCTCTGCTTTCAGTCACAGCATTGCATCACTCTGTCACTTAAAAAATCTGTGCTTTGAAAAATGTGATCCAAAGGAAGGGTAAAAGGAGAGGGGAGCTGGAAATTACCAGGAACAGAACTTTTGCCTCAATCTGTCCATTTTACCAATTTATTTTAGCCCTAAGCAACCGGTTTTAACTTGACCAAAGGTTTTTCATGGCCACTCTTCCCCTCCCAAGGTACTCCCTTCCCCAAGAACTTCCTCCCAGTGGTGAAGAAGATTCTGTCCAGGCTCTTCCGGGTGTTTGTCCACGTCTACATCCACCACTTCGACAGGATCACCCAGATGGGCTCGGAGGCCCACGTGAACACCTGCTACAAGCACTTTTACTACTTTGTGAAAGAGTTCAATCTCATAGACACCAAGGAGCTGGAGCCCCTGGTGAGTGTCTGGTGGGGCTCTCAGGGTTTGTGGCCAGCACAGGGCTGGGGGAGTCACAGAGGGCTCTGGAACCTTCTCAGGAGGCCCCACCTCAAATCCTGGGGTCAGTTTTGGGCCCCTCACTCCAGCAAAGACATTGAGGGGCTGGAACATGTCCAGAGATAGGAACAGAGCTGGAGAAGGGTCTGGAGCAACTGAGGGAGCTGGGGGGGCTCAGCCTGGAGAAAAGGAGGCTCAGGGGGGACTTTGTGGCTCTGCACAACTCCCTGACAGGAGGGGCAGCCAGGGGGGCTCAGTCTTGTCCCAGGTAACAAGTGACAGGACAGGAGGGAACTGTCTCAAGCTGTTCCAGTGGAAGTTTATATTGGATTTAAGGGGAAATCTCTTCGCTGAGGTGGGACGGGCATTGGAAAGGTCTGCCCAGGGCAGTGTTGGAGTCATCATCCCTAGGAAAAACACGTGGCTGTGACACTTGGGGACATGGTTTAGTGGTGACACAGCAGTGGTGGGGTAATACTTGGACTTGATCATCTTGGGAGTCTTTCCAACCCTTAAGGATTCCATGATTCCCTTCTAAAGCTGCTTGCCCAAATTCAGGACCAGTTGGCCTTGCAGTGTAACTGTCAGGAACCTGGGAGTCAGGATGTGACTGGGATGTGCTGGGAATGGTGGGGGGAACATGGCCCTGCCCAAACTGGAGCTGTGGGCAGCAGGGTCACCCCGTGCCTGGGAGTGATACTGACAGCTAAACACAGGGGTTTTTTATCTACACCCTCACCTGGGAGCCTGGATCCTCCTTCACAGTCCCTTGTCTTCTCTGTCCCTTTGGCAGAAGGAAATGACCTCCCGGATGTGCCACTGAGCTCAGACCCTCCTGCTCCCACCTCGGCACCTCTTCCGAGGACTCCGAGCCCCAACCCCATATTGGAGACGTGATTCAAGGGGAGAACAGAGACGTTTCGTTTAAGAAATTCTATATTTTTAATGAGTTTCAATGTAAAACTGTGATACTGCAGGAATATTTTTTTA
Source organism: Fringilla coelebs (assembly GCF_963513975.1). Lineage (NCBI taxonomy): Eukaryota > Metazoa > Chordata > Aves > Passeriformes > Fringillidae > Fringilla > Fringilla coelebs. Next base: position 3,526,882 of record NC_140050.1, on the reverse strand, counting down.
AAGATGCTCTAGATTAACTAATTTTTTATAGTAATTTCTATAAAAAAGAAAGAAAATATTTTGTGGGCCACTTGATGGGAATGTTGGCTCTCGGAGCAGGGAAGAGCTGCCTCCTCCATGTGCCCTGAGTGAGCTGAGCCAGACACTTCACACAGAGTTGTGTCGTGGGGCTGGTGCTGCCATGGAAGCAGTACCTCCCTTGGGATACACATTTCCCACGCCTGCAGGCAGGGCACAGGACTGGTGTACATGGATCCCCCAGGTGTGGATCCCCCAGCACCTCTTCCACTGGCTGTGAGTCCAGGTTTGGGGCAGAGCTGCTCTGTGCCCACCTGTCCCCAAGGCCTGGCTCTCCTGAGCTCCCTCTGAGTGAGCTGGGACTGGGCTTCATCCCATGGCTGCCACTATTGGAGCTGGTGCTGTTGGAGTGGAAATCTGCCCTCGTGTGTCATCCCAGCCCTGAGCTGAGCTCTGCACACACAGCCCAGCTGTGGCTCTGCACTGTCCCCGTGGGGATGCAGATCCACACTGGCAGCTCCTCATGGGAGCCACCAGAGGGAAGGTGCTGGGACAGGCACCAGGAATTCTCCTCGTTCCCTCTCTCCCTGTCCTTCGTGGTACGCCGACCCTGCCGGGACCATCCTGCTTCCCGCTGGGGTATGGAGCCTTCTCCCTGTTCCCCAGCATCACCCCCCACCCAGCTGTGCACATCTGGGACCAAAATCTCTGGTGTGCAGCCAGAGCCCCCCGGCCTCACCTGCTGCTTGCACGAGGAGAGCTTGGCAGTGCCCTGGTAGGTAGTGGGTCTACCTAGGATTTGGGGACCAGTAAGTGACCAAACTGCACCACTAACCACTTCTTCCTTACAAAGCATTCCCGTGCCCTGGAATCTCTGTACATACGTGACTCTCTCATTTCTCATCCTGCCGTTAGGACGCTCGTACAAATACCACTCGTGCTCTGAAATGGAACCAATAAATTATGTTGTATTTACACAGCACACGCCGCCGCCGAGCCTCTCGTGACTGCACGTTCGTCAGAACCTTCCCATCAGCAAAACAAACACAGGGTGTTTGGGCTCCTTGGGGATTGTGCTGGGGGGCTGGGAGCTCGTGGGTGTGTGCTCCTGGCACAGCTCCTGGGGGTTGGTTGGGTTCCTCCTGCTCTCCACGTGCCAGGTCCAGGCTGCTCCGAGCCCTGCGCTGGGTCCCAAGGCCATGGAGCCTGACCAGCAGCCTGGGGTTGTCCTGACTTGTGTCTGCAGTGTCTGTACCCAAGGGCTGAGCTGTTCTCCCAGCTCTGAAACTCAGGTGGAAGTGGGCAGGGGAGGGGAATTCCAGCTCACCAACTTGCCAAGAGGCTCCTCTACCATGGGAAGGAGCCAGAGGTGCAGTCATTGAGGCTGGTGGACTAAATTGGGAAAAGCTCTGCATTTGGGGGTGCACATTGTTTCCCTGGCCAGCAGGGGAGTGAGGGGCTCCCCAGCTGCAGCTCCTCCTGTTCCCTGCCTGCAGCACTGGCTCTTGCCTGTTCCCTTGCCCACTGGAGACCACCCTCCAGCCCTCTCCCAGTGTTTTGTGGGTGCAGCTCAGCTGGAGAACGTGCTGTTCCTTGGTGTGGAATATCTCTTTGGCCAGCCTGGGTCAGCTGTTCCAGCCCTGCTTCCCCCAGTTGCTGTGCCCCTCCTTGCTGGCAGAGCACGGGACACACAAAGTCCTTGGCTTAGGGTAAGCACTGCTCAGCAACACCAAAACATCGGTGTGTTATCAGCATTATTCTCATCCCAGATCCCAAACACGGCCCTGTACCAGCTACTGGGGAGAGAACTGGCTCTGTCCCAGCTGAAACCAGGACACCTGCAAGGCCCCGAGTGCTGAGCTGTGGTGGGGCTGCAGGTGGGTGGTGAGTGGTGCTGGGTCAGCCCTCGGAGCCAGGGCAGCTCCTGCTGCTGTTCCTCAGCTTTCCCTTTCACACCCCCATGGAGCGCTGTGGGTTCTGTCTGGGGATGTGTGGCACCCAACCAGCTGTGATCCACAGGGCTGCCTTCCTCAGCCCCCCTTCCTTTTGGGGGACAGACCCATGCCTGACCAGCTCAGGCAAGGGAGGAGTAGGAAAAGCACCTTTGTAGGAGAAGATGTGGCAGGGCTGGAGGTGGCTGAGCCCGGCCCCACGCCCGGCAGTGCAGGATGTTGCCCAGACAGGTCTGTGGAGCCACAGCTCAGCCTCGCTCTGCCTCTGCCTCGGCAGCCCCAGCCCCACTTTCATCTCCCCGGGCTTTCATCTCGTGTTTACTTGCTCCAGAGCTGCAGCTGTAGTGCTGCAGGGAGCAGGCAGCTGTGAGCCCCTGGGGCTGAGCCCCCAGGGCTGAGTTCCCAGTGCTGAGCCCCCAGGGCTGAGCACCCCAAACTGCAGCCCCAGCACTGAGCACCACAAGCTGAGCCCACCCAAACTGAGCCCCCGAGCTGAGCCCAGCCTGGCCAGGGGGTTGAGCCTTGACCAGGACCTCTGGGTACTTTCACCGCTCATCCCCCTGACACTGGTTGGGTGCAGAGGCATCACAAAGGCTGTGCTGAGAACCCAGAGAACAGCTTTGCAGATCTGCACTGCAGGGCCTGGGCTGAGCAGGTAAAGTGCCCAGGGCTCCAGCAGCCTCCCCTCTGCGGGGCTGATCCCTTCCCAAAAAGCACAGATGGCATCTGCCCTGGAGCTGGAGCGGGCACAGGCTGGCAGCACAGAGGGGGCTGTGGCTGCCGTATGTTCCGAGGGAAATGCTCCTTTCCTGTGCTTCAGAGCAGGGTCTCCTGCTGCTCCCAGGAAGCCGTGGCTCATCATGATCCTCCCCTGCTGGGTTTCTCCATCCCCTGAGCCCTCAGGAGCTTCAAGGCCTCAGTTCTGCCATGAATCTGGATCCTGCCAACAACATCGGTTTGTCACAGATGAGGGATTTAGGGTCACTCAAAGAGTCACTGTCAACTCTGTTAGCAAAAGTTATTTTAATATGAATCTATGAAAGTGTGATTTAACAGGGTACAATGAGGAGGTTCCCTCTGGTACTTCCCTCTGGTACATGGGTGTAAAAGACTAAGGAAAATCAAGTTGGAATTGAGCTGGAATGATTTACACTGAGACTGAGGATATAAAAGGGTAAGAGAGACCCTTCTGTTGAGTACAAGGTTCAGACAAGCTGAACTGCTTCCTAAACTCCTGATGGACGTTAGGTACAGCCCAGTGGTTCGCATTTGAAAGAATTAAATACACGGATTTCATTGGTGTTAATTCAGGGTGTTGTCAGGAACTTGCCGGGGAGCTGTTCCAAGTAAGGGTCTCTCCACCTTGGATGGGGAAGGATCTCTCAGTCTCATCCCAAACCCTGAGATGTGTCCCACCTGCAGAGCAGGTCACAGATGTGCAGTCCAGCTGCAGATTAGGGGGAACTCAAACTGGACTTCCAAAGATCTGTTGTTGGTAGAAAGGTTTCTGTTCCTTAGGGCACAGCTCAGGAAGTGTCCCTGCTCCAGGACACCACGGCACAGTCACTGCCAGGCAGGGAGAGCTCAAGGCACACACTGGTGCCTTGCTGGCAGGGGGATGGGGTGAAGCAGCTGGCTCACAGGGGAAAGTGCAGGAGGCTCCTCGTACCCACAACTTTCATTGTTCCTTGATAAATAAGTCTTGGAAAAGCCACCTGCTCTCCATGTGTTAATCCCACACAAGGTTCTGAGCTCACAAGCATCGATGCTCCCTGGGGCTCTTCGCTCCTTCATGGGTTTCCTGGACTTCTTGGCCTGCTCTGGCCTTTTCCTCCTCTGGATCCCAGGCCAGACCCTTGTTGGGTTGGTGGAAGGGTTGAGCCCATCTGTCATGAGTCCCATCAGGGTTTGCTTAGAGTGGGAAGCTGGGGAGTGGGGGCAGCCTTTGCAGGGACCCTTGGAAAGCAGCCAAGGGGGAGCAGGGGCTCAGGGTCTCCTGTGGCCCCTGTGGCTGTGTGTCTGGGGGGGCTGAGGGTCTCCTGTGGCCCCTGTGGCTGTGTGTCTGGGGGGTCTGTGCCAGAGCTGTGTCCTGCTGTGTGAGGACAGGGGTGTCCCCACCTGCCACCACCTCCCTGCTCAGAGCATTGCTGGGGCTGTGCTGTGACAGAAGGATGTCCTTACACTGCCCTGCCCTGCCCCTCCAGCCCTGGGCATTGTCCCAGAGACAGCAGGGGGACCCCTCCAGAGGGGCCGTGGGGCCCATGGGCCTATGGACTGTGTGCCCATCCCCAGGAGGTGCTGCCTCATTCCATGCACCTTTTGAGTTGGGGAAACAGGAGCACAGGTGGCACAGGAGATGTCCCTGCACAGCTCTGCTGTCACACTCAGCCCCCCACACCCTGGGAGTGCCTCTGTCCCTCATCCCTGCACGGGCAGTGGACACTTTCCAAGCTCTGAAATGTGCTTTTTGTTTGTTCTGTGTTCCCTGGACAGCTGATGCTTCTGGAGCCAGATTCCCCAGGGTCCCTGGCAGCCCCCCAGCCCTGATCTGTGCCCACCTCCTCCCTGCAGGGCCCTGGGTTTGCTCTGCTCCAGTTTTGGGCTCCATGGAGGAGGTGACAGCCGTTGCTGGGACAAGGGAACAGTCACCAGCATGGCACGTGCTCCCTCTGCCTTGTATGGCACAGGCCAGGCCGGGAGCCAGCAGCTCCAGGAACATGGGCAGGACCTGGAATGCTTCTGGGAAAATGCTGGAGCAGGGAGGACATGTCCCATCCGCGTGGTGACACTGATACCCAGGGCACCTGCTGCTCTGGCCCCACGGGGATGGCAGCTCCCTCCTCACCCGCTGCCTCACCAGGAGAAGGGGCCCCAGGATCATTTTTGCTCCTGGTGAACAAATCCCTGCTAACCCCAGAGGCTGCAAGCGCTGACGTCCTCCAGCACGGGGTGTGCAGGCCCTGCTGTGGTTTTGGTGCCCTTTCCAAGGGAGCAGGGGGAATTTTTTGATGGTTTGGGAGTTTTTCTGCTCCTTCTAAGAAAATGTGCAACGTGCCAGCCTGCACCTCTTCCTGCCACGTCCCTGGGCTTCCCCAGAGTGACCCAGCTGCAGGGGCTCAGGGCTGCTGCTGCGGATTTCCCCCTGCCCAGGGAATTGGGAGGGTGGAGGAGGGTGACAAGAGCCTGGGATGTTTGAAGTCCTCCTGGAAATGCTTCTCCCATTTGCTGCTCTCCGCTAAGACAGGACTCCCACTGTGGCACAGCATGAGCCCTGTCCCTGCCCTTCTCCCAGCCACCCCAAAACCACAGCTCCTGCAGCTCCTGCCCCTTGTTTTGGGGGCTGCAGAGATTTCCCTCCTGGAGGACTTGATTCCATCTTTCCAGTAGATCCCTGGGCCAAGCCCCATCCCAGTCCCACCATCTCCATGTCCTTGTCCCCTGGGTTTTGGCTGGTGTGGTGTCAGGGACTGGACGATGGGGGAGGGAGGATGCTCGCCACTGAGCTGGCACCTCCCTTGAAGGACTTTTTGGGGGTGAAACCAGGGTGTGTTTGCACCCTCCCTCAGGACACACTCCCCTGCAGCTTTTGTGCTGGGTTCCAGCTACTCTCTCCCCTTATGGCACCTCTTGCAGCTGGGGAACGACGCCACCATCCCCCTCCTTGTGGCCCCTCTCGCTCTGCCTGTCCCCCTGCTGTCCTGGGACATGCTGGGCAGCTCTGCTGGGGGCTGCTGGGCAAGGGGGCAGCCCTCAAATGGGGGGGTGAAGCAGGAGCTGGGAAAGCCAAGCAGGGCCCACCCCAGCCCCGTCCCTGCAGGGTGGGGACTGAGGGACCAAGGCCGTGTCCTTGGGAGAGCCCCACGGTGGCAGGGGGGGGACTTGGGGTGCACTGGAGGCCTGGCAGGAGCTGCCAAAACTTCCCAGTGGCTTCAAGGTGAGGAGGAAATCCAGGGTCCACCAGCACAGGAACCAGCTCGGCCGTGAGCCCTTGTGTGCCCTGGGCAGGGGGGGAGGGGTGTCCCCTGTGTCCCCGTGTCCCTCCCATCCCTCCTGTCCCACCCCAGCGCCAGGAGTGTCAAACCTCCGATTTCTGCCCAGCAGGAAATTCCAGGATTTTTGCAGGATTTTTTCATTTGACACAGAGCCAGGGCTCCAAATCCTCCTGCTTCCAGGGGCGGGAAGCTGGGCCCTCCTTGGGCCGGGGAAGTAACACACGGAAAAAAAAAAAAAAAAGGTTTATTTATTTTCCCTTCCAAAGCAGAGCAGTGGGGTGGGAGGGGAAGCCCTGCAGAGCCCCGAGCAGTGCCTGCCCACACTGGGGCGCATCCTGGGGGGTGGGCAGCCGCGAGTGGCTCAGGGCACAGAGGGGTGACAGGGTGGCCACGATGCCTCCGGCCCCCGCCGCTCCCTCTGCTCCCTGGCCAACAATAGCCGCCTTCCGGCACAGCCCCGCGCACTTTCCTGTTTTCCCTCGGCCGGTCTTGGAGTGTGGGGCTCCAACAGCTCTTGGAGACCCCACAAGATTGTGAGTCCTGGTATGGGGACAGGTGACACCTTGGGGACACAGCAGGGAGCTCACCATGAGTGGATCCTGGGGAGAACTGGGACATGGGGAATTCACTGCTGCCAGCCCCAGGTTTGCACCCCTGGGATGTGATCAGGAGCAGAGAGGGGGCTCAGATGTATCGAAATTCGCGTTTCCCTGAAAAAAACACTGGGAAGGCCTGAGCTGTGCTCTGTGAGCTGCCAGCCCCGCCAGGGGCCATTTCCACTGTCCACGGGCACGGGAGCAGCCAGTGCAGGGACCTGGGGGCCAGGCTGGGCCCCGGGGGGGGATTTGGCTGCATCCTGTGTCCAGCGGGAGAGGGGGAGAGGGAGAGCCCTGGTCCCGTGGGGGAAACAGCGGTGGTACCCTGGGATGAGCACGTGTGGGCACAAACAACACATGGAAACAGCGGTGGTACCCTGGGATGAGCACGTGTGGGCACAAAACAACACACGGTCACACGTAGGTGTGTCTGTGCTCGTGCAAACACCCCCTGGGCCGTGCTCTGGCCTTGCACACGCGTGTGTGGTTTTGTGCACATTCCCTGGCAGCCAATCCCACAGGGACCAGCACGGGGAAGGGGAGCCTTGGGAAGAAGAGCCTGTTCTGGTGTCCCTGTGCCCAGCGCTGCTGCCACACGAGGCTGGAAACCTCCCCTTGAGTGTGCACGGAGTGTGTGCGACCAGCACAGGGGACAAACACGCAAAGGTCACACCAGGACCCCACAGGGAGCAGGGGTGGGCGCTGGGCACACCCTGGGTGTGCACAGAGGGCACGGTGACATGTGGGGACATGCAGGGGACACGCAGGGGACATGCAGGTAGAGTGACTCGCAGCCAGCACACAGCACCCGTGGCACACACGGTGGACACGCTGGCACTGCCCCAGCTGACACACCCCAGGGACCCCCCATGGGCCGGGTGAGCCCCAGCCCAGCCCCGGGGGTCCCCCCACGCCAGGCACCCCTGGTGGCCCCAGGGCTGTGGGCCCGGCTGTGCTGCCCGGTCACTCCCGGCTCTCGGTCCTGTGGTGGCAGGCACGATTTGGGAATGCCCCAGGAGGGGAAGGGACCGTCCCTGTCCCCCTGCGGAGCCCCCAGCAGTGGGGGCACCACCACTCACCCCCCCCCCCCCGTCCGGATTAATTGGGGAGCCCTCATTAGCGGCACCAACAAACAAAGGCCCGGGCAGGGGCAGGCCGGTGTGCGGGACGCAGGAGGAGCCATTAGGGCCGGGAAAAGCAGGAATTTGGCAGGTTTGGGGGGGTGGCCAGGACCCCACCCTGGGGACCCCACACCGGGCTGGCAGCGGGCTTTGGGGCGATGCGCATCCCCCAAACACCCCCAGGAGCGGGGGAGAGCAGGGTGGGGAGGCAGAGCGGGGCCGGGGCGCTGGGAGGGGGGGGCGGTGCCGATGGGGAGGGGAAGGGTCCGGAGGGGGGGTGGTCTGGGAGTGGGGGGGGGTCTCCATGGCACTGGAGGATGGGGGGGGTCCGGGGGTGCCAATGGTGGCGGGGGCGGCTCCGGGGGTGCCGATGGCTGAGGGGGGGCCTGGGAGTGCCGTGGCAGTGAGGGGCGTCCAGGGGTGCCGATATCGGCGAGGGGAGGGTCCGGGGGTGCCCCTGATGGCGGCGAGGGGGGTCTGGAGGTGCCGATGGCAATAATGGGGGCGTCCCCAATAATGGGGTGGCGATGGAGGCGACGGGGGGGTCCAGGAGTGCCGAGAGTGTTGGGGGGGGGTCCGGGGTGCCGTGGGGGTGACAGGGGGGTCCGGGATGCCGGTGGCGCTGACGGGGGGGTTCGGGGTGCCGGTGGTGGTGACGGAGGGGGTCCGGGATGCTGGTGGCGGTGACGGGGGGGTTCGGGGTGCTGGTGGCGGTGACGGGGGGGTCCGGGGTGCCGTGGCGGTGACGGGGGGGTTCGGGGTGCCGGTGGCGGTGACGGGGGGGTTCGGGGTGCTGGTGGCGGTGACGGGGGGGTTCGGGGTGCCGGTGGCGGTGACGGGGGGGTTCGGGGTGCCGGTGGCGGTGACGGGGGGGTCCGGGGTGCCGTGGCGGCCGCGGGCGCAGCCAATGCGCGGGGCGGGCGGTGAAGTCACCGCGGTGCCGCAGCCATCGGCCCCGGCGCAGCCGCTGCGCGCAACGAGCGCGTCTGCTCTGAGCCTCGCTGGCGTCACACGGCGGGGGGGGACAGGACAGGACAGGACAGGACAGTGGCACACACGCGTGGGGAGGGGCTCCCACGGGGTCACCGCGCCGGGAGGGGGTCCTGCTCCCTACCCTGCTCCCACCGCCACTGGTCTGGTGGCCCGCGGGGACAGACGGACGTGACCCCCCCTGCTCTGCTTCCCCAACCCCCCAACCGGTGCAGGCCGGGCTGAGCTCTGCCCCACTCGTGACCTGAGTGGGCTGGGGGGCTCAGGGGGCTCCCTCTCCCCTGCCACCAGGTCCTGAACACGGAGCCGGAGTGTCCTTGTCCCGGTGCAGGGGGGTCCCCAAGAGGTGTCCCTGTCCCCATCCCTGTGCCCAAGCGTGTCTGAAGGGGGAGGGGGGAATTGGGGTGCCTGGGGGGGGGGGCATTGTCCCCTAAAATAGTGCGGGGGGGTCTGAGGGATGCGGGGGTTGCTCTCCCCCACCCCTGCACCTTCAGTGGGTGCAATTTGGGGGGGACTGGGGCTGTCCCTGTGTCTGGGTGCAACACAGGGGGGTGACAGGGGGGTGTCCATGTGCCTGGGCGCAGCGCAGGGGGGTGACAGGGGGGTGCAGCACAGGGGGTGCCAGGTATGGGGGTGCAGGGACCCTCCCGAGGAGTGTCCCCAGCCTCCCCCGCAGCACAGGAGGGTGCCGGGGGGGTCCCGGTGCCCGGAGCAGCGCAGAGGGTGCCCCGGTGCAGAGAGGGGGGTACCCGAGGGGGGTGCGGTGTTGCCAGAGGGGATCCGGGGGGGTAAGGTCCCGGGTGGGTGCCCGAGAGGGGGTGTGGGTGGTCCCGGGGGGCGTTTGGGGTATCCCCTTAGGGAGGCTGTTTCCCCAGTGAGTGCCCAGGGGGGTCTTTGTGTCTCCAGGAGGAATTGGGATGTCCGGGGGGGCTGTTTGCGTATCCGGGGGGGGCGTTTGTGTCCCCCGGTGCTGCACGGGGGGTGTTTCTGTCCGGGGGCGGGGGGTGCGCTGGGGGAGGTGTTGCTGTCCCTGTGCCCGGGGCTCTGGGGTGTCCTGGGGGGGCTGTTTGTGTGCCCGGGGAGGGGGGACTGTGTCTGTCCTCGGGGGGGAACGTTTGTGTCCCGGTGGGTGCTCGGGGAGGGGTGTTTGTGTCCCGGGGGGGGGGATTTGTGACCCTGGGCGGGGGTGTTTGTGCGCCCGGGGTGGCCGCTTGTGTCCCCGGCGGGGTGTCCCCGTCCCGGGGCGGGCGGGGGGGTGCGGCGGGCCGGGGGCGGGGCGGGGCGGGGCCGCGGCCGTGCCTATAAAGGCGGCGGGGGCGGGGGCGGCGCGTCCCCCCCCGACGGCGGCGGAGCGGCGCGGAGCGGAGCGGGCGGCGGTGCGGGCTGCGGTACCACCAGCAGCGGCGGCTCTGCGGGGCCGCGCCGGTGAGCGCCGGCCCGGGGGGCTCGGGGGCGGAACCGGGCAGGATCCGGGGGGGGCCGCAACCGCCTGACACCCCCGCTCCTCTCCCCGCAGGTCTCGGCCACCCCCCGGACTCCCCTCCGGCTCTGCCCGTCCCTCCGCCTCCCTCCCCCCCGTCCCCTTTTTTTTTTATTTTGCCGCCCCCCCCTCATTTCTCCCAGCAACGCCGCCCCCCGTTCCCCCCCGCAGCAAGATGGTGCAGAAGAAATCAGAGATCCCGGGATTCCACCGCTCCTTCAAGGTAAGGGGCTGTTCCCCGCCCCCACCGGGATGGTCTGGGGGGCTCCGGGGCCGGGGTGCCGGTAGGGCCGGGCTGCGCCCGCATCGCTACATCGCCCGCCCGGGAACGGAGGGGGCCCGGCCGCTTCCTGCCCAACCCCCGACACCCCCAAACTGAGGAGGTCCGGGGGTGCTGCCACCCAAACCGTGCGGGGGGACCCCCCTGTTCCCCCGTGCCGGAGGTCGGGGTGCTCCCGGGGATTGGGTCAGTGTCTCCCCCCCGTGCCTCGGGTGGGCGCTTGGATGCTGCAGCTCCCGCGGGGATCCCCCGTGGGTGACTTGGCTGCACTTTCCCCCCGCCCAGCTGCACCCCTTCGTCCTGGTCCGGCAGTGATGTGGGGGTGGTCTCAGGGCTCCCCAGGCCCGGCCTGGTGGGACCGTGCGAGGCTCGATGCCGCCCGCCCCGGGTGCCCTGGGCACCCCCGGGCCGGGCCCATCACCCACCCCCGTCCCACCTGCCGCTGTCACCTCGGGGGGTGCGGGGGGTCCCTGTGGTCCCGCTCCATTCGCTTCCCCCCTTCCCGAGCCGCCTCCTGGCTGTGGGTTGGGGGGTCCTTTGTTCGGTTTCGCTCCAGCTCCGGGGTGCTGGGGGGGTCCCCCTAACCCCCCCCTCATGGCGGTGACCTCCCGCTCCCGCTCGGGTGGCCTCTGGCCGGGGTTTGTGTCCCCCCGCGGTGGCTGGGGATGGAGGCGGGGGGGACACCTCGGCTGTGCTGATGGAGCCCGTGCGCAGCCTCCCATCCCCCAGACCTTTGTGTAGCAGTGCTGCGGCAGCTGGCAGGGCCCCCCGGCCCCCTATTGCCCCCCCAGTGCCCCCCGTACTTCCCCTGCCCCCCCGTACACCCCGTGCCTCTCCCCGAGGCCCCGACCCCCCCATCCTGCCGGGGCTCGTCCCGGGGGGCAGCAGCTGCGGGGCGATGCTGCGCTCCCCAAATCCAGGTTTTGAGGGGGAGGAAGGCTGGGAAAATGCAGCACAGGAGAGTTTTGGTCCCGGAGATTCAAAGTGGTGCTTGGTGGGGGGGTGATCCTGCTGTGATCCTGCCCCCCGTTCCGCTGGGGACCCCCGGCTTCCCCAGGGCTGCAGTAAACAGGCGCCTTCTGGGTGTTTCTGCCGGTGGCCGGGGTTGGCCGTGCTGGGGCTGGCAGCCGGCCCGGGCACCGGGCGGGTTTGGGAACGCCGCTGGAGCTGCCACCTCCACCCAAACAGATTTCATAATCCTGGGGAGGAGGGGGCCCTTTTGCCCCTAGCACTGCCCCATCCCAAGGGTGGCTCAGGGGAGCAGGAAGCAGAGGGTCCTCGTGTCCCTTCGGGTGTCACTGGGGTTCAGCATGGGGGAAGGAGCAGGTCCCATGCCCTCCATGGAACCCGGGGTGCAGGAGGGTTTGGAGTCAGGCCTGATCCTTCCAGGTCGGGGGTGTCCTGCAGCCCAGTGGACACGATGTCCACAGAGCAGGCTCCAGCCACTGTGACCTTGCAGGGAGCTGGGAGGACATGGAGGGGTGGCTCTGGAGCATGTCTTGCCCTGTGACTTCTCTTCCTCCCCTCCTACCTCACTGTGGTTCAGGTTTGGGTGGAGGTTTGGGGTTGGGTGGTGTGGGCGGCTGCGGTTCCTCTCATCATCCACCGTGTGCTGGCCTGGGGCTGGCTGGAGGAGTGACCCCGCAGCACCATCCCCATCAGGAGATGTGGTCAAAGCCTTCCTCCTCATCCTCTGCCTCTCCCTGGAGCTCTGCCGTGTCCCACCATGAGCTGGTTTCCCGCACCATGGGGCAGTGAGCAGAATGTGTCCCAGAGCATGCTGGGCTGTGTGTCAGGGTGGCAGCCAGTGGTGGCTGATCCAGCAGCTGCCGCCTCACTCCTGCTCTTGGTTCCCACAGGGGCAAAACCCTTTTGACCTGGAGTTCGACCAGTCCAACCACCTGGAGCCCGTCTTCAACTTCGAGTGCCCGCCCCGTCCCGGTGAGTCTGGCTGCCTCCTCACAGGGCTCCCTCCCAGCAGGGCTCCTCCCATCCTGCGCCTGGGATTTGGGCCCTGGAGGCTTTGGGGGCAGCCCTGGTGGTGCTGGGGGAGCTGTGGGTGGACAGGGATGGCTGACACTGCTGGCTTTGTTCTGGTGCAGACATGCCTTCAAGTCAGCCCATCGACATCCCTGATGCCAAGAAAAGGAACAAGAAGAAGAAGCGCTGCAGAGCCACCGACAGCTTCTCCGGCAGGTTCGAAGGTGAGCGGGGCTGCTCAGGGACCCCAGGGGCTTCCCTTGGCCTGGGGCAGGGCTGGGCCTCCTGGTGTCCCCAGGCTGTGTGCAGTGGGGCCAGCAGCTCAGGTGACCTCTCCCCTGCCAGATGTTTACCAGCTGCAGGAGGAGGTGCTGGGAGAAGGGGCCCACGCCAGAGTTCAGTCCTGCGTGAACCTCATCACCAACAAGGAGTACGCGGTGAAGGTAAAGCTCCACTGCTGGGGTTGCAGGGCCGCCCTCCTCCCACCCCCTGCCTCAGTTCCATTCCTGCCCTCCACGCCTGGGGCTCTCCCAGCTCCCAGGACCATTCGGTGCTGGCCCAGGACTGCGGCTCTGTGGGCTGGAGGAAAGGGAGAGGGGCGGGGATGTGGCAGCACTGGGCTGTGGTGGTGGCACACACACCGACCTCTGCCACCACCCAGCTCGGGCTCCTCAGTGAGCCCCCTCAGCCACGCTCCTCTCTGTCAATGAGGGCAGGCCAGAGACTAAATTAATACTTGGGATGTGTCTGGGGATTTGGGGTAGGGTGGTCACCTCCTGCTCAGTCCAGGGAGGTGTCTCTCATGCAGGTGCTGGAGGGGGTTGGGGTGAACTTTTGGGGTCAGTGATGGTGGTCCCGTGGCCCTGCACCCCACAGACTCCAAGCCATGGCATGGGGGCTCCAGGATGGGCCCTGTGTCAAAAAGCAGCCGAATGCTGGGGGAGCTTTGCCTCCCCCATCACTCCATAGGGGCCTTTGGGTGCCCCAGAGGAGAAGCTGAGGCAGCAGGGAGGGCTGTGGTAGTGGAGTCCTCTGTTTGCCCCAAAGGGCGATGACAGCACCCATCTGCCCTCCCCACCATGTGGGGTGTCCCCCTGTCCACCCTTGGCACGGCCAGCGAGCCCCGCTGTGCCAGTGCCCAGTGGGGCATAGGGCCCTTTGCTGCGCCGCTGCTCCGGTGTCACGTGGAGCTCTGCTGGCCCCGGCCCCGGAGGGAGCGGCTTGGCACGGCCGCTGCCGCTTGGCACCAGCGCCGGGAACAGCCCGTTCTGCTGCCGGAGCCCCGCCCGGCCCCGCGGGTCCCCGAGCTGGAGGGGTAGGGGTGCCCCGGCCCCTCCCTGGCAGCGCTCAGCCTCCCCCTCTTTGCCTTCCAGATCATCGAGAAGCGCCTGGGACACATCCGGAGCAGGGTTTTCCGGGAGGTGGAGATGCTCTATCAGTGCCAGGGACACAGGTACGGGGGGGCATCCACACCGGGAGTGGGCTGGGACCCGGCTGATGCTGGTGACACCCATGGGCCGCAGCCAGGCCGCCCTCTGCCCCACGCTCCCTCCCCCTGACCCCCTGGCCGCGGTGGAGCACCCACAGGGGACGCTCAGTGGTTTGCCATGACGACAGGGCCCCGGTGGCCAAGTTGGAGCCGAGCCGAGCCCCTGCTGCTGAGCGGGGCTGTGCGTGGGGCAGGCCAGGAGGGGCTGTGAGCAATTAGGGAGGAGCGGAGCCGGGTGCTGCAAGCCCCTCTCCCTGCTGGAATTCGGCCAGGGGGGCCCTGGCCGTGTGGTTTCAATCACTGCAAGCCCAGCTTTCCCATCCCACATCCCTCCCGGGGTCTTGTGCTGGATGGGGCTGTGGGGGGGACCCCAGGAGGTGTTTGGGGGGATGCTGGACTGATGCCATGGTCCCTGCAGAAACGTCCTGGAGCTGATTGAGTTCTTCGAGGAGGAGGAGAGGTTCTACCTGGTGTTTGAGAAGATGAGGGGAGGTGAGTGCAGCCCTGGGGGGGAGGAAGGGGGGGGAGCTGGGGCAGCAGGACCCCCCCACGAGCCCCAGCTCTGCTCTCACCTGGCCACAGGCTCCATCCTGACCCACATCCACCGGAGACGCCACTTCAACGAGCTGGAGGCCAGCGTGGTGGTGCAGGATATCGCCAGCGCCCTGCACTTTCTGCACAACAAAGGTGAGCTGGGACGCCCCAGGTGCCACCGAGGACACCCTGGGGTGTGCTGGGCCCTCCCAGGGGTGTCACTGCCTCCCCCCATCCTCCTGCCCAGGGGACAGTGCCCGTCCCAGCATGCAGGGTCAGGCCCAGCTGCATCACAAGGGTTTTTGTGGTGCAGATCCTGTTCCTCCAGTTTGGTTGGGATTCGGGGCCAGCAGCGAATGTTGCCTTTTGCCAGGGCGCAGGCAGTGATTTGGGATGGGGAGGGAGGGGTCCCTGTGCCACCCCCAGACTTTACACTATAGCAGTCTTGTAGGAGGGGGATTTTTACCCTCATTGGCTCTTTTGCCCCCAGGGATTGCACACAGGGATCTGAAACCAGAAAATATCCTGTGTGAGAGCCCAGACCAGGTGAGCGGGGAGCAGCCAGGGTGGGTGCAGGGTGTGCTGCCTGGGGGTGGGGGGGTGATTCCTCAGGTGGGGGGTGCAGGAGGGTCCTGCCAGGGACACATGCATACACACACCAGGTCCTGCCAGGGACACATACACACGCAGCAAGTCCTGCCAGGGACACACACGCCCCCCATATGCCACGGCACAGCGTGGTGTGAAGCATGACACAACCTGGCATTGAGCAGCTGTGCTCTGAAAACACGGCCATGGTCCCCGGGGGGCTGCTGGCTGTGCTTCCTGCAGGATGCCGCGGGGGTCACCGACCACTCCTTCCCCTCTCTCCCCAGGTCTCCCCAGTGAAGATCTGCGACTTTGACCTGGGAAGTGGCATCAAACTGAACGGCGACTGCTCCCCCATCTCCACTCCGGAGCTGCTCACCCCGGTAAGCGTGTGAGCCCCTCACACTGTGGGGTCCCCGGGGACCCCCCAGCTGCCTTGCAGCCTCCAGGAGCAGGGCTATGCATGGACACCCCCCTGCTCATCGCTGCTGTCGCTGATGCTGCGCGTCCCCTGTCCCCCCCCGCCGTGGCAGGCGAGATGCGGTTACATAACGCGGGGGGGCCGGGGGCTGGCGCAGCGCCCGGGCTGCCGTGAGCCTTAGCAACAGCCCGAGCGCCGCGGCGGCTGCGCCGAGCCTGCCGGGAGAACTGGGTCAGCACCGGGCTGGGGGGCCCGTGGTTCCCCGGCTCGTGGGCGAGGGAGAGGGGCCGAGCCTCCGTGCTGCGGGAGTGCGGTGCAGCCCGAGAGCTCCCGGGTGTCCCCGTGTCGCACAGATGCCATCTCCTGCAGAAAGCCGCGCTCCCCTTATCGCCAGCCGCAGGTGCCCCCCGTGCAGGGTATCGCCCTGCACCCCGGTTTTTGGGGTGCGAACGTGCCGGGGAGGGCGGAGCCGAGCCCGTGCAGGGTGCCCAACAGCAGGGGCGGCGGCCAGGACACCCCAGCCCCCTCCTTCCTCCGCGTCCGCCTCCTCCCGGGGCGGATCCGAGTTCCTGGGGTGTCCCGAGTTCCCCCTTCTCAGCCCATGGGGGCGGAGCGGGACGGGCGCTCCATTCCCGCCGGGATCGGGCCGGGGGAGTTGTTTTCCTGCGGTGGCATCAGCTGCTGGGGCCGGAGAGGCCCCTCGTCAGGAGGCCTCTCTCGTTACGGGGCGATTATCTGCTGGCTGCAGCTCTTTTCTCCCCTGGTCACGGGGCCTGTGTGGGCTGCGGGTCATGTGCTGGAAAGCCCCAGAGTCCCTGGAGCGATAGGGGAATGGGGCCGCTGCCTCTGCCTCTCCCTGCACAGGGTTAACTCCTCCCGCCCCGGATCCTGCGCGGCAGCTCCGCCTCTGCCGGCCCGGCGAACAGGCACGGTCAGGCGGAGGAACAGGCACAGCAGGCTCGTCCCACCGTGTCCCGTGGCCGCTCCCAGGCGTTGGGGCTGTCCCGCTGAGCCGGTTGGGTGGTGACAATGCTGTGGGTCCTGTGGGTCCGGCTGTGCTGCGCCGTGGGGACTGCACCCTTTAGGCTTTATTTTTTTTTTCCTTCGGGGTGACAGCTGCTGTTGAGTGATCCCAGAGAGGCGGTTCTGTGGCATCCTCAGTGGTGGGAAACCCAGCAGGGTGATGTGGCAGGAGCAGACCTGGGGAGCAGCCATGTCTGCACCTTCCATTCAGAGGTGCAGCCCCGGAGATCTGGCAGGACCCTCCCAGTCCCCCCTGCCCCATCAGTCCCCACCCTTGGGGCTCACCCTGCCTGTCCCTGCAGTGTGGCTCAGCCGAGTACATGGCCCCAGAGGTGGTGGAAGCATTCAACGAGGAGGCCTCAATCTACGACAAGCGCTGTGACCTGTGGAGCCTGGGTGTCATCCTGTACATCATGCTGAGCGGGTACCCTCCCTTTGTGGGCCACTGCGGCTCTGACTGCGGCTGGGACCGGGGTGAGGCGTGCCACACCTGCCAGGTGCGTGGGGGACCCCAGCAGCACACAAACCCACCCCCGGTTTGGCTGCAGCACTTCTGGCTGAGGCCCTGTTATTTCTCCCCCTGCTCAGAACATGCTCTTTGAGAGCATCCAGGAGGGGAAGTATGAGTTTCCTGACAAGGACTGGGCGCACATCTCCTTTGGAGCCAAAGACCTCATTTCCAAGCTGCTGGTGAGAGATGCCAAGAAGCGGCTCAGCGCAGCCCAGGTCCTGGAGCACCCCTGGGTGCAGGGGGTGAGTGTTGATGTCCCCTCCCCACTCTCTGCTTCCAAAAGCCGGGGTGGGGAACACCTGTCTGCACAATCCTGGCTCTGACTGGCTGCATTTTGTTGCAGTGTGCCCCGGACAATACCCTGCCAACACCCATCATCCTGCAGAGGTGAGTGTGGGTTCCAGCCCCCTGAATCCTGACTCCACTCCTCAGCACTACTGTCTGTTCCTTCTGCTTTTTGGGGACTCTGCCATGACTCTGTGTCTGGGCAGCCCTGCCAGTTTGGGTTTGGGTTTTTGGTGTCTGACCAGTCTGGCATGGCTGGCATGTGAGGAGGGGACACCTGGATATTTGATCCCGACCTCCCTCCAGCCCCCCACACCCACCCTGAGCCCGTGCCTCCCCTGCAGGAACAGCAGTGCCAAAGAGCTCACCTCCTTTGCTGCTGAGGCCATTGCTGTCAACCGCCAGCTGACACGGCATGATGAGGACGAGGAGGAAGAGGCGGAGGAGGAAGCACGACCCATCATCATCAAAGCTACCTCACGGGCCATGCAGCTCTCCCCCCCCTCTGAGTCCAAGCTGGCCAAGCGGCGGCAGAAGAGCAGCCTGGCCAAGGCAGTGGCCTCTGGGCAGCACCTGGTGGCCCCGCTGGTCCTGGTGGCCGACCAAGCCTGAGTGGTGCCCCTCACACCTGCTGTACCCCATATCCCCCCTTCTCCTCCTTTCTTTCTTCCCCTTTCCCTCCCTGACCCCACCATTTCTGGCTAGTGACAAGATCAGGACTCGTCCCTGTGGCTGGTTTCCAAGGTTTTGCTGATCTTGTAGGTCTGGGGGTGGGAGGGTTTGTTTAAGATCTTTTTTTTTAAAGGTATTAAATCAAGTGTGAGGTTGCTTCACCCAGGGCACACTCAAGGACATCTGACAGACACATGGACTTTTGTTTCCCGGCTTTTGGTTTCTCCTCTGACTTTTTTTCCCCTCCCTGACACCAAAGGACTCTTTGTATCCGCGGCTGCTTTGACGATTTCAGCTCATTTCATACTGTGAACAAAAGACCCTCGGTCGCGTTTTCAACAACGGGAGTTGCGTTTTAACCTCGTTCCTCCCCTCAGAGCTGCAGGTTTCTCTCCGATGTTGGGGTAGATCCCACAAAAACCCCTTCCTGGGGGTCTGGGAGGCACCTCCCGGGTGTGGGAGGTGTGGGGAGCCCCTCTGTCCTGTGCTTGGGGGTGTCCCCAGCTCAGCTCCAGGGGGACGCAGTGCAGGGAACAGCTCGGGCTGGGGAGAGACGGTGCCAGCAAGGGAGCAGCGTCCAACCCACCTTCTCTCCTCGGCATCCTGCTTCCAGAATAAGCTATTCACCCCTTTTCTTTTTGCCCTTTTTTTTTTCCTTTCCTTTTTAATTACTGTTGGTTTTAAACTGCCAGCTGTGCTTCTCTACAGGGCACAGAGAGATGTCTTCCTTTCCTCCCACGCTCCAGCTGGCGGCTCCCTGGGGATGCATGGGCATCCAGGGCTGGGCTCTTGTGCCAGGTCAGGTGTTGCACCCTGGGTTTTGGAAGGGCTGGTGACTGTGCCCCTGGGGAAGTGCATGGGGGATGAGGTGTTCAGGGTGGCCAGAGCAGCCAGAAACACTCTCTGGGAATTGTGTGCTCTGTGGAAAGCAAGGACCCCCTTAAAGAGCATCAGGACCTGCTGCAGGACAGTGAGACCTGCCGTGGCTTCAGGCTGGCCCTGAGGCTGCTGTGGCAGGAGGGTCAGGGGGCACAGAGGGTGCCCAATGCCCCGAGGGTGCAGTGGGTGAGCAGTCAGGCTGCTGGCAGCGCCCAAAGGCTAGGGCATGGGGGAGCAGCCTGGGGACAGCTCGGGATGTGGGACTGGAAGGTTTGGGGTCAGAGCAGCAGGGTGTTCAGCAGGGAGAGCGCTGGTGTGGGTGGTCATGCAGGTTCATCCGTGGTCACGTGTGTTCAGCCATGCATGGTGTTGTCCTTTCCCTTGGAGTTTGCTTCAGGGTGGGAAGGACTCAGGATGCTGAGTTGGAGCGAGGCCCTTGGCTGGTTTCTGGGTCTGTCCAGGGGAGCAGGGCCTGTGCTCGGGGCCAGACCGGCCTCCAGACTCTCCTGACACCCCCAGCTCCCTGCCACAGGCACTGCTTGGGGTTGTGCCACCAAGCTGCACCTGCTGCCAGCCCCCATCCCACTGGGAGGGCAGTGCCCCCTTCATAGCCTCCGCCTGTCCCTTCTGACTCAGTGCTTTGAGCTTTATATTTTGCAAAAGCAGCCTCGGCCTGTTGTGTGCACAGGTGAGGGTTTGGGAGCTCTGAGCTGAGGAACAGACTTCCCTGGGTCTTCAGCTGAAGACAGTCGCTGTCTCTGGAAAAAAAAAAAAAGAAAAGAAAGTTCTCCTTTTTATTTTAAGACTGCTGACAGCAATACTATGCAATATATGTTGTTTTTTGTTTCAGGGAGGTGTGTGTGTTATCTTGGAAGATGATGATCTCGGGTGTTGATGGAGTTTAGGGCGCAGGGGCTATCTTCTCTTACCCTTCCCAGCCTTTCTGCTGACCCAGGGGGGCTGGGGAGGGTGACTCCATCCCCATCCCACCCCCAAAACTGCCTCGCACTTGTGATCTCCCTCTCCCCTGTGTGTCCCCAATCCCACTGTGCTGGGTGGGGAGGAGCAAGGCAGTAGTGAGGGAGACCCTCCCTCCCCGCAGGCACCAGGACACCCTGGAGAGGCCTCCTTTAACAGAAAGAAAAAAAATCCATCTTGATTGTACATTGTTACTTTTTATAGCTTATTTTGTTTTATCAGTTGTAGATAATTCCTTGTTGTCTTATATTAAGAAATACTTGAATGATGTACAGTACGCGATGCCTTGAGCTGGTATTGTGAAGCTATCGTTGATGCTGCACGCTGCAGCCTTTTTTTAAAAAACACAAAAATCATGGGAAGGGGATGGCAGGGGGATGTCTCGAAAATTTATCTGTCCCCGTGCTGCTTTTGTTGGCAAACTGAGTTTCCCCTTTTCCCCCCACGCATAAGAGCAATCTCTTTTCTATCTCTAATATAAAAAGTACCCCACACACTCTGGGGAAGGCCTGGGTGACCCTGCCTGTGTCCCGTGGGTGTCCTCGGCCAGGGATGTGCAGCCAGAAGATGCTGTGGGAGTTTGTGGGACTTGGAGGATGTGCTGGGGGCATCTGAGCTCAGCCTGGGCTCAGCTTTGCATTTTGGGTGGGGTTTGGTGTGGACCCGACGCTCCCGGCGTGGTACTGGGGGGTGACCCAAGGCCAGCTCTGTGCATTGGTAGAGAATCTCTAAATGCCTCTAGAGCTAGGATGGACTGGAAAACCTCCAGCCTGGCTGGTGGCAGCACTGGGCACCCATAGGTGCCCAGCAGGGCATGGCTGGGGACACCCTTGTGCCAGGGCCAGACATCCCCTCCCCACTGCCAGCACCTCTCCCGGGGCGGTTTCCAGACAGATGCTCCCGTGGTCCAGCACCAGCGACTCCCTCTCGCCAGCACCCTTCTTCCTCCTCTTCCTCTTTCCAAACTTTCCCCCCCATAGAGCATCTATCTTGGAAACCAACTTCAAAAATATTTTTTTTTTTAAGCTGGAAATGTTAAGTGTTTTTGCTTCCTCTCCTTCCCCCCCACCCTTCCTCCAGCCAACTAACTCGACTTAGAACTGGTTAGAAATGTTTACTGTGAAGCTAACTCTTTTTTATCAAACCAGGAGAAACTGTCTCCACTTTACAATTGATGAAGACTGCCAAAGCTGGTTCAACAAGAGTCACGTTAGCGCACTGTTGGTTTGTGCAACAGCGGCCTCTCCTCAGGGGCTGGCTGGGAAATAAAAATGAAAATATTAAAAAAAAAAGACAAAAAAACAAAAACAAAAAAAAGAAAAAAAAAAAAACAAACACACAAAAAGAAGCACTTTACTGTATGTACCAGGTGATCTGATACAGCTGAATTGAAGTTTTCCTTTATAACAATTGTTGATGCCAGAATTTTGTATTCTGTTTTGTAAGAATTTAATAAAAATGCATTGAGACCTATATGGTGGGTAGGTGGCTGTGGCAGGTGGGGCATGTTGGATGGGGGTGTTGGGGAATTGGGTGGCACTCTGTCCAGGGGCTCCTCTCCTCATAATCCTTCCCAGCTCACTTGTTCCTTCCCAGCCTGTTGCTGGCCCAGAGGGGCTGGGAGTGTGGCTGGGGTGGGAGGCCAGGAATAGGGGCTGGCAGTGGCTCAGGCCCTGACTCACTTGTCCCAGCGGGATGGTGTGATCCTCTCAATCCCAATGGGAGCTGGAGGTCACAGGGCAGGGCTCTGCTCCCTGCCAGCTGCACCCCGTGGCCTTGGAACTGCCCTGCCACCCCCAGAGACACTCCTGGCACATCCCCCCCTCACCCCTCCATGGGTCAGGGGCCAGAGGGGGACACTGAAGCAAGAGGAAAGTGTGGTGGGAATAGGGAAGGCAGTGGGGACTGGAGGCTTGGGATCAGGGTGTGGGGAAAAGGCTGTAGCAGCCCAGCTGAGCTTTCTTACATGGACAAGGCAAGACCTTGTGGAACTTAAAATAAAAATTTAAAATCCTGACTTCTCCAGCCCTGCTGCTAGGCTGGGGGATGGAGCTATAGCCTCTGGATGCTATTGCCATGGTGCTGCTGTGCTGGCAGAACCCCATCCACGGCACCCCAGGTTTGGGGAATGGGCTGTGGGCTCTGCCATGGACCAGCTGCTGCTCTGAGCTGAGAGAGACACACTGCAACACTGCTGAGAATCCAGGCTCACTGTTTGGTAAATGCTGCAGCTGCTTTTGCAGTGTCTGGATCAGGATAGGATGGCCCCAGAAGTCTCCCTTCCCTGGCTGTTCCAGGATGGCAGGTGGTGAGAACAGAGCTGGGGTTCCCTCTGTGCTGAGGATGAAGAGCATGTGCCATCCTATGGTGCTGCTCCTGCCTCTGTTGAACAAAGCCACTGCTCCCTCCTGAGCCTGGGGCCACCAGCTGGTGACCCTGGACATTTTAGGAGCATCCAGCTCTCGGCTCTTCTTCCTCTCTTGCATGTTGTTTCACTGTCATTGGGCCCTCAGCTGTGTGCTTCAAAAATCTTTCTTCTTCTGCCTTTTGCTCAAGAGGTGTCCTGCAGACAATCTTTCCAAGATTCCAGCTGGATCCCAGACAGATGTGTCAAAGGCAGCTTTGCTGCAGATGCTGGTTTAACTTTAAATCTCTGAAATTCCTTCACATGGTCCCTCTTCTCCCCCTTCCCCAGTTTCCCCACCCCAGAAAGCGCCTGACAGTTGGAAACCACTCCTGAGCACGTGCAGAGAAGGGCAGCTCTGAAAATAACCCAGCGCTGGGTTAAAATAACCTGTGCTGCTCTGGTGCCTGAGCATCAGCCCAAAATAGGCTTCGCCGGGATAAGGGCGCTATAAATACCCTGGTGTGGATTTGCATTGGAGAAAAGCCCCGCAGCAGGAGCAGCGCCCACGCTGGCCCAGAGGGAAGGGACCTCTGCGGAGCCACCGGGGTGGCCTGGCTGACGCAGGGGGTCAGCCAGGCTTTGGGTGACGTGGTGGCTTTGTGCCAGTCCGCCTGTCTTCGGGATTTAACGGAGCCAGCAGGTCATGGTTGGATCTGAGTGGTCGCAGCGCTGGGGTGGCTGGTCGGGTCACATCTGGCTTCAGCCCAGGGTACTGAAGCACCTGGGCAGGAGCAAAGATGAAGTGTCCTCAGTATTTTGGTTCTGAGCCCAGCTCTGCTGGTGACAAATGATGACCTGGGTGATTAGCCAACATTTTGATTCAACATCTGCCCAAAAAACCACCCTGGAGTGAGTAACATGCATTCCCTCAGACCAGACTGCTCTCCTGAACGGTCAGTGAACCTCAAACTTGCACTGTGCAATGCAGAGTGGAAGGTGTGAAGCATGTTTTGATGCAAAACAGCTGCTTTGCATTCAGAAAATATTTAATTTTCCTTTTCGTGCTTTTAAAGTGTTTTCTGGGATGAGGCAGAGAAGGAAAGAACTCCTGTGCATTTTGCAGAGTCACGTCTCCTATCATGGAAACCCAATCAAGTCATCTGGGGTGGTTTTTTGGTAGGATGTGCCATTTTAGTGTGGTTTTGACTGGTGTGTACAGGTTCTCCCTCTGAAGTCATCTCAGGGAGTGACTGATGTGCTCCCCAGCAGAGCACAGTACACAGGTCTGGCCCTGCCTGTGTTTCCTGTGGCTGCTCCCTCTGCACCAGGAGCCTCAGTGGTACCAGCACAGCATGGCATGTCTCTTTCCTTCACTGTCTGGAAAAGGCTTTGGTCAGCCTTGTTTGTGGTTTTGGATGGTGAAGTGTGAATTTTGGAGAGCCATGGGGTGCAGGTCTGGCTTTCCCACAGGATTCCAGCTCCAGGTGGAATTGCATGGGCAATGGAAGCTGTGGTCAGTGAGTGGGAGCAGAGCAGGGTCAAGTTTTCCCAAAACCCAGGAGAGCTGTGCCCATGGCTGGAGTGGCCCTGGGCCTTGTGAGTCACATTCTCACCTTGCTGGAGGTTTAGATCAGGGTTTTGTGCTAAGGCACAGGGTTTGGCAGGTTCCACTTTGCCCTCCTCTGGCTCACTCGCAGGATGTCTCTGTCTTTGCCATGCAGTCTTCCTTGGAGCTTCCTACATCCTAAAATGCCTCCTTTGAGGTGAGCTGCTCAGCCAGGGAAGAGCTGCATCTGCCTGGATTTTGCTTGGAACACATATTTCCAGCTTTTGCTTGGAGCACACATTCTAAATGTTTTTTTCTGCCTCCATTAGGTGAAGAAAAGGCCAGATGTTCTCTGCTATCCAACTCTGAGCACTCTGGTCCCACTGTTTTCATTCCAGCTGCTCGTAGCCTTCATGTCCAGCCCTGGATGGGGTCAGCCTTCATCCTACCAGCTGAACCCTAGCTGTGATTTCCCTGCCCAGAGTTACTGCTGGGATGAGGCTTTTGTTCACCCTGTGAATGGCCCAGCTAAAACAGCACTGCCTTTGCCCAGTGCCTGATCTCTGAAGGAATCTGTTGGCTACCAGACCCAGAAATAATGACGCCGGGCCTTTTATAGGAGTATTTGTTCCCAGGTTTATTTTTGGGATGGTAAAGTCTCCTGTATGACACTCCTCTGGTCTAACACACCACTGATCACTGTGGTGTTGGTGCTGGGTTGCTGCATCAAACCCGTCACTCCATCCCACAGCTCCATGGTGAGTGTCCCACACATGCATTATCCCTGAGATCTGCGGCTGTGTTTCCTTACACTGGTCTCGAGTTAAGCCTCTGGCTCCTGCCACAACACAAATCACCCTGATTTAGTTTACCACAGGCTGAATAACCAGGATCTGTCAGATGCAGGGTGGCAGGGCTGGTACGGTGAGCACCGCACAGAGCAGGCTGGTGGTGCTGGGAAGATCAGGATTGAACGGGTGCAGAATCCCCTCCCCAGGTGATGGACAAGCACCCGTCCTCCCTGGCAGGCACACCAACCCCCTCGAGAGTTTGTCGAGGATTAATTTGCTGGGATTTTGGAGCAGGGGATGCTATGGGGAGGAAACTTCAGCCTCCACCAGCAGCATGGGCTGGGCTGGATGATCCTGCACCTCCCAGGCAGGGCGGAAACCCCTCAGTGGCACTCCTGGAGCTGGATACGTGTGGGATGACACAGCCAGTGACCCCCCGGCGCTTGGGACGTGCCTACAGGCCATTCCTGCCAGCCATCAGCCGCCTCCAACCATCCAGCCGGGCACTGCGAGTCTCCAGCTCCCTCTAATGTTTGTGGCCCGAAAGGAGCATCCGCAAGCAGGACAGGCCTGAGCAGCGAGCGGGCGGGCGGCCAGGCTGCACGGCCCCGAGGGAAAAGTGTGACGCTGAAATCTGTGGAAGCAGCTGGGCTAGAAAGGGGGGAGTGTTGTGCCGAGGAAATGGTGCTAAAGAGTAAAGGATGCAGCGTTTTAAGAGAGAATACAGCTGTACTGAATGCCTGGTTATTATTAATAAATGAGAGATTTTACAGGGAAAAGGACTGTTCCTCTGAAAAACACTATTTCTAATACTCTAAATAGATACTCGAAAATGCTGTGTTTCCAGCCCTGGAAGTACTCAAAAAACATGTGGTGACATGGTTTAGTGGTGAACATGGTGGTGATGCTGGGGTAACAGCTGGACTTGATCTTAAAAATGTTTTCCTATATTAATGATTCTATGGTTCTGTGGTTCTCTGATTTTAAAGGCTCCTACTCATTCCTGCCTGCACTGGGACTGTTAGGACAAGAGGTCTGCATAGGAGTTTCCCAGACTTGTCCATGTGAAATGCAGCTTTAAAAATGCAGCAAGAAACCTGACAGCACAGAATGCAGCAGAAACGGGTATTGACAACACAATACAAAGCCAGGCTGGACTCTCAGTCAAAATCAGTGATGTAGCAGCACTGCTGTGTCTGGCCATAGTGGCTCATGGGGAGATCCCAGAGCTGTTCGAGGGTCTGGAAGTGTTAGATCCACACAAATGGCACAAAATCCACACAAACAGCATGTCTCTGTGTGCTACAGAAGCTGTAACCCCAAGGCACAGGAAGCAGAAGGGGCAGCCAGGCCATCTCCCCTGTGACACATCGACTCACAGACCGCACGCCTGCTCCTGACTGGGTGTGTGTGCAGCACAGATCAGGGGATGGATAACAGAGAGAGGGGGAATGTAATTACCCTGCAAAGAATAAATCACTTTAACGGTTCAGTTACTGAGATCACAGCAAGGCAGTGGCACAGCCTCTTAATTAATCTTCTGCTTTGCAGCCGGCTCCTGCCCCTGCACCATCTCCACCTCACACTGCCAGGCAAGGAGATGCCATTGGTGGGGACAACACTGGCCAGTGGTTTCTGGCTGAGCAGGTCCAGCAGGAGCAGCAGGGTATGACCAGGTGAGGGATCAGGGTGCTGTGGCTCCCAGGTTTGTGCAGGGTAACACCTGTGGTGGGCCTGGTAATGTGATGCTCCAGGCCTGTGTCAGCAGCAGCAGCAGCCAGTAACTCTGATTATTGTGAGGAATTGCTGGGCATGAAGCAGGGGCCTGGGGTTGCTGGAGGCCTGGGTCTGCTGCAGAGGAATGGCTGGTGTGTGAGGTCATGAAAGGAAAACACCCAATTCACCTTCACCTCCACAAGGCCCAAACCTCCCTGGCTCCTCATCCCCAGCACTGACCCCCTTCAGCCCCTTAACTCCCAACCTCTTCTCTGTGAATTGCAGCCCCATTTCTCATCCCTTCACAAACTGCTCTCTGAGCTCCCTCATCCTCATCAGAATAACCCCTTTCACAGGGATGCTCCCCTTATCCCTCAAAATGCCCCTCAGAGATTGCTCCCCTTTGACCCCCTCATGTTACTCCTCAGGGAATCGCCATTATCTCCAAACTGGTTCTCAGGGATTGCTTCTGTCACCCCCCCACATTGTTCTTCAGGGAACCTTATCCCCCAAAACTGCCCCTCAGGGATTGCTTCCCTCAGCCCCTGCCCCCCTCATTGCACCTCAGGAAATCACTCCCATTTCCTTGCTCCTCCTCCTCCTTTCACCTCAGGGATGTGCCCTCATCCTCCTCAGGGATTGCTCCCTCATCCACAAAACTGCCCCTCAAAGACTGCTCCTCTTGCTGCCCCTTCCACGTTGCTCCTCAGGGAAATGCTCCCTTTTCCTTAAAACTGTCCCTCAGGTTTGGCCCCTCATCATCTTCAGGGATTATTCCCTCATGGATCATCCCTTTACTCCCCCTCAGGGATTGCTCCCTCATCCCCAAAACTGCCCCTCAAGGATTGCTCCTTTGCCGCCCCCTCCATGTATCTCCTCAGGGAAATGCTCCAGGCTTCAAAACTGTCTCTGAGGTTTGGCCCCTCATCATCTTCAGGGATTATTCCCTCATGGCTCATCCTTTTATTCCCTTCAGGGATCACCCCCTCATTCCCAAAACTGTTCCTCAGAGACTGACCCTCACTTCCTCAAGGGTCGCCCCCTTTGTCCCTCAGACTGCCCCTCAGGGATAGTCCCTATCCTTTTCAGGGATCAGCCCTTCAGGGATCACCACTTTACTCTCCCGAAGGGATCGTCCCCTCATCCCCCAAACTGTCTCCAGGGATCGCCCAACAAAATTGCCTTTCTCATTCCTCCACACTGGTTCCTCAGGGTCTCATCCCCTCTTGCCCAAAAGTGCCCTTCAGGGATTGCTCCCCTCTGCTGCTCGTGAGGGAAATGCCCCCTTACCCTCAAAAGATCCCTCAGGGATCGCCCCCTCACTCCCCCGCGCATCGCCCTCCATCCTCCCCCTCCGTGCCGGCCCCGCCCGCCACCCCACGCCCTCTCCCCGCCCCGCCGCCGCCTCCGCCGCTCCCCCGTGCCCGGCCGGCGGCGGCGCCCGCCCCATGCGCCGCTGCTGCCCGGCGCTCTGCATCCGCACCGCCATCGACGCCACCGCCATCGACGCCACCGCCGACATCTCCGCGGCCCTCGTCCCCGTCCCGCCTGCCGCCGTGTCCCGCCCGCCGCTGCTGGTGCTGGTGCTGCTGCAGCGCCGCCCCGCGCCGCCCGCCCCCGCGGCCCCGCCGCACAAGATGGCGGCCGGAGGGAGCGGCGGCCCCGGCGGCCTCTCCTCCTCCTGCCCGCAGCCGCCGCCGCCCCCGCCGGGCAACGGGGCCGCGGCCGCCGCCTGCACCAACGGCGCGCCCGCCTCGCCGCCCGGCCTCACCTACAACCAGAGCGGCGCCGCCAACCCGCCGGCGGCCAGCGGTGGCGCGGGGGGCCCGGCGGCGGCGGGGGCAGCCGGCGGGGCGGGCGGTCCTGGCGGGGCGCTGCAGCGGGAGCCGGTGTACAACTGGCAAGCGACGAAGCCGACGGTGCAGGAGCGGTTCGCGTTCCTCTTCAACAACGAGGTGCTCAGCGACGTGCACTTCCTGGTGGGGAAGGGCCGCGGCTCCCAGCGCATCCCGGCGCACAGGTGGGGCGGGGGGCGCGGGGATCCCACGCGTGGGGATCCGGGAATGCGGGAGGGATGAGGGGTGTGGGGGCACCCAGCCCCATGGCTCTGCGGGGTGGCCGCGGGTCCCGGGCCTCGGGAGGGTCGTGGGGGCCGGCCCGATGGGCCTGGGGGCGTCCCCTCACTCTCCCTACACTGATAAAGGGAATCGCCCGTTTATTTGAAAAAAGTGCCCCTCAGGCATCTCTCCTCCTCCTCCTGTCAGGGATCACCCTCCCAACCCCCAAATTGCCCTTCGAGAATGGCTCGTCTTTCCCCCGCCCCCCGTTATTTCGTGAGGGAATTGCTCACATATTCCCTCGGAGCACTGCATCCTTATCCCCCTCACTTCCCATCAGAGATGGCTCTCCTCACCCCTCTATTTTGTTCCTCAGGGAATCACTCCCTTATCCCCCAAAACTGCTTCTCAGTGATTGCTTCCTTTGCTCCCTCGTGTTTCTCCTCAGGGAAGTGTCCCCTTATCCCCCAAAACTGCCCCTGAGATATTGCTCCTTAGGGAATGTCTCCTTATTCTCAGAGCAGTTCCTCAGGGATGGCCCTTCATCCTCTTCAGGGATGATCCCTTCGCTCTCCATCGGGGATGGCCCCTCATCCCCAAACTGCCCCTCAGAGATGGCCCTGGGAGTGCCGTGGCTTCTCCTGCAGCCTCGGGTGGTGGTGTGCCATCGAGTGGGGTACAGGGGTGCAGGGTTTGGGCTGCTGCACCTCCCCTGTGAGGAGAGAAAAGGGGGTCATATAACTGCACCCCACATTTCACCCCCTGCTCAGGGACACGTCCTGAGCATAGCACCCCCACTGTGGTCAGTCAGTGCTGCCCCAGATCTCTCCCAGCCTTGGGTCAGTGTAATGCCTCTCCTCAGAGTCACCAGCTCAGGATGCATCCAGGGTTTGGGTGAGAGTGTTTTTCCCAGCGGGATGGAGTGAGTGGGACAGGCGCAGCATGGAAAACCCCACATCCCTGGGTTTCACTTGGAAGTAACCCTTGGTTTGGTGGGAAGCAGAGGAGAGGAGTAATCTCCCTCATCTGCCTGATCCCTGCTGACAGAGACCACCAAAATCTGTGAGAGCATTGGGGATGGAAATGAAGGAACAATAATTTGATTTAATTTCAGGTGGAACATTTTAATTTAAAAATGACCTTTATTGGATCTTTTCTGAAGCCCTGTGTTTTGGGGGTTAATCCACTACCATGAAGAGCTGTGTTGAGAATGACACCTGGGCCTGAATAACCTGTGGTGGTTAATGCTTAGGGCTGAGCTGCCATTTAAGAATTTGCAGCTCAGAGGAGCTGGGAATTGTGGAGCTGGGAATCGCCTCCACCTGGATGATGCAGATCTGATGTGGCTGATTGACATTCAGCTGGTTCCTTGGGGGAGCTCCAGTGAATCCATGTGTACCACCCTCTTCCTCCCAAGGAAGAGCTCAGAGATGGAACCAACTTTAATTGGTGAGGGAGGTTCCTTGGTGTGCCTGGAAGTGGTCCTTGGCAAAGGGAGCCTCACTCCAAACAGTTTCAAACTATTGCTTTTCTCCCAAGTGCTCATGTTACTGGAAGTTCCCCCTTTAGATTTCCCCCTTTTCTCTCATTTTTAGAACAAACCACGCTTGTTCTAAGCTGGTTTTAGAGTTTAGGGTGTCAGCTTTGCTCTCTCATAATTTGAAGCTTAATTAGTATTTGGGTAAGCTTAGTCCTGTCCTGAGAACTAGGCTTGGTGGGTGGGGACAGGTGGTGTTCAGCCCAGAAATAAATGGAAAATAAATGAAGCTTTGGGAAAAAAAAAAAAATTGTCCCCGAAGTGAGATGCTGCTTAATTGCTATGAAATTCATCTGGTGCTCTGGGTGGTAAAGATAGAATGGAGTGTGTCATGGTGTGACATCCCACCTCAGGATTCGGGAGATTTTACTAAAAACTTGTCCGTGTGATGTTACAGCTGGGATATCCTGGTGATTTATGAAGTGCTGTGGTTATTTCAGAAATAAGAGAGCCTAAAATAAAACCACCCAGACCCCTTCTGTCTCAGTTCTCCCACAGCAGCACAACAGCAGAAGATACTTTGTGTTGGAATTGAGTTGTAAAGCAGCCATGGGTTCAATTGGAGAGGTGCTGTTTTGCCTCAGTGACCAGGGCCGGTGCTGGTGCTTTGTGAGATGTCTGAAATCATAAACTCGTGCAGTTATTAATGCTGGAAAACACCGTTAAGATCATCAAATCCAATCATCAGCCCAGCACCACTATATTCACCAACAGACCATGTCCCCAAGTGCCACATCCATGGTTTTTGAACACTTCCAGGGATGGTAACTCCACCACCACTCTGAGCAGCCCATTCCAATGCTTTACAACTTTTTCTGTAAAGACATTTTCCCTGATATCCAATCTAAACCACCCCTGGCACAATAGTGCACAGCTCCCAGGTAAGTATTTCTGCAGTCTGGTTTAATTGTGTAAATTTTTAGACCAGGCCAGGTACCAAGCATGGCTGCAGGAGGAGCAACTCCTAAATAGGGTTCTTGGACAGCTCCTTGTGGTGCCATGAGGAGTGGTCTACAGCACCCTGCCTGTCATCCTCAATATGACTTCATGGTGTGCAGGGAATGGCTTGGGAAGCATAAATAATCCAAGAGATACAGTCCTGTGGGAGCTGGAAGTGATGGTGCAGGTGATTCCTGGTCTGTCTCCTGGATGGAGCTGAGGGAATGTGGAGGGTTTGTAGGTTGAGGTAATGAAGTGGTGTGTGCCCAGTGAGCACAGGTGATGTTGTCCACAGGTGCTGGTGCTAGAAGAGGTTTCTGACAGAGCTGTAGGTTCAGGTGTGTTTCTGAGTGCACCTAGAAAATTCAGTTAATGGCTATAATCTGAAAGGAGGGGAGATTTTAGATTAGATATTGGGAAGAAATTCTTCCTTGTGAGGGTGGGCAGGCCCTGGCACAGGGTGCCCAGAGCAGCTGTGGCTGCCCCTAGATCCCTGGCAGTGCCCAAGGCCAGGTTGGCCAGGGCTTGGAGCAGCCTGGGACAGTGGAAGGTGTCCCTGCCATGGCAGGGGGTGGCACTGGATGAGCTTTAAGGTCCCTTCCCACCAAAACCAGTCTGGGATTCTGTGGCTCAGCAGTTCGTATCAAGCCACAGAAACAGACAAAAGAAACCTCACAGAGCAGCTAAGAGCAAACATTCATTTTTGAATATTTGAGAGCCCAGTGTGTAGATAAATGGTGGGAATGGGTTTGACTGAAGGGTCACCTGTCCAAGTATCTGCAGCCCTGAGAAGATCAGGTGTTTCCCAGCTGGAGGAGGCTCCAGACCCCTGTGGAAGTTCCTTGCCTACCCTGAAGCAGGCCCTGTCTCTGAGCCTTCAGCTCATTCCCTCTTGCTGCTGAATCAGCCATGAAGAAGATGGGATGGCCTTAATTTTTTTTTATTTCAAGGCCAGGCCAAGCAGCTGCCTCGAAGCTTCACGGCACCAGCATGGCCAAGGTCAACGCATTGATTAGATCCAGCAGAAAGAGGGAAGGGTTTTTTGTCTTTTGATCTGCTTAATCAAGCACAGTATCAATGGGATTAGAAATGTCTAAACCTCATCAGCCAGGAACTGCATGGGTGTCATAATTAAACTTGTTAATTGGCCAGAAAACAAGGGCCCAAGAATAAGCAGGACAAGCATGTGTGGGGATGCAGCCTTGTGTGTGCTCCAGCCTGGGAGATCTACAGCTTGGTGACAGCCTGAGTAAGATTCTGGCTGTTGTTTCCAGGAGTCTCTTCTGAGCCCATCCTGTCTTTTCTCGGGCATGTATTCAGTCACAGTTCCTGCATCCCATAGATCCTGCTCCCCTGCAGGGCTGCTCCTGCCTCCTGTTCCTTTTACCCAGGGTCTGCATCCTTTGCAGCCAGCACACCTTCAGCAGCAGCAGCTTCGCATCACCTCTTGGTGTCACCGAGCTCCAGCATGTCATGTGTTGCTGTGTTCCTGTGCCAGCTCTTCTGGAATAGGTATTTTAAGGTTTCTCTGCAGTGGTGCAGATGGAGGAGGGAGCTGTTCAGCAGCAGTGGGGTAGTTGTGGGTTTTGAGTGGTTTCTTTTGTTATTGGTGTTACTGTAGTGCCTGGAAAGGGAGCAGTACTGGTGGGTGTGCAGATGAAACCAGGTGACAAGTGGTGCCAAGGTGATGAAGCAGTGAAAGTTGTGTCAGGAAACAAAATAGCAGAAGGAAAGACATTTTCTTGCAAGCCTTCCACAGCCTGTAGTCAGCTTTGGATCCTTTTGAAGACAAATTAACCTCGAGGAAGTTCCTGTGACTCTTCCTGCTGACAGTCAGTTTACTTTGGCTCTTCCTGGTGCAGAGGGGATGAGGAGAAATCAGCTGTTGCTTTCTTAATTCTTTAGTTCTGTTTCTGCTTATTTCTTTGCCTCCTTTCAGTAGTCCACTCTGTTTTGGCCACAAAAGTGTTTAAAAATAGCCCTCTGTTGGATTTTCCCATGTAAAACAAACCCCATCTCTTCCTCCTGCAGACCTGCATGGTTGGGGGAAGCTGGTGGATGGTGTAGGAGGAGTGGTGAGCATCCCTGCTTTTCCTGGAGTGTCTTTAGAACAGCTTAAGAAAACACTGGAGAGAGAGAGAGGGATTTTCTTATGTTAATTATGTTCTCTAAGTGTTTTAAGAGAACTTCAAATGTGGAGTTCTGGGTTTCTCTGGCACCTCCCGGGATCCTATTAGGGCTCAGCAGTTTACAAAATCTAACTGATTTGTTCCCGACTGAAATGGAAGCAAACATTTGAGAGTTTTTTTAAATGAATGCCCTTTTCAAATAGCTTCTGAAAGCTCTTGCTCATTGAGAACCTGTACTGTGCTGGCTGTGAGAATGAAAATTTGAGAGTGCAATTAATGTTATGTTAATTTTTAGTATCAGACAAAGCTGGCAATTGTTTTGCCACCATCGCTGCTTTTGGAGGAACAAGGATTTTTGTTTCTTCTGGCAATTCTGGTATTGTGAGGAAGGTTTTTATTTTTCTTGACATTTTTCTTGAGAATGGTTTGACAGAAATATGCATGTGTGTACTTTTTTGTAACCACTGTGGTTTGTCCCGAGCTCCCTGAGCCCATCAGGAACAATGAGGTGGCTCGTCACTCCGTCACAGCAAATGAGCCTGACGCATCCATGGAGCTTCACTCCATTGTATCCCTGGGAAGCCTCCTCTGGATGGGAGGGGAGGGAAAAGTGAGAAAATGAAAACATTGTTTAACTGGAAATTTCCTACTTTTAAAAGGTCATTTCCTGTTAAATCTGACTGAAATTCCCCCATAGTGCTGGACTTGGGCTGGAGGTTTCTGCCCCATGCCTGCTGTCTTCTGTGGATTTCTGCCTGCAGTTCTTGCTGCTTTTCTGGAAGTGTGCATCAAACCACCGCAGCAAGAACCTGGAATATTCCAGCTTTTTTCTTTTCCTAGTTGGTAGAGAAGTGGTTGTAGTCATCTCCTGCAGCCTGGGCTGCTCTGCTTCCCTTCTGTGCTGTGTTGTGACCTTCAGTTTAACTTCAGGGAGCTGCATGGTGGCAGACACAGGAATCCTTCATGGCAAAAGCTCACCTCTGCATTTTTGAACAAGAAAATTTTCGAAATGGCTTTCTAAGTCCTGAGGCAGGTACAGTAGTTTAAATATACACAGTCCCCTCAGCAGCCCAGGCCTGGGCCTCCTCCTAAAACAGATGATGTCTGTTGGGGGGGAGGATCATCTTGTTTGCATGGGAGTGCTGGTACATAATTTTTGATCTCAAGCCTGTTTTGTGCAAGTTCCTGCTTTCAGTCTCTTTAGAGCTGATTACATCCTTCTCTGTGCCAGTATTACCATGTAAGCTCCCAGTAGTGCTAAGGTTTGTGCTGGTTTGTTCTGAGGGAGGTTTGTTCTTCCCTCTGGGCTGAGCCCAGAGCAGGTTATCCATGGAAGCTCTCAGCAACATGGGGAGGGCAGCTCCTGTGCCAGGGCTTGGAATCTGCAGCTCCTAGTGCAGTTTTGTGTTTTGGGAGCTTGCTCTGCCATCACCAAAGATGTGTGCCTGGGCCTGTGGGTAGTGTGCAGTGACAGGTTTTCCATAAGTGTTTCCACTAGGTGACTGTGGGGAATTGCAGCAAGACTTGGGCTCTGATTCCTGGAAGAACTTGAACTCCTTAGCTCTGCTGTTTCTTTGCTTCTCAACCTTGGGATGATACATAGGCTCCTACAGGGACTTTGCAAAGCATGTGTATTCTATTCCATAATTCCCAAAATCTGGCCTTTGGGGAACCATTCCTGTGCTGGATGCCAGGACAGGGCTCAGAAGGAAGTTCCTTGCAGCTTTGGTGCTTTGCAGTTAAGGAGCAGCAAGCCTGACCCTCCCTGCTCTTGCAAAACACTTTTGCTTTAACTCCACAAATGATTTGCCTTCCCTGAGGGTGGCTTTGGGGCTAAGCAACCAGCCTGGGACTTTTTTTGAATATAAATATGGTTTAACATAAGGTTTTATTTGCATGTTTGTTTTTTCCACGTTAGGTTTGTGCTGGCCGTGGGCAGCGCTGTCTTCGATGCAATGTTTAATGGTGGGATGGCCACAACCTCCACAGAGATTGAGCTGCCTGATGTGGAGCCTGCTGCCTTCCTAGCTCTGCTCAAGTAAGCTGCTTCTAAAGCACAGGGTAACTGGGATGCACAGATTTAGTGTAGCAAAAAATGTTTTTAATGAAAACAGGGAAGTATTTGTAGAGCTGAGATTGTTAATTTCTAAAATGAAATGCCTCTTTGAACTGTTCAACAGTATTTAAATGCTGGTGTTAAATCCCTGTTTTCTTGAGTAAAAGTCTACTGCATTAAAAAAAATTATATATATATGTATATATATATATATATATATATATAAAAATATATAATACTGGCCATTGTGTTATAGTTTCTTATTCCCTAATTGGTTTGGTTTCATCCTAATGCTCTTTGAGAGAAGAGGGGAAAAGTGATCTTTTGAAAGCTCTGTGGGTTACAAACACTTGGAGCTTGTTTAGGTCATGAGCAAGTTGTAACAGGTAAGCAGGGGTGTGTAATAAATCTCAGCCATTCCATGTGCTATCAGCCTTTGTGTGGGTTTTATCCCTCTTTTGGAGAGCTGGGTTTGAATTTACATTTCCAGTGTGTATTGCAAGTCTGTGTGCTGGAGGAGGAGGAAGAAGGGGCTGTAACATCCTATTCACCAATTCCTTTAAGCTTGGCTGGTGCTGTACAACATCCAGCAGCAATCCTGAATGGATGCTGGAAAGTCATTGTCCTGTTTCTATAGGATTTCTGTAACCTACTTCCAGGGATTTCCAGTCCTGTGCTCTCGACATGTTCCCCACTTGCTTCCTACTGGGAGCAGTCACTATATATAGCTCTGGCACACTTTTTGCTTTACCTTCAGAAAGTGCTTTGGTTGTGCCTGTGCTGTCTTGGAATATTTTAAAATTGATCTGGGCTCGAATTAAAGGCCAGAAATAATTGGGAGCCCTGAGCCCCTTCCCCTTTGGCTTGCTTTAAAGCAGACACCAGCACGTGGGGAATCCCTCTAATTGGTGTGTGCCTATCAGCCATGTGGATCTCTCTGAAGTGCAGAGCTTGTAACTATCTTTAAATCTTTGTGAGGCCTAAATATCCAGTGAATTAGAGGCAAAAATCCTGATGTTTGCCTGCCAGTGCTGAGATTTCAGCACTTGATTAAACAGAGTGATTTCAGAAGAGAACCCATCATCTCAAAAGACAAAGTGATGACTTTAGGTGGATTTCAACAGAAATATTTACATATTTTTATGGAAGAAGTCATTGGTGGATTACCTCAGTGCTTTTGAGCTCTGCCCATGGACATCTTGGGTGCTTAAATCTAGAAATTGATTTTAAAATTGCTTTTAAAATGCTCAGAGCTTGTGCCAGAGGAAGCTGCTTTCTAGGACAGAGCTGACCAAGTATGTGGTATGAGTTCCTGGAGTAAAACCAGTCACTCCAAACACTGATCTGGAATGGCAGCTGATCCTTACATATGTCTCTGGACTTGGTCCAAGCCATGATATAATGGTGTAGGATCAGGAGCTTATCCAGGGACAGAGTGCCCATCCTGAATGTTCTGCAGAAGCTCCCATCTGGATGCTGGATTGTGATGGAGTTTGTGGGCTAATGACCTTTAATACATCTGCTGTAATTGTATTATTATTATTATTATTATTATTATTATTATTATTATTATTATTATTATTATTATTATTATTATTATTATTATTATCCCAAAGATGAGAACACATCTGATTGTCTGGGTTTACAGTCTAAATGTTCTTTTAAATTGATAGTGGGTTTTTTCACAGTAAATAGTTTTTTCACTCTTGTTCTCTCTCTTAGCACACACTGGACTGTGGTAAACAGAAATACTGACACAGTCGCTGAAGGAAACAAATAATTGGTTTTAGAGCCACTGTGTTCTTTTAATATTGGAATAGAAAAGATTGCTCAGTGCAAATGGGGCTGGGAAAGGGTGTGTGCAAAATACATTGATTAACCTGTGGCATGATGCTGCTATTGACAAATGCCCTGGAGCAGCACAAAGCCTGCTTTCAGCAGTGAGAGTGCTTCTCTGCCTGTGGGTCACACTGTTGATGCTTCCCTGAATGGCATCCTGGTCTTCTCTAGCTAGAGGAGCAGGAGCTCCTCTGCTGCAGATGGGAGTGCTGCCTGGCATCCCCCTGGAAGAGCCCTGCTGCTGCACAAAGCTTCCAGGAATAGCAGCCACACAACCTGCTGCTGTGTCCCCTTCAGAGAAATGCAGAGCAAAACATTGCTGGAGTTTCCAAAATATCCTGTGGAATAGGAATGCCAAGCACAGTTAACACAATATTGCATCTCTGTGCTTTCTGTCCTTGAGATCCTGACTGGCAAATGCTCCACTGGTTAAAGGAGATACAGTAAAAAAAACTGCATGAGCTGTTCAGCCTGGAGAAGAAAAGGCTCTGGGAAGAGCCTAGAGCCCCTTGCAAGGCCTGGAGGGGCTCCAGGAGAGCTGGAGAGGGACTGGGGACAAGGCCTGGAGGGGCAGGACACAGGGAATGGCTGCCAGTGCCAGAGGGCAGGGCTGGATGGGACATTGGGCAGGAATTATTCCCTGGCAGGGTGGGCAGGCCCTGGCACAGGGTGCCCAGAGCAGCTGTGGCTGCCCCTGGATCCCTGGCAGTGCCCAAGGCCAGGTTGGGCAGCCTTTGGGAGGTGTGGAAAGTGTCTGTGCCCATGGCAGGGGCTGGAACAAGACAGTCTTTAAGGTCCCTTCCAAGCCAAACCATTCTGGAATTCTGTGATAAGGGCTAACAGCAGTGCATCACTGATTTTACTGAGCTCAGCCTCAGTTCCTGCTGTTTCCGGTCAGTGAGTTCAGGTATTAGGGGGCTCAGGCAGGTTTCCTTTGTTTTTCACATCATGAATGTGCTTCCTTGTTTTGGCCTAACAGTGAAGGCTGGTGCTTTGCTGCAGCATGGCAGTCCTTGTTTTTCACTGCAGTTAACTCTTGCTTTATGCTCAAGTTACATTTTGAGCTGTACTTAAACATCTGTGTCATGAAATGGAACAGTTCAATCTGTGAAGTGAAGAGATGAGAAAGGGGAGTGTGGGTAAAGCACCTCGTGTGCAGTGGATGGGTATGTCCGAGTGCTTCTCAGCACTTCTGAATTAGTAGTGTAAAATGAAGTTTCTCTTCTGAAGGAGGCAGGCAAGATTGAGTCTTTGTCCTTGTTTATTCTAATTGAACCAAAAATATTAATTTTAAGGGATACCCTTGGCCAGAGACTGTTTTGGCCTGGTATAAGTGCTAGACTAAGAGCTCACTGGTGGTGAGATGCAAGGCAGTTTGAGCTGCTTCAGTGGAAATCCCAGCTGTTAAAAGTTATACTGTAAAATGTCTGCTAAAAAAAAAACCAAAACAGAGTCAGTGGATAGGATGTGAAAACCCTTCTACCTCTCCAATGGAGAAAATGGACCAGGATGACAGGCAGGGGCACAAACATCTTTTCTATGAATTGAAGGGGTTTTACCCTGTTATCTTAATTCACCACAGCAATGTTTTTTGCATGTTTTCAGATTTCTTTACTCAGACGAAGTTCAGATCGGACCAGAGACTGTTATGACAACACTTTACACAGCTAAGAAATATGCAGTTCCAGCCCTTGAAGCTCATTGTGTGGAGTTTCTTAAAAAAAACCTCAGAGCAGACAATGCATTCATGCTATTAACTCAGGTGAGTTTGTGATCATCTGCCTTCAGCAAGGTCCAGCACAGTCAGAAAATGGGAATTTTCTGGGTGTTCCAGAGTTGATCATCCAAAGTGGAGCAGCTCTGGGTTGTTTTGAATTCTTCCACACAGGAGTCCAGCACTGCCAAGCAGGTTCTTACAAAGGACAATATACAGCAAACGTTGCTGCTGTTTCAGATCTTTCTGTTTCACTGTGGCAGGTGGTTCCTTCCAGAGTGTGAGCTGGGGATGGAGTTAACAGGGTGGAAAGATTTCATCTGCCAAGAAGAAAAGTGGAATGAGAGGATTTCCGTGTGTTACAGAATCAGGACTGGTAATGCTGAGCTTTCTCTCAGTGCTGTGTCTGGCTGCTCAGCCATTCCTTGAAGGACTTTTGTGCAATACTTTTCCTGAAGTGGGGGTGAAAGAAAACCTTTTCATGAGTGCTTTGGTTTATTTTCCTGGGAGAGGAGCAAGGTGCTCTCTTCCTCAGCCTGTTCCAGCTCCACCTCCTGCACTGAAGGCTCACAGACCTGGAGTGTCAGAGCAGCTGTTCCTTGGCCCTGGGTCTGATCCAGTCTCTGAGGGTTGGGCTCCTCCACCTTCCACTTGACTCTTGAAGCAGCAAAGTAGGAAATAGTGTTTACAACTTCTGCTTACATTGGAAAAGATCAGACTTCATGTCCAGGTTGATTAAATGAGCATCACTCATCCCCATTTCCCAGCCCTATCTTCTCTCTCTGGTCCCTGTCACTCCCTCTCAGACAGCTGATGCCATATTGGTGACATCCTCAGTGCTGTCATCTGTATAGTGGAGTGTGGCACTGCCAGGGACACCCTGTTCTGGGTGCTGTAGGAATAAGAAACACACAGGTTTTGTGTGTGACTTTCTTTCCTTCAGGGAATGGGCAAACTGGAGTGGCTCTGGAGGGATATTCTGATCAGCCAGCTCAGGAAAGCTGCTGTGATGTCTGATAAATAGAGCTTGCAGAGGAGTTTCCCAGCTGCACTGAGTGGGGAACCAGCACACCCAGGTGGCCTGGCTCTGAGGGATTGCCTGTCTCACCCAGCATTCCTGTCTGCTGGACCTTTCCCCTCAGCAGGAATACAGCTGTCCTCAGGCTCTGGCTGTAGGTACCATGTGGGTGGCAGTTGTGCAGATATTGAAGCAGTTGTGCAGATATTGAAGCAGTGGTGGCCTGAAGCAGTCACTGCTGGGCTCTTTGCTCAGGATTAGGCAGGGATAGTTTTTTTTTAGTTTAAATATTTGGATCAGTTCTCAAAGTAGTTCCATGTCACGCTGCTGTTTGTAGACACTTGACACTGCTTAGGCTCAACTACTGCTGCAACACTCCATGCCTTATTCACACATCCTCTTAACCTGGCCCTTTTCCACATGCCATGAACAGATGAGGCAGCCCCTCACACAGGGGGGATCCACACTGCACTTCCCAGAGGCAGATTCAGGACTTGAAGGCTCTTGATTGGGCGATGGCAGCTAAATCTGTGCTCCCATCTGATGCATGGTGGGACAATTGCAGCTCCTTGGCTGCAGCTTTCCTGTTCTTTAGGTTCAGCAGTTGCAATCTGAAAGATCAGGAGTTGTTAGCCAGGGGCTAGGACAGATCTTTCCCATAGACTGAAGTTTTGGGGAGGAATCTTAGGCTAGCCCTTACCTCATGATGGGGTAGAGGTGTTGGCTTTTGGTGGTACTCCTTATGCAGAGATTTTTTGTGGCTTCCTGTGTCTCTGCACTTGAGTTTGTAGCTTTGGCAAGGTAATATTTAGGTTTATGGTGACTTCCTTACCGGTCACAAAGGTCCTTCTTTGGCAAAGGAGGAAGGTATCCTTGTGTTTCAGGTGCCAAAACCTAATTACTGCCTAGCATTCTTTTAGTGGCACTGAGGCACGTGAAATGCCAGATGGGGAAAGGCTTTCCTGATGCCTTTTGTTTGTGGCTGTTCATTCTGTATGATCATCAGTGATGATTCCCATCTAGTTTTATGTTCACTATTTCTCTGTATCAAGTCTGAGACGTTTGAGGCACGTCTTGCTTGAGAAATGTGCCTGATCTTGATGACTGGCTGCACCTCACTGAAAGGATCTCTTCTCACAGCCCTCTTGTTTCTGGTCCTGCAGTGTGAAAACCTACCTGTTATCTGCTTTCACTGCATCAAACCAACACCCTCTTCAGTAAATTACAGACCTGAGATATATCTTGTACAAGGCATCACCCAATAGTCTTAAGATCATGGACCTGAGATCCCAGGTGGATCCCCAAACCTCCTTTTGTGTGTATCTGCCCAATCTGCTGCTGGTCCAGCAGCTGTGTCACTGTCTCAAGCAACTGCTGATCAGTGGCAGAAATATCAGAGGCAAACAGCTTTCCTAATTGATTGTGCCTCATAGTGAGCTGTGATCCTCTTTCATGCCAGACATACATCCAAGTGTCACTTTGATCAGCAAGGAAATAAAGCCTGCCTGGAGCTGCTGTGCGGGAGAGCTCTGTGAGTGTAATTGAAGTCCTCACGTGTCCAAAGAGCCACTACAGTAGTAAAGTCTGAGTCAGTCACAGTTCTTGATGCCAAGAGTGTAAAGGCACTGGCAGCCCTCCAGCCCCTGGAGCAGGTGACAACTGCTGAAGTTTCCCTGGGCCCTGAGAAGTTGTTGTTTCAGCTTCCTGCACTTGAGGTCTCAGCACAAAGATTGGCCTTGCTGAGCTCTGTGTGCCACAAGCAGGGGTGAAGCAGAAGATGCTGGAAGGCACCTCCTGAGTGATGGAATTCCCAGCCCAAAACATGAGTTTCAAACCTTACCTGTGGCAGCGAGTTCAAGTCTGGTGTATTCTTGTTATGTGTGAAGTCAAGGCAGTTTCTTCCTAAACAACAAAACCAAAGCGCTGAAGTAAGAGGTCATTTAGTGTTTTTTTGTGTGTTCCAGCCATTTCTGCTTATGCTGGGCACAGGGCTGCTAACACGTGGCAGTCCAGGGTGATCTGAAGTGGCAGCAAAATTGTTACAAGACTTCACTTAAGTTGGGCAGAGAAATTCTGTGCAGCTCTCCAGGCTTTTCTTGGAATAGTAACCTATTTTGGGACAAATTCTTTAAGGTAACTGGATTAGAGTAGCTGTTTCTGTGCAAAACATGGAAATGCACTAAGCAGGCTGTGTACCCTGTAGGGCTCCCCAGGACACACAGGCACTGCTGTTACAGCTTCTTCTTGCTAATGCACTAGATCAGTGTGGCTGTTCTTACAGAATAAGCTGCCTCTGCATTATTCCTAGAGCAAGCAGGCCTGGAGTCACTGGGCAAAGCTTTCTTGTAAACAGAAAAATGAAGTAAAAATTGCCTGTGCTCAGCTGACAGGGTCAGTGTGGTGCTGGAGAGCACGATTGGTGCCTGCACCCAGGCTGTGTTAAAACAAAGACGTGCCTGAAGACATGCACAGCTGAGCCAGGGCTGCTGCCAAACACAGAATTTTCTAGTGTTTGCCTTGTCATGCTTAACTGCTTGTGAAAGGCCCAGTGGATTCCTGGTGCAGTCAGGCATAGTATTGCTAATGAAGATGGGCTGTGGGAGGGGAAGGGGTGTTCTTAGAGTAAACTTTAAAATACCTTTTCTGTTAAAGATGCTCTTTCCTGCCTAGGCCCGGCTGTTTGATGAGCCCCAGCTGGCCAGCCTGTGCCTGGAGAACATAGACAAGAACACCTCAGATGCCCTCAATGCAGAGGGGTTTACAGACATTGACCTGGGTAAGCTCTTTTCCACCCCTCCCTCTCTCTCCCTGCTTTCATAACCAGCTTGTCTCCAAAGTTGTTACAGGTTAATAATGCTTGGCACTTGTGGCTTGGCTGTTCTGGAGCAATCAGTGGAGCAGTCTCTGGCACAAAGTGGCTGGAGACAGGGAATTTGCCAAAGAGTTTGCTGCCTTGCCTGCAGAAATACCCTGGAATCTGCTTACTTTGGTGCAACTTGAGTTTTCTGGGCATGACACAAAGCCTGCTTCCTGTGTTGATGTTGGCAGGTTTTGGGTGGGTGTAAACTTGCCTTTTTTTGTAGAGTTGGCTTTCTTCCCCAAGTCTTTGTCAGGTTTTGGAGCTAAAAAGGTGTTGTGTTTTTGGAAGCAAGGACTGGCTATTTTAATTACCATCTGCAGTTTCCAAACTTGCTGGGCACAGTTAATGAACATTAAAATTCAGGCTTTAACCTTCTTCTAATGAGATGGGCTGTGGAGGTAAGGCACGGGTCACCTTCTGGCTTCCATGCTGCTTGTTTCATCCAAATTTGACGTCAAGCAAGTTGCAATTCATCCTCCTGCACTTGCATTAACATGCCAATTAAATGGGCTCTGTTTGCTGCTCCAGTGAGTTCCTTGTTGATGGAATATTCAGATAAATCTTCCTCAGAGGCTGCAGGCAGCACTTTTGGGAGATGCTGTTGGTTCAGCCGCTTCCTCTTTTTCCGTGGCTGTGCATGGGGCACTCCTGGCGATGTGCAAGGGGCTGGTCTGGGGTTCAGAGCCTGAAGCTGTGCCTGTTGTCCTGCCCTGCAGACACCCTGGTGGCAGTGCTGGAGAGGGACACGCTGGGGATCCGGGAGGTTCGCCTGTTCAATGCCGTGGTGCGCTGGTCGGAGGCCGAGTGTCAGCGGCAGCAGCTCCAGGTGATTCCAGAGAACAAGCGGAAGGTTCTGGGCAAAGCTCTCTCCCTTATCCGCTTCCCACTGATGACTATTGAGG
Source organism: Fringilla coelebs (assembly GCF_963513975.1). Classification (NCBI taxonomy): domain Eukaryota; kingdom Metazoa; phylum Chordata; class Aves; order Passeriformes; family Fringillidae; genus Fringilla; species Fringilla coelebs. Next base: position 3,483,642 of record NC_140050.1, on the reverse strand, counting down.
AGTTTGCAGCAGGTAACTCAACAAAGGTGTTTCTGGCAATCCTGGTCTTTGCTTTCCCTCAGCTACAGAGAGTCAAGTCACACGAAAGAGGGTTTTCTCTGTGTATGCTCTAGTGATTTAAATGTGAGATTTCCCCCACATTCCTCCCCATTTTCCCTCATTCTCCCCCTAAACAGCTGGAAAGGGACATTTCATAAGGGCCTGGAGTGACAGCACAAGGGGGAATGCCCTCCTGAAGGAGGGCAGGGTTAGACTGGATATCAGATGGAAATTCTGTAGTATAAGGGTGTGAGGCCCTGGCACAAGGTGCCCAGAGCAGCTGTGGCTGCCCCATCCATGGAAGTGTCCACAGCCAGGCTGGACAGGGCTTGGAGTACTCTGGGATAGTGGAAGATGTCCCTGCCTATGGCAGGGGGTGGCACTGGATGGGCTTTAAGGTCCCTTCCAACGCTCTCCTGTGATTCTGTGATTACAAAGTCTGAATGCTGTTTTCATCCATGCCCATTCACTCTTTTTAAAGCCTGTGGTGCTCCCCTGGGAAGAGCAGGGGGATCACAGCTGTGTTTGCTCTCACAGCATGGTTGGATGCTTTCTGTCCCATTCAGCTGAGAGCAAAGATCTAAACTGGGGTTCACCTGCTCCCCTTCCCAGCCATCCAGAGTGCTTAAACTACACAAAGCTGATGGAGTTGGCAAATAAATAGTGTTGATCATAGCCTGTTCCCAAAGAGAAATGGGGGCCTGTGGTGGTGTTGGCCCTGTCTTCCCAATGCTGTTCAGAGCAGAGCCCCATATCTGAAAAACTTTGAAAATGTTCTTTGAGCTGCAGGCTGGGTGTTGTTTAGTCTGTGTCTCAAAGTATTTTTCAAGTTTACATTAAGATTTTGATCCACAGAGATATCCAGCTCATTTCACAGCTTGGACTATAGATTGCCTTGTTTTCTTTTCTTTGCTTGTTGTCTTTCACTTCATCCTTTGGGGATTCCCCAGGGATTGGAAGCTGGCAATTGGCTTAAATAGTTTTCATGCTAAAAAGACACAGTGGAGCCATTTTCCAGACTGTAACTTGTTTCAGGCTGCAGTGCTGTGTACACAGGAGCAAACAGGGGCACTGACCCCTTCCTTTGCAGGTCACTTCTCAGGGCAGTGCTGGCATCAGCTGCTCAGTCCTTCATGTCCCTGTTCCCACGTGAGGAGGGCTGTTAGTAAGGAGAAAATATGAGCTTCAGACTTGGTCCCCCACTCTCTGCTTGGCCTGGCACAGCTGTGATGTGGCCTTAGGGAATGTGGATTTCTTCAGAAGGAGCTCACTCAGTGAAGCAGGGATCTTTGCATATTTCTGCAGATCTCATTTGTTTCAATCCTTCCTTGTGACCTTGTATTCATTCTCTCACTGGAAGGAAAGTGTTAATTTTGGCATGTTTGGGTTGAAGGCTTTGAGCTGGGAGTGCCCCTCCCCATGTTGTCTGTCACAAACTGCCTGTTCTCCTTGGACCTTTGTGCTTTAAGAGAAATTCTTAAGTTTTCTCCATCCACTTTAACCTAAAAGATGAACAAAACCCCCAAACCTGGGGGACTGCAATGATCAGCTGTTCCTTAAACAAGGAATTAACCTGGAATTCCTTCAGCTTTGTCCTTTTTCTGAGTGATTTCTGTGGTGATCACAGCAGAGACAGAGGAGGGAAACCTTTCCCCTCCACACCCCTCTCCCCCAAAAGCCAAGAAAAGAGGGAATTTCACAGCAGTGGTTTCACCAGTTCATTGTATAATCTGGTATCAAACGTGGGGTTTTGCATGAAGATGTTTTAACTGGCAAATGTGTCCCTCCCTCCCCTTAGAGCAGGTAATTTGAAACATTGCAGAAGTGAGTTGCAACAACACAGGATAAGTTCAGGCACATCAAGGAGGCTGATTTTTTGCTGAACAAAGTATCCAGAAGCTCATTTACCTTTGAGGACTCGACTTCCTTGAATTCTTGAGTCTCTCCCCATTGCATCATTGGACCAGGTTATGTCTGGGTAATATCATGCTGAATTTAACCAGCTACAAGTAGTTTTGGACCTACAAGGAGCTGGGCATTTGCTCCCCACGTTAAAGAGCATTTAACTGCTGTTGTTTCCCCAGTACTCAGTGGTCTTGTTTCTGTTCAAAGCCTTGTGCAAACAGCTGTAGAGGAGCTTTTGAGTGTTAGGCTAGCAGACTAATTTTGTCCAGTTTCACTTTTGAAAGTATTTCAAGTAGTTTGCAAAGATTGAGTTTAGCATCACTGAGTTGGTTGCCCAGAGCAGCTGTGGCTGCCCCTGGATCCCTGGCAGTGCCCAAGGCCAGGCTGGACAGGGCTGGGAGCAGCCTGGGACAGTGGAAGGTGTCCCTGCCATGGCAGGGGATGGCACTGGATGGGCTTTAAGGTCCCTTCCAACTCGAACCAATCTGTGATTCCGTGATCACTCTGGAAAAAGTGTCTTGTTACTGGGGAAAAGATGAGAACATGCTCCAGCTCTTGCTAAAATCATTAGCATTTTTCCCAAGGTTCTACAATAAAGGTATTCAAATGCAAGATGTGGATTAAATGCCTGAAGGAATGAGCTGAATCACCTTTGTCTTGAGTAAAAATACTCTTCAACTTTTTGAGTTGATGGTAACTGCATGACAGTCCCTCTCCCTCCTCCTCATGGTCCTCCATTGTGTCTGAACCACTGGTTTGAATGTTTGGAAATCCCTGACTCTTACCAATGTTGTCATTTCCAGAAGGAGCGGGGCAAGGATCAGCTGCATGCTTTTGGGTGTTTTTGGTAGCCCAGTGCATTTGGGCTCCACAGAGCTGGCCAGTTAATCACAGTTCCATGTTCCCTGAAGGCTCTGCAGCCCATGACTGCCCTGTGGCTAAAGGGGCAGCACCTTTGTTTGGGGTTTAGTATCCTGATGCACCACTGGGATCCCATCTGTGATGGGGGTTTAGTCTGCTCCCAGCTGCAGGTCAGGCTTGTTTCCCCATGAAAATCCCAGAGGGATTCATTCTGCTTATGCAGTTCTGAGGCCCTCAAGATCAGAAGGATCCAAAGCTGGTGGAGAGTGCCCAAAGGAGGGACACGGAGCTGGGGAAGGGGCTGAGGAGCAGCTGAGGGCACTTGGCTGGTTCAGCTGGAGCACAGGAGACTGAGGGGAGGCTCCTCGGGGGCTGCAGCTCCTGCCCAGGGCAGGCACAGGGGCAGGGGCTGAGCTCTGCTCTGGGACAGGGACAGGGGGCCAGGAAGGGCTGGAGCTGTGCCAGGGCTTGGCATGGAGCTCAGGGAAAGGTTCTTCCCCCCGAGGCTGCTGGGCACTGCCCAGGCTCCCCAGGGAATGGTGCCAAGGCTGCCAGAGCTGCAGGAGCTCTCAGGGCTGCTCAGGGTGGGGGTGTTGGGGTGGCTGTGCAGGGACAGGGGCTGCACTGATCATCCCTGAGGGTCCCTCCCGATACGGGACATTCCAGGACTCTGTGGTTCCCTAAGGCTGATGGCACCGCCCCTTCCCTCCCCTCTGCAGGGCCTGCCCAGTCGGGGATCCTGACGGACCGGGAGGTGGTGAGCCTGTTCCTGCACTTCACGGTGAACCCGAAGCCGCGGGTGGAGTTCATCGACCGGCCCCGGTGCTGCCTGCGGGGCAAGGAGTGCAGCATCAGCCGCTTCCAGCAGGTGGAGAGCCGCTGGGGGTACAGTGGGACGAGTGACAGGATCAGGTCAGCTCTTGCGCCCATTCCCACCCCTGGACTCGTGTTCCTGAGCTTTCCACTGCTCTAGCTCTAAACACTCAAGGTTCTGTGCTAGATCCTGACTTTCCACCATGTGAACCCCAAAGGGAAGGTGTTCTGCTGGGCAGAGCCATCCCCTGACGCACTGACCTGCATGTTGCTGCCACTTTGCATCTCTGTTGGCAAAGGTTTCCAGGAAACGTGGCTCCCAGCCCAGGCCTCCCTGGAAGGGGAGGGAAATAACCCCCCAAAGGCTTCCTGCAGCTTAGGGGCACATAAATGAGTTGTCGCCAGTTGTCCCCCTGCCATGATTTGTGGGGGACAGGTAACCAGTGGTCCATCAGGTTGATTCCCTGCTCCTGTGTCAGTGTGGCTTGTTGAAGCCCCTTAACCTCTCCTGTTGGAGAGAGGGGTTGGGGTAAGGTTCTGCTGACAGCCAGTTTGTTCAGACCTGAGCTTGTGGACAACCAGCAGAGCCCAGTTACAGTGACAGAGACTGGCAGGTGTGGCTGGAAAACGGCGCTTTGCAAGGCTTGTGTTCCCAAGGCAGAAAATGAGAGCAAGACAGGAGGGAATCAGGAAGCCTTGGGGTTCTTTCCTGCTTTGTGTTCATCATGGATGGAAGGGGACTTGCAGCAATTGAGCTCTTCACGACTTTTAAGACGGTTCTGTTGCACTGGAGCTGTTGGTGAGATCCTCTGGTCCATTCCCCCCTGGCAGTGGGAACTGCTGCCAGCTCCAAACACTTCCTACTCCCACCTCCCACTCACAGACATTTTGGAGTTTGGGTTTGACTTGAGGTTCAGCCTCTGCAGCATCAGGGTCAGTTCCAACACTGAATATTCCATGCTGGCCATGCTGGCTGCAGAGTTGAGGTTTCTAGTCTTCTGCAAACACTACAGGGCTAAAAGAGTTGGTGGACGGATGAAGAAATGCTGTTGGCAGCTTGGCAGACACTGAGGCTTCTGCTGCTTGAGAAGGTGGAGCTCTAGTGGGGCAAATACCCTTCCCCTTTTCCTTGGGCAGCAGGGATTCCTGCACTCAGGAGTGACTGAATCCTTATGTTTGCTCTTGGTAAATCTGGAATGCAGCAAATACCCAGCAGCAGGTGAACAATTCCCCAGGGCTCAGCAGTGAAATACCCAGTGGTGTTTGCTGGGCAGAGCACTGTGAGGTGGGCACTGCTCCACACCCCCAGGCTGCCCTGCCTGGGCCTGGCGGGCGTTTGGGGGTGCTGATGTTTTGTCACAACTTGGAAACACTTCCTGAGCCTGGACCCTGACATTTGGGATGGGATTGTGCAGCTTTGTGTTTCACACGAGCCCACTGGACCAGTCAGGGGTGTGAGTGTGCAGCTGTTGGTTTCTATGCAGGGTTTCACCTCTTAGTAAGGGCTGCACTGAAGTCTGGGTAGGTTTGATTAAATCAGAGATGTAAAATCAGCTCAAGTGGAGATATTTGTGTATCAGCTTTGTACTAGAGCAATACAGGAGTGGCAGGTTTGGACTGACTTTCCTGCTCTGTTCCTGCAGGTTCTCAGTAAACAAAAGGATATTTGTAGTTGGGTTTGGATTATACGGATCCATACACGGGCCAACGGATTACCAAGTAAATATACAGGTAATTCTCTCTGCTACCTTAAAAATCCTGGCTGTTTTAGGGGCTGACAAACACATTTTAGTGAATCTGTAACAAAACCTGAGGTTCAGAGGGACTGTGTGTGTCCCTGGCCAGGGGGGCTGGCAGATGTAGCAGGGGCCAGATGGGGCACTGGGGATCAGAAGGATTATTGCTCTTGATTTTATTGCACACGTCACTGCAGCATCTCCCCAGGTTTGCTTCCAGCTCTGGGGCAGTTGGGAGGCAGTTTGGGAAGCATCTGTGCATGATCTCCCACCCTGAGCAGGCTGGGAGAGGCTCAGTTGTCTCAAGGCTGTCATGATCTTGTCCAAAGAGCAGGTGGAGCCCGTGGATGCTCTGTGCCTGTTCTGGGTGGCTGTGTGCCACCCCAGTGTGGGTCACTGCAGAAGGACTGTCCCCAGGAGAGTCACTCCAGCACACAGGGCAGGTGTGATGAGCACAGGCTGTCAGCATTTCCTCCTTGATTGTCAGGGCTCATCCTGCTGCCCTGAACTCTGGGAGAGAAGCATCTAAGCACAGTGTGGGCTTGCAGTGTTCTGCCAGCCTGGGGGTGAGGAGGGGCTGTCTGGGACCTGAGCCCACAGCTCTGTGGTGAGCTCAGAGGGGCCCAGAGCAGCTGTGGCTGCCCCACCCCTGAAAGTGCAAGTCCAGGATGTGGCTTGAAGCAACCTGGGATAGTGGGTGGCATCCCTGCCCCTGGCAGGGTTGGAGATGGATGATCCTTAGGGTCCATCCCAACCCAAACGTGGGATTCTGTGATCATAGCATTGATGAGTGGCACGAGTAATGGACAGTGCAGTCATCACAGGGCTGGTCAATCTGGGAGTGCCTGGGGCTCAGCCTGCTCAGGGACACTCATGTGGGCAGTGTCCAGATGAAAGCTGACCCTTTCATGGGTGATCTGTGTTGCAGATCATCCACACAGACAGCAACACGGTCCTGGGGCAGAATGACACCGGCTTCAGCTGTGACGGCTCGTCCAACACCTTCCGCGTCATGTTCAAGGAGCCTGTTGAGATTTTACCCAACGTCAACTACACAGCCTGTGCTACTCTAAAGGTACCACCCGGGGTGGGGTGAGCTGCTGTCAGGTGAGGGCACCTGCTGGAGGTTGTCAGTGCAACCTGGGCCTTGCTCTGTGTCCTTCGAGGCCGGTGGAGCAATCTCCAAGGTCTCTGTGTGCCCTGCTGCTGCCATGAGCTCATTCACCCCCAGCATTCAGAGCTGGTTTTTGACTTGTCTCACAGCACTGAACAGGTGTTTCACTGGGGAGGGGATGGGGTGATTTTTTTGGTGTGGACAGCTGAACTGTCAGTCCTGCAGGTGTCTAATCCAGAGCCTGCTGCAGTGGCCTCAAAAAGTTCATATTTAGCTGTTGAGACCTGGTTAAATTAGTGTTAAATTCTGATAGAGATGGGATTGAGCTCAGAATACCTGAGGTGCAAATCCAGGAGGAAAAGGGAGGAACTGACATCCCCACAGCTCCAAACCCACCAGAGAGCCTGGGCAGCAGCAGGGTCCTGACCTGTTCTTGTCTTCCGTGACCCCTGCAGGGTCCAGATTCCCACTATGGAACCAAAGGACTGCGCAAAGTGATCCACGAATCACCAACAACGGGAGCCAAAACCTGCTTTACGTTCTGTTACGCGGCTGGGAACAACAACGGCACCTCCGTGGAGGATGGACAAATCCCAGAGATCATCTTCTACACATAGTGCCACTGCCAGCCCGCCCTGGACTCGACTCTTCCCTGTTGCCTCCCAAACTAAATCTCTGGCTGAGTTTGACCACACCAATTGGAGCCACACTAGCCAAAGGTCACAGTGAAATCATTTCAAAGCTCATGTTCTGCCTTGTGCTAGTGCTGCTGCTGCTCTCAGGTGCCAGGCCAGCTGGTGTCCCAGTGCAGCCCAGCTGGTGTCCCAGTACCATTTGTAGGTTGTCTGTGGCTTGTTGTTTTTCACCTCCTGATTAACCCTATCTAACAACGTGCGTTTTTTGGACTGTAATGAATGTAGATGCTTTGCCACCGGTCAGAAACAAGGCAACGAGTGGCTCTGGTTGTGGTTTCACTTGCCATGAGGAGATGGTCCTGCAGACAGACTCGGTCAGGGCTGGGTGGCCTCTGCTCTGCTCCAGCTCAGCAGTCCAGGCCAGACTGCAGGGCTTGGCCAGCCTGTGTCCAGCACCTTCCCTCCATCCCAGCAGCCTCAGCACACAGAGCCGCCTTCAAAAGTCATGGGAAGTGGCCTTTCCCCTGAGGCTTAGCTGTTCCAGCACTACACAGGCTTGGAGACCTCAAAGCTGACCTCCTCTGGAGGGACTGAGGTATTTTCCTGCTCTTCCCACCAATGTGTGACAATCTTCACCTCGGGCAGTTGGGGGCAGTGAGGTGACCTCCCTGCAGAGTGGTAAGGGGCAGCAGCCTGGCCGGGCAGCTCCTCCTGCATTGAGTCCCTGTGGTGCTGCTTCCACACCCCTGGCAAGTCCCAAGTGCTGGTGATGCTCAGCTGACCCCTGAGCAGCCCCAGCTCTGTTGTCACTGGTCGTTGTCCTTTGCAGAGTGCCAGGGTTTGTCAGTGGAAGCAGAAGGGCACCTGCCCCACCTGTTCCAGGGCACTCCTGCAGTTTCCATGCACGTTTCCATGCGTTTCCCTCTGTTCCTGTGCATTGCTGCCTCACCCCTGCTGCCCTGATGGAAGCAGGAGGAGAGGCTGGATGTGCACCTGCCTGTTACCTATAATTCAGCAGATGGACAAGGATTTACCAAATGGTTCAGGAAAAGATGGAATATTCTCTGTGCTGGTGTGTGTTTGCACGCTGCCTGTCGGCCAGGCACAGGAGGGGGATCACAAACATCACCTGTTGAGCTGTAGAGCTTGGTGACCTTGAAGATACCCCTTGTTCAGGGCCAGCTGCTTTTCCCCGTGGCTGTCACAGAGAGGGTGGCTGGTCCTGGACTGCCTGACCAGCCCTACCCTCACTGCCCACGAGTGAAGACCATGAGACTCTTCCTCCCCTCCTCTGCAGAGGAAGCTGGAATTAAGCTCAGCCTGGCAGAAAGACCAGAGCCACTGGAGTCTGCGTGGGACTGGCTGGGGTGGTGCTGCCTCAGGGCCCCTTCTCCAACCTCCTGCTCCAGCACACGGAGCCACTGCCACTCTCTGGGCAGCTGCTGCCACTGGATTTCACTGCTGGAAGTCGAAACCTGGCTGTCCTTGGCTGGAGCACAGCTTTTCCTCCTCCTGCTGCCCCAGCCGGGATCCTGGGGCTGTGCTGGCTGGAGTCTCCTCCTCAGCCCTGCAGCAGCAGCCTGGGAATGCCCTGCACCTCCTCACCAGTAGCTGTTAGAGATGCCCAGAGTGTGCTCTGTGCTCCAGGGAGATGGTGTGAGCTGTGTATCGTCAGCCTGCTTCCAGATGGGATGGTTCTAATATGGCCAGTACTAAAAAAATAGAAAAAAATCCCAACCTGGGTCCATGACCTGGTGACTAAACCCAGCTCTGTGCAATGCAAACGGTGCTGTGGGATGGATTCACAGCCCAGGCTCTGTGTCCATCAGGCTGTCTGTGACTGTGCCTGCTCCTGTCACCACCCCTCTCCCGTGGGTGGTGGCAATGTCACTGCTACCAGCCAGGGCCCGTGCTAGGGCTGCACCTTCCCAGGGGCTCTCATCTGGCTTCTGCACCTGGGGGTGTCAGGTACAGGTGCAAATAGTGGAATAATTGGAATTTGAGAGAAGCAGAGCTGAGCACTTGGCTCTGGGAGGAGCAGGGCTGGGCCAGGCCCTGCCCAGCTGCAAGGGCAGCCTCCCTGGCTGTTCCCTGGAAGTTCTGTTCTCATGATTATTTTGTTACGCAAATTCTCATCCCAAATCCCACCTTCCTGCCCTCCCTGCTTGGGGCAGGTCTGGCAGCTTGTCCTGTCACGGAGGGAGAGGAGTCAAACTCTGAACTACACCTGAGCAACTTCTGTTCTTATGGCTTTTCTGCAGTTTGATGCAATTCTGGCTTTTGTAGATAGATGAATGTAATTCCTTGTTGGACATGCCTGTTCCCAGAAGTATGAGCCATTCTGTTGTACCACGTCACCTTCCAGCAGAGCGGGCCCGGCCCAGCTCCTGTGCTATTTGATGAATGTATCCGATGCTCTCGTCCCGTGTTCACACTCTGCTTTTTGGCCAGCTTTGTGATTTGTAAATAGGAAAACAATAAAGACATGGAGGTTGTCTTTATGAAGTTTCTTTGTGATGGGAGGAGAATGATGGTTTCTGGAATGGTGGAGGGGAGATCTGGGCCAAGCTGGCTCCTGGCCCATCTCCCCCAGCCGAGGGTGTGGGGTCCTCAGCTTCCCATCCATGGGGTGTGGGATGAGCCCGATCCTCGGGGCTCCTCAAGCCTGTCACTCACTGCTGGGGAGTCCAGACCCTCAGGCTGGGAGGTGGTGGTAGGAGGGCAGCAGGAAAGCAAAGGGTGGGCACACTCTGGTCTGCATGATGTCATTTTATGACTGAATTTCTTAAACTGAATTGGAGGTTTTTGATAATTAAATGTACTAAAAGCTGCCTCAGCCTTTGGGGATGCAGGCCTGGGGGGGAAGGCAGATCCTTTGGCATGGAGAGGCTCTGGGGGCTGCTGGAGCAGGGATGAGGGCTGGGCTCTCCTCCTGTGCCCAGCACAGCTCCCATGGTCACTCAGCTCCTCGGGGCCACCAGGGCCCTGCCCTTTGCCCCAGGGAGCAGTGGGCCCCTGGGCCAGGGGCAGCTTCCCAGGGCTCCGGGCTGTGCTGGAGCTCGGCCTCGGGGCCCTGCAGTGCCCGGAGCAGGGGGAGCCCGGCCCAGCCCGGCTCCCGGCTGGAGCACTGGGCTCAACTGCGAATTACCCTCTGGCACCATCACCTTCCTCACTCGGGGCTTTGCAGGAGCATCTGCTGGGATCCTGGCAGGGCTGCCCAGAGCCATTGGCTGTGCTGCTGTTGCCCTGCCCTGTCCCCACGAGATTTTCCTTCTGCTGCTCCAGGAAAGGCTCCTGGTCCCCCCTGCAAGGGGCTGGGGCTGCTCCCACCCACTGCTGAGGGAGCCTCCAACAAAAAGGGGGTGCTTGGACAATCTCCTCACCCTTGGGAGCCACACAATGAAGCACAGAAGAACGTGTTGGGTTTTAAAGATTTTTTTTATTTTATTTTTTTGTTTTTATTAAAAAAAAAGCCCCTAAATTCTATGGCTTCCAGGAAGCATCAGAGAAATTGAAATGCCATATCTGTACACTTGGTTTTAAAGCAGTAACTAAACTCGCAATGGAACAAACGCTCTCACGTACAATCGCAGTATTTGGACTCCTGGCTGGAAGGACAGAGAGTCCCGGGCTCGGGCCACGGCCCCGGCGGCCGAGGGTGTGCGCTCAGAGCCGGGCACGCCGGGCACACCCTCGGGGCCGCCTTCCCTTCCCCTCCGCGGCTCCTCTTCGGCCTCTGCCGGGGCTGCTCTGAGCCGACGCGCTGGCAAGGGACCGCTTCCAGTGAAAATTTAAGGCGATTTTTAAAATTCGTTTGTTCGCCTCGCTGGGGACACGAGGTCAAACGTTGCACGTCCCCTTCCCGCCGTGGCCAGGGACGCAGCAGCAGCTGGGGCCGCAGCCCGGACAAGCCAAAGCCGGGGTCAATCCCGAATTTAGGATGAAGAGGGGCCGTGGGGAAGGCACGGCCCCGTGGGAGACCCCACGCCCCCCCAGCCCCTCCACAATCCGGGGTCTCCAGCCCCCCGAGATGGTCAGTTTGGACAAATGTTTCAAAGCAGCCACAGATGGTCCCATCCCTCCCCCGCCCCCCCAGCACAGCCTCAGCCCCTTCTCCTGGGGCAGAACAACAGGGTTTTGGTAAAGATAAGTGTGTCCCCCCCCAAAGTGTCACGATCAATACACACGACAGCGCACGGGGTCAGTCACGTGGGGAGCTGCAGTGCCCTGGGGGTGGCGAGGAACACGGGGGTGGGGGGTGTCCGTGTGTCAGTTCCAAACCCTGCATTTCCCCCAGCCCCAGGAGCGGGCCGGGAGGATCCCGCAGCGGGGGATGCCCAGGCGGGGGATTCCAGGCTGGCAGAGCAGCTCCACCCCGGCGCCCTTCACCGCCCGGCCCGGCCCCCAGCCCCGGCCCCTCGGGAGCAGCCGCGGGGCCTCGGGGGGCTCAGGCTGGAAAACCAAGAGGCCGATCAAGCCCTGCCCACACCTCCAGCGGCTGTGGAAACATCCAGCCCCAAGACATGGCAGCACCAGAGACGAGGCTGCTTTGCTTCCCCTCCCTGCTTTGCCACCGCCATTCATGGGTCCCTTTGGTCTCGGCCGTCCCTGTCCCTGTGTCCCCCACCCCCTCGGAGTCTCGGACCTGCTCTCGGCGGGACCGGACGGCGCCTGTATTGCTCGCAAAAGTGCATCGTAAATGAACTGTAAACGCGTTTCCTCTCCCCGCCCCGCGCGCCCCCGGCTCTCCCCGCCCGAGCGGGGCCGCACCGAGCCCAGCGCTCGCCACCGACGGCCTGACCGAGGGGGACCCGGCGGGGACGCGGGGCGGGGCCGGAAGGAAGAGCAGAATTCGGTAACACTGAAGATGACGGTCAAAGACTGACGACTCAGCACTCTGCACCGAGACTCACTTTAAATTAACTTAAGAGACAAAGAAGCAACAGAAAAAAAAATATTCCTCCTTAGCCCACTGCTCTTGAAATTGTCTTCGTCTTCTTCTGACAGCGACGGGTCAGAGTCTGTAGTTGATCCCCATTTCAGACTGGTTATAAACTCAAAGCAAGTGACGCCGTGGGTTTTTCTCTTTCTCTTTTTTTCTGTTTGACGGACGCAGGAACTTCAGCGAAGTTGGGCTTGGTTCGAGTAAACGGCCACGAGTGGCGGAGGAAAGGACAAGCAGTTTGGGGAGGCCCCGCTCCCCAGCTGCGCGTGGGGCGCTGGGGGAGCCCGTCCGGCCCGGCCCCCCCGTCCCCGTCCAGCCCGAGGGGCCGTTGGCTCCGCGGGGCAGGATCCGGCCACGGCCAGAGGGAGAGGAGCCATCGCTCGCCGCTCCGCCCGGCCCCGGCAGCTCACTTGCGACGCTTGGTGGTTTTCCTCTTCCTTCTCTTGAAGAAACAGCAGCACCTGGGGACAGAGGGGACCCGTCAGCGCCGGGGCCTCGGCACGGAGGGCGCAGCAGCCCCGGGGGCAGGGAGGACAGAAACCCCTCGGTGCCTTGGTGAGCCCCACGTGGGCAGAGCCGCTCCACCAAGTGCCCCCGGTACATGGCAGGGGCTGGACTGGGAGCACCACAAGGGCCACCAAAAGTGACACCTGCCACAGCCATTGGCACCGACCAGGGGAGTGACACTGACCATGGCACACAAGGCCACAAGCTAGGAGCAGGCAGGGGACTCCTGAGAAGGAGCAGTCCCAGATCCATCCCTGCCCCTCTGCAGGAGCCTTGGGCAGGGTGAGATGGGAAGGGCTGGGGTGGTGGTGGCCTTGCAGGGACACCCCTCACGGGGTGCCAGGGGACAGCTGGGCTGGGACCTTACTTTGTATCGTCTGTCACCTCCACCTCGGTGGGGGCTGTGATGGGGGCGTTCGAATGTCCTGCCGTCGGATCATCTGTGTTCAGCTCTCCGTTGGTGGAGCTCATCACCTGGGGAGAGAGGAGTGTCAGCAGGGGCAGCCCGGGGGTCTGAAGCCCTTCCCCTCTCTGTGGGGCACAGGAGCCACCCAGACCACCCAGCTCTGCCCAGGAGCACCGAGGTGCCCTTGGTGGCAGGATGGTGCCCTCACCCATATCGCAGTGCTCGGCCTCGGTGCTGAGCTCTCCCCAAGAGCCCCATCACAACAGAGTGGTCTGAGCCCCTCAGAATGCCCCTGCAAGGATCCCAGCTCCTGGGAGTCCCTGCACCAGGAGAGGGGCTTGCTGGCAGCCAGCTCCAGGGTGGGTGAGAGACAGGGCCTGGGAAAGCTGACAGCTCCAAGGAGCCCTTCCCACAGCTGAGCATCTGGACACGACTTCTGCTTCCCAGCACCAAGATTCAGCCCAGTGCCTACCCCGTGGGCTCAGGCATCCCTGAGCTCCTGCCCACTCACCAGGGCAGCAGGGTCAGCCACAGTGCCAGGGCCAGGAGGACATCCAAGCCACCAAGGCAACTGTGGGATGCCTGAACTGCCATCCTGTGCCTGCTGCCCACAGGCAAAGCCAGGAGCTCCCTGGGGATGCACAGGCCAAACACTCTCCAAGCTGCTCGGCCCCGGCAAGGACCCTGGGCCTTCCCCAGCGCCTCGGAGGAGCTGCCAGTGCCCCAGCCAGCAGGGCCACGTCAGGCTCCAGCCCCTGACACCAGCACAGAGACCCCTGCACATCACCCCGCAGTGCCGGGCGCAGGCGGAGCACGGCAGGAGGGTTTGCAGAGCAGGAGTGGGGAGGAGGAAGGGGATGAGGGACAGGAGGAGCGAGGCAGAGCATGAGCTGGGCCCTCGGAGTGCCCCGGCCTGCCTGGCACCACAGAGTGCCCGGTCCTGTGACGGCAACAGCAGGAGCTGTGCCCAAGCCTGGGGCCGAGCACCAGCAGAGTCACCCTGGAGCAGCGGGAATGAGCAAGAGCGGCGGGGACGGAAGCAGAGACAGAGGAAGCGGCGCAGGCCCAGCCAGGGGCACCCGGCATGGATGTCCCAGCATCCATGAGGGAGGGTCCCCAGGCCGAGGCAGGGCTGAGCGGCAGCGGGCAGGAGGCGGCGAGGGCGGCGAGCACGGGGCTGACGGCGCCAGCACAGGACCGAGGCAGGGCCACGGCAGGGGACACGGCCAAGGAGTGCCCAGGAAGGGAGGAGAAGCAGGGCTCGGAGCCAGGGCTCCAGTCAAGGGGGCGCAGGGAAGTCCCTGCTCAGACGAGCGGCACTGGGGGCAGAGCGATGCCCACCCAGCTGCCGTGCTGCAGCGTGCCTGCCATCCATCCATCCCTATCCATCCATCCATCCATCCATCCATCCATCCATCCATCCATCCATCCATCCATCCATCCATCCCTATCCATCCATCCATCATCCATCCATCATCCATCCATCCATCCATCCATCCATCCATCCATCCATCCATCCATCCATCCATCCATCCATCATCCATCCATCCATCATCCATCCATCCATCCATCCATCCATCATCCATCCATCCATCCATCCATCCATCCATCCATCCATCCATCCATCTCCAACCGCCCTCTAATTCCCCCTGGCAGCACCAAGGGAGCCCAGCAGCCTCTGGGAAGCAGCACCAGCCTCGTCTGCGAGCCGTGAGCATCCCGTCACAGCACAGGGACAGGCAGTACGTGCTGCAGCCGGGGCAGGACCCCGGGATGTGCAGCCCCGGGGCGGGGGAGCGGGGCTGATCCCGGCTCCGCGGGCGGCCACGAGGCCCAGGGTGGCTCCGCTCCCTCCCGCGCCCGCCCCTGCCCCAGGAGGTTTCATGTACCTGCACGGACCCCCCGAGCCTGCCGGCTGCCAGGTGAGCTCCCAAAGGCTCCTCGGCAGGCTGCCCACCGGCCTGAGGATCCCACAACTCCGTCCCCTCGGGCGGCTGCTCGCGACAGGCAGGAGGAACAGAATGAAAAGAAACAAAAGAAAAGAGGGAGAATGGGGAAGAGAAGGGAGAAGTGGAGGGAAGGGGTGGGGAAAGTGGCAAAAGGAGTCGAGAAAATAAGACATGCAAAAGCAAAAACATGACCGGAGCAGCTCGAGTTGGTGATTGCGGAGGGCACCCGTGCAGCACCATCCCGGCGGCTCCCAGAGCGGTCCCTGCGGTGACAAGGGGGTCCTGTGTCCCCCTGCACCTACACACACACACCCCCAGGGCCAGCCCCACACAGCCCCTGGAGCAGGAGCCCCTGGAGCTCCAGCAGGGCTTGGGGGCCGTGTCTGGGAGCGGGCTGGGGCAGCAGAGCCAGAGCTGCAGCCAGGCCCAGGTGACGCCGCATCCCCAGGACGACGCAGGGCTCGGCAGGGCCTGTGCGGCACCAGCTGGGCCAAACCCTCCCCTGGTGAGCACAGCATGGCCCCAGAGCTGCAGGGACACCCTGTGTCCCCAAGCAGGGCTTGGACACCCTGTGTCCCAGGCTGGACCATGTTCCCATGCTCCAGGAGCTCTGTGCTTTGCTCTTCCCCCTGCTCTGGAGAAGGGATGTCCAGCATGGCATTTCCCTGGTGCTGGGGGCACAGAGCAGACCTTGCTGGGAGTGAGCTCCCAGAAATGAGCCAGAAGTGATTTGAAGATGTTTCCTTCTCTCTAAGGAAGCTCCACCAGTGAGAGCAGTGGCTGTGCCAGGCTCCTGTGCTGGACAGGAGCAGCATGGGAGGACAGGGCACTGCACCCCCTGCTCCAGCCCCTCTGCAGGTGCTCTGCCCCTGAAAAGATTTGGGAGGACAAGGACTGCTGGGAAACACATGAGGTTCGCTCTCGGTGGCAGCAGTGCCAGAGACATGTGTCCTGTGCCAGGGCAGGACAGGCCACAGCACTGGAGCAGTTCTGAGCAGCCTGGCCCCTTTCCCACACAGCTCTGCCTGATCCCTGCCCTGGGCTGGGCTCCCCGTGCCCTGCCCGTTCCCAGAACAAAGGCAGCCCTAGCATGGGGCAAAATGCTGCCAAGCTGCTCCCCAATCCTGCCCTCCCTTGTCTCATGTCACTGTCCCATCAATGGAAGGGCATCACAAGCAGAGCAGTGAGACACCCCATGGGGACAGTGTCCTTAGCAGAGGTGGCTCAGCCTGCACCAAGCTCTCCCCCACGCCCCAGGCTGGACCCTGCCCCTCACCAGCTGATGTCCAGGCCTGGCACAGTCACACCACAGCCCCCACAGTGCCTCCTCCCTCTTCTGCCAGGCCACAGGGACATTGCCCTGGGCCCTGGCGAGCCACAGACCCAGAGCTGTAGGAGGGAACTCCTCCCACAGACAGCACTGAGGGAAAACCATGTTCCAGTCCCTGCCACCATCCCTGCTGGGCTCCACGTCCCCAGAGCTGCAGCCTGAGCTGCCCAGCCCATGGCCCCGTGCCCCAGTCAGGCTGTGCCATTGCTCACCTGGTGTTTGGTGTGTGGCTGTGCTTTGTCTCTGTTCGGGGGCTGCACCTGCACCTCGCTGTGCATCGTGCCAATGGGGGTGGGCTGGGGACACAAAGGACAATGTCAGTGCAGCATGGAGCCCTCCCAACACCCCGCAGCCAGATCCATCCAGCCTCTGGCCAAACATGCCAAATCCCCCAGAACCAGGGCCTTGATCACTGCCCCTATCCCTGCCCCAGCAGTGCCACGTTTGGTATCTGGCTGCAGCGAGCCCAAGGAATGCACCCATGGCAGAAAGTGAAGTGCCAGCTCGGCTGCTGGGGTCCCCTTTGCTCCAAGAGCCTCAAATTCCCGTGTCACAGCCCTGGAGCTGTGACTGGTGAGGAGGGTGGAGCTGGTCCCCTGGACCAGTGTGTGGCAGGATGGCTGAGAGCCACCTCCTCCCTGGCTGTGCCTGCTCCCTGGGGTGCCTCCCCCTGTGCCCCCAGGCCCTGAGCTCTCACTCACCAGGGGTTTCCCTGCCCAGTCGTATTCGTAGTCGAACACGTAACCGTTCCTCTCGAACAAGTCTGTGAAGAGCTTCCTCAGGTAGTCGTAGTCGGGCTTCTCAAAGAAATCCAGGCGCCGCACGTAGCGCAGGTACGTGGCCATCTCCTCTGCGGGGACACGGGGGCTCAGGGGGACAGGCACAGGGGGTCGGGGCGGGGGGCTGGGCTGGGCACTGCTCTCACCTGGGAAGTTCTCACAGAGCACCTCCACCGGGGTGGCTCTTTTGGTGTCACCGATCTTCTGGTACCTCTCCTTTAGTGTGTCGGCCTGGTGGGGACAAGGTGGGGTCAGCACAGGGGCCAGGCACTGCTCTGGGCTGTCACACCATGTGTGATTTCTTGGACCCCCTTTCCCAGGTAATTCCTTCCCAGAAAGTCCCTCCCCGGGCAGGTCTGGAGGACAAATCCCAGGGTTTCCAGGACAGCCACTGTGAGAGCAGCTGGGGGGACAGGGAGACCTGCAGCTGCTCAGCACTGCAAGAGCCTGGCATGGAGCTCAGAGCTGGCAGGGTGCTAACCCTCCAACGCCCCAGGGCCCAAACCTTCCCCCTCCCCATGCCACGGCACAGCCACACCCACAGGAAGCCATGCCCAGGGGCAGCACAAGCTGGCAGTTACCTTGAGGCCTTGCCAAGGAAGGCTCCCACGGAGGAAGTACATAAACATGTGCCCTAATGCTTCCAGGTCGTCCCTGCGGCTTTGTTCTGCATGGAGAAAGAGACATGGGTCAGTTCCCACTACAGCCACTGCCCCTGTCCAGCCCCCAGCTCCTGCAGCACCCCATGTGTCCTGCCAGCACCCTGAAGAGCAGGAGAGGCAGCTTGTCCCCAGCCCCACCTCTGGCCCCCCTGCCCTGCAGTCCCTCCCTTCAGCCAGGAGGCAGGGCTGGCTGCCTGTTCCACACACCTTTCCCCAGGTGGGTGTTGATGCTCATGTAACGTGCTGTCCCTGTCAGGCTCTTGTGCTCTCGGTAGGGGATGTGTTTTTTGGTCTCGGGGTCGATGTACTCTTTGGCCAGGCCAAAATCGATGATGTGGATGGTGTGCTGCCGCTTGCTGCCCGGCCGCCCCACCAGGAAGTTCTCTGGCTTGACGTCTCTGTAGATCAGGCTTTTGGTGTGGACATACTCCATCCGTGTGATCTGGGGCAGAAGGAGGGGTCAGTGCCAGGGCAGAGCCCCACCCTGTGTCCTGCACACCCCTGCCCTGGGCTCTGCTCCCCTCAGCCTGGCCCCAAGGACGGCCTCCTTCCCACCATGGGACACAGCCCCAGGCCAGCTGCACCCTGGGCACACAGGGAGATGCTCTGGGCACACTTAGATGCTTGTCTAGGCTCAGAGAGGGGCTGTGAAGAGAGCCCTCCCTCAGCAGGGAGGGGCTGAGGTATGGGTGAGGTATGGGTGAGCCAGGCTGGGTTGTGCCAGCATCTTCCCCCCATTCCCTGTGGGATGCCCAGGGTGCTCACACACCCCCTGCTCCCCAGGGCAGCCAGGGGAGGTGTGCAGGGCTGCAGGGGAGGTGTGCAGGGGCTGCAGGGGAGGTGTGCAGGGCTGCAGGGGAGGTGTGCAGGGGCTGCAGGGGAGGTGCAGGGCAGCCAGGGGAGGTGTGCAGGGCTGCAGGGGAGGCGTGCAGGGCTGCAGGGGAGGTGTGCAGGGCTGCAGGGGAGGTGCAGGGCTGCAGGGGAGGTGTGCAGGGCTCCAGGGGAGTTGTGTAGGGCTGCAGGGGAGGTGTGCAGGGCTCCAGGGGAGGTGTGCAGGGCTCCAGGAGAGGTGTGCAGGGCTGCACTCACCAGCTGGATCGCGATCATCAGGACGGTCTTGAGCGTGAAGGTCCGATCACACAGATCGAAGAGATCTTCCAGGCTGGGTCCGAGCAGCTCCAACACCATGGCGTTGTACTTCCCACAGGGGCCAAAGTAGTAAACCTGAGGAATTCCTTCTGCAAGAGATGGAGCAGGGGCTGTGCAGGGCTGCAGGAGGACCACGCTGTCACAGCCATGCCACTGCCAGACAGGGACAGGGGCTGCAGGGGAGGCTGTCCCTGCACAGCCAGCCCGGCTCTGCTTAGGGCAGCTCCATCTGCATCCCTGACTCTGCCACGGGGGTGGTGGGGGGAAAGAACTAAATCAAAAGAGATCAAAGATGAGATGAGGCATCTGTGTAAAACCAGCCTCTCCCTGTGGAGCAGATGGGCAGGAGCTCCAGCTGGGGGTGAAGTTGCAGAGTCCCAGCTAGGGAAAGCCTCTCTCGCAGCAGTGCCCTGGCAGCTCCCCAGGGCAGCCCAGCCCAGCCCAGCCCCGTACCTGCATTGCCGAGCTGTTTGTAGAACCGATACTCCAGGTGCAGCTGGGGGGCCCGGGATTTTATGGGTTCCTTGGAGGAGAGAAAGGAGAACAGTTAAGTAGGAAGCAGGATGTTCAGGGGGGTCTGGGTGTCAGACACATCTTTTACATGCTGGCAGAAGCTGGACTGAGAGCATTTGGGGTTGGGAGCAACCGGTATAAAATGGAGATGAAGCCTCAGGGGATGATGAGAGAAAATCAGCCCATATGGGAGCCAGATCATATCATCCAGAGAGGGGAAAACATTAATGGGATCAGGTACCAGTGGGGCCACTCTCTCTGCTGCTGGCACTGGCTGAGCACAGCACAGGCCATGGTGAGGGATGGGAGAAGCAAGACTCAGCTCTTCCCTGCCCAGACCCAGATCACCCCACCTGCAGTGATGTGTGTTCCCAGACTGCCCTCAATTCTGGGCAGGAACAGAGCTTGCCCACAGCCCCCAGCCACCACATCCCAGCCCAACACCATGGGAGAAAGGGGAGAAGTCTCCTTTCCAATGGCTGGAACATCCCCCACCCAGACCATGGAGGAACTCCCTGCTTTGACAGCCACTCACCAATTTGATAGCTACGTATTCATTTGTGTAGAGATTCTTCCCTGCGGGGAGAGACACAAAAAGGAGATGAAAAGCAGTCCCTGCATCACCCCCACCACACATCCACCGCTGTCCCTGAGGGCTCCTGGGCTCAAAAACATTCTGAACAGGTTCTGCAGCTCCCACAACACCTGAAGGGGCCTCAAGGCATGGGGAGCAGAATCCACTGTGGGGAGTTGCAACATGCCTGCTAATTATCCCCAGGTGGGGTGTGTGGATTCCTCTGGGATGGGGAGGATCCTGGGGGCTGGAGCCAAGGCTGATGGGAGGGGGCAGCATCAGGAATGGGACTTGGTGCTTCTACCAGCCCCACAGGGGGAGGGGGCTAGGGAGGGATGGCCAGGGGGACCCTGCAAAGGGTGGCAGGGAGGAAGGACACCCGGGAGCACTGGCACAGCTGACAGTGGTCTGAGGGCACCACAGGCAGGTGGGAATCTGTCCCCCACGGCTGGGGTCACTCCTGGGAATGGCACATGCTTGTGTGTATGTGTGTGAATGAACCTCATCCCTGGGGATGGTCCAGCCATCCAAGGGCACAAGGGAAGCCAGGAGCAGATCCATGGCATGGCCCAGACTGTATGAGGAGCTGAAGGCTGCAGGGAGAGCCCAGGGGAGTGAAGGAGCAGCTGTGGCACCCATCACCCTGTAGAGGACCCCTGGAGGGCTCCACACCTGCACAGGACTTTTCACACCATAACCACAGGAAGGCTGAGCTCAGGGTGCCTCCACATCCCCCCAAAACCAGGGGGGCCAAGGAAAAGGGGACAGACCTGGGAAGCAGCAGCACAACCTGTGCCCAGGCCCATAAAGGCCAAGATTGAAGGTGTGCAGGAACAGCTCCGAGTGCTCCCTGTGCCAGAGCCTGCAGGAGCCCGGGCAGGCGGGGGTTAAGGGCAGCAGTGATCCCCAAGCCTGGCATGTGGGTATCTGATGGAGCTGCATCTGTCTCCTCGGATTTTCTCCAAGCAATTTGCTTAGGGAACAAGCTCCTCCTGGCGTAAGATTTCATCTGCTGCCACTGCTGCTCCCCACCTGAAGCAGCCATAAATCCTGGCCGGGTGACATCAGAGGCAGCTGCTGAGCGCCACGCTCGCAGGATTACGGGAAGAGGGATGAATGGGAGATATTAATGGAGCAGCTCCTCCCAGGGATGGGCTCTGCAGCCAAGGAGGGGCTCAATCCTGCTGCCTCCCTGACCCTCTCCCATCCCAGGGGACCTCTGCCAAGCCACTTTGTCTGCTGCTTCTGCATAAAGCAAATCCCTTCACAGCGATTAGGGAGGGAGGGATTTGGGAGGAAGAGAGGGAGGAACGTCTGGCGAACACAGCGTGTGCCAGATCCAGGGGGTTTGTCCCATCACACACTGACATTTCCTGGGGAGCAGGTGGGATACCCCCAGACCTGTGCAAGGCTCCACAGGGCCCTACAGTGCAGTCCAAAACAATTACTGTTGCCTTCAGGGCAGCAACATGGGATCAGAAAACTCACAGCTGGATTTTCCCTGAGGTCAGGCAGGATTTGAAGGGGGAAAAATATAATGTGGCAGGAAAACTGCCAGAGGCACACTGCAAAAGGGACTCAGCAGGGAGGGAGAAGGGATGGAGGCAGGAGAATTCCCAGCAGTGGCATCTGTCCTGTCCCCACCACACAGGGGTGGCACAGAAAGTTACCAGCAACAAAGCTCTGGAGCTGGCAGCATTCTCCCAGCCCAAAAGTGAGTCAAAATAATTTGGTACTCCCCTGGTTCAGCCCTTCCTTGTGGGGCTTGGAGACAGATGACAAGATGGGGAGCAGAGGCAGTATGGACTGGTCAAATCACCACCCTCTGCTTCCCCTTTCTGAATTAAAAAAGGTGCAAATAGCAGAACTGGCCTGTCATGAGATTAATAAACCAAGAGAAAAGAAAAGGCAAAAGAGCAATGAGGGAGGATTCCAGGGAACTCCCCACTCCAACTCCTGGAGCCACCCGCTCTGCCCCAGTGCTCCCAAGGGGACAACTCTGACACCCAAAATGTGCCAGAGCCCAGGGAGTGCCTAGGAGGACTAGAGCAGGCAGGACTCACAGCACAAAAGGTGCTTTTGAAAGGAAATAAAAGAGAAAAGTGGTGAGATGGGTGGCAGAAAGCAAATATTTGCACTGCAGGGGCCTTTGCCCGGCTCGGTGCAGGAGGTGCCTCCAAACTCAGCTGGCAGCACCTGCAGGATGCAGAGTGGGATCAGAACAGGCTGAGGGCAGGAGCAGGCAGCCAGGCCTGGGGCCAGGGTGGGTTAGAGCTGGACCTGGCTCTCTCTGCTCTCCCTCCCCAGGGATTTGGCAGCAGTGCCCAGCACCTGCTCCTGCACGTCAGGGCAGCCAGGAGCAGCCCAGCTCTGCTCTGGCTCCTCATCCAAGCAGCTCAGAGCCATGGAATCACAGAAGCATTAAGGTGGGAAAAGATCTTTCAGATCACCACTCCAATCATCATCCAGCAGCACCACCATGTTCATATTAGTCCATGACTCCAGGTGCCACATTCACATGTTTTTGAACGCTTCTGGGGTGGTGACTCCACTCCTACCCTGGGCAGTCTGTTCCAATGTTTCCCAACACTTTCTGTGAAGAAATTTCCCCAGTATCCAATCTAAATCTCCCCTGGCCCAGCCTGAGGCCATTCCCTCTCCTCCTGTCCCTGTTCCTGGGAGCAGAGCCCAACCCCTGGGCTGTCCCCTCCTGTCAGGAGCTGTGCAGAGCCACAAGGTCCCCCCTGAGCCTCCTCTGCTCCAGGCTGAGCCCCTTCCCAGCTCCCTCAGCCTCTCCTGGAGCTCCAGACCCTTCCCCAGCCCCATTCCTGTCTCTGGACACACTCCAGCCCCTTGCTGTGAGGGAAAAAGTGAGCACTGAGGCTGCCCCTTGTCCGTGGCACAGCACGGTGCCCATGCTGGGCACCTTTGTGCAGCAGCAGCACAGAGCTGTGCCCGGGCACCAGGATGGGAATTTGGCTGTGCCCGGGCACCAGGATGGGAATTTGGCTTCCCACACCTGGGAATGCAGTGAAGAACAGAGGATGAGGCAGCTCCACACAAAGGCAGCCAGGCCCAGCCCTGCCAGCACTGCAGCTCCAGTGACAGTGGCTGCACCAGGCCAAGCAACAACAGCTCTGTGAAATGCTGGGCTTTAACACCATCAGAAGAAAAACGTTCTTTTAGAGCTTGACCTTCTCTAAAGGAGGCTCTGAACAAGCAGGAGGAAAAAAGCCTGAGCCTTCAGCAAAGGAGAGAGGAGCAGCAGGAATTGTGTGGGTTCCTCTCTCCCAAAGCCCATGTGCCACCTCTGGCACGTGGTGGGTCTGTGGCTCTGGCCTCTGGGAGGTGGCCAAGCCCTTGGCCACACTGCAGGTGCTCGCAGGGAGGTCTCTGCAGAGCCCAAGACAAGAAGGGTGTCATGAGCAGGGCACTGAGCCCAGACATTTTTTCAGAAGGCACCTTTAGGGCCCCAGGTAACTCCCAGTGAGATCCTGGGAGGCTGAAGGACAGGCCTGAGAGAGCTTGGGAATGTCCCCAACACCTGCACATGACCCTTCAGCTGGCATGGCCCTGACCCAGCTGCAGCAGTGAGTGCTCCTGGCTCACACACTGCACACAGGCTCACCCCCGCTGTTCTTCCCTCCAAAATCCTGAGTTTACTTTAAAAGATAATTAATTTCAAGCGTTTAATTTTGAAGAAAAGCAGCTGCTGTGGCTTCAAGCTGCCAGCAACAATGCATACAGCAGGCTGGGGGAGAGGTGGGCACTGAGAAGCTGCAAAAAGCACATTTGCAGAAGTTTAGTGCTGGAAGAGCAGAAGCAGCAGCTGCTGCCAGGTCCCCCATCCTTCCCTGCACCCTGCTCTAGGCTGAGGCTGCCCTGGGGCAGCTCCATGGCACAGCCTGGCAGGAACAGCCTGGGCCAGGCTTAGGAAGGGGCCCTCAGGGAGCATGGCAGGACTAAGGGCAATTCCTGCCTCCGAGGCAGCCCTGCACCAGGGCAGGACCTGCACAGCACCCAGGTGCTTTGGGCTCAGGTTTGACCTTTCTGCTGCATGTCTGGGTTTTCCTCCTCTCCCCCTGTGGGAACTCAGCACATCGCTCGGGATGTACCGCTACAACCCTTGGGGGGCTTGGAGGTCTTGGAATGTTGCCAAAAGCACTTGGTGGCTTGACTTTGATCCCTCTAGGGATGTGCCACCTGCATATGAGGATATGAGAATCACTGGGGTTTAAATAGTGTAAAAACAGTGTATTTGCAAGGTGAAACACGGGTTTTAAGGTTCTGGTACAGGGGGCTTATGGAGACAAGATGGAGGAATTTCGGCCTATCTCGTGGTTCTTCTTTCTTCTTCTTGTCATCCATTTTCTGTGTGATGCAGGCACTTTTGGATAGGTTCTTGGTGAAGGTACACTTGCCAACAAGGGTGAAAGGTATTGGGGATAAAAGGTAAATATGATTTACATAGTTTTTGTTATAAAAAGACACGACTGCCCCGTGGGCGGTCAGAGTGCCTTTGGTTGCCTTGCTGGTCAGATCCCGGCTGGGCAGAGAGAAAACTTTGTAGATAAGAAATAATAAACAGCCTTGAAGACCAAAAATCAGAGAGTCCAGCCTCGTCCTTTGAAGCCCGATCTGAAGGAACCATCCTACGTGTGCCTGGGCAGAGACAGACAACAGCCAACCCGGACATCCCCCTACCCCAGCCCAGCCCAAGCACTCATGAGTAGCTGCTAAGAAGAACCTGCTCCAACAAACCCTCTCTGTGAGTGTGCTGGCCCTGCTCTCAGGGTGCAGGGAGCTGGCAGGGCTGCAGCTCAGGTGTGCCCAGTGCCAGGGCACACAAGCCACCAGGCACACTCTGCCACCAGCATCCTGCTGCCTTGTGTTTCAGAGGGCAGTGTTCCACCCTGGCAGGGAGTGGGGCTGGCTGTGGGCTGCTCAGAGGGAGCTCAGGGGGCTGCAGGCAGCAGGCACTGCCCTGGGATGCTGTTGGAAAGCCCCAGGAGGAGCTGGGTTGGTGCTGGACCACAGCTGGAAGCTGGCAGGGGGAGGGATGGGCACTCACCAGCTCAGGGTGAAGCTCCAGGACATAAGAAGGGAACAGGACCCAGCACCTGCACATCAACCTGCCCCTCTGTGCCAGAGGGCTGGGGCAGCCACCCTACTCCAGCTCCCAGCCCAGCTCTCCAGTCATGCTGGTCCAGTGAGGAACTGGCTGGCAGCACTGCCAGACTGGAACTGGCACCATGTCCCTGCATTGCCCAGGATGCCAAGGCCAGCAGGGACAATCAGGATCCAAATGCACAGCCCTGGCAGCCACAACTCCTGCCCACGTCATTCCCCTTCTGGCTTCCCACAAATGCCTTATGCCAATTGTTTTTTTATATTTCATCTTTAAACAGATCACTTGATTTTGAACACCTCCTGCATGGGTGGACATTTGTCTCTACCCGGGGCAGCTGAGCTGAAGCACCCGAAGGATAGATCACCACATGCCCCTCAGTGTGGTGGAGAAATAGGGCAAAGTGGTACCTTTCTGGGGAAGACAATGTCCCCTTCCTCCCTCCCCACCACTGGGAGATGGAGGAGTCACCTCCAGGTACATTTTTTCAAGATCTTGTGGCCTTTGTTATGAGAGGGAAAAGGCAAAAGAAGGTCTGGGAGCTTTTAAATACCGAGCTGCAGTTTGGCCTCTAAAGCCTTGAGGACTGAATTCTCTATTCCCAGGAGAAAGCTGAGTACCCAGCAAGAGCTGGGGAACATCTCTGCTCATGCCACCACTTCACAGCAGGAGCCCTCTGGTCCCTTGCCATTCATCTGCAGCTGGAGGAATCCCTAAATCCTGAAAGCATTCCTGAGCCCTGATGCAGTTTAGAGGCACACCTAAGGAAGAGAGATGTGATTTTAGGAGAGAAGCCACATAGCTGTGGCTTCCACTGCTGTGATGAGATCTCGTGCTCAGGCCTTTAGCATGTTATGGCCAGGCACTGCAGGGCGTGACAGAGCAAAAAAGCCACGTGAAGGGACTGGAAGCTTCTCTTGCTGGTGGCAAGGACAAACTCTCACTGTGAGAATCGACCACTGTGGAGCCCTGGAGCGAGAGCTCGCTGCTTGTCCCTGCAGCCACGAGCAAACCGAGCCCAACTGCTCCCAGTCCCTGCAGCAAACTCCCTGTCAGTTTGACAGACATTCCTCAGATCCATGTCAGACTCGTGTCCCCTTGCTGCTGCCCCTGGAAAATGAGGGGGAGGCCAAGGCAAGGGGGTCACGCTGACCCTCAGCACTGAGCATGGCAAAACAACACAGCCCCAGCCTCCTGCCTAGAGCAGGACTCTGGGATCCAGCTCACCCAGAAATACAGACCCACTGCAGAATGCTCAGTGGCAAGCAAGAAAAAGGAGGTGCAAGGACACAGGTGGACTCTGCACAGCTCAAAGCTCTCTGTCCACTGGCCCAGCAGGGAGGCACTGGCAGCAGGAGCAGCCAGATCCACCCGGGGAACTGAAAGGAGCAGCTGGTGCAGCAAAATCCCCCAGTACCTCTCCTTCCACAAGCCCTGGGTCTGGAGGAAGGCTCAGAGCTCCCCATGACAGCAGCAGAGACAACTGAACAGGGGAACTCCTCGGCTGGATTTGCACCAGAGCGTTTCCCCAGCTCTGCAATTACGCAGCGATGCCGCCGGGAAGTGCGGGGACGGGTTGGGTGAGCCTGGCACCAGCCAGTCTGTCACGCAGGGAAGAGCTGACATTAACTCCCCACACAGGGAGGGGGCAACTGACCTCACCCCAGCCAGGGCTGCCACAGCTCCTCCCCAGGCCCACGGTCAGGGCAGGTTTAGCTCAGAGCTCAGGGCAGGTTTAGCTCAGAGCTTGGTTTGAGACGGTGCTGCTTAAAATATCACGGAGCAACAAGGCTGTGGCTGTCACAGGCTCTGGGGACTGCCTCTCTTCTCTCTTCCCAGAGCACAAGCCCCTTCCCAAAGCACTCACAGCCAAGCTGGCAGGGACTCCACCCACATCTTCCTGTAGACATCCCGACTGTGCTGCTGGCACAGAGGTGCCTGGCCCTGCCAGACCACTCCCAGCTGCCTAATGGCAAGCAAAGGGTTAACAGCTTGCTGAAAGTCTCCAGGGACATTCCCAGTCCTGGGACAGGAGCAACCTCCCCAGCCTCCAAACACCAGTTTGCTTGAGGAGTTTCCTGATAAACTTGGTTCAGAATGGAAAGTGACTATGGAAGATGCCTGGGTTTTATTCCTCCCTTTCTCTGTCCTGCACAGAATTTCAGGAGTCTCAAATAACCAGTTTCAACAACTGAAGAATTTACCCAGGATAAAACACGGATTCTCCTCCCTAGGTGTTTGTCCCAGCAGAGCGAACATCCCTCAGGGCCCCATGCTCCATCCCCTGTCCCAAGGCACAGCAAGAGGGCAGCACCCAGAGCACAAGTGGGGTGAGATTTGGTGAGCACACAGTTGCATCTCCTGAATCCTTCCTCACTCAGTGTTCCTGGATTTGGGGGACACCGAGATCTCCGTGGCCACCACTGCTTACAACAGACAGATCCAGCCTGTAGTGTTCTCCCTGACAGAGCCAGAGAGCAACAGGCAGGGGAGGAGATGGGAAACACCCCTGCAAGCAGTCCTCTGGGCTGGGATGGGTCTTGGTAGATCAAGCACAGCGTGAAAGGATGAAGGAAGTGGAACCTCTGTGACAGAACAAGGGCTACCTGCAAGGGGCAACACTTCCACTCTGTGTAGCCAGTCAGCACCCCTGCCCATGGCCACAGACTGTGCCAGCTGCTCCTGCTGCAGGAGGAGGATGCCAGGGCAATCCTGGCAGGAGTGGGTACAGCGAGGACAGAGATGACCCTTCTCACCTAGACGGAGCTCCCCGAAATTGCCGCATCCAATCTTCTTGCCGACACGGAAGTTGGGACCCACCATTAAGACTCCCGAGTTGGTTCCAGCACCCCGGCCTCCATGACCACTCCTTCCTCCACCTGTCTTGGACATTCTTTTACCTTCCTCCAGCTCCCCTTTCCCTCCTCTCTTATCAAAATCCATAAGTTTGTGATACCCCGGCCTCTCCACGGTTACGCTGCTGCCATACAAATCCCAGAGCTGCCGAAAATGGAAGGGTGAGGAGGAAAGAAGCAGGGTTCCTCTTGGTTAATACAGCATCCCGGGGAGCGCTGGGAGGGCGGGGTCTGGAGAAGGAGGGGCAAGAGGCCGTCCACGGCTGCTGGGCTACTGAAATGTTAGTGCTTCCCAAGGTCCCGCCGGGACTGTCATCATCGCCGGTCACAGGGAGCTCTTTGGTGGAGAGAACATCCTGCAGACAGGGTCCTCCCAGCGCAGCTCCTCGGTGTCCCAGCTGTGCAAAAGGAGAGGCAGAAAATCAGTATGAGAAGGCAGAGGGCAACAGAGGGCTGTGGGCTCTGGGTTCCTCAGAGTCCCTTCAGCACCTTCCCTGCAGACAGGTAATTCTTACAGCAATGACAGTGCTGCAGTTGAGGGGTGGGAGAAGCTGGGATAAACATCAGGTCCCAGAGTGCCCCATGCCTGAGATGTTGGTTTAAATAAACAAACAAATGAATTTAAAAAAACTTGGTCAGCCGGAGGTGAAATGAGTTGATGAGTGTCTCCATGTTGGAGCCAGCCAAGAGTGATGTGGGGACAAAACTGTCCCCATGGGGAAGGGCTGCTGGCAGCTTCTGGAAGCATTCAGAGGCACCAGCCAGGGACTCTGAGAGCCCCCAGGAGCAGAGGACACACATGAACCCAGGATTACGGGCACACCATGCCAGGCATGGGGCTGCCCATGGAGTGAAGGTATTTCATCTGGCTGGGAGGGTTCCTGTGGATCCAGGGGCAGGGGCCAGTGGAGTTGGAGCATCTCCCACTCCAGCAGCAGCCCCTGCTGTGCTGGGCCAGCATCCTGTGCCAGCAGCCCTGCCCAGGACATGGTTCCAGGGAACAGCCACACTCAGGGCACCCACCACAGCCCACCTGGGCGGGGAGAAAACACCCACTTGGCAAACAGGAACTTGCTAACATCCCACTGCCTCCTCCTCTGCTCTCATCAACCAGCCTTGATTTTCATTGCAAAGCTGGGAGCGAGGCCCCTTGGCTGCAGCCTGAGCCAATGCTGTGACACTGGCCAGAGCAAATGATGCTCGTGGCAGCTTGTTTGCTCAGGGGTGCAGCACCTTGCCTGCCTTGTGTGCTCCCAGTGAGGCTGCTGGAAAGTCCCATGCTGCTGGTGGAGTTATCCAGGCTCCCATCAGCTCCCACAGACAGGCAGCAATCAGCTCAGTCCCCCAAACCAGGGAGTTCCTTCTCGTGTGCACAGCCTTGCTCACAGCTGGATGAGGGGACCTTTAAAGGCCCCTCCAACCCAAACTATTCCATGATTCCATGACACTGGCTCCACACACATCCCTGTGCAGCTGCCTGTCCTCATGTGGGTACAAGAGCCCAACATCAAGGCCAACCAAATCCTTGCTTCCTTCTGGACACAAGACTGGGATGAAAAGAACCATGGACCTGCTCTGTGCTCAAGGAACCAGGTACCCAAGAGGGAACTGCGCTCTCCCTCCCTCCAGCATTCCACCAGAGAGGGACTCCCCTGCACTGGGGGAGGTCAGGCTGGGCTCCTCCTCACAGGGGTGCCCATGTGGGAGGCAGGAAGAACAGCCAGGAAGCTAAACATGGACACAGGGGGTCAAAGAGGATCCAGGCACACACTGGGAGGGTACATGAGAGACCCACACCTCCATTTCCCCCCTGCTCTGGTTTTGCTCCCAGCTTGACCCTTGCCATCCTCCTACCCCTCCTTTACCCTGCCCCTTCCCCACTTCTCTTTGCTCCTCTCCAGGCCCCCATGACACCACTGAAAGCCTCCCAAGAGCCCCCAGGGCTACAGACTCCTGCTGACCCCATGGGTTATCCAAGCAAACCCCCCGCTCCAGCTCCAGGAAATGAACACACTGTGAGCTCTGATGCTTGGCCAAACCCCATAAAACTTTTTATTGGCTCTCAATAGCTATTAATAACAACAAAAAAAAAAAGCTTCTCATGCTCAATGGTACACAGAGGGAAATGTGGGAGCTCTAAGACCAGCCCAGAGAAAAAGACACCAAAGCCAGAGCTCAGCAGGGGGAAGGACAGTCCCTGAGGGGGGCTCCCAGCCCCCTCCTGACACCAAATCCTCACTCTCTGCAGCATCCTGGCACACTGCCACTGCTCTCCAGGAGGGACCAGAGCTGCTCTAAGGGCACAGAGTGCTGGGGTGCCACTTGTGGGACCTGCCTGTTCAAGCACAGGCGATATAAGGCTTTCATGCATCACAGGAGCCCCCTCCTGCCCCCACAGGCTCCAGCCTCCATCCAACACCTCTGGAGCATCCCTAGAGCACAGCAGCCTGCCTGGCCCTCCGAGGCCACACCACAACAACCAGAGACCATCCTGCTGCACCCAGCACACCTCAGCCAAGGGAAACTGAGGCACGGGGAGCCTTCCAGGTCTCCCAAAGCTGGGCAGCCCCAGGCTGGCTTCTGCCCTGGCGCTCCCTTCCCCCAGAGCGTGTCCGTGCCAGCAGGAAGCGGGCTGGGAGCGGCAGGAGCAGGGCTTCCCTGCGCTTTGTTCTGCCCCAGCCCCGAGCGCGCTCGGCCCACACGTGACATCCTGCTCATTCTTCGCTCCCCCGATGATTTCCGCTCCGGGTTCAGCACATGGTGCTGCCCTCCCGACCTCCTCATGCTTCTCCCACCTCCTCAGAGCCGTTCCCCCACGGCCTCCCAGCTCCCGGAGCGGGCAGGTCTCGCCCGGCTGCTCTCCCTGGACACGGCTCCAGCCACGCGTTGGGAAGGGGGAGCAGCTGCTGATGCACAGGCCCTGCTGCAGCTCCATAACCTGTTTTCCTTCTGAATCAGACCTTTATGTTCAGTCCCAGGGGATTCCAGGCCCAGACTGTTTGCACAGTCAGGCGGCCGGCAGCCAGAGCTCAGGGAGCTCCGGCCCCGGCGCTTGGGATTATTTTCTTTGAAGAGTTATGGGCCAGCCTCTGCAAGGGAATTTCAGACAATGAAGTGAGGCAGAAGGGAAAAATTAAATCCTGTTTCCTGTGAGCGCAGGGAGACTGCGCTGCCCTTTCCCAGCCCAGACAAACGCAAGGAGCAGCACAGCACGACTCTGGTCCTGCCTGCGGAGCCTCAGGAGCAGCTCTCCTGGAGGGGCCCAGCTTCCAACTCCAATTTCAGGCAGCTGGGCCAGATTCACACCCAGTGAGGCCACAGCCCAGCCCCCCATGCTGGGACTGCCATGCTGCAATTCCACCTTTCCCAAGCTGGGCAGTCAGAGCAGCAGGACCCTGCACCAAATCCATGTGAGTCAGGCCAGGGCAAGTGACGCTTCCTCACACTCTGCCCACCAGCCTCCCCTGTGGACGAGCCAAGGGCTGGAAGGAATTTGTTTTCTCATCCCAGGAGTGCCAAGGAGACACAGTGGCTCCCTGGACCTCGGAACAAAAGCAGGACCCACCTCTGTACAGTGTCAATGACTGCTCAGGTTTTCTACCCTGTGCCATAAAAGGATCAATGGCCTTTAAAATTGAGAACAACCTAATTAGAAACAGAAACTTTTGGTAAAATCCCAGGACTCCCACTGCTGCAGAGCAAAAAAACTCTGTGTTTGTTAAAACACAGCAGCCTTTGGATGGGCAACAGGGACCCAGACCTGACCCATCCTCCCCAGGCAGCAGCACCATGGGGGCAGATTCCCTGTATAAACCTGATTTCACAATGTTCCATTTTGCACAGGAATCCTCTCTCAAAAGGTCACAGTGAGGAAAGCAGCCTCAGGAAAGCACCTTCTAGGCTGGATTTGTTGGCCTGGAATCAAATCTGATGCAAGATGAGACTAAGAAAACTTGTTTCTCTCTTTGGGAGGGAGTGGGATAAATAAAGAAAAAAAAAGAATTGTCCTGAAATTTGGCAGAAGAAATTCCAAAGCAAGCTGTGGTCTTAAAGCAAATAAGCAGTGCCCTGTGGTGTTTGCAGTGCCAGGGATCCTGGAAGGGAAACAAACTGCAGGCAAGTGCAAGTGCCTCAGCACCCCAAAACAGAACCTCAGAAGCACTGGAAGTGCCATAAAAACAGGGCAAGCCCACACACCCTCTGATTCCCAAAGAGGGAGTTCACAGTGCTTTTGTTGAAACATTGGGTCCTTTTTCTTTGCCATCTGGTTTTAAGCAGGTCAGACCTGCTCCAGTCACATTTACAAGTTTTTCCCTGCAGATGTAAGGGTGAGAAAAGGGGAATTGGGGTTGGGGGGAGTTGGTTTTTTTCCTTAAAAAAAGAAAAGCTGCAGTTCTAGTGCTACCCCTTGTCTCTGTGACTTGGACTAAAATATCAAGGCTCGGGAAGTTCCTGCCCACATTTGCAAGTATAAGATGCTGAAGAGTTGTATTTTTAAGAATTTCTTTCCTGTAGAATGAAACCCTGTGGCTGCTGAGAAGGCACTTGTACAAACCATCTGGGGCACATTGTTCTCAGCCCTTTATATGAACACACACACCGTGTTCCTGCCCGAAAGAGGTTACAGCTAAACGGGGCAAGACAAAAGAGAGGAAGAAGAGGAAAAAAATAGCAGCCTGGAGCAGGGAAGTGGCTGGTGAAGGTCAGGGAGCAGGTCCATGGTGCTGCTCGGAACAGGGCCCAGGTGTCCTGGAGCAGCCATGCACTGAGTGCTGCTCCCTGAGCCCCACCAGCCTTTGGGATGGTTCTTGGAGCTGGTTTCCCCATGTACTCTGCACTCTGTGAGCAGAAGGGAAACACAGCTGCATCCAGATGAAAGAGTAAGGAAAGCTTCTTGAGAGCACAAAGAGAAAAGCCCTTGACACTCTGCAGCTCCAAGTACAGATCACTGCCAATTAAAGGCTAAAAATAATCACAAATACCCCAATGTCCCAAAGGATGACCCATCAGCTGGCTCCCAGTGCAAAAATTCAGACCAAAAAGCAACCAGTGGCCTTACACAGCTGAAACCAAATCCCAATAAATTCTAAAAGTTAAGAGGCTGAGCTTACAGGAAGATCAAAAGTCTTAAAACAAAGCAAAATCTTAAAACATCTTTAAGAACGAGCTACAGACGGTCCCCAATGATGTCTGCAAGGGTTTGTTGTTAAACACATGTTCCAGCCTGCAGAGCTGCAGCCAGCCCTGCTCGTGATGGAGCAGGGAAAGCTATGCCACACACCCAAAGGTGTCCCAAAACTGTGCCACACACCCAAAGGTGTCCCAAAACAGGGGGTCATGGAAAGTCTCAGCAGGCTTCCCACATGCCATGCTACAGCCAAGCTCACAGGGTTGGGTCACATCAAGTTTCTCATCCATCAAAGTTCCCAAATCCCTCTCTCCAGGACTGATCTCCATCCATTCTTTATCCAGTCTGTCTTTGTGTTTGGGATTGTCCCAGCCCATGGCAGGACCTCACACTTGGCCTTGTTGAACTTCATGAGTGTGGCAGAATCCCACCTCTCCAGGTCCTTGTGGATGCCCCATCCCTTCCCTCCAGCGTATGATTGCTCCACACAGCTCTGTGTCACCAGCAAACTTGCTGAGGATACCCTCAGTCCATGGCACCAGCAGAGATATAAAACAGCACTGGCCCCAGTACCAACCCCTGAGGACACTTCTGGTCACTGGTCTCCACTTAAGAGTGTGACCATCCAGTCAGTTATCCACCAAATGAGCATCCAACAGCTCCAGAGAGATCTCCTGAGCTTCCTCCACCCTTGGACATGCAGCTCTCCTCCAAGCTGGGCACAGCATCTGAACAGGCTGAACTCAGGTCCATGGGTGTGCTGTTTGGAGAAAAATCATCCTGACCCCAGAAGGAAGTTTCCTCCATGGGTCTGAGAGGCAGAGGGGCTGTGCAGCCCCTGGAGCTCACTCCACCTGGGATCTCCACCAGCAACAGCTCCAGTCAGGGGAGATTCAAACAAACCTAGCAGCACAGCAGAACTTTCCTTATGGCAAGGGAAGACTGGCTTGTTCTGGCCCCATTTCCTCTGGATCCCTCAGAAAACAGGAGTTTCAGTGCTCTGACTGAGGAACTCCAGGAACCTGGTGGAGTTGGGAGTTCTGGATGTGAACATCTCACATCCAGAGCTCTGAGAGCTGTGCCCACCCTGTCAGGATGGAGGATAGGCTGCACCACTCTGGGGACAGCACCTGTGGAGGAGTTGGAGCAGCAGGGCAAGGGGTGAAAGGGGCTTTATCTATCCCAGAAATTTCCTTAAAAACCAAGCAGTCCTGGAAGCAGCCACTTTCCCAGCAGTTTCTGCCAAGTGCAGCCACAAGAACACAGAACACAGGTTGGGTTCAGAAGCGATGGCACCCCAGCCTGCTGCTGATCTCCAGCCCTTTCTCCAGCCTGCAGCGAGGCAGGAGCCAGCACAGCTCTGTTTACTCCTCTTGCTCCTTTGTAGGTTGGTGTTGTGTCAGCACAACAGGAAGCTCTTGTTCCATAGTTTGTTACTGAACTGCTGATGCAGAGCCACCGGGGAGCCCGGGCGGAACGTGCGGCTGCTCTGAGAGCCGGGGGAGCCTCGCAGCTCAGCTCCAGGGACTCCAGAGCTCCTGGCACTGCCACCCCTTCCATGGTGACTTGGGTGTGCACTGAGTCCCTGGCCCTTCACATCCTGCCTGTTACACTTGGATAACTTCCCTGCATCCACCTCCTCAACCTGAGGTCCCTGAGAGATGCCTGGCTGTTTTTCAGCTTTCGAATGGTGCTGAGAGCTCTGCAAGCCCCCCCTGCCTGCTTCAAGGCACCTGCAGGGACAAGAGCCAGAACTGAAGGAACTGCTCCACCAGACAGGAACAGCATCCTGTGAAACCCACCCAGCCCACAGGCTGGGCAATATCCAAGGGTCACAAATCCACTGCTTGGATCCCCACAGCCAGCTGGTCCCACAGGGCAGCCCCCAGCCCACCCCCCTGCCCCTGCTGTGTCCCTCACCCCCAAACACAGACCCCAGCTCAGCCATGCGGTGCCACCAGGCTGAGTCATCGATGACATGGCAGACACAGCTTTGTCACCACTGCCACTGCACCAGGAGTGTCTGAAGCACTGACAGTGCTGGCTGGCTTCTCTCTCAGCAAAATAAACCAGTGGGGTTTCACTCTCGTGCCCCAATATTAACAATTAAGAAATCAGTGGGCAGTTTGTCCAAAACATGCTTTTCTTCCATACAAATTCTTTCTTGAAAAGAAGACAGGAATAAAGCTGAGGATAATGTTTCTACCAGAATTTCTTCTAGTGTTCAGAGGCAAAAAAATAAAAACTCAACAGAAACAACCAACCCACAAAAACCCTGAACAGTGGCAGCAAAGCTTTTAATCCAACATGATCCCAGCATCCTTGTTCCAAACCTCTCCTCCCTTCCTGGCTTCCCAGCTCTTTACTGAGAACAGAGTGAGGAGAGAGGATCACACCCAGCTCCCAGAGCAGCGGGCACAGGGCACTCCTGACACCTCCAGCCCACCCAGTGCCCCATGGCCAGGATCTGGCCCTCCCCTTGCATGGCCCCAGGGATGGACACAGCCAACAACGCTCCCAGCACCAGAATTAAAACCATAAATCCACTCTCAAAGCAAACAACCAAACACACCATCACCTCCAGCCACACCAGTAACACAGAACAAACAAAAGTGACTTCAGGAAATGAGGCAGGAACATGCTGAGCCTGTCAGAAGTTACTACATGCAGGTACTGCCCTGCTCCCAGCACCTCAGGGTTCCACCAGATATCCATCCATGGCTCCCAGCCACATCCATAAAAACATCCAAGGCACAAAACCACCAGGGTGTAAAAA
The DNA here is from genome assembly GCF_963513975.1 of Fringilla coelebs. Lineage (NCBI taxonomy): Eukaryota > Metazoa > Chordata > Aves > Passeriformes > Fringillidae > Fringilla > Fringilla coelebs. The sequence continues at coordinate 3,447,838 of NC_140050.1, read as the reverse complement.
AGAAAATTAAAAAAATAATTACAAAAATAATAAAGCATTTGGTTTTTTCCCTAGAGTTAGGTTGTGCCATGAAGATGACAGATTTTTCTTTCTGGCTTCCTTTTCCAGCTCTCATGTCTATTAAACTTTTCTCTAAATTAGAAATGTTCTCTTGTTACTGGCTATTTCCTTCCCCAGGAGACTTCTATGACATTGTGAACTCTGGTCAGCTCTAAACCTACAACAAATCAAGCTCCAAATTGTTTCCAAGTTATTTTCTCCCAGCCTCTGAACCCAAATATGGCTTTTTAATGGATTGCTATGAATTTTCAATATTTTTTTAAATGTTTGTGCCACACCATTCCCTCTGTAACAACGAGGAGAGCAGAGTTTCAACAAGGCAGCAGGAAAATGCTTCTGCTGAAGGGGGGTCCTGCTTCCCATCCTGGAGTCTCCCCCACAAACAGATTCTCACAACACACCAGTCATGACTTGTGTGTGGTTTCACAGAGATCTCTAAAGGACACCAGGTGACATGCAAACCCATCAGGCTGCCTTCAAAGCAAAATCTCAGCTGTTCATCAAACTCCAGCCCAAGCTTCCCAGGCTCCTGCAGCCCATGAGCTGGGAGTGCCCATGGACCCGGAGTGCCCCCCATGCGAGGGCTCCTCAAGGGAGTGGAAGCAAAACTCAAACTGTTCTCCAAACACAACAGAATTAAAAAGGAAGTAAAAGATGGGGCAGAGCAGTAGCAGATTTTCAGTTTCCAATGGAACCACAAGGCACCACTCAAGAGCTGGTGTGAATTCCCTACGCTGGTGAGATCCTAACCCAAAAAACTTCCTCCTCTCGAGATGAGCACAGATGGGCTGCACAAGCCATGTGCCAGAACACCCCTGGAGCAGCAGCTGGAGAACTGCACCCCAAACTCTCACCACAGCTCAGGGTGGATGAGGAGAATCCCTGCCTGGCAGCAGTATGTGTGCACAGTGTCAGCTTTCCAGCAGCAGGTCAGCAGGAGTCATTTTGCACCCAAAAATACCTGAGGAGGAACCAGGCTCCTCTTCAGCCAACAGGAGTAGGACTGTTTGATGAACATTTGCTCCCTGCACATATGAGCAGAAAGAAATCAATGTGCTATGGACAATCCAAATGCAGAACTCAGATCCTCAACATCCAAATTCAGAACAACCCAGATCTTCATGTTTTTGAAAGCAGCCTACAGAGTAAAGACACTCCTAAATCTCTTAGCAGCCACAAAAAAACCCTCATGAAGAATCTCCGCTCTTATGAGCTGCCAATTCACTCCCAGCCCAATGCACAATTTCACTCTTTTCCTTGGATCCTCATCCAAAGCAGCTACACCTGGATGGAAAGTATTAAACTGTGCTCCACCAAGGAGCCGGAAATACCACGTTGGAAATTTCAGCAGTAGCACAGGAACCAAGCAAAAAGCTGAAAATACTTCTCTAGGAAAAATAATAACAGTAAATACACACACACTAAAATAAACCAGATCTGAGAACTAGTCTGGAAATAACAAACCCAGCCCAAGTCAGACAAACCTATCCATGAACCAAGTGCCCAAGAGCGTTGATTCACCTTTTTGGGTTCATCAGGCACAAATTTAAACTCCCAGCTGCAGAATTAATAACCAGAAAACACACTGAAGCTCTACAAGAAATGACTTGAAAAGAAGCAGCTTTTTGGTTGACTTTACAGACCCCACAAAAGGTCTGCATTTTGATTTACACCTTTTCTAATGTGACTGTGCCCAACAAAGCCAAGGGCAGCCCTTTCCCAGTTCTTGGCCTTGTCCATCTTGGGGTGCGTTCCCCATGTGGGATCCACTGCATGGAAACAGGAGGAGGAACACCAAAGCACTGTGGGTGATGGGACTGCAAACCCCTGGTTGCAGGAGGGAGTCAGGGAGCAATTGGCACCTGATTCCCACCTTCCCATCCAGCCCTGCCACGATGCCTCTGGGATGTTACCATCAGCCTCTGCTCCAGCATCCCTTCTCCATCACCAGTAACAGCCATCCTCAGGGCTGCTGAGCCAGGGAAAGTTCTGGCATGGAGCTGGAAGATGTCAAGGTGAGCAAATGACCCAGCTCCAGCCCACTGCCCATGCCAGCAGCACTCTGGTGTCCCTGCTCACACGGGACAATTTCTGTCTGGGGAACCGCAACTTGCTTTGCTCTTACCGTAAGAGGAAGGGCCCAGGGAGCAGGCAGGTAACCAGAGCAGGAAACCTCCTTCTGAACAACAAAGGCATGGGTTTGCTTCCTGCCCATGCAGCAATTCTGCAGAATCTCTCACCAGTCCAACGCAGAAAAGGCCAATTAGGATGTCAAACTGGTTTCGGTTTTACTAAGCCAGAGTTTGCAGCACCGGAAGAAAGGAAGTTCACTATGGACAAAGCTGAGTCCCTGCCTGGGAGACCTTAAAAGGAGAGCAGAGTCCAGCTCCCAGTGCTCCATCCAGTCCCATCTGCTCTGGCGTTTCCGTGGGACACGTGCAGCCACCCCGGCCAGGATGTGACGCTTCTCTGGAGCCCCCGTTTGCCACGGCAGGAGCTGGACCCACTCAGGCACTTCTCACACAGCCCTGACTCACCCAACCCTGTGGTCTCAGCCCTCAGCCCCCCACTCACCACGGCAGGAGCTGGACCCACTGAGGGATTTTTCACACAGCCCCTGACTCAGCCCCGTGGTCTCAGCAGCCCTCAGCTCCCCACACACACCAGGTCTGGCAGCTCTGCCATGGGGTTTTCCATTTAAGTGAAACAATGCACCCCCAACGCTGCAAGCTCCAGGGAGACATCAGATACTAATTAAATCCATGCTGCTGCTGGAAAACCCAGCTGCAGAGAGGAACCAGCTGCCTTCCAAAAGTCCACAGCAGTTGGCCAGCAAAAAGGTGTTTACCAGCCCCATGGCTTCCGCTTCTCCTGCTCCCCCATCCATACATTTACGTTTACATTTTCCAACCAGTCCCATCCTGCCCAGTTCTTGCACAGACTCATTATCACAAGCGTGCTCATCTTGGGAAGGAGCCAGCAAAGATTTCCTTTCTAGTCAAGACCCAACAGTGCTTTTAATCCACTCATGCCCAGAGCATAAAGCCCAAGATTCAGCTGCTCCACCAACACCAAATCTGAGAAGTCTCAGAGCAGAACAACCCAGGCAGATCTGACACACTGGGAAAGGGCAGGTCTCCAGTGCTCACCTCCTGCAAAACCTGAGCTTTGCTTTCACGTGTGGTAAGTCTCTGCAAAAGAAGCTTTGCCTGCAAGCAGGTGTCCAAAGGACTGTCTGCATCCCAAATCACATCTGTGTGTTCATCTTGGGAAACAGAGAAGCCCAAGGAGAGTTGCTGAGCACAGACTACAGAGCCCACAGCACCTTCAGGGCAGGCAGCCCTACCCCATACCTCAACCTCTGCCACTGGATGCTGTGGGAGAAATACCCAAAGTCTTGACAGCTCATAAAAGGTACCCTTTTACTTCCCTGGGAGGTTGAACAAGGACAGATCCAAGTGCCTGCCTGCCCTGCAGGACCATGGGGATGCAGCCCATGGGCAGCTGGCTGATGAGGAATGGGAGCTGCATGAGCACAGCTGGAACAGGCATCACAGAGCCCTCTCCATCCCCAGCTCCATAGAAGCTTCTAGAGCAGATTTAGCTTTGGATTCAGGTGGCAGCTCTAAGACTCCCTTGCAAAGCCTTTTTGTGAAAGGGACGACCCTATACGTGTCACAAACACACAAATTCATGACCACCACATCACCAGCCTGGTCATGACAGTTGGTGTGTTGGCCCACAAGAACCAGGCAAGAAAACTCTGCATTCAGATGTCAGGTTTCTGAGCAGGCAAGTTCTTCTTCCACCTCCTCCCCTCCCCAGAGCTTGCAGCCTGCTTCACAGTCACCAGGCAGTGGGAAAAAACAGGCTTCTAGACAAATAGATAATTTTCACCCAGCAGCTGGGAACAACAGCTTCCATTTCCATCTGAGGCTGGAACACCTCCTCCTGCGCTGCTGTAGCCTGAAATAAAGTTAAGACCATCTCTACCAGCACTCTACTTCCCCAACCTGTCCCTGAATACTCCCACGCCCTCAAAAGCCAACACTCTTCATAAAAACAAGATGAAGTGCTGCTCGCCTTTCCCTTGATAAGGGATCTTAATGCACTTCCGGCAGCACGCCCGGGAATGGATGTGCAAGAAGAGCTGCCATCAGTTTCCAGGGAGAACAGCAGAAGGCTCTCTCCCCATCTCTACTGCAGCCAGAGGTGTGCTGCACCTTTCCTTTGCAGCCATGGCCACACAGCTGAGAGCTGCCCTGGCCTCCAGAGAGCTCCAGCTGAAGGACAAGGCTTAGGGACAACCTGCTGCAGGAGATTTGACAGCACGCCCAGAGGAACAGCAGGTACAAACACGGGCAGCAGCAGCAGGAAACATCAGAGGAACATGCCTCTGGCTCTGAATGGCCCAGCAAAGCAGAGAGGGGAACGCTGCAGCAGCTGGGAGGCCACAATGTGCCCATCCAGGAGCTGATCCTGAGCCCACCTGCTCAGCATCTCCCAGGGCCAGTGGGCACAGGGACACAGGGAGAACAGCACAGAGCTGGCACTGCTGACACACCTCACCAGGGCAGGAGGGACAGCTGTCTTAGCAAATAGATATCCACTTCCCAACACACTGGCATGGGCTTATTTCCCAGCCTGGTGTCCAGGCCACCCTGCACTGCTTGTTGCTAAACTTCAGGGTCTTCCCTCCCTCCCTCCACTGAATTTTCAGTAACACATGGGAGCACACACCACATGTATTTAAACATTAGTCCCAAGTCAGATGGTTGAAACAGCAAACAACCAGAGATCTCTGAATCCCAGTACATGAAATGAGTTCTTCCCACCAAAGCAGGAGGATGGGAAGGCATCCTGCTCTCCCTGCCCTGGGACAGTCCAAACATCACCACAAGGCCAGTCCATCACAAAGCCTCATCACACACACAATGCTGTGTACGGTGCCATTGCTTCTCTCCACTGCAGAGCAGAGTCCACACTCTCCACTACAACCCACTGAGAAGGCCCGACAGCAACAGCTTCCTCCTGCAACCACAGGCTCCTGAGGACAAAAAATGAGGCAAGACATGACAGCAGCCATTCTCACAGGAGAGAATGCCCCAGGAGGGGCTGCAGTGCCACTGTCACCCCTTGCCACAAACTACAGAGTCCCCTCGCTGTGGCAGGCAGCCCTGGACCCTGAGCCATCAGTGCAGCCAGTGCATGACACAACAGCTCCATGCTGACACAGCTTTATCAGCTCTTTTATCAATTCCCATGCATGGGAAAGCTGAGAGCAGCTCTCAGACAGCGAGGAAGGGGATCCCCTGCAGCCCCCACCACCCTGAGTTATGGCCTTCTTTCCTTTCTCTGTCCTGTGGCACTCCCTGGAGAAGCACTGCTCTCCCCAGCCAGCCCTGCCTCCCACCCACCCCCTCTCCTCTGGGAGCCACCCCTCTGGTGTCGTGGCATCTCTGGAGGGGGACACTGCCCACGGGATGATCCAACCTTGTCACAGCAGGATGAGCCTCCAGAGGAGCCTCCAGAGCCGTTCTGGTGTGCATGAGTCAGAGGGTCTGAGGGTGGGGTGGGATGTTCCCCCACACGCTGTGGGAGAGCTCCTCGTGGGACGGCTCTGCTTCCAGAGCAGGAACCACTCTGGCATCCCACGGGCCAGGAGCAGCAGCAGGGAGGACATGGGGTGAGGGGGACACCCAAGTGCTGTCTCACAGGGAGTGCTGTCAGCTGCTGGGAGGCGTGCAAGAGCAGAGGAAGAACACGAGCCACTCGAGGATGTCCTCAGAGATCCCACAGCCTCAAATCCATATGTGCTCCTTCTGGGACTGGGAAGGATCAGTGGAAGGCAGGGCAATGGGATCAACATTTGTTCTCCGAAGGATAAGAGACATTTCCCAACACTTCTCCCATAACAAAAGCAAATTTCTGGATGCATGTGTCTCCCTTCCCTTCCCTTTCTCCTCCAAGCCCAAGCTGGGTCTGAAAACCTTTCATCCACCTAGAAGAGATTTCCTCCCCACAGAGGAACCTGACTGAAAACCAGCACAGGCAAGCCTGGCACTCTCCTCCCCACAGTGGGACACCACAGTGACACACTCAGGACTTGTTCCCCCCCACAGCCTTTGGACCAGCTCCTAAATAACCTCAGGAGCAGGAGAAGGGAACAGACTGCTGCCCTGACTCACACCACAGGCCTCCCCACAGCACAAATGGCTGAACACCACTGAACAACCGAGGGTATCCCAGCTCGCTCCCAACTTGCAGGGAGAGGGAGATCAAAAATTAGCAGAGCTAGAAGTGGTTTCATTTTCCTTCCCTGCAGCCTCCAATGAGCACAGAATGAGCAAAACCACTCCCTCCACTCTGTCTGCATGGCATCCTTGTGTGTAAGGCACAGGCAGGAGGGGAATCCCAACACAGGAGGCCAGACAAGGAATCTGAAGGATACCATCAACACATTGCACCAGCCTCACAATTTCTGTGCCAGGGACGCAGGTGACGTTCACTCTTCTGGAAACCACCATCTCTGGAGGGCAGGACATCCCCACTGCCCCAGCTGCTGCATGGCCACAGCAGACTGCCTTGCCTTATCTGAACCACAGCTTTCCAAGCAGCCATGCATGAGAAAACCCCCTCTGTTCCTGGAGAGTCCAGGCCACCAGGGAGAGCAGATGATGTCAGGGGTGGACGCTGTCACTGCAAATTCTTTACATGACACACAAGGTGGGACACCCCAGAAGAGATCCCATTTGCTCTCCTGTGTTGGCATCCACACCATACAGTTGGACACACACCTCCTTCTCTCCCAGCAGGCTGGGAAACAATCCAAGCAGCAGCATTAGCCATCTTATCTTCCCAATGCCCCTGTCACAGGCTCCAGGGGCTTTCCAGACCAATGCTCCCCCCTGCTCTCACACTGCTCCTTGCAGCAGCTGGCTCAGAGTAGGTCACCAAAGAAGTGTCATTAACAGAAGAGGGAACTGAGGCACAACACTGCCACATGTCACACAGAAAGCAGTGGCAGAAGAGGCAGAAAATCCCAGTCCCCAAAGGCTGCTCTAAGGTCACCTGCAGGGATGGTGGCCCTGACCACAGGTGTCAGGCAGGGCAGTAACCTGGCACACAGCAGTAACCTGGCACACAGTAGTAACCTGGCACAGGGCACAGCCCCAGGAGTGGGTCAGAGGCATGACCTGGAGATTGCCAGATTGGTTTCAGATTTGTTTTCTGGTTCACATTTCCAGGAGGTGGATGGAGCAGATGCCTGCAGCCAGCAACTCCCTCCTCTCCTCCTGACCTGTGCCACCCCAGGCAACCTCTTAAGAGTGGCTGCTCTCCTGCCAGGGTAAGACGGACACCACCCAGGTCTGTCACTCCAGGGCTGTCACCATAGAGGTGTGGGAAAGGAGGGACACCCAATCCAACAACTTGGGAGGGTGAGCTGTTCTGTGCCATCCAGAGAACCAAGTGCAGAGCCAGGGAGGCACTGGGAGCATCCAAAAGCTCAGCCAGAAGAAGGTGTCACCCATCAGTCCAGCAGCTCCAAGCAGCCCCAGTGAGGGGCTGGGAATTCTGTGTGACAAAGCAACCAGCTCCTGACAGGAGAGCCAAAGCTCACCTGGGTGGCTTTGAGAAACCAGATAGCTTTGAGAAACCAGAGAACCTGTCACCTTCATCAGCACAGGCTGGATATCAGCAGGAATTCTTTCTTAAAAAGGGTTGTTAAACAATGCAAGGGAGATGGCGAAGTTACCACCCTTGAAGGTGTTTAAGGAAAGATTGGACAGACTCAGTGCTCTGGGCTGAGTGATCATGATTGGTCACAGGCTAATCTTGATCTTGGGGGTCTTTTCCAGCCTAAGTGATTCTGGGATTCTGTGATCACTTCCCATGGGCAAGAGCTGTGACACAGATTTGCCCAGTACTTCAAGCAGCAGTTTCTTCCCTGCCTGGGACCAGGGGAGGAAGAGGCAGAGACAACACGCAGCACTGGAGGAATGAAAACCACAGTTTCACCTCCCACCTCCAAGATGTGGGATAGCTACTCATCCCATAAGGAATGGGGGCAAGGGGCAAATTGAGTATTCTGGAAGCTGCTTTCTATGAGCCATGCACACACCAGCTACAGTTTAAAGGGGGAAACAGACCCACAAAGAGTCCAACTCAGTGGATTCGGAACAATTCCGGCCTGGCTGCCAAAGGCCCGAGCTGCGTGTGCCAGCAGGGTTCCCTGCTCCTCAGCCATCTGGGGACTGTCACTCTGCACAGATCTGCTTGGCCTCCTGTCATGTGTAGCACTCCCAACCCCTTTTCTGTCAGCAGGATCTGGGTTGGCAGAAACACTTTTAATTGTAGGATTTTTTTTTCCCTTAACCCATATCCTTTTGACAGAACCAGGTTAGGAAGCAGCTGCACTGGCAGATCTGGGGTGGCCTTTTGCAAAGCAAGGCAAGGATAAAAAAGGGGTGCCTGGATCCAGTTATTCCTTCAATTACCAAACTACAGTTAATCACAACTTCCTCACCTCTCCTAAGGTCACAGAGAAAGGGGGAGCACCACCAGCCCAGCTCTGTCCCAGCCCAGTCCCTTTGCTCCAGAGCAGGTCCCTTGTCCTGAAGAGTCCCAGAGCAGGGTGGGTGGAAGGGATGTCATTCCCACTGGTGACAAGGGCTGTTTCCATTTCTGGGTGGCAGAGCTGCAGCTCTGCCAAGCTGAGCTGTCCCATATTTTTCCCCCTGCTTTCTTCCCGAGGCTGCTCCAAGCCCCACACATTTCCCCTCAAATGACTGCCAAACCGTACAGATTTGGGGAGAACAAGAGGGGAGGGATGGGTAAACATCCAGTGGGGCTACCTGGGAAACCTCTCCCCAAAGAACTGTCAAATTCTGTGTGCTGAGACACCAAAAGCACTTCCCTGCTGCAGAGGAGCAGGAGCTGACTTGCTGCTGCCCTGGCTCCCAGCTCTCCTCTCCAGCAGGGACAGCCACCCAGCAGGGACAGCATTCCAGGGCCACAGGCAGGACCCACAGCCCAGACCACGAGGAGCAAAGAGTAGCACCATGTTTCCTGCAGAATAACTGGGGCAGAGGGATGGTCTGTGGCATGACAACATCCATCAGCTTCCCTGCAAGAGCCAGCAGCAGCTTGAGGGAAGCAGTGAGTGATCCACGAGGCGTTCATCTTCCCACCCCCTCTACTACAGGACCATCAGCAGCTCAATCCATGACAGCTTTCCTTGCAACCTCTCAAAGGTATGGAAGTGACCTGCTTATTTCACAGATGGGCATGGAAGCATCTGTGATCTCTGAGAAAAAAGAGGATAGAGAACAGTGATTCACAACTAACTGGAGACTAACTGGGACAAATTCCTAAGGCCCAGCAAGCATCCCAGTCTCCGGCCTTGCAGAGAGGGATAAGTTTCAAAACAGGGACCAGAGACCTACATCCCACTGCTGGTCACACCACAAGCTGTGCAGGATATTTTCACTCCTCCATCCCTCACACAGAGGATCAGCCTCACAACCCTTTATTAAGCACTGGGACAGCTTTGTGGATTAAGAATTTGGTCTGGTTTGCACCAACCTCCATATCAGAAAGGCACATCCCAAAGGGTTTCTCATCCTCCACCTGTGTATTTTGCAGGGGATGAGAAGGCCAGGACTGAAACAGGAAGAGCACAGGACTGACTACAGCTGAAGAGGTGGTGCTGTGCACTGGGAAAGGAATATTTCAAGGGGTTCATCCCAAAGACTCTCTCAAACAGCTACACCCACTGCAACCTTGCTGGTTCCTCCCTTCCCCTTACCTGCTTCTTTCAACCCTACACAAAGGGCTTAATTTATAAAATCAGAGGGTCCATTCCCACGAAGGAATATGTAGGATACACCCCCAGGAGGACCCATTTCATCTTGCTGCTATTAATACCTGGAACATTATTTGCACGAACAGACTGTCCTTTCTCCCTCATTTCTGGGCTCTCACTTCTCTGGTTTGTCCCAGAAATCCCAGCCAACACACGTTCACCCTTCTCTAGTACACACTTCCATCCAAAACCCCAAATTCTCCTTTTTTTTTTTTTTTGAGTTAATTACTCATGTTCCTAGTCTACATCACCTCTTTCAACCCCTGCAGACAGGATACAGCTCCCCTGGCTCCCTCATTCATTAGGCAGCCAATTTGTGGCCCTAAACCCATCAACTCTCATTATGGAAAGAGACCAAGACTTCCCACAGCTGCCCAGCATCCCACTGTCCTCCAAGCTGGATGGGGCTCTCACTCCTCTCTGCTTCCCCAGCACCAAAACTGTGACTAAGAGCCAGAGCCATGCTCTGGCTGGGCCCAAGGGCTGCTTGTAAGCCCTTTGCCACACTGGCACAAAGAAGTTCCCAACCTTTCAGAGCTGTGCTGATCTCTGGCCACAAGAGCCCAGGCAGAGCCTTCCCCTTGCAAGCAGTCTCACATGCCTTTGGTTTTGCTTCAAGAGGAAACATGTTTTCTCTGTATCCAGGCGTAAAACAGTCAAGCCCAGCCAAAACCATCCAATCAACAGCACAGAGCATGACAAGTCAGGGCAGAGGGTTACCATGGAGCTAAGGAAGCCCAGACTTCCCAGGCAGAATTCCTCACCTGCCCTGTGTGCAGAGAGGGGCTGGGAAGAGGATCAGGCTCCTGTCAATCCCTGTGTCCTCACACACCATGAGATGCCACCAAACCCTGACCCAAACTCTGACATCCACCAGCACGCAGCCCCGTTCAGCTGCTCTCCCTGGGAGAAATGTGGGACAAGCTCAGCACTGAACCAGCAGCAGGCTTTAGTTGATTTTTTGGGGCACCCTGTGAGAAGGATCACACAGAAAGGTGAAGGATCACACTGAAAGGTGAGGAGAAGCCAGGAGCACCTCATCAAGCCAGCCCAGGGAATGGGAAATCCTGCCATTAGCAGGATCCACAGCAGAGGATTTCACAGCTAATGAACCCTTGCCACCACAGGCCACAGTGAAAGCAAAAGCAGTGAGGCATTTCTTTTCTGATAAGCTGCTTTTATCAGGAAGTTCAGCCTGGCTGCCCACACCAGCCCCAGCTGGAGAGCAGCTCCCAGCCTGTGCCTTTAAATCCCCTTGGCAGCGCAGGACTGGGGCTGAGGGAGCAGACACGCCCTGTGCTCCAGCGCTGGAGCACACAAACATTTCCTCCCAGCCATTCCACACCACAGCTCAGCCAGAGCTGCCTCCTACCTGCCAGGGCTGTGCCAGAGGGAACACAGGCTGTGCCACACACACCTGGACATGCACAGACTTCAACTCATTTCCTGAATTCCTCCTGCTTCCCTGCCAGCACTGGACATTCTTCCCTCAAACTTCTTCCTTAAGGCAAATATTTGGAGTCTAACAGGCATTCCTCATGGAAGGCACAAGTTAAATATTGGCCCTAAAACAACAACAAGTGCCTTTCAATGATTCTGGCTGGAGAAGCACCGCTCTGGACTTTGATTTCTGGCTCTGAACAAAAATAGGAGCAAAGCACTGAGTGTTACACTCTTCTCTTGGGATCAGTCAGATTTCAGGCTCTGCAAGTCCCCTGCCAGGACCACAAGCAGCAGTGGGAACTGTCCCTAGTCGTGCTTTCTCACACCTCGGGTGTCTGCTGTCACTCAGCCAAGGCTGCTGCAGTGCATCCTCTGCACCGGGCACAGGACCAGTCTGAGTCTCATTTCCAGGTCTGTGATTATTTATCCTCAGAGAGACACAGGAGAAGACCTGCTGGGAACCATGGGTGCCACCCAGGGCATTTGCACACCTTGTGCTGCTGCCTCTGGCTGCACCAACAGCATTCCCAAGGGTGCCCACCTCTCCATCCAGCCATGCCCAGTTCCTCAGCGCAGAGGATGCTCCAGGCTGTTCCTGCTCTGCAGGCAGCCCAGCCCCTGACAGACGTGCTGGCTCTCCTAAGAAAACATCCCAGCAAGGCAGGAGAGCAGTCAGAGAGATGGCAGCACAGTAAAAGGGAGAGGGAAGGGTAAGGAGGAAAAAGAAAGGTCAGTACCAAAAGCCTGGAAGCACTCAGGTCCTGGGATGTCATGGGCACTTCCCACATGGATCAGGGGAGCAGAGCTGAGCCCTGCAGAGCCAGGTTTGTTGCACTCCAGAGCAGCTCTGTGACATCTAGATGCTGCTGATGATCCAAACCTGAGCTTGGCTGCTCCATCAGCCCTACTGCAGGCAGGTCCCACAGAACCCCTGCCAAAACCACCCCAAACCAGAGTCTGCTCCAACACCAGGGCTCTGCCTGCTGCTTCTCCAGAAAACACCTCAACAGTTACCCTGAGAAAAGTTACATGGCACAGATGTGGTACACACCCAGTGACACTCACAGGTTTGTTCTACTTCCTGCTAAATTCAGCATGGGCTGTGTTAAATAAGCTTCCCTTTCCCTCTCCTGTGGACCCTGTAAGCTCAGGAGCACCTTGCTCAGCTCTTACAGCTCTGAGCAGCCCTGGGAGGCAGGAGAGGGCTAAGCAGTGGAGAGCTGCTCCTGGCAACATCCCCCATGAGAGCTCTGATGGTCTGCTATGCTGGAATTCCTCTCTAATTCCTTCCCAAGACACTTATGATGGCACTTCAGGCTGGGGAATCTGCTGGGCCTTCTGACAACCTCTCAGGGAGGTCCCCTGATGAGACAGATACCCCTCTGAAAACAGTGTGGGTTTAAAACCAGCTGCAAGTCACCCTGGAGGAAACGTTAAAGCTCTGAGCACTTCCTATTCCCTCCCCAGCCACCGAAGCCCATGGAGGGACGAGCTCCAGCAAGTTTGAGCAGGAATTCCCAAGGCTCAAGGCAGAGACCAGCCTGTACCTGTCAGCACCAACACCTCCTCATCCTACAGCACACTTGACCCCACACTCCCAGAGGCAACTGCAGCTCTTCAGATCCTGGCTCTGAGCAGCCCCTTCCAGGACAGGGACCCCACCTCTGCTCCCAGCAACTGAGTCCTTCCTTAACATTCCCTGTACTTGGCACCACCAAAGCCAGACCTACTCAAACCAGCATTGCCTTTGGGATGAGAGGAATCGGCAGAGCTGGGGGCGAGGGGATTCCAGAAAAGCCTCAGCTTGCCCCTCGCCCACACATACGGCACAGAAGTTGCTGGAAAGCACCATCCTCTCCCCACATCAAACCAGGGAAACCAAGCAGAGTATAAACTTCATCACTGCCAACAGTCCCTGCTAAAAAAAGGATACGAGAAAAGGTTTTTTTGCTTTGTTGTTTGTACCTCGGTGCTACCTCAAAAGCAGCAAGATTTTTTTACCTGAAAACATTGGGCAAGGACAGAGCCTGCAAGAATGGAGCTTTTGTAGCACAAACACAGCTCTGTTCGGGTTTAAATTAGATTTCCACTGACCTTTTTGAGCCCATCGTTCAGCCACCCACACCCAAGCAGCCCCTCTTAGCAAGACTGCAGCCCCCAGCCTGGGAAGACGAATAAACCCCCAGAGACTTGGCTGTGCTCCCAGGGAACCCCCACACCCCTCCCAGCACCACTCCTGCTGCACAAACTGCTCAGCTGCAGGGCTGCAAAGCTCTTCCAAAGGAAAGCTGCACAAAATCCAAGTTCAAGCTCAACCTTAACCCCTGTTTATTAACTTAAGAACATCCCTCTCAGGGTGACAAAGCCCGTGCATCACCTGCCAACTGTCTCATTCACCACTGGGAAAGCAAAGGCCAGGCCTGCCTCATTAAAAAGCATTATATAACATTAAGTAACAAAGGGCTACAGGACATTCTTTGCTTGGTGGACATGTAAAAATGAATCACTCAAAAATTAACGCTCCTTTCCTCCAGAGTCCAGCACCCTGGGAGGCCAACGAGCACCTTATTTCCAAGGCAACAGTGTCTTGCCTCATCCCAAATCCTGCTCTCACATCCAACTTACTGCCACCCCTGCCCTGCAGACACTGAACAACACACAGCACTGCTCAGCTTTCACTCAGAGCACGGTCCCCAGGCACCAGAGGATGTGTTTCTGCTGCCTGTGGCACAGGGACCCTTCCCCAGCCTGGGGTCAGCTCAGCTGGAGCTCGCTGGGCAGGACTTTGGGCCTGCCCCATGTCACCATCTCAGTGCAAGCCTTTCATGGACAGGGCTGTGAGAGCAGCTGGTTTCACTGTCACCACAAGGCCTCAGGAGCTGTGTTTCCTACAAGTCAGGATGATTCTGCTGTACACATCAAGTGCCAGGGGCCTGATGCAGTGGGGCAGGCAGGTGACATAAGGGCAGTGCTTGGAAAGGCCCCTGCCACCAACCTCCCAGCAGAACACAGACTCCATAGCACTGGGAGATCCTCCTGGAGACAGTGAACTTCTATTCACCATCTCACTGAAGCCAAAGAAACCAATTTAAAGTCTTTACAGAACTAATTGAATTCCTCTACTGCAGGAGCAAACCCTTCTTACTGTGGGTGGTGGATGAAACCAGAGACTTCCTGCTCCATGTAGCATTTCGAAACACCCTGCAAAGCCTTACCTAGAAGTTTCAGCTTACCTGAAGAGCCATTTCCTACACCACACAGGGCTCATGGTGGGTGCTGATCTGCTGCTGCATGCTCTGAAGGCAACAAGTGGAAGGCAGAGAGACGTCCTGCAGTTTTACAGCCACTCACCACTCTCCCTCCTGCCCCCATTGGGTTGGGGGGACGTGAGGGATTGGTGGGGGGGGGTCACAGCTCTGAGCACCACAGGTGTCACCTAGGGACCTCACAGGATAGGACAGACAAGGCAGGGGCGTGCTGGAACACCTCAGAATAGAATCACAGAATGGTTTGGGTTGGAAGGGAGCCTAGAGCTCATCCAGTTCCATCACCTGCCACTGGCAGAGATGCTTTGCACTAGTCCAGGGTGCTCCTTTGATCCAACCTGGCCTTGGAACTTCCAGGGTCAGGGCAGCCACAGCTACTCTGGGCAACTTGTGCCAGGGCCTCACCACTGCCACAACCAGGAATTTCCTCCCAATATCCATCTAACCCTGCCCTCTGTCAGGGGGAAGCCATTCCTCCTTGTCCTGTCACGCCAGTTCCTGATGCACAGGCTGCTTTTTCCAAGCCAGTTATTAGAAATAATGCATCAATGTAACACGCAAGGGAGGGGCTGCCCACAGGAAGGGCTGCAGGGCTACAGCCTGGCCAGGAATTTAGAATTCTTCAGGAGGAGGGCAGCTGGTGTGAATCAGGGAGTCTGACAGAGGACCTTGATGCTCCACACTCAGCTACCCCAGCAGAAAATCACCTTTTTACCTCCCTCACAACCAAAGCTGTTGCTTCTCTACAGAGATGAATCTACCAGAGACAGCAACTGCCAGCAGGAAGTAGAAACAGCTTCTCATGAAACCCCAAAACTATTCACACAGCTTTTCTAACAGGAAGATGACTTGTTCTCCTGCAGAACCCCAGAGCTGCTGGGACCTGCTCTCCCTCCCAGCTCACAGGTAGAGCTGGACAGAAGCAGACTCCTGCTCACACCATGTCTGGGCCAAGGAAGGAAACTCAGGTTCACAGCTTCTCACTGCACCCACAAGGAGCCACGTCTGCCCAGTCACAGCCCAATTACAGGGCTGTGGGCAGAGCTGTTCCCACAGGCTCTCAGCAAAAAGCCGTGGCAAACACACGAAGGAAGCTCCTGTGCTGGCACCCAAGTCTGCTCCTGCTCAGCAGCACTACAAGGGAAGAAGGTCTGACTCCTCAAACTGCTGTTGGAAGTCCCACGAGTAGCACAGGGCAAACCAGGCCACTGCCCTCTGCTACCAAACCCTACAGTGCCTGGCCCTGCAGAGCGAGGGGAGGGTCTCCTTCCCAGCCCAGGGGCTGCAGCTCTCCTGCAAACCCCACAACAGCACATCGGGGGTTGCTGCTCACCCAAGGCTTCCCTCATCCCTCCCACCAAGCCTTTAGTGCCTGTGGAGCTGCAGTTCCTGTCTGAAGGCAGAGATAAACAGCTTCCTACCCACCCTGGGCTTGCAGCAGTGCCCCGGATCAAGGGCCAGGCACACACCTGGAAGCACAGCCAAGCACAGGAGTGCTGCTCCAGCACAGCTCATCCCAGCTCCTCCTAGCTAGGAAAACAACGGGGAAGGGGGTGGGCAGGGGGAGACAGCTCCAGAGCACAGCCAGGCCCCAGTCCAGCAGAGAGGTTTATTGGCAGCTGCTCTCAGACGTTGTGTCTTCCAGCCCAGTGGGGCTGGAGGGGGGGAGGAAACACTGATTGTCCACGAGCACAACCCTCATGTCATTCCCATTGATCCGCTGAGTCACTCCCGTATTAACAGTTTTGACAACAGCCCGGCTGCACAGGAGCTCTGACACGGAATACAAAACGAGGGGCACTGTGAGGCTGCTCCGAGAGCAGCACCAGGAACCTGCTGAGCCACCAGGGCCAGGAGCTGCACCCAGAGCAGCACACGCACCACGCTGCAAGGGCAGAGCACACAGCTCCATCGGGGAAGCTGCTGGACACAGAGCACACAGCTCCATCCAGAGTGCCTGGGGAAGCTGCTGGACACCAGCTCTGCCCTGCAAACCACACCAGCTGCACCCCGTGGATGCAGGGGCAAAGCGGAGCAGCTGCTGCTTTGGCAAAGGAGTGACACAAGTGAATTTAAACTGATTTATAATGCCTCACAGAGCTGTCAGCTAGTGAGGAGGAGATCAAACCCTAAAGCACCTCTCCAGGCTGAGGGATCTGAGGGCCCCCAGATGTCACGTTCCCACAGACCTGAGCATGCTGGTGTTGGACCAGTCAGCACCACAACCCTCCCAGCACCCCAAAGCTGCTCAAGAGTGATAAAACACTGACCAAACAACGTCCCTATCTGCAACGTACCAAATTAAAACAAAACCAACAAATCTTTGGCAAGTTCCTCACAGCAGCCAAGCCTATCCTGCCACGGCAAAGGCTCCCCATGGAGGCCTCCTGCCCTAATTTGCAGCAATTCTTTGTCAGACCACTGGCAAACACCAAACGTTCGCTCCAATCTGTTACATAAGGCCCAATTTTTAAACCTGTGTGCTGGCCGTGGGGAGATGGGGACACACTGTGTGTGGCAGCCTGACAGGGCAGCCTGGCTGGCAGGTGAACTCACACACCCCTCAGAATGCACTTCCACACCTCCAACCACTTGTTGTGTGGAAGGGAAACAAACAGATTAGTTAAGGAGGCAACTTCCAAAGGTTTTACACACCTTTCAACCCGGGTCCAGGCTAACTTGAACTGTTTGGAACGGACTGATATCACGGCAACTCAAAAGGGGTTTGTGAAACTTTGCTTTTTAACTTTACACCAAACACAGCAAGTCTTCATGCTGCCCAGCACACAAAAGAAAAGGCACCTTCCTGACCATCCCCACAACTTCCCGTTGTTTGCTCCCCGAGATGCAGAGCCCTGGCTCAGCTCCCTCCTGCCAGCCAGCGACAGGAGCCACGGGCCTCCCCGGCAGAGCCGCTCCTCCGAACAGCTCAAGTCGGTTCCTGTCTGCTGGGGGCAGGAGGGGGAGGGCACTTTTCCCTTTTCTCGCATTCATCCTCACCCGCTTCGCTGAAGAAAAAAAAGCCGTTTTAAATACCAGGTTCAGCACGGTCCTTTCCCCAAATAAACACTTCCCAAGCCCTCTGGAGAGAGGAAAGCCACATACAAAGGAGCCAACATCCTGCGAGGCTCGGGCAGGCCGGGCATGCTGCGGGCCGAGGGGACACGGCGGGGACCATCCGACCCCATCTCCGCCGCCCGCCCGGCCTCGGGGGCACCGGGGGCTCGCAGCCCTTCCCCGGGGCCACAGAACAGGCACGGCCGGGAGGGGACGGGGCGAGGCGGCCCTGGGCTCTCACAGCCCGACCCAGCCTGACCCCAACGCGACCCCGAAGCCTCCCGGACCCCCGATCCCAACGTGACCCCCAAAGCCCTCCACTCTCCCCCGGCCCAGACCGACCCCCCCTCAGCCCCACCACCCGGCGACCTCCCTAGGCCGAGCCGGGGCCTCCCCCGGCAGCCCCGCGACCCCCACAGCCCCCTCCTCCCTCCGGGCCCCTCCCGCCGCTTAACCCCCCCCGCCACCGCCCCGGCCCCGCCGCCCCCGCCCGCGGCGCCGCCCGGCCCGGCCGCCCCTCCCCGCTGCCGGCCGAGCGGAGCCGAGGCCGCAGGGCCCCCGCCGTCCCCCGGTGCTTCCCCGGTGTTACCTCGGCGGTCCCTCAGCGCCGGGCGGCGGCGCCGCTGCCCCGCGGCCGCTCCCCCATGGCGGCGCCCCCGGCCCGGCCCCGCTCGCCTCCCCTCCGCCGCTGCGCCAACGGCGTACGGCCCGCGCTGCGCCAACGGCGTACGAACCGCGCCGCCCCCGTGCGCGCCCGCGCGCCAGCGGCGCAACCGCGCTTCGTGAATACGGGCCGCGGGGCGGAGCGCGGCGCAAGCGCAGCGGGCGCGAGGGTGGCGGCGCAGCGGCGCTGGCGTAGGGCGCGTTCGGGAATAGCGGCCGGCAGGCGGCGGCGCGGCTTTGCGGCAGCGCCGCGCGCTTTACGGCAGCTCCGGTTAACCCCGCGCTGCCTGGCGCCGCTGTCGGGACAAGCGCCGCTGTCGCGACAGGGCCCGCGCTCCCTCAGCGCCCTGCGGGGCCGGAGGGCGAGGCTCTCACACAGGGAGCACACCGCACTATAGAGGGCCCTGTAGGGTCCGGCCCCACTGATGGATGTGGCTCTGGTGTGGGTTATCGCGATGCTGTCGCGATATGGATGTCACCGTCCTCCAGGTGGGGCACGGGCCTGTTGCAGGGAACAGCATGGGGGGTATAGACCCAGTTATAGGGGACAGGCCCTCATATGTCAGTGAGCCCTGCTTTGGGGTACAGCTCCTGTTTTGGGGTAAAGCTCCTGTTTTGGGGTAAAGCTCCTGTTTTGGGGTGCAGCCCCTTGTTTTGGGATAAAGCTCCTGTTTTGGGGTAAAGCTCCTGTTTTGGGGTACGTTGTTTTGGGGTACAGCTCCTGTTTTGGGGTACAGCCCCTGTTAGATACAGACCTTGCTCTGGGGCACAGCCCTGTTTTGGGGTACAGCCCCCATGTTTGGATACAGACCCTGCTCTGGGGTCCAGCCCCTTTTTGGGGCACAGTTCCTTCATCCCCACATCCATCCTCACTCCAGGCCCTCTGGGGCAGCCTCGGGGGCAGACTGGGGGTCTGCAGAGGGGGCACAGCTGTGGCACCCACCCCGTGGGGACAGAGGGAAGTCAGGGTGGCATTTTACAGGCATTGTGACCTTTTTGGGGACATCAGCCCCAAGCAAAGCCACTCTGAGGGAAACAGAGGCACTGCCTTGCAGGGAGCAGAGCTCCAGGACTGGGATCTGCTGAGACAGTGTGGAGGTTTTAGTTTGAACTGGGCAGAAATACTGATTTTGTGTAGTGGTTTTGGTTTGCTAATTGGAGATTTCCTTAATTTTGAGATTTTATTTTTGGAGATCACCTGCTGTGAGGTGTCCTGAGCAGGGACACAGACCCCACTGCCACCTCCTGAAGCCTTTCATTTTCTTCTGATTGCTCACCTGGGGACAAACACTCCATCCCAGTGCTCCCTCAGCAAAAGAGGGCACAGCCAGAGGATCATTTCCTTCTCACCCCTTTTTTCTCAACCCCCAAGTCTGAGGTTTCAGTGTAAGGCTGGAGGGAGGGGACACCCCTGCACAACCCTGCTGGTCACACCTTCACCACAGCATGGAGCAGATGCACCCCAAAAGTATTTACCCAAAATGGGTGAATGAATTTGTGTGGGTTTGGGGGACAGCATTACCCCAAGTACCCATTTCAGCATTTCCAACTGCTTGAGTTGGTTCTTCTCCTGTCACAGAAATGTTCCAGGGAAAAGCTCTCCCCACAACGTTTGGCTGGAGGACTTTTCCCTGTGGGTGTTTGCTCCTACAAAAAAAAAGCTGATTTTAGAGCATCAGGAAAATTCTGAACACATGAATTCCAGCTGCTCCTGTGTTGTGCCTGGCTCAGGAGGGTGCTGAGGTGCTGTGACATACGTCCTGCCCCTGGAGAGGATAAAATCACCCCTTGAGAGGATAAAATAACCCCTGAGGAAGATAAAATCACTCCTGGAGAGGGTAAAACCCACCCTGGAACCCTCCCTTTCCTACCTGCCCCATCCCACCCCCCCCACTCTGCAGTTTGATGGTGATTTCACAGACTTTGAGAGCTCACAAGTTGTTCAGGCATTTGGCTGGAGAATTGAACCACCCTCTGGAGCAGGAGAGGGGGGAAGAAAGGAGTTTGGATTTTATTTGAAGGCAGCTCTCCAGCGGTGAGCACACGGTGTGCCAAAGGCCTGCAGAGACACGAGCAGCTCATGCCACAGAACCAGCACGGGGAGCAAGAAAATCCAGGGAATTTCTGTTGGGAAATCATCCAGCCAGGAGCCCTGGCCCTCTCCTGTGTGCACCAGACAGTTTGGGCTCATTCACAAGCAGACAACACAAAGGGACCATTGGGACTGCACAGGAGAACGAGGAATGCTCCAGGGTGGGTGGCAGCACCTTCCCAGCTGGAACTGCAGAGGGACAGAAACACAGCAAGAACCAGAGAAAAGGAAAAGCCAGGCCCTCCCAGAGCCCTCCCACCCTGGTGCCAGCAATCCAGAGCTTTTTGGGAACTCAGGGTGGGGGGCTGAGCTTGGCTGCACAGCCACCCCCATTCCTGACAAACCCTGCCCGGTCCTCCTGCAGCAGAGGCAAAAAAAATCCCCTCATTCCAAGTGCCAAGGGCCTGCTCGAGCAACAGCTGGAGCAGGAGCTTCAAATGTGCCTCATGCTCAGATTTTGAGGCCCTGGAGCAAGAATTTGAGGGAAATCCAATTCATCCTCATGCTCCACACATCAGGGCACAGCAGCAGCTGTAGGGATCCACTGTCAGAGAGAGAAGGATGGTGAGGGCCAGGCAGGGGGAGCCTGGCACAGGGCTTTGGAGACTGGGAAGACACAGAGATCAGCAGATGTCACATCAACAGCTGTGGGAGGAATGGCTCTTCTAGGATTAAATATCTGCCATGGAGTGGAGCTGGGGTATGACACCACAATATGGTGATTTCCATATTCCCACCTGGAGTGTTGTCTCCAACTCTAGGGCCCCCACACAGGAAAGATGTGGGTCTGTGGGAATGAGTCCAGGGGAGCCATGGAGATGCTGCCAGGGCTGGAGCCCCTCTGCTCTGGAGCCAGGCTGGCAGAGCTGGGGCTGCTCACCTGGACAAGAGAAGGCTCCAGGCAGAGCTCAGAGCCCCTGGCAGGGCCTGAAGGGGCTCCAGGAGAGCTGGAGAGGGACTGGGGACAAGGCCTGGAGGGACAGGACACAGGGAATGGCTGCCACTGCCAGAGGGCAGGGCTGGATGGGATCTTGGGCAGGAATTGTTCCCTGGCAGGGTGGGCAGGCCCTGGCACAGGGTGCCCAGAGCAGCTGTGGCTGCCCCTGGATCCCTGGCAGTGCCCAAGGCCAGGCTGGACATTGGGGCTTGTAGAAACCTGGGATAACCATGGGAGGTGTCCCTGCCCAAGGCAGGGGGGAGAATGGGATGGGCTTTAAAGGTCCCTTCCAACACAAATATTCTGGGATTCTGTGACAGCTTTGGAAGAACATTTTGGGCAATAAATTCAGCCACATGCTAAAGTGATTCAACTCACCTTCACTGTCTAAGCCCATTTACTGCAGGGGTAAGAGTCTCCTTCCAGGCAGTAACTGGAGAAAGCAGACACCAGCCCTGCCAGGCGCTCTCTGCACTATGGAAAGGCCACAAAAATGACCCCAGTGCTTGGGATATGGGACTTTCTCCACACCTCTGCTCTCCAATCCCATTGTTAGAAGATGGGAACAATGGCAGCACCTTTGGTCAAAGCTGCATCTCTAAGAGTACAAACCACAACAAGCCACTCACAGCAGTCCCCAGCACAGAGGATGAGCCTCATCCATCAATGTGCTGTTCTTTCACAGAGAAAACAACATGCAGTGGGAGACTTTGGAGGAACATAGAGAATTTGCCATTTCCCTTTGCCAGATAACTCTGGTTACCTAGGAACAGACACTTCTCTGATGCGGCCAGTTCTCCTCATCAAGCACAGGATGAGCATTTATTGTCTTGTGATCAGGAGAAAAACACAAACAAAACCCAGAGCTCCACAGGTGACATGAAACATCACACACAGACACGCCACGTGACGCCCGACCACACCAGGAGCCAGGGCCAGGTTAATGGTGTTAAGAACTTTTAGAAATCTAATAATGTAAACATTTAAAAACATACAGAGAAGTCCAAAAAATAAAAATAAA
Organism: Fringilla coelebs; assembly: GCF_963513975.1. Taxonomy (NCBI): domain Eukaryota; kingdom Metazoa; phylum Chordata; class Aves; order Passeriformes; family Fringillidae; genus Fringilla; species Fringilla coelebs. The sequence continues at coordinate 3,425,434 of NC_140050.1, read as the reverse complement.
AATTAAAAAAAAAAAAATTAAGCCATTTGTTCAGGCAGCGTGTTGGACTTTCTGGAATTACGGTTTCTGGCATTGAAGAGGAGGGAGGGGATGGGATGGAGTTCCCACCTGGAGGTGCATTGATCTCCACAGGGATCTCAGGCAGTGCAGGCTAACAGGGTGTGATTTTGGTGTCCAGCTCCAACCATTCTGGTGGGCAGGCTCCCAGGCACCCCCTCTCCTTGCATCAAACATTTCCAGTGGGACTGAGGGTGGGTGCTTCAACACAGCCCCCAGGAACACTTCTCCTCTTGGTTCCTTCAAAACCTCCAACTTGACACACTGAAATGGGGCATGTATCAAATGGTTTTGAAGAATTTTGGCAAGAGGATGGCAAAGGGCAGGACTGGGGGACACGGGTGCACCATGTCCTGGCTCCCAGGTGTGGCCAATCCCACCTGCAGCCCTCACCCCGTGGTGCATCCATCGTATTTCCAGGGAGTCAACGCCAGGCAGTTCTTTCATCACTCCAATGGCAAGCGACAAAGAACACTTAAAATTACACTTGACACTAGACAAAGGCACCTAAAAGCTTCACAATGCCATCAGGTCATGTTCTGTTCAGAAGGCTCCAAGAGCTCGTCCTCCCAAGCACATTGCACACTCTCCAGGAAAAACCCCTGGTGTTGGGAGCACATTCCACGTCCCAGAGCCAGCGCAGGGGTGCTCCTGCAGCAGGGGTCAGTGTGGCTGTAAACGGAAATTTGGGGAAATCTGGGGTTGCTTTTGCTTTGGCCCTGGTAACACAGGGGTCATGCAGACTCCAGACTGTGCTTCCCTCATTATTTACAGTGTGACACATGACAAATTAACAGGGAAACAGGGAATTCTGCAGGGGCAAGGGGGAAGCAGGAGCTCTCCTCTGTGAGCCGTGATTTCATTAGATAAGGCACATGTAGAGAAAAAATTTCAAAAGACCACTTGCAAATCAATTCCACCTAGCTAGGACCATATCCCTGTCCCTTTCCAGGAGCCAGTTTTGTTTTCCAGTTGCTCAGTGTGAATTTGGGAATTTGGAATAACCCCATCAACAGCCTGCTAAGGCAGCAGGCTCCGGGTCTGATCCCCAGGGTGCCCAACCCCTCCTAGGTCTCCCAAATGGAGCACTCTGGATCATTGGCCAAAACTTTGAAAGCCAAAGACTTGGAACACTCACTCCCTATAAAAAAAATGGGAACTGACCTCCCAGTTTGGACAGGTTTTAAAAAATTCACAGCAGGCTGAGGGGGAAGAAGAAACTGCAGCCTTTGCTGCCTGGATCGCTGTAGGACACAGGGAATTGGATGGCTCAGGCACAGAATGGAGATGAATGACAAGGTGGAGGATAATCTCAGGGAAAACAATCCCTCTCAACAGCTTCATCCTCCCTTCAGCTGATCGTTGGAGAAAGGCAGGAATCTCTCTCTCATGAAAGTCCTGCCAGCCACAGAGCTAACAGCAGCCATGAGGACCAACAAGCTTCCCTTGGTCTCCCAGACCCCACTGTAATATCTGGAGTTCAGCTACACCAGCAGAAGGCAGAATTAAACTATTCATTGTAACAGAAGCATTTCCACACCACACTGGGGCTCCAGCACTGAGATCAATCATTATCTTGCACCCAGCACAAAACCTGGCTGGAAGTTACATGGTGGGGAAATCTCGTGCTGAGTCCCTGTACCAGGGTGAACATCACCAAGGCCCAGTGTCAGCTCTGCACTGGCTTCCACTGGGCTTTGATTCAGGCTTTAGCAAACAATCATGAACCTAAGGAGATGAATCTGCACCTTTGGAATACACAGATCCAGCAAGAGATTTTGGCAGCAGGGAAAGCAAGTGCTGTAGCATCACAACAGTCTGAGCCAGGCAAAGGAGGACTTGTGGGGACTTCCCATCCGAGGACTCACCCAGGGCACCTCTGTTACCTGCAGGATCCTCCTACGGAGGGTGGAGCTTTCACAAATCACTTCAGGGTAACCAGTACCAAATAATTTAAATGCTGCATTTCCCTTAGAGTGAAAAATTCCACATTATTCATCCAGGAGAGTAAACACCAGTTGCTGCTCATGCTCTGATTGCTTTTGCTACAGATGGCGTGCTGCTGTGCTGGGGATTCCATGGAAGCTGAGCAGGAGCAGGGGCAGGAGCAGCTGTGGGAGTGTTGCCCTTGTGGGGAAGCTGAGCCTTTTCCAGGGATGGTCAGGAGAGGATTCCCTCAAGCAAGAGCAGTGAAGGGTTTGTTCTCAGTCTGCAACGAGGCAAATACTGGTGACTCAAGGCAAACAAAAAGCTTTCTGCCATGGCCGTGCAGTGCAGTGGAGGTGGGAAGGGCTGAGAGCACAGATATTCCTCAGGGATCAGGAGACAAGAACCAGGAAGGTCCTGGAGATGAGTGGGGTACTTGGGGGGAATGCAAATGATCTTTTCCAAGAACAAGAATAAAAAGACCAAACGGGAGAGACTCCAGGCAGTTTGCAGCTGTTGCTGCTTAAGGCCATTGGTTTGCAGAGGGGTAGTTGGGCACTGTGGGATACTCTGGCAGGCTGTTCCCAGAAAAATTGCTGTACTGGGCCTCCCTGCTGGGAGGGTTCCTCCATGCGCCGCTGTTCCACTCATCTTGAGCCTTCTGGAAGCTTCCACCAGCCCCTCGGTAGATTTTATGTACCTAAGGGATAAAAGGGAGGACAAGAGGAGAGTCAGTACCATGAGCCCAGAGCTGAGCCCCTGCTGAGCCACTTGGAACAGGATTTGTCTCTGTGAAGAGCTGCATTTCCGAGGAACAAAGCACAAGCAATGCAGGAATGCAGTGAACAGAGGTGCAGATAGAGAATATCAACCCAATACTTGAACACATTCCAGCTGCACGCTCACAATTCAGGTGAGAGATCCCACAGTGAGGCAGCCAGCCCAGGCCAGGGGGGTGAAACCTCTCCAACAGAGTCCAACACTGCTGCCACAGAGCTTCTGCTCTCCCTGCCTGCCAAAGCTTTCCCCAGAGTCCTGCTACAAATCCTTGTTTCTGCAGAGACACAATTCCCACCCTGCCACCAGGTTCCCACTGCAGATGCTCCACCATTGACCATCCTAAGGAGCAACAAATCGTGGAATCACAGGATTGCTGAGGCTGGAGAAGACCTCCAAGACCACCAAGTCCAACCATTAGTCCAGCTCCACCCTCATGTTCACCACTAACCCACGTCCCCAGGGGCTACATCCACACATTTCTGGAACACTCCCAGGGATGATTCCACCATTACCCTGGGCAGCCTGTTCCAACGTTTTACAATCCCTTCTGTGAAAATAAATGTTTCCTAATATCCAATCCAAACCTCCCCCCTTCACAGAGCCTCAGGTTGCTCCACATGAAGCTTGCTTTGCATGACACCAAGCAACATCACCACGTGACACCGTGACAATTTCCAGCCTGAGCTGTCTTGTGCTGTCTAGATTTGTCCTCCAGAAACTCTGAGAGACATCAACTGACTGCACTGTGCAACCTTTCAAAGCAGTGATGGCTTGTGGTGGTTGCTGAGCTGCCTCTTCACATTATTGTGATACACAGCAGGGATTCTCCAAGGCAGAGAGAGATCTGAAGAATCCCAGAATCCCAAAATGGTTTGGGATGGAAGGGACCTTAAAACTCATCTCATTCTGCTCCCCTGCCATGGGCAGGGACACCTTCCATGAGCAGAACTTACCCTTACAATGCAGATGAGCATTGCGACCGCTGACATGGTGAACATGATGGCAGGGAACAGCATGAACACAGCAGCTGCCACACTGCTGCTGAAGAAGGTGATGGCTGCCAACCATCCACTGCAAGAGAAAGAAAAAGAGATACAATAACATTATAATCTGCTTTTCAAAGTGTCCTTGTTATCAGAAAAATTGTTTATGTGCTTATAAGGCCCTGGCACAGGGTGCCCAGAGCAGCTGTGGCTATCCCTGGATCTCTGGAAGCGTCCAAAGCCAGGCTGGACAGGGCTGGGAGCAGCCTGGCATAGTGGAAGGTGTCCCTGCCCATGGCAGAGGGTGGAATGGGATGGGAATTAAGGTCCTTTTCAACCCAAAGCATTCTCTGTTTCTGTGATTCATAACCCAGAAATTACAAAGCAGCTTTTAAGCTCTTGAAAATGAAATGAACAAGGAAGACAATTGACAGAATTCAATGCAGGTATCTGAGATCTCACCTCTCACTTGCCAGCGTCCCTCACTAATCCAGTCTGAGAGCTTTAAGGGACAGCCAGCTGCATGGAGTTTGGGAAGGGAAGACATATTCCCATTCAGTTGTGCATCTAGAGACCAGAACTGGGACCAGGGAACACCAGGGTCCTGTGATTTACACTCCATCTCCATTCCTTTCCTGGCAAAAACCAGGTGAGACATCAGCAATTCTGAAACCAGAGTGTTAAATGGAGTGCTAAGACTTTCCATTACTTGTAGTTTCAGCAGGAATTGCTCTCAAGTCTCTGCAGACAGGAAGTTAAAATGCCAAACAATTATAACACAACCAGGGACAGAACTAACAAGCTCCCATTTATTTTAGGAGAACTCTCTCAGTACTTCTCATAGGCCAACAATGAGTCACCACACTCAGCTCACCGTGTGCTGCCAACACTGAGGGCAATGCTGAGCCTGACACCGTAAAAGAAATGGACACTGAGGGAAGAGGCTACAGAGAGCAACCAGGTGGAGATCACAGAATGATCTGGGTTGGAAGGGACCTTAAAGCCCAGGCAGATGACATGGGCAGGGACACCTTCCACGAGACCAGGCTGCTCCAAGTCCCATCCAACTTGGCCTTGATTTCTGCCCAACACAGCAATGAAACCCGAACTGTGCACTCCAAGAGCAGACACAGCTATGCCACTGGGGAAATCAGAAAGTTTCCTCCTCTCCACCTTGTACAGGCTCCCATCAGCCTCTCCAAGTGCATGGAAGCAGCCACAGCCCAGAGCTCTGCTGGGACATTCCCACTTACCAAGCTCCCCATCCGGAGAAGCCGATTGCCTGCAGCACCGTGAGGAGGAACTGTGCCCCAAAGACGAAGAAAAAGGCCATGAAATTAAAGGAACTGTCTGACCTGTGGAGGAAGAAAGGTGGTCAGGGGGGCACTGGCACCTTGTGCTGCTCCACACCCATGTCTGACCCCACCACCACATTCAAGCCCTCCACAGTGGTGACTCCAGAGGGTTCCCTCCAGGGCTGTGTGCTGGGAGGCTTCTCCCCTTCCCTGGCAGTGAGAGCACACAGCTCCATGACTCAGCAGCACAGACTGCCTCCCAATAATCTGGCTCTTGCAGTTGCCCTCCCCAAGGAATTGCACGTATGATGACACACAGGAGAGGCAGAGGGACACGAGTCTCCTACACACAGAGTCTGAATCATTCTCTGACCAAATGTCAGCCCAGCCTGACACCTGCCCAGCTGTGCCCTGGCAAGGAGGCATGCAGGAGTCTGATGCTGGCAAGCAGAGCTTGTCCATACACTAGAAATAATCACTGAGCAGGAGAATTCCAGCTGGGAATGTCTCAGTGTCTGCTTGTCATCATGTTCCCACACCCAAGGTAAATAATCCAACACTGGGACATCACAGGAGGGAAAACAGCCATGAGAGGGGTGGGTGTTACCCTGAAAGCTGAGGCACACCTCCCATCTCTGCAGGCTCCTATTCTCAAGATGTACAGGTGAGGTCCTTGAGTTTATGCAGGTGCAATAATTAGCATGAAAATGACCCCAAGCAAGATGCTGACCAGAGACAGTCACAGTCTCTGTCATGGGTGCACTGGGACCTGGCACTGCCTTGCCCAAGTCTGGGCTCTGCCACAACACATCTTCATGCCATCAAACCAGCCACATCTGAAGTTCCTCAAACTATCATTTTTAATGATACAAATGATTCTCACACTCTAAGGAACTCAAAGGGACAATGATTTATCTACAGATCTACAAAAAACGCTTCAGGTGCTTGTGAGGCAGTTTGGTGCAAAGGGGAGTTAGGAAAAGAGCTCCAATCACTGCCAGTTCCTGCTAAAATCCTGAAAGTATTTAAATGCTTATTATTTTAATTATTTTTATTATGCTGATGGTTGTTAGTTTTATAATTCTAGCCCCTGATGCCCTGGGAGGAGATGAGGGAGGTAAGACACATTGAGAAGCCTCCAGCCAGACCCACGCTGCTCAGAGCTGCCTGTGTTGGTCTGGTGTCTGTCACAGATGGTGGCTCTGGAAGATTTGTTATCCTTGACTATCCTCACAATCCCACCCTTCAAATACCACCTCAGAGTACAGCATTGAGAAAGGAATACTTTAGGCAGGGCCTGCTGACAGTAGTGCCTGTCAGAATCCAATTAACAAGGATTAGGCTCGAGGCTGAGCCTTCAAACAGACTCTTGCAACTCCAACCTGAAGGGGCTGGAGGAGTCTTCATTTGAAAGGATCTGCAGGAATTAGTGGGGATACAGAGAAAAGGTGATTTCTCATCCAGCTTTCTGGTGCAGATTTGCTACAGCTTTGCCCTAGCACCAAAGCTCTGCAGCTAATTTAATTTGGGATGCAGGAGGATGAGGAAGGTTTTACAGAAGCATCCTCACAGGACAGGGTGCCAGCACTGAAGGGTGGCCTCCTCCAGGACAAGCAGGGCTGATTTTGCCTCTGCAATCACCACTTATGATCCCAACAGTGCTGCCCCTCCTCAGTGATTTCCAGCCAAACTGCTGTCCCAGGGGATGATCCCTGGGCTCCCCACTCTGTCCCTGGGGCTGAGTTTTTTTTAACTGCAAGTCTCTGCACAGAGTAACCTCAGGGACCTCTCAGCATTCATTGCATAAACACATCCAAACAACGTTCAAGGAATAATGAGAAACGGCCCTTCTGGAGCCTGGGGGAGGTCAGCAGGGAGGAGTAATTTTTCCCAGACTTTAGAATGGAAATTCCTCTTTGAACAGAGCTCCAGCACTTGGAGGCCCTGGGGCTTCTGAGCTCAGGATGGGGACAAACTCCAGCCCCACAGGGCAAGAGTTCAGAGCTGGGATTTTCACATCATTTGGAACTTTGAGACAAATGCAACCCTTCTCTTTCCAGCAGAAATGACCCTTCTCCATACTCCATGATGCCACTGGTGATTTAACAGCATCCAGCATGCAGTGCCCAGTGCTGTGGGCACACAAAGCATCAGCTCAGAGGTGCATTTAAACAATTAATTTATCATGGGCTAGACAGGACCCAGCTGTCACCTCCCATTTCCATCAGCTGCTTTTGCTGTTGTCCAAACCAGCTCATCACAGAGTCTGGTGAATAATCAAAATCCAGAGTATCCTACCAGGAAGAGCTTTACCTTCAGAGGGCAAACCCCTGACTGGAGTGTGGGGTGTGGTGGTGGCACTGGGCAGGCCCCTCCTTTCCCTGTGTCAGGCTGGGAGCTGCTCAGGACCCTCCTAGCTCTGCCAGGCTTTACACATTAATGTTTGAGTGATGTTTCATGGTCCACAGCAAATGCAAATGATTATTAATTAAAGCAAAAATGTAGGATGGCTTTAAATATTTGTGGAGTTTCAAAAGGACTGACTCCAGGGAACTGCTTTTATCTAAAAAGCTAAGCAGACAAGCTCTCAAGTAGCTGGAGACAGGAATCAGAAGAGTTCTCAAAAACTAATAATAGTCTTCCATCAAAATAAGCCTCAATGAAGCTTTACCAAATTAGTACCTATTTTAATGCTGCACTGAGATGAGGGTGCTGCTAAGTTAAGAGATATTTAAGTAAAATACGAATTTAACCCAAACTGTTCACCTCCAATCTTATGTGACCCTCATAACCTATGACCCTATGTGTCCTATATCTAGCATTTAGAAGTAGCCACATTCTTCTTCATTTTGAAAGTAAACAAGACATTCAGACATGAGGTGCTGAACCTTCACCCCAGCCAGAGAGATCTCCCCAGTAATAACTGAGGAAACTTCCAGAAGGAACTGCACCAGCAGCACCTCCTGGGCTGGTACTCACCGAAAGGCTTTGTAGGCAGGTCTGAACCAGCAGATGTAGCCACAGGGGCTGAAGAGGATGAGCCAGAGGATGGCCAGGCCAAAGTTGGCCCCAGAGCCTCCCCCGATCCACCAGGCCAGGCAGGCGATGAGGTTCACGGCCAGCGTGATGCAGTAAACTGGGGAGAGGGCACAGGAGAGAACGTGGGCTGGGGCACTGCCAGCATTTTGGGAGAAAAGGAAACAGAAGATGATGGCTGGGGCTGTGGGAGGGGGTTGGCATGGAGCTCAGGGAAAGGTTCTTCCCCCCGAGGCTGCTGGGCACTGTCCAGGCTCCCCAGGGAATGGTCCCGGCCCCAAGGCTCCCAGGACAGCGCTCCCAGGGCTGCTCAGGGATTGCTGGGGTTTAACACCAGGAGCTGGACTGATGGTCCAGCTAACTCAGGGATCCCTGCTAACTCAGGATACCCCAGGACACTGTGAAGCCCTCAAGGTTACAGTGGGAAGGGTCCCTGGGGCAGCAGTGCAGCTGCTCTGAGGCACAGGCTCCTGTGTCACCTGGAGCTGGGAGCACAGGAACATCCAGCTCCAGAGGGATCCTGCAGCACAGGGATGAGGGAATCTTTTACAACCTGTCAGAGCATGGAGAGCTTAGGTGGCAACTGATGTGACCAATAAAAGACTCAGGCTAGTGTTATTATGAATAATGAGCAAGGTCTAATTTCCATTTATAGCAAAACCCCTTTGTGAGAGGAGAGGGGGTGACCCTAGCTCTGCCCCTGCCTCTGAATGACTCTGTGCTTCTGGGGCTGCCTCAGGAGCTGTCTCTGAGCCACCTCACTGCCTTGCAGGCTCTCTCTCTGCTTCCCTGGGCCTCTGAGGAAGCCTGGATATCAGCCTGGGGGCTTGGCAGTGCTGCCTTGAGCAAGGGGATAAACAAACTCCAATCAAGCTGAGAATATGGGACCACAGGGGTGGCTCAGAGGCCTTTTCACATCCCTGTTCCTGTCACTTGGATAAAAAGGAACAGTTGACAAAGGCCCCCAGGGCACAGCAGTGCTGCACTAAGTAGTAGTATAAGAAGGGATGCTGCTCCCCCATTTTCCTGGAGCTCACATCCATGGAAAGGGGGTTCAGCCCCAAGCCAGGGGCTCTCCACAGCTGTCCCTGCATCCCCTCAGGCTCTGCCAGGCTCAAAGAGGCCAATTTACAAGCTCCTGTTTTTGAAAACTGGTGGAGACTCTTCAAAGCCTTTGTGGTAACCTGCATCAACAAGCACAGAGAAAGGAGAAGGTGGAAGGTCCAAACACCAAAGGCCTCCACAGCACAGCCTGGTGAGGAACTCATGGTGACCCTCTGGACCTTGGCCTCAGTTATTCAGGCAAAATCAAATCCCTGAATTTCCCTTCACCTGTGCCAAGGGAATGTGTCCTGCCCATGCCCCACTCCACTCCCTGCCATGGCTCTGCAGCTCAGCTGCTCATCACTGCCTTGGTCCTCCTGGGCACTGACCCACCTGCCTGCACACAGCCTGGGGGTCCTAAACAACTGCAAGGTTTTATGGTCATAAAATAATACTGACAACACAGTCAGGGGAACAAAACCTATACCAGCTGCTACTTCTGACTTACACATGGCCTGACAGTAAAATAAAATATTGTTTTACTGCAAAGAAAATGTCTTCTGAGTAGCCAAGAAAGCTTTGTACACAACGGTTTGGATGTGTCTTAATGTTGGGGGGAAGGATATCAGTTATTTAAATTAATTAATTCTATGTATTTAAACTAACAGTTTGCAGATTCCCCATCCCTGGAAGTGTTCCAGGCCAGGCTGGACAGGGCTTGGAGCAGCCTGGGATAGTGGAAGGTGTCCCTGCCCATGGCAGGGGTGGCACTGGATGGGTCCTCCCAACCCAAACCATTCAGGGATTCCATGAATCAATGATATTTCATTTACACACCAACCAGCTGTACTTCTCCAAATATTCATTTTCAGAAGCTATTTATTCTCCAAAAATTACTTATTTAAAATAGCCAACAAAACAACACCAAGCCAGGGGCATCTGCAAAGTTTTAAGGAACTTTTGGCTCTCCCCTGTGCCTCAGGTCAGAGTTTGTTCTCCAGCAGTGGGAGCTCTGGTACAACCTTCCCCAAACCTCCCTCCACCTTAATCCAGTGCTCACATCCAATTAAAGTAATGAGCAATCACCCTTCCAGCAACGACTTGTGCCTTTCTACTTTTCAAAACTGCCCTTTTCTTGTTTACCTTCTTCCCTTTACACATCTCCCTCCAACCCATGCCAAAAAATCAGGGAGACCCCCAAAGGAAGTGCACTGCAGATGGAAATGTGAAACTCCTGAGTGCAGGAGATGGAAATATGAAACTCCTGGTGCAGATGGCAGCTCTCCTGGCCATGCCCAAATCCCTGGCTCTCCTCCAGCCTGCCATTAACTCGACTGAGGGACTCTTTGTTTTGGGAGGGGGGAGGACAAAGGCGGCTTTACAGCTTCGACATCGCACCAGTGAGTCTGGAGGGACAGGCAGCTTCTTCAGGCAAGAAAATTACAGAGCTCATTGCAGCAGCTCCACATAACCAAAGAACAATGGAGCCATGGATTATGCCATTATTTATGCACACAAATCTCTCTCCTACACACATCCCGTGCATCTGGAATAAAAGCCACGCCACCAAATGCAGAGCTGGCAGAAAACAAGCTTTCCTTCAGTGAGAAGGGTAAAGAGGATGACAAGCATTTGGGGGAAAAAAAGATAAGCAAGGCAAAAAAGATTCTTAATCTTGCAAAGCATTCCCTGTGGTTTCCTAGGCCTGCCACACTGATTTCATTCCTTGCAGAAGAATGGTCAATTTTCATTCCTGGTTCCTCAATGGCTGAGGCAAACAACAGGAGCCCAGGGCCAGGAGCTCTGCTCACACAGAGTATCAGCACATCACCAGCTGTGACAGGATCAGCTCCCAACTCCAGCAGGATGTTTGGGGGGCTCTGGAGAGCTAAGGGAGAGCCAGCATGCAGCTAGAAGATACTGCTTCCATTGGGAAGGGAAATGGGGGGATAAGAGGGAATTTTGGCCTTTCTAGAGCGAGGTGGGGAGCCAGGTAGCAGCAAATGGGCCACATTTATTTTGTCTAAAATTCTCCTATTCCTCTTACTTTAGGGGAACTGGGAATTTCTTGAAGATAGCTATTTTGGGGAGTTAAATAGGGTTTACAAAAAGGCTGGAGAGGGACTTGGGACAAGGAATGGAGGGACAGAACACAGGGAATGGCTTCCACTGCCAGAGGGCAGGGCTGGATGGGAACCTGGGAAGGGATTCTTTCCTGGGAGGGTGCCCAGAGCAGCTGTGGCTGCCCCTGGATCCCTGGCAGTGCCCAAGGCCAGGCTGGATGGGGTTTGGAGCACCCTGGGACAGTGGAAGCTGCCCCTGCTCATGGCAGAGGTGGAACTGGATGGGCTCTAAGGTCCCTTCCAGCCAAACCAGTCTGGAATTTTATGATCATTTGACATTAATAAAGGTATCAAACATAGTCTGCTTTCTCCCTCTTCAGAATTACTATTAGGCTTTTCCAGCACTGATACCCTCCTTTCTTCAAGATCCCTCAAGGATTCAAGGCACAGCAGCTTAAAATTCAGGTATAAAGTTATATTAGAGTATTCTAAGGGGGATCATTGCTCCTCATCAAAACTTTAAAGCACATTAGTCATTGAAATCTATGTGGTTTTACTACACAAATACCTTTTTCCAGCACAGGTGTTTTTATTCAACTTACAGATCCACACATGATAGATTCTCTTCACCAGGAACTGGTAATCGATGGGAATTTCATCAGCAAAATTCTGGTAGAAACATGGTTTCAGAGGGATGAACTTGGGGAGTGGTGGGAAGTTATTCACCTTTTCTGGAACACAGAACACAGATTTCAGCTGGGAGTAGAAATGTGTTAAATCCTCCACACCTTCCCAACACTGCTGCATGTTTATCCTCTCCCCAGACCACAAATATATTGGTTTTCCTCCTCAGCAGTGGACAGGACATTTGTTCTACTACACACAAGGCTGAGAGAGGGGAATAGGAATGGGCTAATAAACATCACATGGATTTAACACCTTTACACATCAGTGTGAAGTTGTGTGAAAAGTGCTGCAAGAAAAAAACAACTTTAAATAAGCTCCAGGATGAGCTTCCTCAGGAAGGAGGAGGTGTCAGCAACATCAGGGGGAAACAGCTGCACAGAGGGGTTCAGTTACAACCCTTCAGAAATCTACAGCAAGAGCAAAGAAAGGCTGGGGAGTGTCCAGACAAGCAGATTTATCTTCAGCCACCAGCTCTGGGTAGGCAGGAGCATGTCCTGGCCATGGGTCAGGCCTTAGGACCTGCTGTAGCCTGGGACAATAAGGAAGGGCAGCTGAAGGCTTCCCCAAAGTGGAGTTGTATCCAGGTATCATCCAGTTCATGGAAATAAGTCAGAGTTGGGAAGGAATTCCTGGAATTCCTGGCCCTGGCACAGGGTGCCAGAGCAGCTGTGGCTGCCCCTGGATCCCTGGCAGTGCCCAAGGCCAGGCTGGATGGGGTTTGGGACATCCTGGGACAGTGGGAGGTGTCCCTGCCATGGCAGGGGTGGCACTGGATGGGTTCTAAGGTCCCCTCCAACCCAAACCATTTTGTGATTCCATGATTCTGTGTCAGGGATGATCTTGTTTTGAAAACACACAAGTTTTTTAATGGAAAAAGGGTACATTCATGTTTTTCCTGCAAGGTTAAGCCATGAGGAAAAAAAAAGCAAAGAAAAAAGAAAAAGCTTTGCATTCAGAGACAATAAATCAGCAAATACTGCCAAAAGCTATATGGTGGAGAAAACTCTACCTTGGGAAGAATTTCTGTTTTAAAATCAAGTAATTAAATGCCTAAATCCTCTGCTGCTGTCAGCTCCCAGATTTGTCTGTGTGTGCCTGGATGTATGCTCCTACATGTTTGGGAATGTTTGCTCTTGCCTTCCAGAGCTGATTAAAGTTTGATTCCAGGGCATTGTGACTAATTGTCTCTAGCCTCCTTCAGCCCCAGTAAACAGAATTAAAAACAACCAGAGGAAGAGATGAAGAATGTCCTGGGAAAACCTCCAAATGGCACAGGAGACAAGAGGAAATGTCTGAACAAGAACTGTCAGCACAAGAGTTCCCCTTCCCTTCCCATTATCTCCGGCTGAGGAGACATTTTGCAGGAGCAGCTCCTCAGCTCTGTTTGAAGGTTGGCAGGGAAGAGCCTGGAGCTGCAGCCAGGCTTGAGGAAGGAAAAAGGCTTTCCCTCATGCATATTTTCACACAGAAAATATGGTGAGAACGCCCACTGGGAATACATCAGAAGTAGCTATGGAATAATGTCTGAAGTCACCAGCCCGATTTGACTTCTCCTGATAAAAACAAACATCAAGCCCCTCCTCATCCACCCCCCTCAAACCCACTTTCCATTCATTCAGATGCCCTCCAAGCTGGTTTGAGTTACTGGTTAACACCACTGCTGACTCCATCCCATGGAGAGCTGATGGCCCACGGATGCTTTCAAAGTCCACAGGAATTTGGACTCCTCTGCATTAATTTTTTGTTTGCTGTAAACACCTAATGGGATTTCTCCTGCACAGTGTGTCCCTGCAGCCTAGAAAGGGATTTAACAATGCTGGATCAAGGGAAAGGGAGGGGACACAGCTTTTAAAGCTGAAAGGACAGGTCTCTAGGGAAGCCAGGAAGACCAAGATTAATCAACCACAGTAAAAGCAGATTCTCTAACAATTTTTTTTCTGAGGGATGAGGAAACTTTTGTTCTATCCCTCTTCAACAGCTGAAGCTGCAGATTGTTCCTTTGGTTCTGCTCTCTCCCATTTTCTGTCATGGACAGCAGAGCTGCTGCCAGCTCCCATGTGGTGGGGCAAAACCAAGCAGCCACTGCAATTTGTCATTTTTCAAGCTCATGAAATGGTCCAAACACCCCCAGGATTGTTTGCTAGGTACACAAAGCTGGGGATTACACTTCTTCTCTGCTGCTGTCCAGCTGCTGCCCACCTCCTCCCACCCAGAGACCCTGCAGTTCCCAGCTGTTCTGGGTTACTTTTGAGATTAGACAAAATAAATTACATTAAAATATCCCCTTTCATGTCTGACTGCAGAGCTTGGAGTGCTGCAGTTCTCCCATCAAGGCTGGGATCAACACATCTGATCAGCAAATGCACCCTATGCTTTCAAAAACCAAACTGCATCACCCATGAGCAGCAGCTGGAGGCAAATTCCAGACTTCCTCTTCTTTTAAAAAAGGTTGAAATTTTGTTACTAATTTCACTGCAAGTATAATTCAGATGGATTAATGCCAATAGCACAGCTAGGAACACTGTGGAAAGCCTCTGGAAAGAAGGAATTATTCTCATGTACTTTGTTTCTGAATAAATTCCACTCTCATAAAACTTTCAAGCAAGTCATACCTGAACCTTTATCACCTGAGCAGAAACCTCAGATGACAGATCAGGCAGGACACAGCAGGAAAGTGAATGTGACCAAGGCAAGAGAAGCAGCTGAAGAGCTTCAGGGATCACCAAGGTCTCAGAGAGGGACACAGGTCACATTCCTGACATGTTACAGCCACCACAGCATCATGAACAACTCTCTGAAACCACTCCCTGCTGGCTGTACCTGAGGTGCTCTTACCTGCCATTTCTAACACTTGTGTTCCCTGGTGAGGTTTCAGACAGAGCAATAGATCTGTTGGAGAAAGAAAATCAGGTCAGCACATGCCTCTAAGCAGCACCCAGAGAACCTCCTGGAACTGGGAATGTTCCCAGTGCGTGACAAACACGAGCCCAGAGTTCCCACTCGTGTCCATCACCCAGAGGAGGAAGGCTGGAGCCTCCCAAAAAGGATCCTGATTCCTCCTTGTGCAGAGGAAGCTCTGGCAGCTCCTCATTCAGCCACCTGGAAGGTTTGTATCATCCAGTAGCAAACACAAGTGCCCCTGGCACCCCCTGGCAAAGGCTGAGGAAGCTCAGGGAGCCCGTGCCAGAACACTTGCAGCTCCCAGGGGCAGGCACACAGGTCAGGGTGGGACCCAGCAGAGCTCATACATTGGAAGAGAAATGTGTAGAGCTCACCTGACTTAATGCCTCATTTAGGTGTTGAGATGATTTGTTGGCTCCTGGCTCTCTGTGGTGCTTCCCAACTCCTGGAACAAACAGATAATCCCTGTTAGCTGGGCACTAAACTCCTGCTTAACAAAAAACAATCAGCTGGAACCAAAACCCATCACCCCTCGTAATTTTAGAAACTCTGCACAAATGCAGATTCATTCTTCCTGTTACCACACTGAGTGTGGCTGTAGCTCTGGCAGAAGCCAATCCTGGGAAGTTTACCCAGCATGAGCTGTGTTGCTGATTTTGGCAGAGCTGATCCCACAGATGAACTACACAGAGAGGTCTTTGCTGAGTTTTAATTCCACCCCTTCTTCCTTAAGGATAAAAACACCACGTGTCCCTACCTGCAAATCCCAGAATGGAAACACAGACCACACAAACCAACCCTGCAAACCAGCACTGTGGAGCCTGACAGAAATGAAGGCAGTCTAGACTAAAATCTGCCCCTAAAAACACCAACAGCAGCTACAGCAGCAGTGGGGTCAGATCAGCCACACTGTACCCAAATCCCTCAGGATTTACAGCAGCTGGTTCTGCTGCACCTCAGTGCTGTCCTCAGGTAAGGTCTGGAGGCTGCAGAGTTTTGCACTGGCACAGCTGTTTTCTTGGGTTGCTTTTGCTCTTTTGCTTTTCCTTTCTTTTTTTTTTTTTTTTTGACCCACTCTAACCCAGCCTGTGGAGACAACAGCACCTGGGACTGTACCAGCAGCCTGCTCTTCCTCTGCAGATATGTACAAGCTTAAATATGTTTGCACAGAGGAGAACATATTATTTTCCTGGACCAGTCTCTGGGAAGCCCCAGCGTGGGGACAGGAGGCTCTGTCCCCATCCCTGCCACAGCTGAGGCCTCAGGGCTGTCCCTCAACACCAACACTGCCCAACACCATTTTGTAACTGATGGTTTGGAAATGGGAGCCTTTTGCTTTGCAATTTTCAAATGGATGAATAGAAAACAAAGGATGAAGATGGTTAAGAACACCATTAAAACTTCACCCCCCCCCCCCCCTTCTGCAGCTGCTCCCAGTTGAGATCTGGGAATTTCAGGGGGAGAACAAATGGCCCATGAAACACCAGCTACACTAAAGCACTAAGAGAGAGGAATCCTTTACTGAAGAATAAGCCTGCAAATAATCCTCTTCTTCTTCTTCAGAGGATTATTTAGCTACTGCACTTCAGTGTTGGTGTCCTACAGCTGCAGAGAGGTGTTTGTCCACTGGAAAAAGGATCAGAAGCAAAGACTGAGGGGGGCATTCCTGCCTTGACAGAGCCAGACAATGGGTTTCCTGCAATGGCCAAACAATGGTTTTCCTGTGCCCTCCTCTCAAGGAGACCTGTGGTGCTGTAGAGAGGTTTTAACTCAAATAAATAAATAAAACCCCCAGACAAAGCAGCATTCTGGTGAAGCACCCCCTTCCATAGAAAGATGTGGTTTGGATCCACAAAGCAGCATTAAGAACAATTCTTTCACCAAGGATAAGCACACATGGCCATGTTTTACACTGAATAATCACCTCCTGAGATGTGCTGACCTTCCCAGCTCCTGGTAAAAGGGTAGGCAGCTTCTTCCCAAGAATTTCTTCCCAATATCCAATCTAACCTTGTCCTCTGTCAGTTTGAAGCCATTCCCCCTTGACCCTTCACTACATCCTCTTATAAACAGTCCCTCTCCAACATGTAAACCAGATCTCTATTCACCTGGATATTTTCAGTTTAATTGGGAAGAGGTGAAGCCCAACACCCTGCACCCAGTGCAGAGATTTTCTTCATCTATAACCCACTGCTTGTGGAGGGAGGAAAATCCCACACATGCTAAGGAAACTCTGGTGTGAAGTGAACTTCCTTTTTCCACTGTGCTAATCCATGGTCAATGAATAACTCTGAAGTTCACAGTCCAATGCACATGACTCAGGAGTCCACTGGAGACACTTGGAGCTTTTCATCACCAGGATCTCACAGACAAAATGCCCAGTGTCAGGTCCAGGGACACCACTTCCCTCTCAAACCAAGACACAAACACAAGCAGTGCTGTTTTTCCAGGCAGACAACAACACTATTCCTTTGAATGTGACTGCAGTGTGAAACACTGCAACACCTCGGATTAGGGAAAATGTTGTGAAGGAATTCCTGTGGGAATCTGCTTTGAGGCACATTTTGAGTATCACAGAATCCTGGAATATCCTGAGCTGGATCCTGCAGGTCCATCAGCTCAGCCCCTGTCCCTGCACAGGCACCCCAACACCCCCACCCTGAGCAGCCCTGAGAGCTCCTGCAGCTCTGGCAGCCTTGGCACCATTCCCTGGGGAGCCTGGGCAGTGCCCAGCAGCCTCGGGGGGAAGAACCTTTCCCTGAGCTCCATGCCAAGCCCTGGCACAGCTCCAGCCCTTCCTGGCCCCCTGTCCCTGTCCCAGAGCAGAGCTCAGCCCCTGCCCCTGTGCCTCCCCTGGGCAGGAGCTGCAGCCCCTGAGGAGCCTCCCCTCAGTCTCCTGTGCTCCAGCTGAACCAGCCAAGTGCCCTCAGCTGCTCCTCAGCCCCTTCCCCAGCTCCGTGTCCCTCCTTTGGGCACTCTCCAACAGCTCTGGATCCTTCTGATCCTGTGGTGCCCAAAGTGCCCCAGTACTGGAGGTGAGGCTGCCCCAGGGCAGAGCAGAGTGGGACAATCCCTCCCTGGGCCTGGTGCCCCCAGGACAGGGTGGCCCTTTGGGCTGCCAGGACACAGCAGTGACTCAGATCCAACTTGCCACTGACCAGGACCCCCAGGTCCCCTCCCACGGCGCTGCTCTCCAGCCTCCCATTCCCAGTCTATCCCTGCATCCAGGGCTGCCCCAACCCTGGGCAGGATCCAACACTTGCCCTTGTCACTTGTCACATGGCTGGGGGTGGCTCAGCCCCCATTTGTCAGGGACTCTCTGTGGGGCCTCTCTGCCTTCCAGGGGGTCAGCAGCTCTCCCAGTTTGGTATCCTCTGCATTCCTGCTACTGCAAACACTACTCCTCAGTCCCCTGCTTTATTCTTTATTACCCTGCCCATATCAAGTAGTTTTTAAAGTTTGTTATTTCTCCCTGCTGTTTTCTCCACTATCACAGAAAGGTGGCAGAGAACAAGCAAAGGCCAGGCCAGAAGAGGAGCAGGGAGGTGGGAGAGCTGAATTCATTCCTGCTTTGCCATAAACCACCAAGTGACCTGGAGCATGTCCCCAAGACCAGATTCACAGGACACTGGCTCCTCTCATGCCATGCAGATGTCCCAGCCAATCTCAGAAGAGCCCAATATCCCAAGCTTTCCATCCAAGAGATCCCCCAGTTTCTGAGTCCTTGCTTTAGGATATTTTTCTGTACTGCCTTTACATTTTCATTCTGATTTGATGACACTGCTCCCAGGGAACAAGTGACAGGACAAGAGGAAATGGCCTCAAGTTCTGCCAGGGGAGGCTCAGGTTGGACATCAGGAGGAATTTCTCCATGGAAAGGGTGGTTGGGGGGGGCAAGGGCTGCCCAGGAAGGTTTGGATTCCCCATCCCTGAAGGTGTCCAAGAAATTCCTGGATGTGGCACTCAGTGCTCTGGGCTGGTGACAAGGTGGGCATTGGCCACAGGATGGACTCAATGACCTTGGAGACCTTTTCCATCTTTAAGGACTCTGACTCTGTGATGCAGTGAGGCCAAGAGCTTCCACACAATCCTGTACTCCAGGGCTTCACCCAGAGCCCTTGCCAAGAGCACACAGAGGGGCAGGACCCCAGCACAGAGCAGAACTGTCCACACTCCGTTGTCAACAGGGATTGAACAACGGGAATACGAGCAGAACGAGGAACCTGGGCACAACACAATCCTGACAGTTATTCAAGCTGAGCCTTTGGGGAGGACCACCAGGCTGTCAGATCCCCCCACCCTGAGCCAGCAGACCCCAGACCTTTGAGAGGAGCCTAAAAGGAATGAGACCCCCACAGGGATCCTGGGGATGTGGGTTTGAAATCACCCAACTCAGCAGAGTCAGTGCAGCCTCTGCTGCTCCCAACACAAGCAAATGCCCTTCTCATGATCTCTCCAGTTGAATTTAAAGAGAAAGTGGTGGCTCTGCACTGGTTTCAAGGCAAAAGGCTGGGTTTGAGCCTCTTCCAGATGCCCAGCTCTCACCAGGAACTTCCCAGAGAGCCCAAGGCACCAGCAGCCACTCCAAAACAATCAGCTCAGCACTATAAACCCAGAGCTGACACAGCCTGGCTTTGGCAGTGCTTCCTCTCCCTGACACACCCCCAGCCCTCACAGGGTGGGACACTGTCCCTGCAGTGACACAACCAGCCAAAAAATAACTCCAAAAGCCACGCAGCACAACCAGGGAGAATGGGGAAACTGCATGGCAGCAGTGCCCCGAGGAAAGGAGCAGGGGACAGTGAAGTTACAGGGGTTATCCCCCTCCCACGTCATTCCAGGAGGCTTATTGGGACTCCTGGCTATACAGGGGCTTCTGCTGCCCCATCTCCCCCCAGTCCTGGAGCTGGGAACACAGCAGATGTGGAAGCAATTCCCCTCAGGGCTCCCCCAGCCTGTTCACACAGCCCTGTGCTGCCTCAGCAGGTGGGCAGGAGCCTTAATTTGCCTATGCAAAACAAAACCCACAGCAGACAAATATTGATTTTGGTACAACCACGTCCAGAAGTGAAGCGTGGCTGCTCAGGAACAGAAGCTCAGATGGCTCAAGAAGACAGAAAGCACAGAAACACCCGTGCTTAGGACACCAGCCGGTTCCACCCCTTGTCACCTGCTCAGACTGGCCTCACACAGAAGAACTGGACTGCAGACAGCAGCAAAAATATTAATTAGCCCAGAATAACACCGAAATGCAGATAAATCAATCCACCAACTGCTTGATTTCTAACCCACTGCTCTCTTCATCACACAGTTTCTTCAAAGAGTTACAAAACCCTGAGACCAGAAATTAGAAGGGGAAATCAGAAGGGGAAATAAAACTACGACATCCAGGTACTGTCTATCGAGGGCAACACACACATCTCCGCTACCCGAACGACACGGATGAGCGAGGTTCACCATCCAGGTCCACCCTGGAGTCAGGAACATGCCCGGCGGGAGCGGGGCCGCTGTGCCACCCTGTCCCCTCTGTGTGCCCAGGGCCAAGCCGGGAAGGAGAGGCGGCTCCCGAGAGCCCTCGGCA
This sequence comes from Fringilla coelebs, assembly GCF_963513975.1. NCBI lineage: Eukaryota > Metazoa > Chordata > Aves > Passeriformes > Fringillidae > Fringilla > Fringilla coelebs. Next base: position 3,405,081 of record NC_140050.1, on the reverse strand, counting down.
GCGGACGGAGCCGGCAGCCCCGGGGGGGCACACGGGACCCGGCGCGGCTCCTCCCGCCGCTGTCCCCGATAGCGGCTCCCAGCGGGGCCGCCCGCGATCCCTCCCGCCGGGGCTGGCCCCATTCCCCCGCACAGCCGGCCCGTCCCCCCGGACCCGTCCCCGATACCGCCCCGAGCCCAGCCCCCGGCGCTGCCCCGGGACCCCTCCCCGGGCTGAGGGAGCGTCGCCGCCCCGCCTCGGCCCCGAGACCACCCGCGACCCCTCGGGCCCCAGCTCCCCCCGCCCCTCCACCGTGGCCTCCTGCCCCCCTCATACCCCACAGACTCCCAGCTTCCCGTCCCTCGGCACCCCCCGACCCTCAGCTCCCCCTCCCGGCCCCCGGTTCCCCCCAGCCGCGCTCCCCCTCCCCAACCCCCGTCTCGTCCATCCCTCCGCCCATGGCGCCCCCGGCCCGATCCCCCCGCGCCCACCTCAGCGAGCGCCCGGTCCTGCTCCCCTCGGACCGCCGCGGGGCGCGCTGGGAAACAGAGTCCCGACAGTGACCGCCGCCGCTGCGCGCCCCGCGCCTTGAACTACAACTCCCAACTTGCCTCGCGGCGCACCCCCACCGCTGTCATGTGAGGGGCAGGGCGGAGGGGAGGGGCGGTGGCGCGGGACGGCAGCCGGGAGGGACAGAATTGTCCGAAGTACCGGGACCGAGCCTGCTCGGGGGAACCGCTCCGGGGTCGGACATGGCCGGGAGAGCGGGAACGTTCCCCGGGAGGAGAGAGGGCCCAGGGACACCTCAGAGCCCCTGCAGGGCCTGGAGGGGCTCCAGGAGAGCTGGAGAGGGACTGGGGACAAGGCCTGGAGGGACAGGACACAGGGAATGGCTGCCAGTGCCAGAGGGCAGGGCTGGATGGGATCTTGGGCAGGAATTGTTCCCTGGCAGGGTGGGCAGGCCCTGGCACAGGGTGCCCAGAGCAGCTGTGGCTGCCCCTGGATCCCTGGCAGTGCCCAAGGCCAGGCTGGGCAGGGCTGGGAGCAGCCTGGGACAGTGGGAGGTGTCCCTGCCATGGCAGGGGTGGCACTGGATGGGCTTTGAGGTCCCTCCCAACCCAAACCATTCTGGGAGTCTGGTACAGCTCCGTCCTGAGAGCACAGAAGAAATTAAAGTTTTTCCAATTCAAGACCTTGAAGGATTCATTTTCAGTCTCACTCTTTGCTAAAATTTAAAATCACTATTTCCAACATTATTAACATTATTGTTTGTGGGCTTCTTTACTTTACTTTTTTTTTTTTTACTTCATAAAACAGACTTTATTTTTCTTCCTGTAAATTTTGTGCAATATACATCTGTGTACCCTCAGAACCCACCTCAGTAAAAAGGTTGTCATCCACATCCCCAGACACTACATTACTTTTTATTTAATGCTATGAAAATTCCAACAACAGTTTTGTCCTTAAATTAGTATTTCTTCCTCCCCTGCCCTCCCTTCCAAAATTGCCTGGTCTAAAAGAGGAATTTTATTTTGTTTATTTAATTTTTTTCCTGATCCCTTCCAGCCTGAACACTTCCAGAGCTCCTTAAGTCCTTATTTTCACCACATTAGACTCCTCAATATAGCAGGGATCCCTCTCCAAGCTCTCAGCTCTGCAAATCCTATTAATTCGGGTGTACAAAACCCCAGCTGGACTTTGAGACATTCCCAAGCGCTGGGGCCGTGCGCTCTGTCACCGCCAGCTCCAGGGAGCGCCTCAGGCTCAGCCCTAAAATTTGCCCTAAAATTTCCGCGAACCCCCCGAGCTGCCCGGGGGTCGGTGCGGATGCTCGCTCGCAGGGCGGGTTTGGGTGCGAACAGCAGAGGTCACTCGGCCCCAGTGAATCCAGCGCGGCCCGACCAGTGGAACAGGGAGCGGGACTGGGGGAACTCCTGTGCCCCGTGCCGTGGCATCCCGGCCCTCCTGCCCCCGACTTCGGCTCTGAAACCTCCTTGACAATTCCCGGCTTCTCCCTTGGAGATATTTTCCCTGAACTTTTTTTTTTTTTTAAGCCATGCTTTAATTTATTATTTTATTTTTCTCAAAATACACCAAAGAAGCAGGATTTGGGGGGAGGAAAAAAGACAAAACGTTTTTGAAAATTAAAGCCAAAATGTCAGTGTGCAGCGATCCAAGGGTCTGGAGCTCCCACATGGAGCTCTCACATATATATTTTATATATATATAAAAGAATATATAATATATAATATATAATATATAATATATAATATATAATATATAATATATAATATATAATATATAATATATAATATATAATATATAATATATAATATATAATATATAATATATAATATATAATATACAACATATAACATACAATATACAACATATAACATATAATAGATCATCTATCATATATAACATATAATACATAACACATAACATATAATGTATAATATATAATTTATAAGATATAATATAGTATATATAATATAGTATATATAATATAGTATATATATTATATTATATTATATTATATTATATTATATTATATTATATTATATTATATTATATTATATTATATTATATTATATTATATTATATTATATTATATTATATTATATTATATTATATTATATTATATTATATTATATTATATTATATTATATTATATTACATACAGTCTATTATATATAGTATACTACATATTATGTTATATATTATATTATATATAATACATTATATAGTATGTAATATATAATATATAGATTATAATATATAATATAATGTAATATATAATATATAATATAATGTAATATATTATATAGGGAATATATTTTATGTTGCATGTTATATATGTTATATGTTAATGTTATATGTTATATTATAAAGATATATAAATTATATTATATTATATTATATATTATATATTATATATTATATTATATTATATTATATTATATTATATTATATTATATTATATTATATTATATTATATTATATTATATTATATTATATTATATTATATTATATTATATTATATTATATTATATTATATTATATTATATTATATTATATTATATTTTTATATTATATTATATTATATTATATTATATTATATTATATTATATTATATTATATTTTTATATTATATTTTTATATTATAGATTTCATTTATATATAAAACTATATATAAATATATAAATACACAAATATATAAATATACAAATATATAAATATATAAATATATATTCCCTGGACACCCCAGGGAGCCCCCAAAGTGGGTGATGGCCTTTCCCAACACCTCCACAAGCTGTGCCCTGCTTTGCCCAGGGTTTATCCTGCAATATCTGAGCCCCAGATGGGTGGAGAGGAGGAGGAGGAGGAGGAGCTGTGTTGTCCCCTGGGAATGGCCCAGGGCAGCAGTGGGAGCTGGCATTGACTGACCCTGCTGCTCCAAGGATTCTTTCTGTTTTTCCCCTGCCCCACAGCTCCTGGCCAGCCCAGCTGTGTGCTGGGGGATGCAGCTCTGATCTGTCCCCCAGGGAATGCAGACCCAGGTGAGGTTCACAGGGGAAGCAGAAGGAAACGAGGATGTGTCTTCACACCCGGAGATCCCTTTGCCTGTGTGCACCCAGAGCAGAGATTCAAAGCTGAAAGGAGCCTCAGGGATGATCAGTGCAGCCCTGTCCCTGCACAGCCACCCCAAACCCCACCCTGAGCACCCCTGAGAGCTCTGTCAGAGGGGCTGGGAGCACAAACCCTGAGAGGAGCCCTGAGGGAGCTGGGGGAGCTCAGCCTGGAGCAAAGGAGGCTCAGGGGTGCCCTCATCGCTCTCACAGCTCCTGAAAGGTGCCTGTGCTCAGCTGGGGCTGGGCTCTGTCTGCAGCAGCACTGACACAACCAGAGCACACAGCCTCAGGCTGCACCAAGGGAAATTCAGGTTGGGTAGCAGGAAAAAGCTTTTTAGAGAAAAGGTGATAAAGCTCTGGAATGGCTGCCCAGGGAGGTGGTGCAGTCCCCATCCCTGGGTGTGTTTAACAAAGCCTGGATGTGGCACTGGGTGCCAGGGCTCAGTTGGGGCTGGGCTGGGCTCGATGATCTTGGAAGTCTCTTCCAACCCAGTGATTCTGGAATTCTGGGATTCTGTGTCCCAACGCTCCTGCAGCTCTGGCAGCCTTGGCACCATTCCCTGGGGAGCCTGGGCAGTGCCCAGCAGCCTCGGGGGGAAGAACCTTTCCCTGAGCTCCATGCCAAGCCCTGGCACAGCTCCAGCCCTTCCTGGCCCCCTGTCCCTGTCCCAGAGCAGAGATCAGTGCTTGGCATCCTTGTTAAATCCAGGACATCCATGAACACCCATGTATAACCACCTGGTATATCTGAGGTGTTCTTTCCATCCTAGGACTGGGAGCTGTTTGAAAATGACTCCCAAATGCTCCTTGGCTGTCCCTGATTCCTCCCCACAGATGCACCATCTCCCCAGTGCAGTCCCTGTCCCTCAGCTCGAGGGCTGCTGGAGCAGCATTCCCCGAGGAAGAACCTTCCCAGAGCTCTGCTCTTCCCTGGAGTGCCCAGGTGGGGGATGCAGAGGGGCTGGGAGGGGCTGCCAAGGGCTCCAAATCAAACCCACACGCACAGGGCACGGCCCCAGCCTCCTCCTGGCTCACTTTGCTGTGCATTAAGGGAAGCAAGAACACCTCCCAGTGCCTGAAATCTGCCTCTATGTCCAAATCCTGAACAGGATGGATGGGGTCTTGGGCAGGAATTGTTCCCTGGCAGGGTGGGCAGGCCCTGGCACAGGGTGCCCAGAGCAGCTGTGGCTGCCCCTGGATCCCTGGCAGTGCCCAAGGCCAGGCTGGACAGGGCTGGGAGCAGCCTGGGACAGTGGGAGGTGTCCCTGCCATGGCAGGGGTGGCACTGGGTGGGCTTTGAGGTCCCTTCCCATCCAAACCATTCTGGGATTTTGGTACAGCTCAATCTTTAACCCATGCAAGAAATTAAAGGTTTTCCCATCAATTTGACAGATTCATTTTCAGTCTCACTCTGCTAAAATTTAAAATCACTATTTCCAACATTATATTTATATATTTTTTTAACCTTGTGAAACAGACTTTATTTTTCTTCCTGTAAATTTTGTGCAGTATACATCTATGTACCTATAGAACACAGTAAAAAGGTTGTCATCCATACATTATATTACTTTTTATTTAATGTTATGAAAAATTTCAACAACAGTTTTTGTCCTTAAATAAACGTTCTCCCTCCCCTGCCCTCCCTTCCTAAGCTGACTGGTCTGAAAGAGGAAATTTTATTTAGTTATTTTCTTTTCTTTAAAAAAATAGAAATTACAATCTTACAAGACAGAACATTCAATGAGAACAGAAGCATTTTCCTAAATCTAAAAAGTAAAACATTTCCATAAAACCTGTTGGTATCTACAGGTAGGTATGTGTGGAGGGGTGGCAAATGGAAATAAAAGGTTTTCCATTTCTTCCTTTCATTCATAGAGATAAAAAATAACATAAAGCCGACCAAAACTTTATATATTTTTCTCTTTTGCACCAACATTCACAAGAATATATATTATATATATTTTTGATCCATCTTTATACACAGTGTGAGGGTTCTGGGGGTGGAAATGGACACTCAGCTACACTGCCAGAGCAGACAAACAAACACTAAATTAATCTTGGTCTGGAAAGGAGCCATCACTGGCAGCCCAGGGCTGTTGGAAAGGAACATCCCACGTTGGGATGGGAACATTCCTGGAGCGCCAGAGCCACGGGGGGCTCAGGGCTCCTGGACCCCCTCCCCACTGGCCACAGTGGAGAGGGAAATCTCCCTTTTTTGGGCATTTCTGCCCAGTCTTTGTTGTTCACCCTTTCCCTGCGAGCTCCGAGCTCTGGGTGGCCCGGCAGGGGTGAGGAACCTTGGCACAGCCCTGGCGAGCCCCAGGCAGGGGCTGCCATCCCTTGCCATCCCTTTCCACCCCTTGCCATCCCTTTCCAGGCGTGGCACCCATCCCAGGCCAGCAATCACCGAATCGACACCGAATCACTTTATCCCCTCCCAAAAAATCATCGAATCAAGTCGGTTCCTCTGAAGAGAACTGAAAAGTGCAGGTTCCTGCAGTTTGGCAGGTCGAGTTACACGCTTTTAATACTTCCAGTCTTCCCTAGGTTCCCACGGGGGGGGCTCTTATTGCTCAGAATAATCCAGAATCTCCCCACGGGCTCTGATGGCCTGTTCCCAAATTAAGGTGCTTTCCTGGGTTCTTTGCCGGATGAAATGAAGTCGGTGGCGTTCACCATTGCTGTGTGTTGGGTTGGCTGACGAATACTGAGGGGCAAAAAGAAGGGGGTGTGCTTTTTTTTTTTTCTTTTTTTTTAATTTCTGTTTTTCCTCATATGTTCCCAAACCCCCACGGGCTGTTCCCTCCGAGCTCAGTCACCTTCTGGGGCTGCTTTTCCCGGGAAGTGAACGGTGCTGTCGGAAATGATGCTTCCAAAAAAAAAAAAAAAGGCACAACCCTCTGGACATAAAAGGCAGTACTGACTTCTCTCTTCTGTCCAAGCTTTGGAGAGGGCAGGAGAGGAGCCAGGCACATCCCCACGCCGTGGACGCTGCGCTGGACAGCGACGCATTGGCACTGGACGTCGCGTGGGGCCGTGGGAGGGCCAGCAGCCTTTTCCCAGAGACCTGGCTCCAGCAGAGAGGGAGCCGAGGCTGGCAGGCTCCAATCTACTCCCAGAAGCAGTTGGGATGTGGTCAGCAAAGCCATGGGAGTTTGCTGTTGGGATGTGGTCGGCAAAGCCACGCGGCAGCTGCCGGGGAGGAGCGCGGTCCCAAATTCCCTCTGCCTTGGAGCGGAGCAGAAATCCCATCAGCTTCCTGGGGAGCCTTCCCTCGTCAAGGTTGGTCCATGGTCTTCCCTAGGAGGTCTTTTGATAAAAGCAGGAGTATCCCTCACGTTGCTAAGAAAGCTGATGGTTTAGTTTGAAGGGTGCAGTTATGGATCCAAAGGTTTTGGCTCATGCTCGGGGATGGTCCGAGCTGCCCGAGGATGGGGTTGGGTGCACGAGGAATCAGCACAAAGCAGGAAAGGAGCTTGGGATTTTAGCCCTTTGTCAGCAGAAACTGGGGCTGCCTCGGAGCAGATTTTTCCCTTGTAGTTTTTTGGCATTTGCTGCAGCGAGAGCAGGAACAGGGACAGAAAAAATCCATCTGCAGAGCCAGAGTCTCTCAAGCATCCCCTGCTGCCATGGCCTTGAACAGCATCATCACCACCACACCTTCCACCAATTCTTCCTTCATCCCGTTTTGAGCCTCCCAAAAGGAGCAGCAGGTCCCAAACACCACATTCCTTCCAACCAGCCTTATTCCTTAAAGGGAATAAGGACCTTTCCCTTCCCCTTGACTCCAACAGGCAGTTTCTCCCCCTAAAAAGATCCTAAATCCTGCTAACTCAAGAGCAACTCCCAAAATAACAGTTCTAGGGAGCTCATTGAGGGGAAAGCCTGGGTCCAACTCAGCCTGCAGCCACATCTGGGCTCCTGTGTGTGGCGTGGGAAAGGGGAACCTGGGGATGGGACCAGCTGTGGGCTGGGTGGAGAGAGGGTGACAAACCCTGCTCTGGGTGCTGAACCATGGGGCAGCTTAAATGGGATTGATAAGAGAACTACACACAACAGCAGCACCCAGAGAGCCACCACTGCTGCGGCCACCACGGGGACAGGGACAGCCCTGGAGCCCCTGCAGTGGCCATGGGTGTCTCTGGGGTGGGATGGCCAGGATTTGGGCTCTGGCTGAAGTTCCACAGGCCTGCAAAAGCTTCTGGGATGCACAAAGGTGGCACGAGGCAGGTGAACCTGCTGAACCAGCTCCACAAAGTCAGGTGGTCACCCAGCCGGACAAGGAGCTGGCTGGGAATTTGGGAAAATGCTGTGATGGAGGGCATGGAGACCCTGCAAAACTTTTCCTCTGCTGGACTGAGCATCTTTTCCCTCAAACCAGCTTCCCCCACAGGAAAATCCTGTGCTGAATCCCCCACCAGCCACAGCCAGACCTTTCTTGGCCAAGCTCCCGGGGTCCCGCTGCACCCGTGGGAGATGAAATAAAGCAAAGGCTCTGTCCTTTCCCTCTCCTCAGCTGCAGCCCCAACCCGACCCAGCCGAGTCAGCATCGCCCCTTCTTTATCCCATGCCTGATGTTCGGGTTAAAAAACCACAATAAAATAAAAATAATAATTAAAAAACAAAGAAATAAAAATGGGAGGTGGAGAGTGCAGCCAGGACAGCGGGAAGGGCACTCCCTCCCCCTGTGTCACCAGGAGCAGCCTGTCCCTCACCACTGCCAGGAGCATCTCCTCTCCCAAGCAGAGATTTCACATTCATTTCACTGGTATGGCAAAGTCCATTTGCTTTTTCCTTCAAGGTGCTTTACATTCAAGAGCTATTGCAATCCACAGCGAGGAGACGGGGCCAGGGAGGCACCGCAGCCCCCCAGGGTTCTCTTGCCTTTGATTATTTGATTTAAATAAATTGCCCCAAACCTCTGAAGTGCAGTTTGTCTCCAAATTTTGGGGAACTCAAAGGGGGCCGCTGGCTCCTGGCCTTAGCTCTCCCTGGGGTCGCTGTACTGAAGCTCAGAGTTGAAAACCTCCTTATAGAGGGGGGGGAAGTTCATGGCAGTCTCCGGGTGCAGGAGGCGGAAAAATTCCAGCTTGTCCAAGTGCAGGTTGCAAATGGTCTTCATCAAGGGCAGCTTGGAAACCATCTGCAGGGAGAGAAGGAGCTGGTGACCACGGGGATGCTGGGTGTGGTGGCTCTGATGCCACTGTTCAGCCTCCCCTGGGGACAAGAAGGGGGGTTTGGGGACCACTTGGTGTCCCTGCACTGCTGTTCCCCCTTCCCTGGGCACAGTGGGTGGGTTTGAGGATCAAACCTGGCACTGGGGCACCAGCAGACTCCCCACCTTTGGACAGCCTGGCAGCAACCTGGCCTCACCCCCAAACCCACATCTTTCCACAGCAGCTCCTCCCCATCCCAGCCCTGTGCAGGTCAAAACATTCCCAAAATGGCTCTTTTTCCTAAAAAAACCCCACTTCCTGATGCACTGCCAGGTTCAGCAGCTTTGCCTGCACCACAAGGGAGATTCACAGCCCTTGGAAGGAGAAATTCTTCTGCCTCTCTGACAGGTTTGGGGTCTCTCTCTCCAAAATGTGGCTCATGAGCTCTGGCACAGCCACGTCCCCCAGCTCAGACGCCCCCTGCACCCCTGGCCAGGTTTGCTGTGCCACCACCTTTGAGAGCTTGTCCTCAGCGGAGTGTTTCTTCTGGATCTCGTGCTGCAGGGCCACGTAGATCTTGTCCTGGAGCTTTTGCACCTTCTTGGACTCGGTCAGCCATGGGCGGTCTGCAGGAGAGGAAGGACAGAGTCACCACTTGTTGGATTAGATTGTCTTCTGACTTAGAGATGGGGCAACAGAGAGATGTTTTAAAAACTTTTATATTATTTTTAGTCTTATGTGAAGGGTGAGACAAGATATATGTTATAATTCTATCACAATTAGAAGGTAATTATTAGAATGTTATCACTATTAGAGGCTAATCCATTTCCCACAACCACAAGGTCAGAGCCACCACAGGGCCAGAGACCATAGGGTCTCTCCTAAGCACAGGGCAGTGGCTCTTTTAACCCTTCCTGCTCTCCAGGATGGTTTTGAGGACACTTGGCTCCTCTCTCTGCTCCCCACCCCACCATGGGTGACACGGTTCCTCTTCCCACCAAGGAAATTTGACACATGCATTTTGTCCAACTTTAGGTGCATTTTTTCTCCCCCAAATTCCTTTCCCAGGAATAACTGAAATCATCCACCAAGGAAGGTTGATGGGGTCAGCTCTCCCCACAGGACACCCCCAGATAAGGGGGTCCCCCAGTACCTGGGGAGAGCAGGACAGCAGCAGTGAAGAGGGCGAGCTCCTCGTCCGACAGCTGCAGGCGGCACAGGGTCCTCCCCAGCTCGAAGACGGCACCGATGAGGTCGTCACAGCCTGGGCAGGGGACAGCAGGGACACGTCACTGCCACTGCCACTGCCACTGCCACTGTCACTGTCACTGCTCTGCCCACCCACCAGCAGAGCCCAGTGACACCCGGAGCTTGGAAAGGCTTTGGGAGAGGAGATGGGTGGAGGGGGGTCCTGGACACTCACCTGGCAAATTCCAGCCTTGTCTGGGTTCCAGAGGGACAGGGACAGGGACAGGGACAGGGAAAACAGAGGATAGAGGGAGGAAGAAGAGGAGAAGAAGGAGAAAGAAAGAAGGAGAAGGGAGAAAGAGAAAGAAGGAGAAAGAAGGAGGAGAAGGGAGAAGGAGAAAGAAGGAGGAGAAGGAAGGAGGAGAAGGAAGGAGGAGAAGGAAGGAGGAGAAGGAAGGAGGAGAAGGAGAGCCCCAAGGGAGGGGCAGCTGGAGCCCTTACCGAGAGATTTGAACATCTGCATCCCACCGAACTTGCCCTCGAAGAGGACGGTGTTGTTCAAGGGGTTGAAGGCGCGGATCATGCGGATCAGGAGCACCTCGAGGCAACCTGATGTAGGCAGAGAGAGCGCAGACGAGGGCAGGGCAGGGCAGGGTGGGGAAGGTCAGGGGGGTTTCCATCACCCCAGGACCAAATGTAAGAAAGAGGAAAGCCCCCAGTGCACGTTTGAGGTCCAGATTGTTCATTCCCAAGAGCAGAATGGGTATTTCAACAAATCCAGTTTGGGTTTTTGGGATTGGTTGGGTTTTTTTAGGTGTCCAATTGTGACCACAATATTTCACCAAAGGGAAATATTATCCAGTCATTCGCAGCCAGGCACAGAGAGACCGAGGTCGTGGTGGAGCACCGAGAGAGAGGAAAGGGTGAAAACAAAATAAATAAAAAGAAAATGGAAGGAAGAAATGAAAGAATGAGTTAAACTCCAGTGCGTCAGGCACAGCCAGCTCTGGCTTTGGGGTACAGCACCCTGCTGGGACGCTGGCATGTGTCCCCAGGGCTGGGAGCTAATCTCAGCTCCCCAGCTCTGACAGATTAGAAACTATGAGGTTTTCCCAGTGTTTTGGGGATTTTGCACATTCAGCTCCCTGGCCTGGGCACGGCATTGCCAGCTTGGGCAGATGGAAGGGTGGGGGACGTGGGTGTGCACTGCCATCATCCTCCTCTTCCCCGTCTCTTGCTGGGAGAAGAGGCCAATCCTTTTCTCTCAACCCTTCCTGCTCCTGTTTGAGTTTGGCACCCCTTCTCCCAGAGGAAAACCTTCTGCTCTCATTTTCATCCCAGTTTCTGGGTGACATTTGGATGAGGGCGGCCATGGAGAAAATCCTCTGCCCAAGGCAGGCACTCCCCACGTGCCCCCCTTCACCATCGCCCTTGGATGTGACCTGCAGCTCCTTCCAGCCCAGCACCTGCTCCCCCAGCACTGGGAGAACTGGGGCAGCCGGGGGGGGACCCCCAAAAGGAAAGCACCAGCCAAGAGAAGAGATGGGATTTGCTTCTGGCCCCACAGCTGCTGCTCAGGAGAGGTGTTGGGGGTGGGAGGGGGACAGTGGGGACACGAAGGGAGGTGGCAGGGATGCAAGGGGGGCGGTGGGGTTCCCCCCCTTACCGGCTTTCAGGAGGATGATCTGGTCGTTCTGGCAGAGCTCCATGAAGCCGTCGATGCGCTTGGCGAACTCCACCACGTACTGGATGGCGTTGGAGATCTGCAGCGAGCACTGCTGCCACATGGCCTCGCAGCTCTGTGCCACAGGGGACACTCTCAGGGTGTGCTGGCACCCTGGCACCCAGCTCTGTCACCCCCCAGGGCAGGGATGAGACCCCAGTGCTGTGCCATCCACAGGGGACACACTCAGGTGTGCTGGCACCCTGGCACCCCAGCTCTGTCACCCTCCAGGGTAATGATGAGATCCCAGTGCTGTGCCATCCATGGGGGACACTCTCAGGTGTGCTGGCACCCTGGAACCCAGCTTTGTCACCCCCAGGGTAGGGATGACACCCCAGTGCTGTGCCATCCACAGGGGACACTCTCAGGGTGTGCTGGCACCCTGGCACCCCAGCTCTGTCACCCTCCAGGGTAATGATGAGACCCCAGTGCCATGCCATCCACAGGGGACACTCTCAGGGTGTGCTGGCACCCCGGCACCCCAGCTCTGTCACCCCCAGGGCAGGGACAAAACCCCAGTGCTGTGCCATCCACGGAGCATGGTGGCATTAGGACACCTGGGGTGTGAGCTGTCACAGCAAACTCCCCCTCTGGGCGGCTCCCAAGCACTGTCACCTCCTCACCCAGCATAGCCCCAGGGGACACTGGCTGTGCCAGGGGGCTGTGACAGTGGCACTCACCTTGCTCTGCAGGGCACGGACCTCCTCGGGGGAGTAGAGGCTCCAGGCCAGGCGCTTGAGCTCCTCCGTTGTGTACTGGCACGTCTCCAGGTGCGACTTCACCACGTTCTGGGCCACCCGGTCTGCAGGGGGGACAGCAGCCGGTGAGACCTGGGGACCCCAACCCCGTCCTCAGCTCTGGGGCTGCCGGGGCTGAGGGCTGGAGGGGTGATGGGGCTCTCACACGGTGCCATAGGGGTGTGAGGACAGATGGGGCAGCAGGGGCTGAGCCCAAAGCAAGCAAGGGATGTGCCACATGACCTTGGGTGTGCTGAGCTCCATCAGGGAGCCTTGGGGCTCCTCCAAGGGCTGAGGGTGGGCTCAGTGTCTTCAAATCCCAGAATGGTTTGGGTTGGAAGCTTAAATCCCATCCACTTATTCATCTCAAATCTCATTCCAACCCCCTGCCGTGGGCAAGGACACCTTCCCCTAGACCAGGCGTGTGTCCCCAGGGCTGGGTGTGTCCTGCAAGGCGCTGGGGTGGCCCCGAGCACCATCCTTGGGGCCACACACTTGCCCTGCACTGCACTGGCACTCACCAATCTCCAGGACAGAGATGTCAGGGGGCAGCTGGGCACCCTCCAGGGCCCCGTGTGCCAACAGCGCTGGCTCCAGCATCAGCTCGTAGATGGACTCCTGCTTGATGAGCGTGGCATCAGCCACGTCCAGGCTGGACTGGTCGGGCGAGGGCTGGGCCGAGGCCAGCAGGTCCAGGTTGTAGTAGGTGCTGCTGCCATCAGGGGTCAGGGGGAAGTCGAAGAGGAGCCCGTCGGACAGCGTGGAGATGTCGTCCAGGTCCGAGAGGCCGCTGCTGACGCTCGTGGTGTAGACGCGGCTCAGGGGCTCGGGCTCATCCTTGGTGCCGCCGCTCTGCTCCTGGCTCTGCTGGTGCTTCTGCACCTCGGCGTAGAGGCTGTCCCGTTGCTTCTTGGACATGCGGCCGAACTTCACCGCTGCCCCGGGGGAGAGGCGGCCGCGTCAGGGCAGCTTCACCCCCCCAGGGCAAAGCCACGACCGCCCACTGCCCTGGGAAACGCCCTGGCGCCCGGGGGAGTGCCTGGGCTGGGGGCTGGGACCCCACTGGATGCACCCCCCCCATCCCAGACCAACCCTGGGTCACACCAAACAGAACCAATTTCGATTTTCCCACGGAAAACACAAAAGCATTTCTTGCTTCCCAAACCCTCCTTGCACCGCGCTGGCCCTGCGGGGGAGCAGCTTCATGCTGAGTGCCTGGCTCGCTCCGAGGAGGAGCAGGCGGCCCCTGGGGACCCGGGGCACGACTCACCGTCGCGGGACATGCCCAGCGCCAGGCATTTCTGCAGGCGGCAGTGCTGGCAGCGGTTGCGGTTGGTGCGGTCGATCAGGCAGTTCCTTTGCCGGGAGCAGGAGTAGCTGGCATTGTTCTGCTGGCTCCTCCGAAAGAAACCCTGCCCGGGATGGGACGGGAGGAGTTGGGAAAGTGGCCGGCTGGAAGCCAGGGCCGCCCCCCTGCCCGCAGCCGGCCTCCCCGGGCTCACCTTGCAGCCTTCGCAGGTGATGACACCGTAGTGGATCCCTGAGGATTTGTCTCCGCAGATCTTGCACGGAATCACCTCGATTTGGGCTGCGGTGGATGGGGAAAGAGGGGAAACCACGGGAGTTAATAATGGTCACTGCGGAGAGGGAGGAGGGAGATGGGCCCGGCCACGGGCTGGCTCAGCACCTGGGGAAACTGAGGCACGAGAGCTGGACCCATCAGCAGCTCAGCCCTTCCCACAGACCCCACAGGGATTCTTGCACCTCAGAGAGGTCCCTAAAAAGTTCACACAGGGCGTGGGGAACTCCCATCCCCCAGCAGCAAGAGCAAGGGTAGGAAAGCCCTTGGATCCAGGAGGGCACAGAAGGTTTCTGCCCAGGACCCTGTTTTGGAATCACTCCCCTTATTTTCCAACCGATGTGTGCACCAGGACAGGGACAGCCTTAGCACAGGAATCGTCTCCATCCCTGCAGCTGCAGATGCTCTGCTGCTGGAGGTCTGGCCCAAGCAGAGGGTCTGGGCCCCCCCACACCCCCCCAGCAGCTCCTTTGAAACCCAGGACCGATATAGCCATCCCCAGCTCAAGGTCCCGGCCCCTTCCCCCCACAAATCCGCTTCCCTCCCCGCTTCTGCTTCGCTGGCACTGAGCTGCTAATAGGCTTCGTCCTCCTCATTTTCCAGCTGCCCCAGATCTGGGCTGGCTCTGCCCTCCCGACCCGCGGGGGGGGATGCACGGCACCCCCGGGGCTGTACGTGCCTCCCGGCATCTCTGCACCCTCTAATCCCCGCTCCAGCCCCCGCAGCCCCGGCCGGGCTCAGCCTGGCGGCACTCTCGAGGGTGCTGGGCAGGCACCGCCGCGCCAAAATAACCCCCAGGGCCAGATTATGGTTATTTCCAATCTCCTGGGCCTGTGCAAATCCCTGCTCGGGTAATTCCCTTCTGCCTCTCCTCTCCCCTGGGAGCCATCGGCTCTGCTGGAGAGATGTGTTCTGTAGGGCCACCTCTGTGAGTGACAATCCCAGTGCTCAGCCAGTGCCACCTGTACCCCAGCACCTGGCAGGGTCCTGGGGTCCCTTAATGCTTGGGGGAGGCTGGGATGGGGCACTGAAGCCTCACTGGGCAGAGGGGCAGCCCAGGTGCCATCAGCCTCTCAGGAATGCTCAGTCCCCCGGGGATGGCATTGGTCCCTCCTAGGGATGCTCCCTGTCCCTGAGGGGAGCCATTGGTATCCCCAAGGAAGCTCAATATCCCAGGGATGCTATTGGTATCCCAGGGATGCTATTGGTACCCCCAGGGGTGCTGTTGGTACCCCCAGGGATACCATTAGTACCCCCAGGAATGCTGTTGGTTCCCCCAGGAATGCTGTTGGTTCCCCCAGGGATGCTGTTGGTACCCCCAGGGATGCTGTTGGTACCTCCAGGGATGCTATTGGTACCCCCAGGGGTGCTGTTGGTACCCCCAGGGATGCTGTTGGTACCCCCAGGGATGCTGTTGGTACCCCCAGGGGTGCTGTTGGTACCCCCAGGGATGCTATTGGTACCCCCAGGGGTGCTGTTGGTACCCCCAGGGATGCTGTTGGTACCTCCAGGGATGCTGTTGGTACCCTGAGGGGTGCTGTTGGTACCCCCAGGGATGCTGTTGGTACCTCCAGGGATGCTATTGGTACCCCCAGGGGTGCTGTTGGTACCCCCAGGGATGCTGTTGGTACCTCCAGGGATGCTGTTGGTACCTCCAGGGATGCTGTTGGTTCCCCCAGGGATGTCAGCCCCAGGGCAGGTGTGCTCTCCCCGGCTCTGGGGAAGGACTCACTCCCATTCCAGGTGTAAGTGGAGGGACAGATCCCTCCTGCATCCTTTGACTCACTGATTAACCCAATGCCCCACATGCACCAGGTGGTTTTGGGGCTTACCCCTCCTCCCCCAGGCTGCTGAGCTGGGCTTCTCCCAGGGCTGTGTCTTGTCCCCCGACTCGAGGGAGTCGCATCCCATCCCTGCCCCTCCCCACATCCTCTGCCTACGCCTCTGCCGTGGTTCTGAGCCTGGGAGCGCAGAGCTGGTTTCCCCGCGGTGGGCAGGGCAGGGATGTCCAGGGCATTCTCACATCTCCCGCAGCTGCATCAACACCGCAGCTCCAGGGCCACGCCTTTCACAGGGGCACGGAGGCACCAGGAGGGCCATGTGGGGCCACCCCCAAATCACCACCCGGCTCCGATGACCAAGACACCCCCAATTCCCTGGATCCCGCTGCCATCTCCCCCCACGCTGCCGGACCGCAGGGACCGCTCCCGTCCCCACCACGCTGCCCCGAGCCCTGTCCCTGGATGGGACCGAGGTGGTGGCATGGCGGGGGGCACAGGGAGGGGGTGCCACCCCCGGCAGGAAGCGGCGTCGGCTCGTTATGCAACGTTAATTGCAGCCGCCGGCAGCGCGGGTGATGCATCGCGCCCGCCGCGCCCTCACGCCCGCGGCCGATACTCCGGTACCCGGAATTACCGGCACCGGCAAACACCGGGGCTGAGCGCGGCCCGGCACCGCCGGCACCCCCAGCAGAGCCCAGCGACGCCAGCCCACGGTGCCCCAAAAACCCCGACGATCCCAAAGGCTTCGTGTAGCGCCGGTGGCCAAATCCCGCCCCCCGAGAGCCCCCGGAGCTGGAGCCGAGGGTGATGGGGGTGATGCTGCCCTGATGAAGGACAAGCCCTGACCGCCCGCCGTGTGCCCGCAGCCTTTTGGGGCTCTAATTACCATCCTGCTAATTACCCGGCCGTGCCCGCCGCTGGCACCTGACCCGCTCGTAAGACGCTCGCCCCAAATAACTGACGTGGAGATACGGCCGTAACCTGGCGATGGCAATTACAGCCCGGCACGGTTAATTGCTGCTCTGATTGTAAACCCGGCTGAATCACCGAGTCGGCTCCTCCAGTGTCGCTCGTGCCGCGGCCATGGACCCCCGAGGCGGCCGGACCATCCCCCCATCTCCCCTGTGACCCCCCAAACACGCCCCTGGGGCAAATCCAGGGGGATGGGAAGGAATGTGGGTGCGGGTGGGATGGCCACAGCAGCTCCGGCATCCCCCAAATCTCACTGTGATCAGGGAAAAAATCTCAGTAGACCCCAAATCCCGGATATTCCTCCACCCCAGCCACCTCACCCCCGTGCCTCAGTTTCCCCACTGGAGAATTTAGCATCTCCTCCCACCACAACCGTTCCACCATCGGCCACACTGCGAACCGGGGGGGGGCATTTAGGAGGGGGTGAACCTCTTCCCCTCTGGGAGAGGCAGCAGGGAACCTCCACCCCGGGGCCAATGGGGCTAAAACAGGGATCAGGATAAAAGAAACAAAGAAAGGGTTAAAAAAATAAGTAATAATGATCTCCAGCCGGCAATTAAAATGTCCCGGCGGTGGTATTTGCTCTCCTCCCACTGTAAACACTTCTTGCCCAACTCCCGGCCCGCTGCCACCGGCCGGCCCTTATGTAAGTGGCCCTGTGCGGCCACGGGCCCCGGCCGTGGCGGGGCGATGGCCCCCGGTGCGGCGGCTGCCGCGGCCCCGCGGCTGGAGCCCTCCTGTCCCACTGACACACTTTCTGCCCGTGGCCACGCGCGCTTGTGTAACCACGGCCGTTAACCCTTCCGGGCCCGCCGCCGCTCCCGGACACGGCTGCTGCTCAGGGCGGCACGCCGACCTCCCGCCACCGGGAGCGGGGATTTTGGGGCGATACCTCCAGCTGGGGACACCCATTGCCACCCTGAGCTGGAGCTGCAGGCGAGGGGGGCAGGTGTGTCCCTGCACGGTGCCCAGGTCTCCTGTCACCCCCCAGACCTGGCTGTGTGTGTCCCCTCCAGCCCAGCACTGCTCTCCCTGCTGGAGGCTCCGGCGGTTTCGGCAGAGGCAGAGCCGCCCTCCCCGAGCGGGAATGGGCCGGCACACCCTCCCCTCCATCGCCTCTGCCCCAAGGGCGGGCGCCTCTTGCGCCCCAAAACAAAACAAGGCAGGCCCTGCAGGATGCAGCCAAGGGGGGCTGGACCCCTCTCTGCGGTGCAGGGAGGATGGTGGCCCCATCCTCCTCCTCCTCTCCCTATACCTCCCCTCGGCTGTATGATCTCACTGCTTTGGGGGAATCAGCCCAAACCCCCGGCACCCCATTGAGCCTTAGGGTGTGCTGTGACCCCACTGCTTTGGACCTACCTCCTCCTCTCCACTGGCATAACTGGGTGCCTCTGGCTGTGGGGTGAGGACTCCTGGGAGAGGTTTGTTTTGGGGTGCACTTCAGATCCCTGCACAGTTCCCCAGGGTGAGCCTCCACAGCTGTCACCCCACAGGGGCAGAATATGGGCACCCCTTCCCCTGGGGGGCCACGTAAGGCCGTGGTGTCCTTGCTGGAGGCAGTGGGGCAGCATCTCAGCTCTGAGTATTTCAGAGGTGGCTCTGTGCCTCTGGGGCCATCCCTGCCCCAAATACCCCCTGGTGCTTCCCCAGTGCCCTGGCTCAGTACCCAGTGAACCTGCTGGGAGAGCAGCTCCGTGCCCCATCCCTCTGCCAGGCTCCATCGATGCTGCAGGATGGGCACCCCTGGGAAGTGGCAGCAGCCCTGAGCCCCCCTGGATCCCCCAGCCCCAGCCAGGGCATCTTGGTGCTTCAACACCTCACCTTCACCATCTCTCCCCTTCCAGGGGGACTCAGCATCCCCCTGGTGCAGCCAGAGCAGGGAGAGGAGGGTGAGTCCAGGCTGCACAGGGACACACAGGGACACACAGGGACACACAGGGACCTACAGTGCCACCCCATTTCCCATTCCTGCCCTAAACCCCTGCTCTGCACCTGCATCCTCTGCAGCAACCTCCAGCTCCAGGAGTGACTGCGCCTCCCCACAGCCACCATCCACAGTTGTGTTTTGGTGTTGGGGCAGGAATAAACAAGGAAATAAAGGGAATTATCACCCCTCTATATCTGCTGTTGGCTTTGCTATTAAAACAGCTTCCAGTGCTGTACTGCCTCGGGGTCTCCCAGCACCCCGGCACTTTGGCCATGGCTGCCAAAAAATCCCATCCCCATCCCTGCACCCCGGGGAACCCCAAACAAGCCAGGCCCATGCCGGGTGCTCACAGCCCCAGCTCCAGGCACAGGGACACAGAGGCCAAGTGGGCAGCAGGGAAAATTCAGATGACACAACCACGGCCCCTGCCGAGCTGGGATTCTGGAGGGGGAACTGTTTTCCTAAGTGATTAGCAAAGATTTCCTGGAAACTTTGGGCCAGAACAGCGCTCGGCTGCTCTCACCCTGCCCTGGGGCAACCCCTGGCCACCTTCCCTTGCAGGCACGAGAACGGAGCTTTTGCATTCTCCCCAGCCTCCAGCAAAGCGCTGCTTTTCCCCGTCCCGTGGCGCAGTTTGTGCCCCCAACAGGGAAACGGCGGCTCCGGATGGGCGGTGCGGCTCCCCCAGGGCCGCTCCGGTTCAGCAGCTCCGGTTCCGCAGCTCCCGTGCCACGCAGAGCCGTGCCAAGGCCAGCCCCGCCGGCGCAGGACGCAGCCCTTTGCACTTTGCCTGGTGCAGAAGGGTGGCAAAGGTGAGGCAGGGACCTGCCAGCCCGGGGTGGGGACAAACCGGCCTGAGGTGGGAGAACCCCTCCGGCAGTGCTGCTAAACCGGGGGGAATTATCTCCCTGGGGCTAAAAAAAGGCAGGAGAGCAGCTCTGCTCGCCACATCCGATAAACCGGGCTGATTTAGACATTAGCAGCTCTTTAAATAGCCGCCGCGAGTTCAAAGTTAAACGTGACAGGGAGCAGGGACAGGGACGCTGGGCTGGGGACGGGGACCACCGGCCCCCACCGCTGCTCTCCCCTTTCCCGGTGCTGACTCTCCCTGGGGTTATCAGGGTGGGGGATCCCAAATCCCGTCTGGCCCCCATAAAGGCAGAGGACAGCTTTCTCCTCCAGGTTTGTTTTTTGGGAAGAGGCAGGCACGGCCATCCCCGCGCTCCGGTACCGGGACAGGCGCGGCCGTCGTGCGGGAGGGCCGGTGGGTGCCGGCCGCCCTCGGCCGCGCCAGCGTGTGCACGCCGCCGAAACGGGCAGGGAAGCTCCTCCTCCGCCCTCTCTGATTTTTCCAATGACAGATCTAGGTCACTAGGACAAGTCGCAAAGGCTGCCGAGCCACCGCACGCTCCTCGCCACGCTGCTTGCAAAACAAGTGAGCAGGAGGGCTGGAAATCGTATAGGATTATACAAGGCAAAGCCTCTTCCCCGGCCCCGGCGCAGCCGCGGCGCAGGGAAGGACAGGAGCGAGGAGCTGCTGTGGCCCCCGGGGAAATGGGGCAGAGCGGTGGCGGTTTTGGGAAGGAAAATGGAGATTGAATCAATTTGGCGTCGCCATGCGGCATTTGGGCTTCGAGAGGGATGAGGACGCGGGACTGCGGGAAAAACGCCCGACTGGGGGGAACGGTGGGATATCAGCAGGGTTCGGCCCTAAATTAGGGTCAACACCAGCAATTCATGGGGGGAAAGGAAAAATATTTTTAAAAAAGGAAAAGTTCGCCCAGTTGCTAATTAAGCCGGTGCTGGCTGTGCAAGTGCTACGTAAGAGCCAGGCGTGATCGCAATTAGGCAGGCGTTAATGCTTCCCTCCGTCCTAATAAAGGTGAAAACCCAGGATGTCGAGGGGCAGGAAGGGGATGTGGGGGGCTCGCCTCGTCCTCCTCACCCACCCCGGCCCCACCGTTACACAAGAGTGCGGCGGGGGCAGAGCCGCAGCACCCGCGGCGCAGGGAGGAAGAAGGATTTGAGGAGCTCGGGATGAACGCCCTGGTACCCACACCCCAAAATGAACCTAAGGACCTGCACCCCCAAAACACACCTACGGAGGGGCACCAGGGAGTCCTGGCAGGGCGAAGGGCTAGGGGAAGGCAGGGCATGATGGAAAAATGATTTAAAGGAGGATGAAAATCCCAGCCCAGCACGCTGGAACAGAGCTGAGTCCGGCCACCGCTGCGTCACCATCACCAGGCCCTGCTGGATTGTCCCGCTGGAGCCTTCCTCCCTCCATCCTCCTCCTCCCCACCGCCTGCTTGGCAAAGCAGAGGGGTGAAAAGTAGGAATTGCCTTTGGTAACGGGTAAAAGCAGGCAGGTGCTGGCACAACTCACCCCTGCCCTGGAAAAGGGGCACCCAAAATTGCACCTGATCCCTCTCCCGTCTCTGCAGGAGCCTCCCAAACTGCCCCCCCACGCCGTGGGGCGAGGGAAAAGGGGGAAAAAACTACAATAAATCCAGCCCTGGTGGGAGCAACATATTGAAGAGGAGATTAAGGGGTTTAGTGCGGGGAAAAGCTTAAGAGTGCGTCTAAGCCGGCGTCGGAAAGCAAAGCAAAATAAACAAGAATTTTATTCCTAACGAAGGGGGAGCTGGAGGAGGCAGAGCGGCCCCGGCGGGGCTGGTGCGGGTTCCCCCCTTGTTCCCCTCCGCGGGGCTGGTGCGGGTCCCCCCGTGTCCCGTTCCAGCGAGGCTGATGCGGGTCCCCCCGTGTCCCCAGCGGGGCTGCTGCGGGGTCCTTCCCATCCCTTCCGCGGGGCTCACACGGCTCCCCTCGTCCTCCTCCAGCAAAGTTGACGCTGATCCCCCCTTGTCACTGTCCGGGCTGACACCGAGTCCCCCCGTCCCCCACCGGCGGGGCTGACGCGGCTCCCCCGTATCCCCGTCCGGGCTGACGTCGGGTCCTCCCCGTCCCCCTCTGCCAGGCTGATGCGGGACCCCCCGATTCCCACCGGGACCAACTTCTGCCGCTGCCCCCCGCAGCCCCCGGACCCCCGGACCCACCTCGCATCGTGTCCGCCGCGGTCAGGGCGCCGGGGGGCGCATGGGGCGGCGCGGGGGTCCGGAGCGGCGCGGGGCGCGGCGGGGAGCAGCGGCACCGGGAGGCACCGGGCGGCACCGGGAAGCACCGGGCGGCACCGGGCGGCTCTGGCACCTGCCCCTCCGCCGCGCCGTGACCCACTTCTGCCCGAGCATGCGGCCGTTCACATGACGAGCCCGCCCCGCCCCCCCCAATCGGTTTCACTTCCAGCCCCACCTCCTGCCCTTCGTCCTCCTCCTCCTCCTGCTCCATCCCCATCCCCGCCGCTCCGCCGCCCGGTGCTCGGCGCTGCGCGGGCGCTGCCGGCGCCCGCCCGGGACCGGGGTCTGCGCGACCCCCGCCCGGCCGTGGCGGCTCGGAGCTGCCCCCGGGGCTGCCCGCCCCCGGGAGGGACGTGCCGTGCCCGTCCTGCCCCGGCTCGCCCAGGCACGGGGCCGGCTGCGTGTCCCGCTGAATCACGGCTGCCTTGCTTCACTTCGCTCCCGTGCAGCCCCGCTGTCCCCGCCAGGGACCCCGCTCGGCGCGGGGACCCCCAAAACCCCGGCAGGACAGGACAGGATAGGGTGGGGGGGCTCTGCTGAAGGGGCAGCACCCGGCACCGGGGAGCACGGGGACCCCTCTGCGGCTGCCCAATGCCCCCATGCCAAGGTGCAGGTGCTGAGGTCTGGGGGCACATCCCACCTGGGAGCCCTGCGGGTCGGGAAGGGCACTGTGGAAGAAGGGGAAGCTTTCAAGGTGGCAGGGAGGTATTCCCACCCTGTCCTTCATGCTGGGATAGGCACAGGTGGTTTTGGGGCCTGGGGTTGTGCCCTGGATAAGGGACACTCATTAAGAGGTGCAGAGATGGTGGCTCTGGACCACGCAAGGCGGCCTCGCCGTGCAGAGCCCGAGGTGTCGGCACGGGGCAAAGTCCCCTGGCTGGGGTTTGTGGTGCACCAGGTCACCAGAGTCCTCCCTGGTGCCACATCACAGGGGTGGAGGCAGCTGGTCCTGGCAAAGCTGGGCCAGGGCTCAGGTGCCAGGGTCAGAGCTCAGCGGTGCCCAGAGATGCCTGGGGACAGTGGCACTGGCCTGGAGACCTGATGTGTGTGGACAAGGCATCTGCCATAGGCATGAGCACTGCTCCCACTGCAGACACGGATCTGGCATCCACCACGGGCATGGACCTGGCATCACCACAGCCTGGATGGCGCATCTGCCACGAGCATGAGTGTGGCCTCTGCCATGAGCATGGCATCCAACCGTGGTCACAAGGATGGCACAGCCACATCAGCCATGGACATGGACACAGTATACACCTGAGGCACAGACGCAACCACCATCACCAACACCACATGAGGCATCACTGCCTCTCCCCTGGATGGCCTCCTGCCCTCGCAGCTGGGCCCTGAGGGGACGCCTCAGCCCCCCAATGCTCAAATCAAACCATTTCATGGCAGCTGAAGGGGGCAATTTCAACCCACATCCATCCTAAACGTTGAGCTGGGCCAGGGGTGCAGAGATGCTGATGGGCCGCTGGCAGAGGGGTTCCCCTGCCGTTCCTGGGGCTGTCCCCCTGCTCTGGCACAGGCAGGTGGCAGTGGCAGAGGGACGCTGGGGCTGAGCCGGGGTGGCACTTTGTGTGCTCCCACCCCTGCGCCGAGACCCGCCCGGCTCTGCTCCGGCGCGGGAGCGGCTGCGGCGGGGAGGGGGCCGGGGCTGGGAGGTGCGGGGGGCGGAGGGGCCGAGCGCGCTCCAGTGCTGCTGTCTGACACGATTTTGCTGATGGCGATTGGGAACGGGTTCGCTGCTCTCGCCGGTCGGATCCGCTCCTTCCTCCCGGCTTTCCTGCCTGCTCCGCATGGATGGGCACGCAGACGGGACGAGGGGCGACGTCTCGCCTCGCTCTTCGCAGGCTCTGCTCGCAGCACGGCTCCTGCGAGCGCGGCCCCGGATGGAGGCAGAGCTCCCACCCCGGTGCGCATCCCGAGCGGCCCCGGCCGGGGGCAGCCCCCGCGCCCGCGGCGTGCGCGGCGAGGCCGCTGCCGTCCCCCGGGGTCACGGGAGCTGCCCGAAGCAGGTCACCCTCATTAGCCCCATTTCAGATGGGGAAACTGAGAGCGGGAGCAGCGCTGTGACTCCTCGTGGCACGCAGGGTCCGGCCCCGGCCGGCTCGCCCCTCCCAAAAGGCGGTCGCCGATTGCGGCTGTTGGGACAGTCGTGGCCGAATCGCGCCAGAGCGAGAGCGAAAATCCTCCCCGAGTGCTCAGCGCAACCCAAAAGTATGAGGTTACATAAGCGGCACCACACCTGCCGTGAGCAACGCGGGACCCACGCAGCCATCCACGCACCCGCTCCCGCCGCCGGCCCTTTAACCCTTCGTGTGCTGCACCCAGAGGTTTGGGAATGGCCCGGGGAAAGGCCCAGGGGAGAAGGAGATGCTGCGGGGTTATGTGCTGGGTGCTGCAGATCTGGGATTCAGCCCCACGGTTTTGGGGCCACAAGGGTGGAGGTGGAGAGGCTCTAGCAGAGCAGGACTCCTTTTTCTCGTGTGTCGGGTCTCACCCCATGGGCTTGGCTGGGTTTAAATTGAGGTCCTGGTCGCAGGAAACCAGAGTGAGGTGGAGCCAGCTCGCTGGTGGCTGAGCCCCTGGAATAACATTTGTTCCTAAGAGAGGAGCGGCCTTGACCAGGGCTGTTTCTGCAGTGGCAGGAGTGGAGGTCACATAACATCCCCTAAAAACCCTCTCCCCCTCCCCATGCAGTGACAGGAGCTGGTGCAGCTCCCTTCACAGCTGCTTGGGGCAGAGACCCTCACCCCAGCATCTCCTGGTGTTGCTCCTGCTGATGGGAACAGTGGGGCTGGAGGGCCAGAGCTGCCTTTGGTTCCTGCGTGGTGCCAGGCCCGGACTCTGTGCCAGGAGCTGCACCCACCGGGGCAATGCTGGGGGACAGGTCCAGCGGGGCTGGATCCAGCCCAGCCCAGGTGGCACCAGTGGCAGAGGAGGGAAAGGGCCACCAGAAAGGGATAAGGACCCAAAAACTGACACTTGCCACCATCCAGCACTCTCCTCCTGCCCCAGCCTCGCTGATAAATCTTTGTGATCAGGGCCAGGGCAGACGGCGGGGCCCTGCCAGCCTCTGGCACCGCTGGATCAGCGCAGCCGGCCCCGGGCTGGCCCGGAGGTGAGCAGGAATTCCGGATGACACCATCGAGCCTTAATCACTGTTTGCTCTCCCTCGAGCCCCACCCAGTGAGAGGGGAACCTTCTGCCAGCATCGCCCGTCCCACACCCAGAGCCCCCCACCCTGAGCCCCTCACCCCGCTCGGGGACCACCGCCAGGGCTGGGCTCGGCGAGCCCCGGGCTGGCCCGGCCGGACCCGCGGTGTCCCTGCCCTGGGCTCCCTGCCAGGGGCACTGCCGGGGCACTGCCAGGCGCTGCCGTGACTCAGTTTCCCATCTGGAGTGGCTGACCTGCCCGGAGGGAGTGGGTCACGGGGTGAACCCACTGACAGGGGTCACAGCACTGGTGTCCCCACAGCTCATCCTCGGGTGGGGGATGTGCCCCAGTCCCTGGGCTGGATGGGGGTCCTGTCCCCCAGTCCCTGGGCTGGATGGGGGTCCTGTCCCCCAGTCCCTGGGCTGGATGGGGATCCTGTCCCCCAGTCCCTGGGCTGGATGGGGGTCCTGTCCCCCAGTCCCTGGGCTGGATGGGGGTCCTGTCCCCCAGTCCCTGGGCTGGATGGGGATCCTGTCCCTCAGTCCCTGGGCTGGATGAGGGCCCAGCCATGTCCCCCATACTGAGCAGGGGGCAGGAGCAGCAGTGGGGGCTGGGGGGGCTGCAGGAGAACTTCAGCACTTGCAGCCACTGAGCCTTATTGTGCCCCCAGCTGTGAGGGTGGTATGGGGGGCACCCCCTGCTCAGGGGCTGGGTCCCACTGCTTTGTCCTCTCCACGGTGTCAGTGCCACCCTTCCTCACCCCCCTGCAGCCAAAGTGCCTCGGGGTCCCTCAGCTGTGCCAAAGCAAACGGGACAGTGCCCTCAGACCATGGGCATGGGACGTGGCTTTGCCAGCTGTGCCAGGCCTGGCAGCCAGGGGATCAGGCATGGTGCTGGGCACGTGGCCCCACTGCAGTGCTGTGAGTCACTGCACCTCGCTGCTGCTTATGCAAAGGCTGGCACGGCACGGGCTGTGCTGTGGGGCTGTGGGGCCAGGGGTAATGGGGCCATGGAAAACAGCTGTGCTGTGGGGCTGTGGGGCCATGGGATGGGACTGTGCTGTGGGGCTGTGGGGCTATGGTGTGGGGCTGTGGTGTTCATGGGCTATGGCATGGGGCTGTGGGGCCATGGGGCTATGGGGCCATGGGGCTGTGGGGCCATGGGGCTGTGGGATCATGGGGTTGTGGGGCCATGGGGCTGTGGGATCATGGGGCTGTGGGATCATGGGGCTGTGGGGCCATGGGGCTGTGGGATCATGGGGCTGTGGGGCTATGGTGTGGGGCTGTGGTGTTCATGGGCTATGGCATGGGGCTGTGGGGCCATGGGGCTGTGGGGCTATGGGGCCTTGGGTGCAGGGTGCGTGTCATTTGGACACACTGTGAGTGCAAAGCAGAGCATGGAGAAGGGGGAAACTGAGGCAGCAGTGGCGTGCACCCCTGAGTCCTGCAGCCCGTGCGGGGCTGTCCCTGTCCCCGCCCGAGGCCGGGAGCAGGGGGACAGCAGGGCCAGGTGTAACCAGAGCCCCCGGGCTGGCCTGACTCGCTCACGGCTCACGTAACGCCTGCCCAGTGCTTATGCAATAGCTGCTGCCATGTGGCTCTAAGGGACACCGAACGCCGGGCAATTACCCGGCCCCTAATCAGCAGCGACGCAGGATAACGAGGCTAATTGGAGCCGTGGCCAGCAGAGCTGCCGGGGGAGGAACATTCAGTCTCCCCCCGCACCCCGAGGGGTGTCCCAAGCAATTAGTGACTGCTGAGCCTTCGTTAGGGGCTGGGGGGAGGGGGAACCATGGCCGGGCTGGATCCCACTGTGCCCCGGGCAGCGGCTGTGGGTGTCCACTGGGGTGGAGCACGGCACCTCCACCCCTGCCTGCATCCCCATCCCTGCCTGCATCTCCATCCCCTCCTGCATCCCCATCCCCTCCTGCATCCCCATCCCCTCCTGCATCCCCATCCCTGCCTGCATCCCCATCACTGTATCCCTGTCTCTTCCTGCATCCCTGTCCATCTGCACCCTCATCCCTGTCTCCATCCCCATACCTGTCTCCATCCCCATACCTTGTCTCTATCCCCACCCTTGTCCCCATCCCCATTCCTCTCTCCATCCCCATCCCTCTCTCCATCCCCATCCCTCTCTCCATCCCCATCCCTGTCTCCATCCCCATCCCTCTCTCCATCCCCACCCTTGTCTCCATCCCCATCCCTCCCTCCATCCCCATCCCTTGTCTCTATCCCCATCCCTTGTCTCTATCCCCACCCTTGTCTCCATCCCCATCCCTTGTCTCTATCCCCACCCTTGTCTCCATCCCCATCCCTCTCTCCATCCCCACCCCCTCTCTCCAACCCCATCCCTCTCTCCATCCCCATCCCTCCCTCCATCCCCATCCCTCTCTCCATCCCCACCCTTGTCTCCATCCCCATCCCTCCCTCCATCCCCATCCCTCCCTCCATCCCCATCCCTCTCTCCATCCCTATCCTTCTCTCCATCCCCATCCCTCTTTCCATCCCCATCCCTGTCTCCATCCCCATCCCACACTCCTGTGGCTCAGTGATGCTCCAAGTAGGTCACTGGGCCGTGGTGTTGGGCGGCTGTGGGTGGCTGCAGGGCTCACCCTTGGCTCTCTTTGCCCCTGGTTGCCCTGGCCCCAGGCCCAGCCCTCCCCCCTGCTCACCCCACTGGGCTCTGTGGTTCCTGGGGAGGGGGCAAAGGCAGCATCTCCCTGGCCCAGGCTGCAGAGCCCTGACTCCCCTCACTGCACAAATGATGCCCGAATTGGCTCTTGAAGGACTGTTCTGCCCCCCAACACCGTCCCCTCCCTCCCTGGAGCCCCAGGGGCTCAGCCCAGCAGCCTGGGGTGCAGGGGCTCCCCGGGCAGCTCCCCCTGGCACTGCCCCCGGCTCGGGCGGCGCAGCCTCGGCTCGGCACCGTCCGGGCACCGCGCGGCACCGCCGAATCTCCAGCGTCATAATTAGGAGATAAACAGGAAAGAGGAAAGGGGCAGATTTCATATTCCGCCCCGATCCCCCCGGGACAGATAAAAGCGGAGTGGGGGGACTCAAGGGGGCTTTTTTCCCACTTGTTTCTGCTGAATCAAACATTTTTCCTCCTGCTTAGAAGATTTCCTGACTCCCCCCGTTCCCCCCGCTCCCGCCTTAATGAGGTTTTGCTGTAAAAGTCTCCGAGCCTCAACCATGGCCTTGAGTTAATCTCCAGGCACCTTCAAAGCTGGGTTGTTCCTGCCCCCCCCCAGCCCCTCCCTCACCTCCATCTTTTTGAACTTCCCAGCCACAAAATTGCTGAGTTTCATGTGAAGCTGCTTCTTCTGTGCCCGGCGGCAAGCACAGGGGTCCCGGGGCAGATGGGGGCACTTGGCAGTGACACAGACCCTAGGGCTGGGGCAGGGATGTGGGATGGTCCCTCCAGGTGGAAAAGCCACCTGCCTTTGAGGGGAACCTCCAATACGGGGTTAAAAGGGTATATTTGGAGATTTTATTTTTCCCCCATATTGGAATATTGTGGAAATACTGCAAAAAGATAGCCCATGGCTCAGGGCCACCAAGAGGTTTTTACCACCAATAGTGAGGCTCTGGGGGCTGGTGGCACTGGGGCATCACCTGTGGGGCAGGCAGAGGATGTGGCAGGATGTGGTGGCAGGTGCCAGGAGCATCTCCCCTCCAGGTCTCAGCTGGGGATGACTGTGGGACCCCAGGCTGGGGCTGGCAGCAGGAAAATGGTGCTGCTCAAGGTCCTGTCCTGGCTGCCCACCCAGGGCTCTGCCACAGGAAGCAGCTGCTCCCTGGGGAAGCTGCACAGCCCCTCGGTGGCATCCCTGCTGTCAGGACAGACCCTGGTCCTCAGAGCACCCATCCATCTCTGCTGGGGGCTCTGGGCACCCCACCCTGCCTATCACCCGTGGGGGTGCCCAGCCCTGGGCACGGCGGGTCCAAAACCCTGTCAGTGGGAGAAGCAGGAGCAGAGCTGACTGCACAGTGGGGTGCTGCCCTGTCCCACCCGTGCTGGAGCCCTCGGGCACTGCAGGCTCCCTCCTCCTGCCCCCGGTGCCCCGGGCTGCCCGCGGTGCCCGTACCTGGGCGTCCCGTTCAGAGCCGATCTGGAGGCTTTAGTGCAAGTTAATCCCAGCAATCCCTTAATTCCAGGGACCGAAATAGGAAAGATCAGTAGGTCAGTGGGAAAAGCTCTTGGTCAAAGTTAACATGTTAATGCAGAGAGAAGGCAAGGTAAAGAGCAGGGAAGAGGAAAGTGCCCAGAAATCCGCTGCTGGCCCTCCCCGTGCCCGGGCTCTGCTCACTGCATCCCGCTGGTTCGGGGACGCCAAGCACCGGTGGCCCAGGAAGGCTTGGCAGCTCCCATCTGGCACAGTTTTGGGAAGGAAGGAGGGTTTTTCCCCTCCCAGCAAACACCCCAAGCCCAGCACTCGCATCCCCGGGGCGATGCCGGCGCGTTCAGCCCCGCCCGGCGGAGGCCAGGGCCGCGCGTTAGCGCCGGCACCGCTGAGCGGCCCTAATTAGGGCTTGGCAGGCGCCCGCCTCGGCCCCGTAAGCACCTTTTTGGCTGCTGCTCTGGAAAAAGCCGTGCCAGAGGGCTTAGCTTTTAATACAGCCAAAGCCCAGGTGAGCCACCCACCGCTGGCCAGCCCCAACGGGCTGCTACCAGCCCTGGCTGAGGGGCTCAGCTCTGGCTGTGCGACCCCGCTCCAGCTGTGGCCACACCTGGTGGCCCCACACAGGACCCCCAACCCCACAGTGCCAGGGCTGCTGCTGGTGCATCCCAGCTGGAACCTCCCAGGGCCTTTCCCTGTTTTCCCAGGTGCTTTCCCTTGGGGTTGGGTGCTTTTGGGCAATAATATCGCTATGGGAGCAGTTTCCTTAAATCCATCTTTGTTATCACAAGCAGCTTAGCACCAGAAACTCTCTTCCTCTCTGCTCTTTTAATACGATCCCAGCTTAGCAAAGCCCTGGGCTTAGCCACTGCCCCTGCAGTGCAAGTGAGGAGAGAGAATTAAATAATATGAAAGGAGAAAACAAAGGGCTCTGCTTGATTTAAGCAGCTGGAGGGGGGGTGGCAGCAACACAGCCCTGCCTCTGGAGAGCCACAGGGGTTTCCTGAGGAGGGGGATGCTCAGTGGGGTGGTACAGGGTGGGGCCCCTCTGGGATGCCTCACTTTTACAGGTCAGTGGGTCAGGGATGCTCTGATGCTCTCAGCCATTGTCCTGCTGAAAGATCCCAAGGGTGACAAGGTGCCTCAAATACCTCACTATACTTCTCTGTGGCAAATATCCCCATTTTCCAGAGTTTTTCCATCCTGGGCTTTGCCAGAACCAGTGAACGGCTCAGGAGAACTCAGTGCCCTTTGCAGGGGCAGCATCACAGCAGGACATGGGCCTTCCCCACATTTCCCACCCCACCAGCCCGGGGTGGTGCTCCCTGGCTGCCGGGCAGACCCTGCTCTCGCCACGGGCTGGGGCTTCCTGCTCATCCCTGGCTCCCAGCTGGCCGGGCTGGCTCCCATGGCTGCCACCGTGGCTCACCTTGGACTCCGCTCCCGGCACAGCCCAGCGCCCGCCTGGGTTGCTGGGGAGACGGGCTGGTTTATTTACCATCGGGTCTGCGATAAGGAGTGTGAAAGGAGAGGAGGAGCACATGGTGTCCAATGTGCCTGACCCACTTTTCCATCGCCCGGGCATCGCTCACCCTCGGCGATTGGATTGCAGCGGCCGCGGAGCCGCCGGGGCTCAGGGCGTCCTTCCTTCCTTCCTTCCTTCCTTCCTTCCTTCCTTCCTTCCTTCCTTCCTTCCTTCCTTCCTTCCTTCCTTCCTTCCTTCCTTCCTTCCTTCCTTCCTTCCTTCCTTCCTTCCTTCCTTCCTTCCTTCCTTCCTTCCTTCCTTCCTTCCTTCCTTCCTTCCTTCCTTCCTTCCTTCCTTCCTTCCTTCCTTCCTTCCTTCCTTCCTTCCTTCCTTCCTTCCTTCCTCCCTCCCTTCCTCCCTTCCTCCCTCCCTTCCTCCCTTCCTCCCTTCCTCCCTTCCTCCCTTCCTCCCTCCCTCCCTCCCTCCCTTCCTCCCTTCCTCCCTTCCTCCCTTCCTCCCTTCCTCCCTCCCTCCCTCCCTCCCTCCCTTCCTCCCTTCCTCCCTTCCTCCCTTCCATCCTTCTTTCCTCCCCTCCGAGCCCCGGTGGGAGCAGAGGAGAAGCATCCCCGGGCTCCCGGAGTGGACAGGGATGGAAACCCGCGTGGGATCTCCACGGGGCCGCTCCCCCGGTCTGTCCTTGGCCGTGGTGGCGGCGCGGCCCCGGCGGCGCTGGCACAGTGGCCCAGATCTGCCATTCCGCATGGCTTCCCCCGCTGTCCCCGGGGCCGGGCCCGCCGGGCCGGGCGCTCGCTCGGCGCCTCGTCCGCCCTCCCGCTAATCCGACATGACTCTTCCATTAGAGACGAGATGCCGGCAAAGAGCTTTTCGGTGTAGGAATTAACTCCTTCTCCCACCCCGCAGCTCCCTGACCTGCAGCGCGGGCTCCGGCTGCGTTGCCGGTGTGGCCCGGGGTCTGCGGGATGAGGGGGGGTCCCCCTGTTGTCACCCCCAGCCTGGTGGTGGCTGGTTCCCCAGGCGACCTAGCCAAGCCTTACGTGTGCATGTGCCATCCTCCTCCTGTGGGAATGTGGGATGCCAGCAGAGCCCCGGCCCTGAGGTGGCAGAGGGGGCCAGAGAGGGGCACCCCCGGGTGGCAGGAGGGGCCCCAGCCCAGTCCCTGGCCCTGGCTGCAGCACAGCTGCTTCCCTTATCGACCTTCTCTTGTTGTTAATTATCGGCTCCAATCGAGCCTGATCAGAGCCACGGCTCCCTGTTGTGGTTTTGGCCACTCCTCCCCTGCCCTGAGGTGCTGGGGGTGCTGGGGAGCAGATGGGACCCAAAGGGGAACTTGGGGAGCTGGGGGCAGGTGGGATTTGGGGTGCATTCCTGACCAGGGGGTGCTCCCTCAGCAGGGGGACTGGGGACACGGTGGGGACTGAAGGAGGGGAAGAGCCCAAGCCAGGAGCCAGCACATGGACCCCAGAATGGCCCAAATGTCCCAGAGCAGGGGTGTCAGCATCTCACATGTGGCACTGGGGAACAGCAAGGGTGGCTCTGGCAGAAAAGAAGTGCAGGGTTCACTCACCAGGACCAACCACTGCCCCAAGGACAGCCACCTTCTCACACTGGGGCAGAGCTGTCCCTCATGTCCCTGTACTCCAGGAGCCACTCAGGGGAGGTGGCAGCAGTCCCCAGTCCCCTGCTCCAAGGAGAAGCCCCAAGATCCTTCCAGAAGGGAAGCAAAGCTGATCCTGCCTGGTGCTGAGCTCAGGGGAAGCGCCCACACTCTGCCTCCTCGTGCTGCTCCACTGCATGAAGAGAAGGATGGGCACTTGTGTCCCCTGGCCACCCTTCCCTGTGTGCTCAGGGCTGGGGTCTGTCCCTGCATGGAGGCAGGAGCCCACTGACAGTAAAGGAGCCTCCTTGAGCCAGGTCTGATAAACTCTTGGAGATCTGTTTCACACCCAAGATAGCTCAGCTACCTCAGAAGGTATAAAATCAGCAGGATGGCTTCTGTGGTAGTGTTGGAAACAAAAAGGTTTAATAAAAGGCAAAATAACAAACTCTTTACAGAGAAAAACCGAGCCAGGTGCAAGAGGTTCTCGCTCCTGCTAAAACACCTCACAAAAGCCATTAATTTCTTTGTTCTCTTCTTTTTCTAGTTAATTGCTTAGGTGGGACTTTTTGGCTCCTGTCCAATTGGCTATCCTTAAGTTTGAGGTGAAGTCCCCCAGGTCCTATGAGATGCCTTTTCACCTAATCGAGGAGAGAAACTTCTGGGCTTATTTCCTTTTTGAGGGGACAAAGGATAGCTTTGTCACTCAGTCAACAGGGGGCACATTCCTATAACTGATATCCCATTCTCTTGCCTGAGGTCCTGGAAAATGCTCTAGACAGAGGCCTCATCCCCAGGATACAGGGGGGAAACTGAGGCACAGAGTGAGGAGGGGACGTGCACCATGATGGGCTCGGCAGAGCTGGTGGCTCTGCTGGAACCACGAGGGTGCTTGAGCCCTGTCCCTGCTGCCTTTGGGGCTCCCTTCAGAGGCAGCCTCCCCCCAGCAGCCCCCCAGAGCTGCTGCAGAGCTGGCAGGGAGTGCTCAGGAAGGGCTGCAGCCAAGGGGGCTGGAGAAGGTGGGGAGAGGCTGCTGTCCCCTGATGTTGTCACCACCACCTCCCCCCTCACTGCGGTGTCACTGCTCTGGGGACCTTTTGCCATCCTGGGCTGGGTTGGTTCGGGTCAGGATGCTGTGTAAGGCTGGCTGTGAGCACCTGGCTCACAGAGGGGATGTCCCAATGGAGAGCTGACCTGGATGCCAGCCACCCGTGTGACCGTCACCTCCCGTGCCTCCACACGGCCCTGGGACAAGGACCTCGCAAGGAAACAACCCTGCAGCAGCCAGAGAGGACAGGACTGGGGACAGCTGTCCCTCGTAGTGACACCAGGACAGCCCTGCCCAGGGTGGGCCCCTGCAGCCCCTCTGTGGTGCTGTGGGACTCAGAGTGGGGGACATTCACCAAAGCCAGTTTGGGAGGTCACCCTGCAGACCCGGGGTCTCCTGCTCCTCCCAGAGCAGAGAGATGCCCAAAAGGACATGACCTCTCCTCCCACCCTGGGCAGGGGCCAAAGCATGCATTGATTATTTCTGAGGGACTCTTTGGCTGCAGATCAGGGTGTCATCACTCTTCCTCCACACCGGATAGCTCAGACTCCATGGCAGGGTGGGGCTGCGGTGGCAGTGCAGGAAACCATCCCCAAAATCCCAGTGCAGAGTCCCCCATGAAATATTCAGGCTGCTCTGCACAATTCCCACCTTGCTGCTGTCGGAAGCACCATGAATATTGCAGGTGGGCATTAAAGTTTCAGGGCTGCCATGTTTCAGGACACTGTCACCACGGGAAGTCCCTCCACTGGGACGTGTCACACCTCCGCCAGGCTCCAGTGACTTCTTTCTCTCCGGTTTACCCCAAAAACTGGTGGTGGTGATGAGCTGGGTCCTTGAGGTGCTACAAGAGCAAACCAACACGAAGCTCCTCACTGCGTCCCTGGAATGGGTTGGCAGAGTTCAGGGAAGAGTTGCAGGACTGGGAAAAGCAGAGGTCGTGGTCACCCCACCCCAAGGCTCAGCCACGGTCCCCACTGCCCTGACAGCAGCGTGGCCCCACTCCTCCCCACTTCCAGGCACAGAAGGATGCCCTGAGCGCCTCGGAGGCGTTCATCCTCCATGTCGTGAGCTTTCCAGGTCAGTCCCCATCAGAAGGGACCATTCCCTTCTCATCCGCCTGCTCTCATAACTTGGCTCTTCCCGTGTTTATATAACAGCGACGTCTCCTGCGGACTGGGGAGAGAATTGGCCGGGGAGAAATAATGAGGATAATTCAAGTCATTTGGGAAGACGAGGTTTTCGAGGTGCCCAGCGTCTTCCACCTTTTACATGTTGTCTCTAATCATCCGCAATCTCGGATGGCCATTGATGGAGCTCGTTGCTGTGGTGACGGATGAATAGCCCTGGGATTGTACCATGCCAAAAAAGTGCTGTCCTTTCCATCAAAACAACAACAACAACAAAAATATCATTTTGTTCAGGAAATTAAGCAGTTTGCAACCAAATAGCAGAGTCTGAAAAGGCTCCTGCGTCCGTCCCTTCCTCCCGGCTCCCGCGGCTGCGTTGGGTTTGTCAGGAACATGCCCAGCACCCCAGAGGGTCCTTTGTGTGCACCAGACAAGGAGAAGGTGGTAATTGCAAGGGGGTTTCTAACCCACTGAGCCTTTTAAAAGGATTTGATGCCCCCCTACACCTCTGTGCTCGCCCAGATGTGTGTCACACAGGCAGGGAGCGCGGGGCCGGGGGCGGGCGCAGCACTAGGTTAATGTGTTAGCTGTGCACGGCTGGCAGCCAGGGGACAGGGGAGGGTGGGTGGCCAGGGACCAGGCAGGCTGTCAGGGCTCAGGTCCTGTTCATTCCCCAGGGAGGCAGCAATTCTCAGTGGTGGGAGCCAGCATGGGGCTCCCGAGCTGCAGAGAAGTGTGGCCAAGGCCAGACGAGGAGCACAGGGTTCTGCTGTTGTCAGTCTCTGTGGTTTTCCACATAAACTCCCTCCCAAGCAATAGGACCTGAGCCCAGCTTCCCTTCCTCCCCAGATGCTCGGGAAGCATCTCCTGGGGTGGCTGCTGGAGATGCTGCTCTCCACTGGATGTGGGTAGTGCAGCCCTTGGGGACAAGGCTGCCAGGCTGGGAAGGGGAGGCCCAACCAGGGTCAATGCCCAACCAGGGATTGACCCTGGCTGTGGTTTGACCCTCCCAGTACTGGAACCACACCACCGTGTCTCAGGTGTTCACCGTGGGTGTTTGTATAACTTCAGACTGGTTTGGGTTGGGAGGGACCTCAAAGTTCATCCTGTTCCACCCCTGCCATGGCAGGGACACCTTCCACTGTCCAGGGTGCTCCAAGCCCTGGCCAACCTGGCCTTTGACATTTCCAAGGAATCCAGGGGCAGCCACAGCTGCTCTGGGCACCCTGTGCCAGTGCCACTGGGTCACTGTGCTGTGACACAGTGTATCCCCCATGTATAACCCCCATTACTGCTCTGGGCTGCATTTTGAGCCAGAGGACTGGTCCCTGCTGGCATCTTTTGTGCTCCCAAACACCACCCACCAGTGATGGAATCATAGAATCAGAAAATCCTGGAATATCCTGAGTGAGAAAAGACTAACAAGGATCATCAGTGCAGCCCCTGTCCCTGCACAGGCACCCCAACACCCCCACCCTGAGCAGCTCTGAGAGCTCCTGCAGCTCTGGCAGCCTTGGCACCATTCCCTGGGGAGCCTGGGCAGTGCCCAGCAGCCTCGGGGGGAAGAACCTTTCCCTGAGCTCCATGCCAAGCCCTGGCACAGCTCCAGCCCTTCCTGGCCTCCTGTCCCTGTCCCAGAGCAGAGCTCAGCCCCTGCCCCTGTGCCTGTCCTGGGCAGGAGCTGCAGCCCCCGAGGAGCCTCCCCTCACTCTCCTGCGCTCCAGCTGAACAAACCGAGCGGCAGGGATGGTGTGATTCGGAGCTGTGTGGCTCCGACATCCATCCTGCAGGAGCGTAAGAAGCCAAAACCATGCGCAGGGCGAGTGCCCAGCTGGCAGCCTGGGAGAGCCCGGGGCGCAGCAGGGTCGGAGCCAGGCCCCGCGCCTGGGGGCGGCGGGAAGGAGGAGGGAGAAGGAGGGATGGGCACACGGAGAAGGAACATTTTAGACGACCTGCGGAGGAGAAATGCGCTAAGTTCCCGCAGCTCCAGCCCCTCGTCGGGCGAGAGCCCCGGGCAGTGCTTTTCCAGCCGCCCCCAGCGCCTTCCACCCTCCCTGGGCTCAGCCAGAGCCAGATGGAGGGAGGCACATCCTGGCTGCGCGGAGATCGAGGCGGTGAAGCGGGCTGGAGAGATTAACTGCACGGGAAAAACAAGCTCAGCAGACGCCGCAGAGCTCAGGACCCGTGTGTGTGTGTGCGTGTGTGAGCACACGCGTGTGCCCCGAGCACACACGGACACACACGTACAGAGGGAACGAGGCGCTCGGATGTGTTTGTGTGTTTGTGTGTGCTTGACAGAGCCGCTGAGCCCGGGCCTCGCCTCGGAGGGGCAGCCGGGTATTGGTGATGTGGCCTCATCCTTTAATTGCTCTGCTTTGATAACAGTGATAATTGGCTGGAAATCGATACTGTTTTGCTCCTGTTTTTCCCATCCTGTCTCACCCAGCCTCCCCTCCCTTCCCGGACGCCGTCGTGCTCTCTTTAGTGGGTGACATTTAAAGGCTCTGTCACAGCCATTAGATAACCCAGGCGGAGAAGATGCTGTGGAGAGGGCTGATGCCGGCAGGGATGGGGGCAGCTCCCCTCTCCTTTCCCACGGCTCAAGGAGAGATGCAGACGGTGCTCCAGCAACATGTCCTGGTGCTCTGGAAGCCACAGGGGTGGGGGACCGCTGGATCTGGGGGTGAGGGAGAGTGAAGAGGGAGAGCAACAAACCCAGGTCGGCCAGGAGCTCCCTCCAGCTTTGGCTCTGAAAATTGTGCCAGAATATCACGGGAAAATGTGTATTAATGTCACACTGCCCGGCCTGCCCTGCCCTGCGTGCCCCCCGCCTCCCCCCACAGCTCCTGCCATGCTGCCCCAGCCACAGGTGGGATCTCAGAGCCCCCCAGGTCAGGCACCTCCTGATCCCCTTGCAACTGCCCTCAGAACAGCCCCTGTGCTCCACCTGCCCAGCTGGGGCTGCTGGGGCTCTGTCCCCCCAGAAGGTGCCCTGATGCCCAAAGCTGAAGGGTTTGGGGAGCAGGACAGCAGCAGCAGAGGGTGCGTGGGGAGCCCCAGGAGCCAGGAGCACACTGGGCTGGAGCTGGCAGCCCCATCCCAGTCTGTGAGAGCCAAGGGAGCCTCATTAGCCAAGGCAGCCTTGTTAGCTGAGGGACCCTCACTAACAAAGCAGGGTCCAGGGACCCCCTCTGCAGGGCTGGCTGGAGCATGGGGCTGGCAGTGGGTGAGGGATGCCTGGGAGGCTGCAGGGGCGTGAGTTACCTGTGCCCTCACCTTCCATGGGCACCTCTATGCCCACCCTCCTCAGCTACCTGTGCACACATCTTCCCTGGTAGCTGTGTATTCACCACCCCCATGGACCTGTGTGCCCACCTCTAGGAGAACCTGTGTGCCCACCCTCTGTGGGTATCTGTACACTCACCATGCTGGGTATCTGTGCTTTCACCTTCATAGGGTACCTGTGCACCCACCATCCCTGGCTACCTGTGCACTGTCACTGGGTACCTGTGCACCCACCATCCCCGTGGGCCCACTGTCTGTGGGCACCTCTGCACCCACTGTCACTGGGTACCTGTGTGCTCACCATTCCTGGGAATGTGTGTGCTCACCATCCCTGGGTACCTGTGCGCCCACCATCCCTGGATACCCGTGGGCCTGCCGTCTGTGGGTACCCGTGTGCTCACCATCTGTGGGTACCTGTGCACCCACCATTTCTGGGTACCTGTGTGCTCACCATCCCTGGATACCCGTGTGCCCACCGTCTGTGGGTACCTGTGCACTCAGCATCCCTGGGTACCTGCGCACCCACCCTCTGTGCCCTCACCCTCTCTGGGTACCTGCGCACCCACCCTCTGTGCCCTCACCCTCTCTGGGTACCTGCACACCCACCCTCTGTGCCCTCACCCTCTCTGGGTACCTGCGCACCCACCCTCTGTGCCCTCACCCTCTCTGGGTACCTGCGCACCCACCCTCTGTGCCCTCACCCTCTCTGGGTACCCGTGCCCACGTCCGTGGGTTCCAGATGCCACCTGGTGGCCGCGCGCCCGCCCGGGCTGGTGTCACTGGAAATGTCCCAGCCTGTCGCCGCAGGGAGCTTTGCGCTGCCCCAAAGGCTCCCCCAGGCACCCCCAGAGCGGAGCCCGGCCCGCGCCTCTCTTCAAACCGAACCCGGGCCGAACCCCGCCGGAGCTCAGGACACAGCTCTTCGTAGAGCTTTGGGCAGGGAGGTGCTGGGGAAACTCCCTAGCAGAGCTCGGCCCTGGCTTCCCAGGGGTTTTGCTGCTCGGCGTTCCCCAGCCCCAGCAGAGCTGGGAGCGGGCGTTTCCTCCTGCGGGGTCTGCCCCCATGGCAATGGCAGTGGGGAGGGCTGGACCCCCGGCACGGGCTCGGAGGAGAGCTCTGGAGCCCGGCACGGACACACAGGCTCGGAGGGGAGTCCTGCACCAGCTCAGAAGGGAATCGGCCCCATGACCAGCTGGGCCACCTCAGCAAAGCTTTGACTGAATAAACCCCCACATCCTCCAGTGCTTGCTGAAGAGCGGCAGGAATAGTTTTGTAGGGAATCCCTTGGAGCTGGAGGCCCCTGGAGCATCCCACCCACACTATGGATAGTGTACGGGCCCAGACCCCAGAGCGGGGGGTCCCAGCCCCTCTCCTGCCGCTGGGGCACAGCTGGCTGCAGCTCTCTCCTATGGATGGGGTGTGAGCAGAGCGCTGTCCAGGCTCTTCCCCAGCAGTTACAGCCATGGCCCCAGTCCCCTGCCCTGCAGCTGAAGCCCCCGCAGTGCCCCAGCCTCTCCAGCCATGCAATGTCTGTGTCCCAGCCCCTATAGCTCGAGGGACAAGGGTCTCACCCTCCTTCCTGGGTCTGATTGTGACCCATCTCTCTGCAGGGGAGCTGGCAGTGTCCCCCTCCACATACCCACACGAGGGTCTCAGCCCCTCAGCTATAGACAGGGCACATCTATAACCCCCGCCCGACAGCCAAGGGGGTCAGAGCTCCCTCCCCTACACTCAGGGCACACGTACACCGCAGTCCCCGTAACCAGGGGGTCACAGCCCTCGCCTCTTGCCGAAGCACACCCACAGCCCAGCCCCTGCCCTACGCCCCTATGGCCGGGGCAGGGAGGGCTCACAGCGCTCTCCGCTATTCCCAGAGCCACCTACACTCCTGTTCCCGCAGCCGGGGGGGTCACAGCCCGCTCCGCTATTGCTGCGGCACACCCACACCCCAGCCCCCTGCCCTGCACCCCCGCCCGTGTCCCCGGGGGCTCTCGCAGCCCTCTGCCCTCTCCCCGGCTCGTACCGACACCCCCGGCCCCGTCCCAGGCCTCGCGTCCCCCCCGTCCCGTCCCCCCCGTCCCGGGCCCTCCCCGGGGGAGGCGCTCGGGGCCCGCGCCCGCCATGTTTCCCGGCAGCGCTCCCTGCCCGCCGCCCGCCTGAGCCTCCCGGGGCCGGCCCGGCCCGGCCCGGGGCCGCCCGCCCTCCTCCGCCGCCGGTGAGTGGGGCCCGGCGAGCGGGGCCCGGCCCGGGGCTCGCGCTCCGCGCAGGCCGCGGAGCCTCGGCCTCGATTAGCGCCGCGGGCCGGGAGCGGGGCGCGGGGCCCGGGGCCCGACCGCGGGGGGCGGGGGCGGCGGCCGGGGCCAGCCGCGGGACGGGGCGGGCAGGGGGCTCTCCTCGGCCGGACGGGGGTTCCCAGCCGCCCCGGGCCGCCCGGGCACGGCGGGGGCCGCGGTTCGGCCCGTCCGGCCGGCTGGGCCGTGCGGCGCTCGGGGAGGGCTGAGCCCGCGGCCCCTTCTCTCCGCAGGGACTCGATCGATACCAGCTCCCCAAGGTTTGTCCGTGTGGCTGCGGGCGCCAGCCGGGACCCCCGAGGGATCCGCGGCTAGCGGGGCTGCCCTGGCTGCGAGTGCCCGAGGAGAGGCCGGTTCGGGCCGGGAGGGTCCCGGTGTGGCGATGGGAGCGCTGGTCTGAGCTCTGCGGGGGACCCCCGGGTGCGGAGCGAAACCCGCATCCCCCAGCTGAGGACGAGGAGGGATAAACCAGAGGTGGTCCGGTTCCATCCCACGGCAGCGCTCCTGGCAGGGTAATGATTTCGTGTTTGTCTTGTTTATTCCCTCGGTGAAGCAAGTTTTGTAGGAGCAGGAAGGGAAGCGGCAGGGCTGGCTGGGAGGTCGTGGCTACTTCGTGCACCCCACAAAGGCAGAACTGCGGGGAGCTCCTGGTACCAACGCCGTGGCTTTGTGCCCGAGCAGGAGCCACCCGCACCCGCCATGGTCCTGCGCACATCCTCTCCCCTTGTTCTGTGTCTGAGTTGGACTGGCTGCAGCCACGGTGTCCACATACATTGGAATTGTGTGTGGTTTTTGTTTGTGCCTCATGGTTCTCATTTGGAGCACTGTGGTGGGTTTGGCCCTGTAAATGCTACACCGTGTGTGGCTGGAAGGGGCCGGTTCCTGGGATTGGAGGTAACTGTACGTGATCCAGAGAGAAATTATTAAGATTAAATTTAAAATTAGGTTTCAGCTTGTCAGCTGTTTTCCCTGGAAAGGTGTTCTGGAGTTGCATCTTACTGCTGGAAAGAAAACCTTATCCTCATTTCCAGCCTAACCATGCTAACGCTCCCCTTACCC
Source organism: Fringilla coelebs (assembly GCF_963513975.1). Classification (NCBI taxonomy): domain Eukaryota; kingdom Metazoa; phylum Chordata; class Aves; order Passeriformes; family Fringillidae; genus Fringilla; species Fringilla coelebs. Next base: position 3,364,094 of record NC_140050.1, on the reverse strand, counting down.
ACGTATGTCAGAGCAGAGCGTCAGTGTGTTCTTTCTGCATCGCTTGCGTCATCTTCCTGAGAATTAAAAAACTAAACCAGGCTCGAAATGAAAACCAAAATGTGACTGACTGGGCCTGCACTGGGTGTGTGAGGTGTGGGCGTTCACGGGGGGCATCGGCAGTGCTGTGGGGGCACACTTGGCACCGGGGGAGAGCGGATTGTTGCGGTCTGACGTGCTCATGTGTCACCGGGAGTTTAGGGAGCCTCGTGGTGCAGGAGGGAGAGCCGGGAGCCAGTTCCTGTTGGCTTTGCAGTCTGGCTCTGGGCAGCTCTGGGTGACTTAGGGCCCAAGGACACAGATTTCAGGAGCCCTGAGTGCTCAGGGTCTGGGGGCCTGGTGTGGTGGTGCACGTGCAGGAACCGGGCTCTCTTGGGATCCTTTGTGCTCCTTCCTGATCAGCTGCAGCACACAATGCCCGAGTGCTCAGGCCCTCACAGCTGTCCCGGCTTTATTTCTGATTGCTGGCTGCAGCTCGGTGCCTCGGAGGGGCGAGGATGGCTCAGGAGACGAACCAGACGCAGGTGCCTCTGCTGTGTACCACGGGCTGCGGCTTCTATGGCAGCCCCCGGACCAACGGCATGTGCTCCGTGTGCTATAAGGAGTTCCTGCAGAGGCAGCAGAGCAGTGACCGGATAAGCCCTCCAGGTAGAGGATTTTTTTCTGGAAATCTGTCTTAAATGGGTGTCTGGATACAAACTGTGTTCAGCATGGTGCTGGTGCCTGGCCACCAGCAGATTTACCCCCTCCTAGAAAAATCATATTTCTCTTTCTGTGGATGCCCAAGGCTCTCAATCAAGGACCCAAGCCCTTGAGCACTTCTCTTCCCTGTCAGGAGGGGCACTTGCTTTCTTCCCAGTCTCACCAGTTTGTGAAGCCCCATCCCAGCCAGCACCTTCCAGTAAATTATAGAATTTCACATGTACTAATGGTGATCCCAGCTTTGAGCTATTTCCTGCTCCCTGATTAGGTGCTGACTGCTGGGAACCATGACGAAGCCCCACAATGAAATTTTATTTGGCCTATTTGTATAATATTCTTATCTTAACAGTGAGATATCTAAAAGCCATGACTTACAAGGTTTGTTTCCTGCACTTGGGATGGGAGCAGGGGAAGGATGCTCTCTGCAGTGTGAGCAGGGATCTCTTTTGCTGGGGGTTTGTGTAGGTGCCACATGTACAGAGTGAGAAATGCCCCTGAGAGTTCTTCCACAGTTTATTCCTGGGGGTCATGGAATTCATCATGGCTTCCCTTGAGTCACCCACACAAAATATGCTCAGGAACATGACTTTTGCTGACAAAGGCTCTTCCTAAGACCCCAGCTTAGATCCTCAGCTGACGCAAACCCATATGTGCCTGTTGAAGCCTGTTCCTTTCAGCAGATGAGGATCTGGTTCTTACACCTTGGAGAAGTTACAAAGTGCCATTGGGTTCCAGATCCAGACAGCCCTGGTGTCCCACAGAGTCCCATGCACAAATTTGGAGAGTGTAGGAACAGGGATATGGGAGTGATCCCAACAGGGGTGTGCCCTCCCAGCTCCAGTAGGGAACAGGAGTGTAAAGCCTGCTGGAAGCGCTCATTCTCCTTTCTCCTTGACTGTCAAGCACCTGAGGAAGTGGCTGATACTTCCCAGAGACTTGACCAAGCCTGCTCTTGTCTCGCAGCACCCAGTGGTCCCAGCAGCAGCCCCATGGCTCCCGAGGCCATCGCAGGACAGCACGCAGAGGGAGACTCCACACCTGAGGATGCAAAAGCCAGGTAGGGGCAGAGTCTGGAGGGGGGGGATCTAAACCCTGCTAAAATCCAGCTCTGGGACACAAGGAACAAGCTGGGTCGAACTTTGCATTGTGATTCTGGTTTATTTGGAAGATTGAGATGTCCCTGCTGATGTCTGATGTGTGGAGTGAGGTATCAGAGGGTTGGTAGTAAATTGTGACATCTTGGTTCTCCTGCAGCCAGTGTACTTTGTCAGCCCCTGGCTCTGTTCAACTGTTCAGTTTCTGCTCAGTCACAGGTATTGGGATTTTTGGGGTTTTCCTGTGCAGGGTCAAGAGTTGGACTTGGAAGGATCACGAGGATCATCAGCTCAGAATGTTTTGTGATTCTAAGTGAAAGCACCTGCTGATGACCCAGTCTGGAAGCTGTGACAGCAGGATTAGAGACCTTGGGCCTGTTTGATGGGGAGGAGGACAGAGCTGCATTGAGCTCTACCATCACATTACAGCCCTGACTCATAACTGTGTTTTCCTTCCCCTGGACTTGTTTGGATAGGCTCTTGCCTTGGCTTTGAGATATAATTGGGTGCAAAAGGAAACTGAGATCATCACAGATTCTTTCCATTTATGTCTGTAAAGAACTTTGATCCCTGATCTCTAGGGGAATTGACCTGCTGTGCTCCTGACCTACTTTTGAATATCAGGAAATAAACTTTATGGGCTGAAGGTCTCTCCCACATAACTGTCCATCAAATGAAAATACTTGTGTTTTCTCTTTTTGTTTGTCTGCTGCACATGCTCCCAGTGCTCAGACTCCTGTGACCCATCAGATGACAGCCATGAGCATATCCAGAGAGGAAACCAGCAACGAGACAGAGGAATTCACCAAGACAGATGAAGCCTCATCGGCTTCTTCCTCATCAGGTAGGGTGGTTGGTTTGTCCTTTGCACAGATCTGAGTGACACTGAGCTCAGGAGTCCATTGGAGCAGCAGGGACAGCTGCTGACCCCGGGGTGTGTCCCCTCCCGGCAGTAAAGACACACCTGAGAGCTGAGGAGGAAACTTGTTTTGGTGACAGGGAGGAGAGCAAATGCTGTGCTCGAGGGCAGGCTGATAGAGATTGCTCTGTGGGCTGAGGGCTGAGTGGCTGCCAGCCCTGGAGTGGCTGGCAGGAGGATTATCTTCCATGATGCCTCTCCCAGCGAATGGCAGCGAGCCCGGAGCGTCCCACAGCCTGACGCGGCTGCTGCTGCCGGCACTCCCCTGCCAGCTCCCGAGGGGGAGGAAGGGAGACGGATCCATCCAAGGCTTGGAGAGAGGTGACTCCTTTGTGACAGTGCCTGGGGGTAGTGGAGGCCTGTTGTTGTCACCCCGTGTGATGGGGGAGCGTGTCCCTCGGGGTGTGTTACACAGGGAGTGCCCTGATGTGATGGAGGAGCAGCAGAGTCATTGCCCAGTGTGGCACATCCTCCAGCTGATGCCATAAGCAGGTGATCTGCATGCAGACACCCTCCTCTGCTCAGCTGACAGTTTGCTTGCATTGAAAGCTAAAAAAACCCAGGAGCTGTTGGTTGCTAAAAAGCCAGGCTCTAGTCACCACACATGGCTGGGCATTGTGGGTTAGGTAATCTCTTGCCTGCAAGCCCAGGAGGCAATTTGCAACAGGCAGGTGAGAGACTGTTAAAGAGAGGCTTGGGAGAGCCTGCCCCTTTCATCTGCCTGTGTAGTTTTTAGGAGGCTGTTTAGGGTCAGCTCCACAAAGCTGTCTCTGTTTTGTCTCCTCAGAGCAGCCTGCACCGCAGGTGCTCCAGGGAGCAGTTGGAGCTCCTCCCTCCTGTTGACTTCTCTAACCTGCTTAGGTACTGGAGGAAATCCTGCTAAGCATCAATGACCTTTAACAATCTGGCTTTGAGAGCTCAGTTTTCCCTTTGGTAGATTAGAGGCAGTGATGGATATCTGTGTAAAGCATTCTAAGACCTACATTTGGGGAACACTTACATAAGAGTCAGCAAAAATAATTAGTGGTACTTATAAGGGGTTAACTTTTTTCTCCCTGCGAAGATTAACTGGGCTCAGCTGACAGCTGTGTTGCTGTACAGCAGCTGAGCTATAGTGACGATCCAGTCACTGTCCAGTGGCCACTTCAGCTTTGGATTTAAGGCATTTGAAACAGAGAAAGCTGTGAGGTGGAGATCTCAGTGGAACAAGGCAAATCTCACAGTTTGGGGTATGGCAGCCAGGGCAGTGTACACACAGAGAGTCATCAGAGCCACAAGCAGCTCCTGTGATAAAATTAATATTTGGTTTATCAAGAAGGGCAGCAAAGCTCCTGCCTCTGTTTCAGGTACCCTGCTTGAGATATCCCAGAACACGGCTGAGGGCAAGACGGCTTCGGAAAAACCGAAACCGAAGAAGAATCGCTGCTTCACCTGCCGGAAGAAGATTGGGTTGACTGGTAAGTGCCTGGCTCTGGGAAAGCTTCTCTGTGCCCTAAGCAGTCCAGAGTGAGAGCCCTGCGAGCACAGTGCTGTGGTGCTGCTGGGTTTGGAGGGTCAGAGGCTGGAGGTTCCCCCCAAATCCATCCTGGAGCTGTGGTGCTGCAGGAGAGGAGGGAGGGGACCTCCAACCTGCAACAGCACACTGGCTGAGGCAGCAGCCTGGGGAACATCCCACTCACTGCCAGGGTCCTGGCAGCCCTTGGGAGCAGGCTTGGATGCAGCAGCAGCTCTTGGTCGTTCCAGCTTCTTGGCAGAAGCTGCTGTAGAGGAAGGCAGAGCGCTCTGTGCATTGGGATCCGCTCCCGGTCAGGTCTGTGGTAAAGCTTTCATAACAGTGACATGAACTGAGCTAGACCCAAATGGAAAATCCCTCTCCAAGACTCATCCCATTTGTTAATGCTGCCTGATTTCCACTGTTAGCTTCCTGAGAGCAGGATGGCTCTCAGCATGCAGCCTGTAAAGCTGGAGAGAGAAGTGCTGGGATGGTGTCAGGGCCCTGCTATCAATGGGGAAGCGGCTTCTGGAAAGTGAAGCAATTAATTTGGCTGTGGTTTGTTAATAAAAACATCATTCCCCTAAATTATCTCTGGCATTTAGTGCTTCTCTGGAAGAAAGTTAACTCTGGAGCTTTGCAGGTCGTGTTGTTCTGGCAGTGCACTTGCTTCTGTAGCCTGCTTGGGGCATCCAGCAGCCAGGGACTGGCTGTTTTCATGGATATAAGAGGCTTTGGCCAAGTCTAGACTGGAAAGTTTGAACCTGAGCTTGCCTGGAAATCCATGGGCACTTTCCTAGAATAGGGGTGGGTTTATAAACCTGGATCTGGGCTGGGTGCTCTGTGCCCAGCCTTCAGGTTGCAGAGAGGATTGTTTTCCTGGATGAGGATTTCCTTTAAACTATGAGAAGTTCTCTTTAGGATTCAACTTACAGAGAACTCCTGTGAATTCAGGGCACTTAGGATAAAATTAGTTTCCTGAACCAGGAGTAAACTGGCACCTTGTGGGCTTTACAGCCTGTAGTTGGAAAAACATGAAGGGATAGAGCGCGATTCCCTGCCAGTAGGATTCCCTGCTGTCCTGCAGCACATCCCCTGCTTGCTCCCTGCCTTGCTTTCCCAGTGTGCTGTGTTAATGGTAGCACTCTGAGCATTGTCCCTGAGTGAAGTGACTAAACTGGGAGTTTTGAAGCCTAAGTAGCTCAGACATGATCGTGTGGTGATGACAGCTCTGCTGCTTGCTGCTGGTCAGTCCAGCTGCTGCTGTGTGACCCTGGGGAGCTGGACTGGCTTGGAGGGCTCAGCTCCAGCTCAGGCTGCCTGGGGAGCCTGGTCTGGATTAGCAATCTGGCATTCTGCTGTGCCTGGCACGTCCCTTGTCCCCAGAGAACGTGGACAGCAGCTGCTCTGGGAGCCTTTCCCACCATGTGACAGCTGGGGCTGCCCAAAGCACACAGAGCTCCTGAGCCAGAGGAAAGCAAAGAGCCACCCATGGTCTTCCCCAAATGAAGAGTCCCTTTGGCCTGTGGGGAACTGCAGACCCCCCCTCCCTTGGCCCTCTCTCTGCATTGGTGGCATTTCCTGGCATGGCAGGAAGGAGCCAGGCCCTGCCGCCTTCCTGCCCAGCTGGATGGGGTCTGATGTGTCTTTGTCCCTGCTCTTCCTCCCCTCAGGCTTCGACTGCCGCTGTGGGAACCTGTTCTGTGCCATTCACCGGTACTCTGACATGCACGCCTGCCCCTATGACTACAAGGCAGAAGCTGCCGAGAAAATCCGCAAGGAAAACCCCATCGTTATCGCCGAGAAGATCCAGAAGTTGTGAAGGGGTCCGAGCAGCTCGAACTGCAGCCAGGCTGCCTGGTGCTCCTCCCCTTCCTCCCAGCCTTCCTCCTCCTCCTCCCAGCCCCTGCGGGGTGCGAGGGTGACTCCAGCAGCGCACACAAACCGGCACCTGGGCATGGGGACTCCTCGCGCCTCTGGCAGTCAGTTGGTGTTCCTCCTCTCCCTCCCTGCCTGTCTGACAGCCACAGCTCAGCTGATGTGTTCTCAACCAGCTTCCCAAAGGAAAAGGGACCGTCCTGCCCCGCTGCTCTGGCTCTAAGACCTTCGCACTTGCCTCTTGCCGGGCACTTTGCACGGCGGGAGCGGCCGGGCTCAGCCAGGCTCTGCCGGGCTCAGCCTTTCCCTTCCCGGCGGCTCTGAGTCCTGCAAACCACCCAGGGCTTGTGGTGCAGTCCTCGAGCAGCCGCTGGACTCTGTTCCCTCTGCCTGTAGCCCCGGGAGCTGGGGGATCCTGGCAGCCAGGCTGCCGTCTGCTCCCGGGGAGGTGTTTGCTCTCAGATGCAAAGAAGTTGATTCTGTAGTTCCAGCACCCCAGACCCCTCTCCCCACCCTCTGTTGACGCTGTTGGAGAAGCACCAAGGGGGCTGAGCAGTGATGCTGGCACAGGGAAGGTGTTTTGTGGCTTGAAGTGACATGGGCAGAGCAGGACCTTCCAGGAGGTTCTGCTCGCTGCCTTGTGCCTCTCTCCATGGGGAGGAAGCCAGGGACACCCCTGCTCCAGCCTCCTGCTTCAGCACCCCTGGATAACCCCGGCTGCTTTCCCAGCAAGGTGTGTGTCCCTCAGTGCTGCCTGTGCCTGCTCTCCTCTTTCCCCTCTTTCCTCTCCCCTTTCTCCTCTCCCTTCTCTCTCCCTGCCTTCTGCCTTACACGAGTCGCTCTCATCAGGGTTGTGCACAAAGCTCAGGTCCCCATACCTCTGTTTCTGGACCTGTCCCTGCATCCAGGTGACAGTGGGGTTCCCCTCCCATGTGGAGCATGCTGGTATTGGGGAGAGCTTGGGGACCCCACCCAGCTGCTCTCTGCCTCCTCCCTCCCTATGGGATGAGAGGCAGGACCAGGTCCCCAGGAGATGTTCTGCAAGCCAGACAGAGGGAACTGGGGCACAGGGAAAGTCATGAGGAGGGTCCCAGGGTGCCCAGAAGTCCAGGTGGGGGCTCAGAAACACCCATGGAGACACCCAGGGAGCAGGGAGAGGTTCTTGGAGGGCTCTGGGCTCACTGAGAGACTCAGAATTCCCTGACGTGCTGGAAGGCCCAGGGAGGGCTCTGGGGTGCAAGGGAAGGCAGAAGGGGAACTCTGGGGTACAGTGAACATGCTCAGAGGCCTCAAGCACCCCAAAAGCCACTTGGAAGGCTCTGGGGGTGCACACACTCACACAGGAAGGGAGGTGTAGGAAAAACCAAATGCCACTCAGTACCACTCCAGAAAGAGCACCTGGAGGGCTCTGTCGGGAGGACCCGGGGCTCAGGGATGCAGCAGAAAGCAGGCAGAGGCTCCTGGGGCACAGCCACAGCCTCTTCCATGCCCAGGGGATTCCTGGGAACCCCAGGAGCGGGGCTGTGGCCATTGGGCTCTGGCTCTCAAGCAGAGAAACCTGGCTGTGTCCCGGGGGACAAGCAGCAGCCTCTGTCCCACTCTGCTGGCCATCCCACGCTTTGGAAGCATTTCCCTCGGTGTCAGCAGAGCTGCAGGGCCCAGCTGGGGGAGATCACAGCAGCTCCTTCCTTCCAAGGGCTGTTTTCCTGCCCTGCTTGTGGCAGTTCTGCCCAGGTGCTGGTGGGGGGATCCCTCTGTGTTTGGTTTCTGCAGTCTGCTCCAGCCAAAGCAGTGTGTGCTCTGTGCCAGCTGCCATCCTGTGCTGCTACCAGCAGCATCTGAACCTCCCAAACTGCTGCAAAGCCCCCCTCCAGCACTGAGAGGAGTGAGGCTGCCTCTCACCAGCCTTTTCCTCAGGTTTTCCCTTCTGGATAACATTGACATCATGTCTGGAGCATGCAAGTGGCTGCACGTGTTACCCCTGCACACGCCTGGGGAGCTGGAGCTGGTGCGTGGCCAGGCTGGGTTTGCCACTGAGCTTTTGGCCGAGGATGATCCCTCACCCTTGGGGGATGCAGGAATTGCAGCCACCAGCCCCAGGAAGTGCAGCAGCTCCCATGGATCCCTTGGGAAAGCCCACAGCCACCTGCTTCTCCAGCACCGCCCTTTTCCCTGTTCTCCCTCCCTGTCCATGAGTGTAAATACAACACAGTCTAGTTTGCTTGGATGCTGTGGGTGCTCTGTTTCAGGCAGGGATGTCTGTGGGCTTGGCTTGGCTCTTTTGGGGTGGCTGTGAGGCTCTGTGCCTCAGTTTCCCTGTGGATGATCATTGACAGTACCTGGTGCTGGCTGGGGATCAGAGCACCCCCGACCTGCACCCCTGGATCTCAAATCCACCAGGGGCTGGGCTGGATGATCTCCACAGGTCACTTCAACCCTGACAAGTCTGGGGTTTTCCCTTCTGGCTGAGCAGGAAGCCCTGGCTGGGTTTGAGGGGCTCTCAGGTTCTCTTGGGTTCCCTCTTGTCTGCTGTCACCCCCGTGGGGCTGGAAAGGGAGTTTGGGGCAGGACCCCAAAGCCTCCCCATATCCACTTGGGCATTCGGGCCGTGTGTGGCACCAGGACTGACTTCAGCAAGGCTTTGCCCGCTGCCTCCCGTGATATCTCTGCGGAGAGACACAGGAAATGTGGGAAAATGGCCTGGGGGGAGGGCCTGGCTGAAGGGAGAGCTCCGAGCGGCCTGGTGGGCGCAGCAGAGTCCGCCCGTGCTCAGCGCTGTCCCCAGGGCTCGGTGCCTCCTCCGGCCTCGAGCAGTTTGTGTAGCAACGCCGTGCCCGAAGGACGGAACAGATCCTGATGGGCTTTCACGGTGATTCAGAGCAGGGGGGGTGAGTGACTGGTGCACCTGAAGGCCGTGCTGCCGTCCAGAGGGACCCTGGGGGGTTCAACAGGGGCAAGTGCAGGGTCCTGCACCTGGGAGGAACAGCCCCAGAGGCCAGCAGGGGCTGGGGGTGACCCTCTGGAGAGCAGCTCTGCAGAGAAGGACCTGGGGGTGCTGGTGGATGGCAAACTGTCCCTGAGGCAGCAGAGTGTCCTGGGGCCAGGGGGGACCCTGGGGGCAGTGGGAAGAGTGTGGCCAGCAGGGCAGGGAGGGATCCTGCCCCTCTGCTGTGGGGGCACATCTGGGCTGCTGTGTCCACTTCTGGGACAAGAAGGACAAGGAGCTACTGGGGAGGGTCCAGTGGAGGCCCCAAAGATGATTTGGGGTCTGGAGCTTCTCTCTGATGAGGAGAGACTGTAGGAGCTGGGTTTGGTTAATCCAGAGACTACTGAGAGTGTTGCATGTTTGTTGTTTTTTTTTTTTTTTAAGACTATAAAATAAGACAGCATAAAGTCAAAAACCCCCAAGTTACATTTGAGAATATAACAATATGGAGAACAGCCAGGTTTACATCGATACAAACCAAACCCAGCTCCAGAGCCGTGACAAGCAGCCTGCTCATTGAGTCCCGCTGACTTTGGGGACGTCGCAGTGCTCGGTCAGAGCATCCAAGTGCCCGTTCAACTCCTCCACTCGCTGCTTGCGGGTTTTCTTCAGGATCCCCTCCATTTGCTGCTTCTCCTGTATCTTCTCCAAGGCCACCTGCGCCGGGGTGCGCTTGTCCAGCCCGCGCTTCTCCTCTTCCTCCCCCTGCTTCTTGCTGCCCGTGATCTGCTCCGGGATCTGGGCTTTGTCTTTCTCCTCCTATTCCCGCTTGCTGGCCCCCAGGGCCCCGCTGCCCTTCAGCCGCAGGGGACCGCGCTCCGTGATTTTTCTCAAACTTCTAGATTTTTGTCAAATTTTATAGAGTCCCAAACCCATAGAAATCCATCGGTTTAATGTTCATCGGTCCCGAGTTGCGCAGTTCTTAGTATTTGGTTTCCTATTGGATACGGATTTCCTCGCCTCTGATGTTAATTAGGTCTTCACTCCTGATTTGCATTTCCTTACCAGCCTTTTCCAGGCGTCTCCGGCCGTGCCAGGGGGCAGGTCTGGAGGAGATGTTCGCTGATGTTTCGCCAATGGCCCTTGATGGCCTTTATCTCTCGTGTATCTCTCGTGCTGCTCTCGGCCAGCTGAGATGCCGAACTCACCATTGTTCCTGGTGGAACAATGCTTTGGAGGGAAACTTCCGTTCCCTTCCCCCGGGGCAAAGGCGAACAAACGTGATTAAAGTTAGGAAATAAAAATTTTAAACTTGGTATATTTTCCAACAAGAGGCGATCTCACCAATCTACCTAAATATCTCCAACGTGAGTGCCAGACTCCTTCCCGTGGTGCAATGGCCATAAAGTAAACCACAAGAAGTCCCCCCTCAACGTGAGGAAGAGCTTATTTACACTGCGGGTGGCAGAGCACTGAGCAGCTGCCCAGGGAGGCGATGGAGTCTCCCTCTCCGGAGACGTTCCAAGCCCCCCTGCTCCAGGTGATCAAGGTCGGGCTGGACGATCTCCAGGTCCCCTCCAGCCCCATTTGGGATTTTGGGATCCAGGGGCCGAGGAGAGGCCGCGCCGCGTCCCCGCCATGAGGCGGCCGCGCTGTTCCCTTGGCAACGGGCGCGGGACGATGGCGTCACTTCCGGCCGGGGCGGGGCCAGCGCCGCCCCCGCCTGGGAGGCCGCAACGGCCGCGGGGCCTCGGGCAGCGGCGAGCGGGGCCGGGAGGATGTGCAGGTACCGGGCGGGCACGGCCACACGGGCCGGGGGCGGCCTGCGGGCAGCGGGGCCCGCCGGTGGGGCGGTCACGGTGTGTTGGTGGGGTCCCCAGCGCGGTCAGAGGGAGGGGAGGCCCCGGCGCGTGGGGGAGGCCGCGCTGGCCAGTGCTGGGGGGGACACAGTGGTCAGTGAGGGGGGGACACAGTGGTCAGTGAGGGGGGGACACAGTGGTCAGTGTCGGTTTGGGGGGGGTCAGTGGGGGTGTGGGACCCCCCCAGCAGGCAGGGGAGGGGGAGGCCGGCAGGGTATGGTGTGAGCCCCCCAGCAGGCGGGAGAGGCTCCCGGTGGGCGGCGTGTCCCGCAGTCGGCGGTGGGGTAGGGGCAGAGCCACGCGGGCCAGTGGGAGCTCACGGGGACCCCTCAATAGTCGGGGGGGGGAGATCGAGGAGGTTAGTGGGGGGTCGGGTCCAGTGGAGGTGTGGGGGACACGCACACAGTGATCGGGAGGGGTTCCACTGTTCAGTGTGTGTTTGGGGGGGGCCCCAGCGATCAGTGAGGGGATTGGGGCCCACAGCAGTCGGGGGTCCCCACACGGGTCAGTGTAGGGGGGGGTGTCCATGCTTGTCTGCAAGGTGGAGGTGGGCCACAATGGACAGCGAAGGGGGGAACTCACTGCTCAGGGGTGGAGGGAAGGGTCAGTGCTGGGAGGAGGCCAGCAGCAGAAGGGAAACGTGTGTGCAGTCGGGGTGTGCGGGGTGGGGGTCCCACAGCAGGGTCAGAATGTGTGCTGGGGGGGGGGGGGTCCCCCAGCCCGGTCAGGGTGTGCCAGGGGAGGGGGGAGTGCCCACCAGTCAGTGGTGGGGGTCTCACAGAGGTCAGTGGCTGGGTACAGCAGGGATCCCCCCTCGATCGATGGGTGTGGGGTCGGTGCGTGTGCGGTGGGTCGAGGGCCGGGGGCGGGTAGGGCTGGCCACCCACGGCGGGGTGTCCCCAGCTGGTGCCTGGCCTTGTCCCAGCATGTGCATGACACACGACACGAGTGTGACATGCGGTGTGAGTGGCCCGTAGTGCCACCTCCCCCCGTGGACCCCACGCGGGTGTGCGGCCACCGGACACCCCGTTCTGCCCCGGGAGTGCTGGTCCCAGCGGCACACGGGCTGCCAACCCTGGCAGGGACACGGCTGCCACGTGCCAGGTGTCACACCGGCCCTGGCCCTGCTGTGGATGGTCACCGGCCCGAGGGGGCTCTCACCGGGGCCCGGGGCGTCCTTTCACTCCCAGTAGTTTGGCCTATTTCAGTGCTAAATCCCAGCTTCAGTGCCATATCCCTCTTCCACCCTTTCCTCCCCTTTCCCAGGCCTTCGGAAGCAGATGGAGCGAATTCCTCGGGGTGTGGGCTGGTTTGACATTCCTCAGCGCAAGCTTGTGCCCAAACTTGCAGAAAATAGTTGCCTTTTTTTTTTTTTTCCTCTTCCCCCTTTCCTCTCCCCTTTCCCCTTTTTCCTCGGGAGCTCGGCACTCCCGAACGCCTAGATGGCCCCGGGGGAGCCGTGTCCTTTGTCCCATCAGCCGTGTGGCTGCTGTGGGGGTGGTGTGTGTGGGATCTGCGCTTGTCCTCGCCCCCTCCGCGTGGGCTGCCCGCGGGGGCTGGCGAACGTGGCAGGAGCTTGGATCGTATTTCGGGGGGGGGGCTGCAGAGATGCTCGTGGGAGCGGGCGGGGACACTGCGGGGAGCACGTTTGTCCCCGGCCGTGTGTCACAGAGGGGACAGAGCCCTCAGAGCCCCCGCCCTGCCCGCAGGCCCCCGCAGCCGCCGGACGGACAGATGGACACGGCAGCCCCGCCGCCCGCCCCGGCCCGCGCTGCACGGCCGGCGCCAGCCGTGCCCAGGGCCAGCTGAGGACGGGGCGTCTCCGGGCCCGGCGTCGTTGCCGGCCTCTGTCCGATTCGGATCCTCCCTCGCTCCGGGCGCGGCCGCCTCCCCTCCCGCCTCGCCGCCGTCATGAACGGGCTGTCGATCAGCCAACTCTGCTGCCTCTTCTGCTGCCCGCCCTGCCCCAGCCGCATCGCGGCCAAGCTGGCCTTCCTGCCCCCGGAGCCCACCTACGCCATGGTGCCCGAGCCCGAGCCCGTGGGCAGCACGGGCTCCCTGCGGGGCGCCGCGGGCCGCTGGAAGCTGCACTTGAAGGAGAGGGCGGATTTCCAGTACTCCCAGCGGGAGCTGGACAACATCGAGGTGTTCGTCACCAAGAGCAGCCGGGGCAACCGCGTCGGCTGCATGTACGTCCGCTGCGTGCCCGGCGCCAGGTGAGTCACCGCGGGTGTGCCAGCTGGGGCTCTGCTGGGCCGCCCCGGGGCCCCCCCGGGGGCTCCTGTCCCCTCTTCCCCCTCAGTTGCTGGAGGAGCTGGCCCTGCCCCGGGGTTTTGGAGGCGTCCGGTGGGACGGGCGAGCTGCGCTCCCAGGACCGGTCTGGCTTGTGGCCGCCCTGGGAGTGGGGTTAAAGCAGGAGCAGAGGCAAAGCCGAGGCTGCAGGGGTGTGGGGATTCCCCAGGCTGTCTCACAGTCCCCTGGTGTCACGGCAGTGATGCAATACTTCAGGTGTTTGCACAGAGTTTGGTGCTCAGGGGGCGCTGGGGTGGCTGCACCAGCTGCTTCTGCACCATCTGCTTCTCCCCGTGCCCAGCCTGGTGGTGACCATGGGGATGGGCAGCTGCCCGTGCCAGCCAGGAGAGCCTGGCTTAGTCAAATTCACAGGGACATTTGATTCCTCAAGGAAAAGAGTGATGGGACTGAAAGCAAGGAGGGGTTTGGTCACTCCCATGGATCTGTGAACTGGCACCCTGGAGTGTGAGATGGAGACCCACTCCTGCTGCCAGTGCCTGGGCAGAGGAGACAGGGGGGTCTTGGCAGCTGCTCCCTGAGCAGTGGCACAGTTTGGGGGTTCAGGTGCAGAGGGAGGCCACGTCACCCCAGCTGACCCCTTTCCTATGTCCTCCCAGGGACAACAGGTCCTCAAAGACCAGCATCCCAGGTCACAGGGCTGGAGGGGAGAACCTGGGCTGGGGGGAGCCAGGCCTGCCAAACCATGGTGTAGCAGGTGCTGCTGGCTGCCTGACCTCCCCCAGCTCATCCTGTCACCAACTTTCAGCTGGGCATCCAGGCCAGAATTGGAGGCTCAGCCTGGCCACAGACCCCTTGGACCAGCTGCAGGGGCTCAGCAGGGAGTGGGTCCTGCTCCCTCCCTCTTGCAGAAAGGAGCCAAGCACTCATCAGTCTGCTATTAGTGTTAATTTTTATGATTAATATTGTTTTTCCCCTTATGGTGGAAATTTCTGGTGCCTTGTCACTCCCACAATTCACTTCTCTCTCAGCATCTGGTGTCTTGCCAGGCTCAGGAGAGAAAAAACCCGCTGTCAGAATTCTTACTTGAAATCCCCATTGGGCAAACGGCCCCAAATCCTGAGCTTTTTACCAAAAATAGACTCAAAATCTTCAACAGAATCATCACCCTGCCTGTTCCTGCTGGGAGCAAGCCCCTGGCTCTGTCACTGAAGAGTGTGGGTGTCCCTGAGGGTGTCACAAGGAGCTCCTTTGGTGGCTAGAGGGGTGTTGGCCCTTTGTGTCCCAGGGTCTGGTTGCTGGCCTTGGGAAGTATCTGTGCTGGCGCTCAGCACCGTGGCAGAGCCCGGGATTAACGTTCCATACCCATGTCCCAGGTACACGGTGCTCTTCTCCCATGGCAACGCCGTGGACCTGGGGCAGATGAGCAGCTTCTACATCGGGTTGGGCACCCGCATCAACTGCAACATCTTCTCCTACGACTACTCGGGCTACGGCGTGAGCACGGGCAAGCCCTCGGAGCGCAACCTCTACTCCGACATCGACGCCGCGTGGCAGGCGCTGCGCACACGGTGAGCGGGGCGGGAGCACGGCCCCGCTGGCCTCAGGAAAACCCTGTGCCTCCAGCAGGCTGGAAAACAGGAAATCTCCCAGAAGGGGAACCCTGGGCCGTTTGAGACAGGAAGGGGTGGTTGGAAAACTGTAGAGGGAGCAGCTGGGGGATCCAAGGGACAGGGATGCTGCGGAGCATGAACTTGGCACAAGCTGTGCTTCCTGTCTCACTGTGCCAGGCTCAGCTCTGGTTACCCTGAGAGGCTTGGGGTGCAGCCCTGTGCCAGGCTCTGCCTCCTCTTCCTCAGGCCTGACCCAGAGCTGGGGCTGCCCCACACGGCTGCAGTCCAGGGTGTGAACACCCTATAACCCTGACCTGGTGAGGGAGAGCCTTGACATCCCCCAGAACTCAGCTGGTAGTTCTGCCCTGGTTGCTCCCAGGTCCTTTTGGGAGTGCAGAGAGCTGCTCTGGGCCCAGCCATGAGGAGCTGGCCAAGATCAGGGGGACAGACAGACCCCAGACCCTGCTGGGAGCCTTGTGGGTGCAGTGACCAGCAGAGAGTAACCCCTGAGCTGTATCTCCTGGTGATGTGCCTGGCCACTGAGCTGCTCTGTCCTGTGCCAGGTATGGGATCAGCCCGGAGAACATCATTTTGTACGGACAGAGCATCGGCACAGTGCCCACGGTTGACCTGGCCTCCCGCTACGAGTGCGCGGCCATCGTGCTGCACTCCCCGCTCACCTCCGGCATGCGCGTCGCCTTCCCTGACACCAAGAAGACCTACTGGTTTGATGCCTTCCCCAAGTGAGTGCCCCGGGCACAGGGCATGGGGGGTTTGGAGGGGCAGTGCCCAGAGCAGCTGTGGTCACAGCCATGGGACATGTCACATGTGGGCCATTTTTTGTGATAGGTTTAAATATCCCTTTTGGCATCTTCTTGCCCTGTATTTGGTGCCCTCTGGGAGTTGTAGCCTTCCCTAGGCTCACTGTGCTCCCTCCTGAGGGCTGTGCCATGTGTGTACCCCACACTCCCCTGTGGCATCGCCTCCTGGCCACCTTGTCCCAGTGACTTTGCCCACCAGCTCTGAGGCTGTGCCACTGGCCCCCATCAGGTGTCACAAGCCCTGGGTGTCCTTGGGACCCCTCTGTCCCCCAAGAGTAATTCCTTGGGGATTTTCCTGCTCTTCAGATAGCAGGAGAGGTGCTGAGAGGATGAGCTCTTCCTTTGCCTCTCCTTTGCAGCCAGGCTCGTGGGGCCCAGGGGACAGTCCCTGAGCCAGAAGCTGTGGCTGGGAGCCACCAGCCCATGCTCTGCATCCTGATGGCCTGACGTGGCCTTTGGGACGGGCTGGGACCAGCCATGCTTCCCTTCCTCAAAACCCAGCAGGGAAGGGCTGTCCTGCAGCAGTTCCATCAGTCCTGCTGAGGTCCCATGGGGATGTTGTCACTGCTGTCTGCTCCTTGTCTGTCACACTGGGGCAGATCTTTTCCTTGGCAGAAGCTCTGTGTCCCTCCCTGCCCCTGTGCTCTGCCACGATCAAAAGAGCATTTCCTGGTCCCTGTCCCAGGGGATGTTTTGGGGGCAGGATGAGTGGAAATGTCTCATTCCCTGTGCTTACTCCCTCTCTCCTCTCTCCCCATCCACCCTTTTGACAGCATCGAGAAGATCTCCAAAATCACCTCTCCTGTCCTCATCATCCACGGTACAGAGGATGAAGTCATCGACTTCTCCCACGGCCTGGCGCTGTTCGAGCGCTGCCCCAAGGCCGTGGAGCCGCTGTGGGTGGACGGGGCCGGGCACAATGACATTGAACTCTACAGCCAGTACCTCGAGCGCCTTCGGAAATTCATCTCCCAGGAGCTGGCCAGCCAACGCAACTAGCCAGGGCGACAGGCAGGGGGGTTCTGCTTGTTTCTCCAGTTCTCCCAGTAGCTCTCGCCAGTCCCTGCTGCTGGAGCTGTAATGAGTGTGCTCAGCCTCGGCTCCAGGCTCGGGAGAGGGCGGGAGGCCCTGGAATGGACAGTGTTTGCTCTTG
This sequence comes from Fringilla coelebs, assembly GCF_963513975.1. Lineage (NCBI taxonomy): Eukaryota > Metazoa > Chordata > Aves > Passeriformes > Fringillidae > Fringilla > Fringilla coelebs. The sequence continues at coordinate 3,347,348 of NC_140050.1, read as the reverse complement.
GCCATGAGCACAGCTCTCCTCCCTGCTGGTGCCAGCCCCGGCGCTGCTGGCACCACCGGCCCAGCTGGCCAGAGACGGCAGCTCCCTCCTTGCCCCTTCCCAGAGACACGAGCCCACCCTCCGATGGTGGATCCTTGGCTTCAGACATGTCCTCGTCCCCTCTCCCAAACCGGCCTCGTCCCGAGTCCCTCCCGGCCGCTCTGCTGCTCTGACCATAGCAATAAGGCGAGTTGGAGAGGGGCTGGGGCCCCGGCCCCTCCCGGTGTCCCTGTGCCTGGGACACAGGAGGTGGCAGTTCCTGCTCTCCATGGAGCTTTCCTGGGCCCAGCACTGGTGGTGCCCGGTGTTCACCCCCGGCTGGGGCAGAGCCGTGTCCCCACGGGGACTATGGGGATGCATGGAGGAGGTGCCCTCCTGCCCCACACCTCCTCCAGTCTGGCGCTGCTCAGCCTTCCCCGGGCACTCCTGGTGCTCAGGTCACCCCTGGAAAACCTCCGGGGCGAGGGAAGCAGGCAGCAAATAAAGAGCAGAGATTTAACGTTTCACCTGTGTGTGCCCTTTCCCTGGCTACCCCTGGGGGCCCCTGCCCCAGCCCCAGGGTGTCTGGCCCCTTACCTTCCCTCTGTTCACCTTCCCCAGATTGCCCTTGGCCAGATCCCCCAGTGCTTGTCACCCTCCTCTGGGGACTGGATGACCCCAAGGTGCCAACAGGAGCAGGGAAGATTCCCTTGGCCCCTGGCACCAAAGGTCTGTGTGTCCCGTGGGACTTGAGGACAACAGGAGCCCATTGCCCTGTCCTGTGTCATTAGGGCATCCCATGGGATCACGGGTGCAGAGGTGGAGGATGGCCTCAGCCTTCCAGGAGCTGTGGGGGGCTGGGTGTGTCACAGGGTTAGGGGGATGTCCCCATGGCCTGCTCTGTACCAGGCCAGCACAGCAAGGGTGGACACAAGGTAGTCCTGGGGTCCGTGGATGGTCCTGGTGAGAACAAACTTTATTTTTGACCTGCTCCATGCCCTGTTCTGACCAGAGCTGTGTGGGGACCTCAGTGATTCTGGGGGTGCACTGGCCATGGGGGCAGGTGCAGAGGTGTCCCACGGAGTCCTCCCACCAGCGCACAGGAAATCTGCCCCAGGAAAGGGCAGAGGCTCAGGTTGGTGATTTTTGGGACAGTGCCTGTTCTTACACCCCAGGAAGAGCTGCTTGTCTGTGTGTTTTCCTGCCCCTGGGACATCCCTGGCCCCAACCCAAACAGCAAAACACTGCTCTGCCCTTCCCCTCCTTGTCCCTGTCCTCCCAGTGTCCTGTCCCCGACAGAGGCCCAGGTCCCCGCCAGGCTCATGTGAGGAGGGATTTAATCTCCTTAGGGGCTCAGGGGCCAGGCGGGGGGGCTGCTGCACCCCCACGCTCTGAGCACTCCAATGCACCTATTGTTTGGGGCTGGGAGCTGGGGGGACCGAGGTGGGGGGCACAGGACCCTCTGCTCCCCACACATCCTTCTTTTCCCCCAGGAGCACAGCAGGGTGTTCCAGAGGAGGAAGGATGTCCCTTCCTTGGTGCTGGGGCTGTGCAGGAGCTGGAAGAGGAGTGGATGGCTCTGGAGGGGGCCTCACTCATTTCCAGGGGGATTTTGGGGTCCAGCAGCTGGGATGTCTGGCTTCTCACTGCACAATCCCCCAGTCCTTCCTTCCCCATCCCTCTGCCAGCAGTGGCCAGGTGGTTTGGGAGCCTTGGGCTCACACATGTGTGGGAAGCCAAAGCCACCCAGCCCGGCTCCCCCTGGCCCCACTGTCCCAGGGCTCCCTAATCCTGGCACAGAGACGTTCTGTGTGCACCCAGGGTATTTTTATCCTCTTACTGCTGCCTGTTTCCTGTTGAGCTGCAGATGCTTCAGGCCAGCTCTGCCTCGCCAGCAGGATGGCTCAGAGCTCCTTGGGTTTGGGGGGATGTTGAGGTAGCTCAAGGTTGTTTTTCCTGTGTCTCAGTTTAAAACAAAGGCAAAAGGTCAGGAAAGTTCAGCCTGATCCCCAAAGTCTAGAGCCTGGTTGGGAATATGGCAGTCCCTGGAGATGGGCATTGCTGGGTGCCACCTCCATGTGGGGAGCCCTGACTGGGAGCAGGGCTTTGGGTCTGGATCTGGCCCAGAATGGAGGCTCCATCCCCACTCAGCACCTGGAGCAGGGAGGGACAGAGGAGCACTCACCCCTATGAGAGCTGCAGGGGCCTTAGAGGGTGTGGGCTGGGGGCCCTGGGCACAGGAACCCCCACCTGGGGCCAAACTGGGCCACGAGCCACTGGGACAGCACTTCTGTCCTCTTTGGGATAGCATTTCTGTCCCCTCTGGGATCACACTTCTCTCCCCTCCTCTGGTGCTGCAGTTTGGGGTGAAGGAAGGGCACTGGGTGGGGGACAGGGCTGGATGGTTTCGGTACCTGGTGGGGACTCTGCCCTTTCCTGGAGGGGACAGGCAGAGCCAAGGCTTGAGTGTCCCCAGAGTCCCTCCTGCAGCCAGAGCAGAGCAGGGTCAGGGCAGGTGTCCCTCTGGCTGGTTTGAAACCCCCAGCCAGGGGGGCCCAGGGGCCCAGGCTGGGCATGGGGGATGCTGGGTGTCCGGCCAGGAGGGGTTTAAGTCTCATTTGGGGCATAAATGAGGCTTTTGATGGCCGGGGCCTGCGTGCCACAGTCATGAGACCTCGTTCAGAGGCCGAGCTCAGTCATGGGATCCAGGAAACTGAATTAAAGCAACTTAAGGAGCTTTTTTCCGAGCTCTGCTCTGGTTTTCCACGTGCTTGTCATATGAACAAAGACGGTATAAAAGGGCAGAGGGGAAGGATCCCATCGGATCCCATCGGAGGTCGGGCTGGGAGAAGAGACCGCGTTGGGAGAGGGTGAGGAGAACAGCACGGTGCTGGCTGAGGTGGAGGGAAGGAGACAGAAAGGACAAGGAGAGGGGACAATGTGTTGGCTCTGCTGAGTGAGGTGGAGGCCTTGGAGACAGCAGGGACCGTGGGGACAGGTGTGGGGGCAGAGCTGGGGGAGCAGAGCTGTGTCCCTCCCCCCCGAGCAGCGCAGAGCCCGACGAGCCCGCGGCTGCACCGCGACACCGGCGGCACCTCCCTGGTGAGACACGGGCAGGGGCCAGGGGCCACCCACAGCCCTGGAGACACCCTGGGAGGGCACCCACAAACCTTGAGGGGGCACCCTGAACCTGGGGGGCACCCAGCCCTGCCCTGCGGGCTGGGGCTGGGACAGGGGTGGCAGGTGGTGGTTCCTGAGGGCCCCTGAACTGGGTTGGGAGCCTGAGCCTGGGTGGGAATCGGTGGGATGGCCCCACACTGCTCTACAGGTGTGCACACAGGAGTGTGCACAGCCCTGCAGAGACCTGCACACATACACAGGAGGTGTCCACTGACACACAGGGACCTGCACAGACACAGACCTGCACACACACTCATACAGATGTGCACTCACACACACACAGATGTGCACTCACACACACAGATGTGCACTCACACCCATTTGTGCACTCACACACACAGATGTGCACTCACACACAGATGTGCACTCACGCCCATTTGTGCACTCATACACATGTGCACTCACTCACACAGATGTGCAGTCACACACTCACACAGATGTGCACTCACACACTCACACAGATGTGTGCTCACACACGGATGTGCACACACCCCTGAGCAGCCCCACACCCTCTCTGTCCCCTCTCCTCCCCCTGGGGTTCCACAGCAGTCCCTGCACTCCCGGCCCCACTGCCACTCCCCCCTGCCCATCCCAAACCGCCCCAGGGCCCGCAGCCGTGCCAGGGCTGTGCCCTGCCCCGGGGACACCCGCGGGCTGCTTTCACCTCCTGGAGATGAGGGGCAGCCCCAGCATATCCAGCTCCCTCTGACCCCCCAGCTCCACGGGATCCCCAGGATGCCAGGATCCCTCAGCTCCCTGGGATTACCCCAGATCTCCTCAGCTCCCCGGGATCCCCCAGTTCCCCGGGATCCCCCCAGCTCCTTGGGATCCCCAGCTCCCCTCGCTGTCCCCTCACGTCTCTCCTCTGTCCGCAGGAGCTCTCGCAGGAGTGCGGGGCCGGGCCCGCTGCCCCCTGTGAGCTTCCCTTTGTCATCCTATGCCTGAGCGTTCCTGGAGGCTGGGACGGCCAAGGGAGGCCCACGGGCTGCCACAGCCCCGCGGTGACAGCGCCTGCACAGCACAGCTGGGACCTCGCACCGGGCTGGGACACCCTGCGGGACGGAAATGTCCCTTTGGGGGGGCAAAGCATCCCCGTGGGGGCTGGGAGCCGCCCCTTCTGGCAAAGCATTCTTGTAGGGGTCAGAGCATCCCCTTAGGAATATCCTGGGTGTGTGCAAATCCCATAGAGGGACCAGAACGTCCTGGAGGAGGTGCTGGGATGCATCCCCTTCATGTGCCAGGAGCACCTGTAGGGACTTGGAGCATCCCCTGGGGAAGGGAAAGCATCCCTTTGGGGTGCCAGAAGAACTGTGGGGAGCTGGAAACACCCTTGTGGAGCTGGAGCATCCCCTGGGGAAGGGAAAGCATCCCTTTGGGGTGCCAGAAGAACTGTGGGGAGCTGGAAACACCTTTGTGGAGCTGGAGCATCCCCCAGGGTGGCTGGTACCCCGTGGGCTGGGGCTGGGGCTGGGCAGGGGGGGAGGCAGCAGCCAGGCCATTGCCCAGGATGTGGATGGGATTATGGGGTGTCACAGAGAACCCCATATGGGAAGGAACTCCCATGGGGGCCATGGGGTGTTGAATGTAGGGTGGTACCAGGATGAGGTACTGGGAGTGATGTCACCATCCTGGTCAGCCATCCCTGTGAAGATGTGACCCCATGTGAGGATGTTCTGGCAGCTCCAGGGAAGGAAGGCCCTGTTCTCCCAGCTCTGTTCCCTTCTCCAGCTTCACAAACCTCCCTGGCACCTCGTGCTGAGGCTGGAAAAGTTCCCATGTGGATGCAGAGAAAATCTCCCCCATGGGGAGCAGAAACTTGTCCTGGGAGCTCAGATGAGGTGATGCAGAGCAAGGAGCAGGGAGTGGGGGTCTGTGGGGGGAGGCTCTGCTCACACCAGCGTCTGGTTTCCAATTTTTTGGGTTCTTCTCCCAAAACTCGACCCCATTCTCCCAGCTGGGGGTGGGTGGCAGGGCAGGGATCAGCTGGGGGGGCAGAGCTGGAGGGTGGGGATGAGATCCCAGGGCACCCCCAAGCCCCAGGCTGGATCTGACCTCTGCTCTGGGAAGGGAACCAGGAGCACCCCCTGGCAGCCCTGGAGCTGCTCCTGGGCCACAACCGGTCCTGGGGCTGTGGGGGACACCCAGCAAGGAGTGAGGTCACCCTGGCACCAGGGCAGGTCCCTGTGTCCCCCAGCACAGTGTGGTGTGTCCCTGTCACTGGGGACAGGTCCCCGTGTCACTGTCACCGAGCACAGTGTGTCAGCCTGTGTCACTCAGCACAGTGTGGCGTGTGCCTGTCACAGGGGACGGGTCCCTTTGTCACTGTATCCCCCAGCACAGTGTGGTGTGTCCCTGTCACTGGGGACAGGTCCCTTTGTCACTGTATCACCCAGCAGCACAGTGTGGTGTCCCCCTGTCACTGAGGTCAGGTCCCTGTGTCCCCCAGCACAGTGTGATGTGTCCCTCTCACAGGGGACAGGTCCCTGCGTCACTCAGCACAGTGTTGTGACCCCTGTCACCCTGTGTCACTGAGCACAGTGTGGTGTGTCCCTGTCACTGGGGACAGGTCCCTGTGTCACTGTCCCCCAGCACAGTCCCCCAGCATAGTGTGTCACTCTGTGTCCCCCAGCACAGTGTGGTTTCCCCACGTTACCCTGTGTCACCCAGCACAGTGTGGTGTCCCTCTGTCACAGTGGACACGTCCCTGTGTCCCCCAGCAGCAGGAAGGGCTGTGCCAGGGGTGACTCTGGCCCCCATGCAGTGACATGCCCCTGTCTGGCTCTCCTGGGGCAGCGAGGGCCATGCCCTGTCCCCTTGTCCCTGCAGGGTCAGTGACAGCCCCTCCCTGTGCCCCCCCTGCTCCAGCTCGTCCCCTCCTCCCCTGAAATCAGAGCCTGTGTCGGGTCCCCTCACTGCCTGGGGTCCCCTCACTGCCTGGGGTCCCCTCACTGTCTGGGGTCCCCTCACTGCCTGGGGTCCCCTCACTGCCTGGGGTCCCCTCCCTCTCTGCAGAGGCTCAGGAGCTCTGAGGTGCTGGGTCAGTTTTGGGGGTCCCTCGCTCAGTCCAGGAGGCTGGGGGGGGTTCAGGTCCTGAGCAGGGCTGGAGGGATTCCTTGGAGTGCTGAGCAGGGTGTGGGAATTTGGGGCTGCTGCTTCCAGAGGAGCTGTCTGGGTGTGCAGGGGGAGCCTTGGGAGCTTTCCCAGTGCTCCTGACTGGGAGCTGAGTGGGTATCCCAGTTACCTGAGCTTAGGTGAGGAGGCAACAACAAGATCAGCATCGATTTTGGGAAGGATTTTCATGTGGGGTCCTCCAGGTCTGGGCAGAAACAAGCATTTTATTTTTATTTTATTATTTTATTTCTTATTTTGTCTTATTTTATTTTATTTCTTATTTTATCTTTTTTAAAAATTCATTTCATTTTATTTTGCTGGTTTGTGAGTTGAAGAAGCACAGGATAAGAATTATAAAGCAGGGAAATACCCCATGTGTCTGCACTTTTAGGTGTGTGTCTTTCTTGAAACTTCTCTGTTACAACTGAAGTTTTATAAAATACATTTAATCATGCCATAAAAATAAAACCCCTCTGTTTTTGTGGAGGAAGATGAGATTGCTCTCCCAGGCCTGGCGGGGAGGGGTGGGTGGGGGTCTCAGCACAGCCCCCCCAGTACCAGGGCCAGGTTTCTGCCCAAGTAAAGGCAGCTTTTCTCCTGGGGTCCCCTGCTTTTCAGAAGCTCTTTCTGGATGATTCAGGTTTCCCAGGGCAGCAGCTGCTGGTTCTGCTCAGTGCTGGGCTCCTGGGCTCTGCTGGGATGCAGTGGGAGCAATGGGCAGGAGGAGGCAGCAGCGTGTGTTCAATTTGGAAAACAAAGAGGGTTTTTTTCACTTAATAAACACAATTTGGCAATCTTTCCCTTGCCCCTGCCTTTGGCCAAGGCCAGCTCCTCCTTGTGCACCTTCCTCTGCATCACCCAATTGTTCCTGGCATTGCCCTTGAGCTTCCCATCCCTCCTTGCACAAGAGGTGAGGCTCTCCTGGATCATCCTGAACCCCAGGCTGGGCTGCCCCTGGGATTTCCCCTGGGAGGGCTGGCTCCTTGCTGGCCCAAGAACAGCCTCACCTGCTGCAGGAGCCTCCCTGCTCTGAGCACCCACGGCAGGGGCAGTGCCAGGGGATTCCCAGGAGCTGTGGATGCCCCTGTTTTGGTTTGAGAAGACAGGTGTCTGCTAGGGAAGGCAGGAGCCTCCCCTGAAATGGAAAATGTAAACCCCCTCTCTGTGAATTGTTATAAATTTCAAATTCAGGGGCTCTCAGGCAAAGATATGGGAATAGGAATAACAGTTCTGTATTAGGGAAGGAAATAAAAATAAAATTTAAAATGCAGTAACACAAAACAACACTGAGAGTCAGACCATGCCCTGTCCCCTGTGTGTCAGGGTGGGGGCACAGCCCCATCCCAGGGGGGCTCAGCCCTCCTGCAGTGCCAGCTGTGGCTCTGCTGCAGCAGGATCCTGCACAAGGGGGGAGTTCTCCTCTGCAGCTCCAGGGCTGCTGGAGATGGGCCTGCTCTCCCTCTGGGAATGCAGGGCAGGAGAAAGCTGCTCCTCTGGGGATGCAGGGGGCAAAGGCTGCTGTGCTGCTCCAGGGCAGATTGTATCCAGGTAGGAATGCTTGGCTCCTGCCCTGGGCACAGCATCTCCCCATGGGATGGTGGAATTTGATCAGCCCTGCAGGGACACTCAGTGGCCATGGACAGAGGAGATCTCCTGGAGGGAGGATGGGCTGTGGGAGAGATAAAGAAAACTGCCCCATGAACAGAGAGAACTGCCCCAGCTCTGATAGATGAGAATAGAACACACATCCCCAGCCACATCTTCCAGCCTAAGACAGCCCCTCATCAGACTGATCCCCACAGGGCTGGCTCCAAGTCCCTGCTGTGGGCTCAGCCAAAGTGCTGTCACTCTGTGCCTCAGTTTCCCCACTGGTAAATGCAGCTGTGGTGACCTGGGGCAAGGAGGGGGCTGGGCCCTCATGGGATGTGGAACCAGTTCTTGGCCTGGCCTTGGCCTCGGGTCACTGCCCAAAGCTGTCCAGTGTGCTGCTGCTCTCCAGGAGGCCCAAGCTGTGCTGGGGCTCAGGGAGCTGGTTTGAGGGGGTCCATGCTGGGGTGGAGGGGCTGTGCTGGGGCTGGGGTCCATGGCAGTCCATGCTGGAACACGCTGAGGCAGTGGGGTGTACTGGCACCAGGGCACTGGTCTGTGCAGGGAAGGTGGTCCATGGTGGTGTTAAAAATGGGACCAGACTCCCGGTACCAAAAGTGATTGCAGCATTTATTATAATAAAAGAAAGGCCTAAAGCAAGGAGGCCCGGGCCGGGCAGGAGCGTTCCTGTCGAGGATGCTGCGGGGCCGGCGCTGGGGCTGCTCAGCAGCGATGGCCCCGATGGCCCAGGTGGAGCGGCACAGCTTCCTGGGGTCAGATGCCCCTTTTTATCCTGTTTTTTTGTCCCTTTGGATTGGTTTCTTTTTGGATCCTTCATTTGCATGAAGGTTTAAGGCGCTTGATTGGCCCATTACAGTTCTGTCCGTTTCGCTTGGGGGGTGGTGCACTTAGGTGTATTATGGTACACTGAGTACCGTATTTCTTATAACTACCCTTTTGACCCCTTTTACCCTAACCAAACTAATAGTACATGTTTAACAATTACCTACTATTTTACAACCGTTTCTAACCTATTTTTAACAGGGGTCTATGCCAGGGATTGATCCCTGCTGGGGCTGGTGGTCCATGGTGGTCCATGGCAGGGATTGATCCCTGCTGGGGCTGGTGGTCCATGGTGGTCCATGGTGGTCCATGCCAGGGATTGATCCCTGCTGGGGCTGGTGGTCCATGGTGGTCCATGCTAGGGACTGATCCCTGCTGGGGCTGGTGATCCGTGCTGGAGGCAGCAGGCTGGGGACTGGGGCAGTGTCCATGCTGGGAACACTGGAATGTGCTGGGCCAGTGGTCCATGCTGGGGCCAGTGCTCCATGGTGGTCCATGCTGGGAATACTGGGACTGGGGCAATGGTCCATGCTGGGGTCGGCGGGCTCTGCTGGTGTGGTCCATGGTGCTCCACCGTGGTCCGTGCTGAGGATTCTTGGCTGATGGGCCACAGAGCAAGGAGCCTGTGACCATCACTGTGCCCACAGCTGGCAGCAGGGCGAGGCGGCTCCAGCCCTGGGACTAAACCGGCAGCCAAATCCGGCCGAGCTTGGATTACAGAATCCCGGAATATCCTGAGCTGCGAGGGAACCGTAAGGATCATCGAGCCCAACTCCCGGCCCTGCAGACACCCCAACAACGCCACCCTGAGCACCCCTGAGAGCGCTGGTTCTGAGGGCGGCTCTGCAGCCGGGCCAGGCCCGAGGGAACGGGAGCTCTGCTGGAGCACAGGAGACTGAGGGGAGGCTCCTCGGGGGCTGCAGCTCCTGCCCAGGGCAGGCACAGGGGCAGGGGCTGAGCTCTGCTCTGGGACAGGGACAGGGGGCCAGGAAGGGCTGGAGCTGTGCCAGGGCTTGGCATGGAGCTCAGGGAAAGGTTCTTCCCCCCGAGGCTGCTGGGCACTGCCCAGGCTCCCCAGGGAATGGTGCCAAGGCTGCCAGAGCTGCAGGAGCTCTCAGGGCTGCTCAGGGTGGGGGTGTTGGGGTGGCTGTGCAGGGACAGGGGTTGGATCCACGCCCGATCCCCCTCACGCCATTCCCGATCCCGCGGCCGCTCCCGGCCCGCCCTCAGCCCCGCCCGCCCCGCCCCGCTCTCAGGCGCGCCGCGGGCAGCCCTGTGCGGGCAGCGGCTTCGCGGGGTCCTCGCTGCCGCGCCCGGCGCTCCCAAGATGGCGGCGGGGCCGGTACCGGCCGTGTGAGGCGGGAGCGCGTCCCGGCCGCCCGCGGCTCCTCCGCCCGCCCGGCCCCGCTCCCGCCCCGCAGCCGGCGGGATGCTCAGATCCACCGGCTACTTCCGCGGCATCGACTGCCCGTTCCTCAACGCCGGGGGGTCGGGGCCGGGCCGGGGGTGCCGCAGGCCCTACTGCCACTTCCGCCACCCCCCGGTGGCCCCGGCGCCGTGCGGAGCCTCCGGAGCCTCAGGCGACCCCAGCGTGGGGCTCCCGCTCGGACACGGCGCAGGTACGGCCCGGCCCGGCCGCGGTGCCCCCTCACCTTCCCGCGGCCCTGTCCCCGTCCCCGGGCTGCGGCTGTTCCCGTCCCTGCCGCCCCGGCCCGGTCGTGCTTTCTCCCCCCGCCCGGTGTGTTTTCCCCCCGGCGAGGGCAGGCCCGTGCCTGGCCTCCTCCCCTGCCCCCTGCCCCACCGTTCAGGGCCCGGATCGGCCCCCAGCGCCGCGGGATCGCCCCGCCAGCCCCTCCGCAGTGCGGCGATCCCGGGGTCTGGCGGTGTCACCGGCGGAGCCCGGCCGTGCCCCGGCCCTGGCTGCGTGTGCCCAGCGCCGCCCGGCCGCGGCTGTCAGCTCGCCCTGGCTCCCGGGCAGGGTTTGAAGGAGCCGTGCGGCCCCAGCGGGTGAGCCTGGCTGGGGTCGGTGGGATCCCGCCGGGTGTTGGCGAGCAGCGTCCCGAGGCTCCGGGACAGCCCCCGCGCTGCCCCGGTCCCGTTCTTTGTCGCTCCGGGCACTGGGCTCACGTGGCGCTGAGGTGTCAGGCCGGATTCCAGAGCTGCTGACAGCTCCCGTTAGATGCAGGAGCTGCCTGGAGCAGGCAGGCAAGGCCTGTGCTGGGCTCTTTTCGTTCTCTGGGGGGCTGTGGTCAGCCAGACCCCCCCCGAGGGGCTTGTGGGCACTGCCAGGCTTCTCAAAGGCAGCCTGGCACAAAAACCCAGTGAATCAGGCAGTCATGGAGTATCCTGAGCTGGAACAGACCCACCAGGATCAATAGTGAGCTATTGTTGGCCCTTCTTCCAGCAGCTCTTGTCATTTTATTTATACACATTATTTGCTGTTCTGCTGATTTATTGGCAGAAAAAAGCCTTCATTCTTCTCCCCAGAAGAGCCCTGCTGGCTTTTTTTATGTAAAAGCTTTGTTATTTCTGTTAGGTATAATGGGATGATAATGCTGGTGTGGACAGTCTCTAATAATCTGAAGCAGAAATTGCCAAAACAAAGCCTAGCTTGGGTTTTTTTTTGTGTGTTTACTCAACTTTGGGTTGCTCTCAAGTTTGGAAGAGGATTAATTATTGATGTCTCCTGGTTACCAGGCCAGCTTACCACCACTACTAGTTTAGTTTAAAATAAAGGAAACATTCTCAGGGCTGTCACAGGCAGATAATTGTTAGAAAGACAAAGGTTTTTTTGCCAATTTTGGTGTTCTTTTGAATTTTAAAAGCTCCCTATAATGCTTCAGGATGGTTCTTTAGATGATGTTATAATTATCATTGTGTGCTGTTCCTGCACATCTTTAAATATCTGAGTGTCAGTTTTGGAACTGGAATTGCTCATTTTGGCCTGCACCAGGTGCTGCTGTGCTTGCTGACAGCTGGGGCTGGGTTTGGAGTTGGAAGTGGGGAAGGGCAAACCTCTGTGTGCCCCTGGGAAGTGTGTGAGGCTCCCAGAGCTGGCTGGAAGTGTTGGTGTAAGCTGAAAGGCAAGAAAAAATACCCCAGTGCCTTGCTAGGCCTGGCCTGGGCGTGTCAGAGACAGGAGAAGCAGCCTGTGTTTTGGGGAGTAAGAGTTTCCTTACAATCATGGAATTGTTAAGGTTGGAAAAGCCTTCCAACCTTCATCCATTGTGGTCACCACCTACCCTTGTCCTCTAGAGCCACATCCACACATTGTTTGGACATTTCCAGGGATGGGGACTCCATCCCTGGGCAGTCCCTTCCAGTGCTTGACAACTTTTTCTGTGAAAGAAATATATTTTCTTAATTCTATATTCTATATATTCTTGATTTCTTTATAGAAATTCTTATAGAATTTCTTATAAATTCTTACAGAATTTCTTATTATATTCTTAATAGAATATTCTTTTCTATTCTTATTTCTTAATAGAAATTCTTGTATAGAATCTACTCTATATAATTTCTGTATTTTCTTAATATTCAACCTAATCTACAGCACTTAGAGAAGAGTTTTTTTGGCAAAGAGAAGCCCCAGTGAGGGCCTGGTTTCCCAAGGGGAAGGTTCTGTCACTTGTGAAAGAAGCAGGATGACGAGGCTGAGCTCCAGGCACTGCTCCCTGCCAGCTCAGAGCCCGTTCTGCCTCTTTCCCAGACTCTTGGCATCCAGCACATGGCACAGCTGGCATAACAGGGATCTGTGAGTTCTGTTTCAGCTCAGGGTTTGCCTCCAGACATTTTTTCATGTTGGTTCTGTGTTGACTCCCACCTGCAGAGCTGCCCCAGCCCTGGGCAACAACAGCAGGAGGACGTGGAGCTGCTGGAGCCAGGCCAGAGGAGCCACGGAGATGCTGCAAGGGCTGGAGCCCCTCTGCTCTGGAGCCAGGCTGGCACAGCTGGGGCTGCTCACCTGGACAAGAGAAGGACACAGGGACACCTCAGAGCCCCTGGCAGGGCCTGAAGGGGCTCCAGGAGAGCTGGAGAGGGACTGGGGACAAGGCCTGGAGGGACAGGACACAGGGAATGGCTGCCAGTGCCAGAGGGCAGGGCTGGATGGGATCTTGGGCAGGAATTGTTCCCTGGCAGGGTGGGCAGGCCCTGGCACAGGGTGCCCAGAGCAGCTGTGGCTGCCCCTGGATCCCTGGCAGTGCCCAAGGCCAGGCTGGGCAGGGCTGGGAGCAGCCTGGCACAGTGGGAGGTGTCCCTGCCATGGCAGGGGTGGCACTGGAAGGGCTTTGAGGTCCTTCCCAACCCAAATCATTCTGGGATTCTGTGATTCCAATTGAGAAATGGGACATGAGCAATGGACCTGCTGCAATCTCAGGCTTTTAGAACAGACTCCAGCAGGTCACAAAATATTCCTGATTTCTGTAGGAGCAGGAGACACTTTTGCAGTTACTTTGCAGTGCTTGGCTCAGCTTCCTGGGAAGGATTCTGGTTGAAGTGCTCCTCTCATTCCCTGCCTGCTCAAGGCTCCTGGCCTGGAAGGATCTGTAGGATTTACACTAGAGGGTGTAGTAGCTCAGGCAGAACCAGGCAACCATCTTCTGGGAGCAGGTTCTCCATCCCCCAGGGCTTGCTCCCTGCCAGGGAAACTGCCTGTCTTGTTTTGAAGTAGCCTCCAAACCATGCACGTGGGCAGGTCTGACCTATTTAATCACATCACTCAATAGAGAAGCTTTAAAAATGTCATTTTTTGCCAAGGTAGGTGGGTTTCTACACCAAGAGCTACAGCACAGATTGGTGTTTTCTGGGATGGTGCCTAGAAAAAAAGAATAACATCTAAAGGAGCAGCCTGCTAAGCATATTGATTTGAGGCTGGGGCTGGCTTTGATGTTTGAGGATCACCAGAGGATTGGCAGGAACCCCAAAACTCTTGGTGCAATTTCGTAGCTTTGAAAGAAGCTTTTGAAAATTGCAAGTGGAGCTGGCCCTTGCAGGTTGGGGGGGGGGGGGGGGCATGCATATGTGCCAGGGGGAGCAGAGGGGATGTGGAAAGAGGAATTAGTGGGATGCAGCACTGTTCCCCCCCTTTTTTTGCCTACCCTCACGGCTCCAGGCTTCCCAATGTTCAGGTGTTCATAAATGATTCCTGATTTTTGCACACACAGTGCTGGAGTCCTCCCAGGCCCTGGGGGACAGTGGTGCAGAGCTCTCCATGTCCCTTGCAGATCTGCAGGAGCAGGACTGAGTTTTCCCTGACTGCTGCTGGATGTGGCAGGAGTTCCCTTTCCTCCCTGTCTGGAAGCAGGTCCATAAATACAAACACATTGAGTGCGGGGCACGTTTGAGCTGGGGTCTGAAACATGGAATGCTTGGTGTGGGAAATCTATTCCCATGTTTTATTGCAGGGATCTGCCTGTGTGGTAACAGAATGTGTGTGCTTTGGAGATCTGTGAAAATTCTGTGCTGGCTGAGCACTGAGGCTGAGGGGGTTTTCTGTCCAGGACTGGGAATCTGGAGATTGCAAATTCTCATCCTACCTTGGAGGTTTGTGAAAATTCTGTGCTGGCTGAGCACTGAGGCTGATGGGGTTTTCTGTCCAGGACTGGGAATCTGGAGATTGCAAATTCTCATCCTGACTTGGCTGAAGTGCTTTTTCCATCTCTGAGACGACTAAAACCCACCTGCTTCAGAGCAGGATGAAAAGATTATTGAATGTGTGTGAAGTGCTTTGAAAGCGTGCGCTGTAAGGAGGAGGGAAGAGCTGCCTTCAGTCCTAAAAGCGTCTTTTCAAGAGCTGTAGAGGGGAAAAATAGGTCTCTCTTTAAAGTCGAGGTCCTGAGTATGCTGAAAGACATAAAAGAGGCATAATACAGCTCTTCATAAATATCTTAAGGTAGGCAGCCCTGGTTTGCTGGTTTGATGCTGTCTGGGGGTGTTTTGGAGGTGGATGTTTTTGAACCCAGAGCAGAAAGCTGCTTCCAGGTCTGGAGCTCTGAGCTCTTTTGTCTGCACTGATCACAGAATCCTGGAATGTGCAGAGCTGGAATGGACCCACAGGGATCATCAAATCCAGCCCCTGTCCCTGCACAGCCACCCCAACTCCCCCACCCTGAGCAGCCCTGAGAGCTCCTGCAGCTCTGGCAGCCTTGGCACCATTCCCTGGGGAGCCTGGGCAGTGCCCAGCAGCCTCGGGAGGAAGAACCTTTCCCTGAGCTCCATGCCAAGCCCTGGCACAGCTCCAGCCACTCCCTCAGGTCCTGATCCTTGTGTTCTTGTGGGATGGGATGACCAGCCAGGTTTTCAGCACCCTGCCTGAAGTACTTTGTTCTGCAGTGGAGTGTACTGAGCTGCTCAGCAGTTTCCTGAGGTGGTCCAAAGCTTGTGGAGCAGTTTTCTGGCTGTGTGGATTTTCTATCTGGGTGTATAAAGCTTTGCTGGTTAGACCTGGATCAAATCTGTGGAAAGTGTCAGGGACAGAGTTCTGCTCCTCTGTGTGATTGATACACAGTGAGCTGCTGCAACTCTGTTGGGCTCAAGTCAAGTGTGGAGAAATCCTTGGGCTTGTCTTCCCTGCTTTAACCCTGGATCCTGTCACTGGTGCAGGGAGGCACTTCACCTCTCCCTTCTTCTGCCCACAATCAGCCACAGAGGATGGCTGTGACCAAGAGGATCCCCCCGAGGCTGCTGGGCACTGCCCAGGCTCCCCAGGGAATGGTGCCAAGGCTGCCAGAGCTGCAGGAGCTCTCAGGGCTGCTCAGGGTGGGGGTGTTGGGGTGGCTGTGCAGGGACAGGGGCTGCACTGATGATCCCCGTGGCTCCTTTCCAACTGAGGACATTCTATGGTTCTGTGATACTTGGTAAAACCTAAAGAGGCTCTTTAGAAGTTAAAACCCAGCTTTAATCACCCCTCACTCAACACAGGCTCAGGGCCATTGTGAGGTTCCTCGCACAGCCCTGCTGAGGGGCTGTGCCTGTTTGTGGGAGCAGCGTTGGCACAGGCTGGGATTTAGAGCCCTGGTGTGACTCACATTTCAGGCCATGTTCACACTGTGTTGTGGAAGAGATGAAAAAATGTCTTTCCCAATGCATTTGCCTTCCAGGGACTGATGTGCAAGATCATCTCAGCAAAGAGCTTTAGTACTCTATTTGCTACAGCAGAAGTGGAAGCGCAGGTGTTTTCAGTATCATTTCACTGACAGAGCAAAGCAGGTGTTCAGTGTTGGGTGCTCCAGTCCATGAACTGGGAGGGGGCATCAATTCTGCTTTTCCCTCCCACATCTGTGTTTAGGAGAATAATTACCAAAATGCCACCAGTGGATTTTATTTTTAACCAAGTTTTGAAATGAAGAGTGAAGAACCAATTGGTGGTGAGGTCGGGATGTGTCTTTTCAGCAGTTTGGGATTTGTGGTGGTTTCCCTGCGCTGTCGGCTGGGGCGTTCCTGTGGGTGGGCAGGTGCAGGTGCCCTTTGTGCCGGGATTTCAGTGTGGCCTCACAGGACACTTCCCGTATTTGGTTTTTCTGTGGCTGTGGGGAGATTCCCCCCTAAAAATCCGAGTCTCCCCAAGTGGGGCAGTTCCAGATGTGTGGAAAGCAGGAGTGGGAGCAGATCTCCATCAAACTAGCAGGATTTTGGGTTTGGCATAGCTGGAGTTGTGCCAGTGCTAGTGAGTCCCCGGCTCCTCTCCGCCCGCCCAGGAGCTCTGTGTCTGCAATCCCGGCATTGAAAAATTCCTCTCTTCCCTGACATTTGAATACTTCCTCTAATTTATGTTTTTAATCTCCAGCCAAGCCCCGCCGCGCCGGTGGGAAGCACAGTTCGCTAATCCTGCGCTTCCCGGAGCGCGTTCCGTGCGCTGGGCGAGGCGGAGGCGCCGGGCGGCTCCCGTGGGCTGGGGCAGGCGGCGACAGGCAGGGCCAGGCGGTGTCCCAGCCCTGCCACCTGCTGCCCTGCTGGCCCAGGCTGTGTCCCAGCCCTGCCACCTCCTGCCCCGCTGGCCCGGGGGCTGCAGAGCTGCGCGGGTTTGGGTCGGCACGGCCGGGGATGGATGTTTGGGGAACCACTGCGGGCAACGCGTGGAGCTCAGACCAAGCCGAAAGCAGCCGCAGGTGGGGAGTGGGGACAGGAGGAGGTCAGAAACTCCCCCAAGGTGAGGGCAGCAGCGCTAGGGAAGAGGAGCGGGGTCGGGGAGCCCTTGCAGACGCTCTGAACGCCACCGAGCTGGCAGCACCGGAGGGTGAAGGCGGGACCGGGGCAGGTCCTGCCCCGGTGCCCACGGAGTGCTGTGTCAGCAGCCGCGCACCGCGTGCTGCCGCCAGCCCGGGCCGGGGCGTCTCGGCAGCACCGGGCGGCTCCAGCATGAACAAATACCTGCAGTGTTTATCGACCCCGGGCAGCTCAGGTAACTCTTTCTGAGGTTTTTGGCGTCCTGCTTCCTGAGGTGGAGGTTTGGGGGGTGCGGCTGGGAAGGAGCAGCTGGAGAGAAGCGACTTCTCCAGGGCGGCTTTCACGTGGTCGCCATTCATTTAGGAGGAGACCTGAGTCCGGGGTCACCTGCCTCTGGAATATCTGTGCTGTGCAAAAAGCCCACATTGGCTTTGGAGGGTTTGGTTTACGAGGGTTTTCATTCTCCTGTGGAATTTTGGGTTTTTATTGAAGAGAGGACTGTGCTTGCGTGTTGGGTTGTGTGGTTAAAAGTGGGTCTGGGGCTGCAGGTGTCCAAGACCTAAAGGAGCTGCAGAGTTTTAATTCCAGCTTTTGAATTGTTTAAAGCCAGACAGGATTTAAAAACAGTTGAAGTTTTGCTTTTAGCTTTTCATACATCACAGCTGAAGTCTTTTAATGTAATACACCTTGAAAGGTGTTTAGGTTTTAACTTTGTTTTTCTGGTGTCCAGTTGTGACTAAATTGAAAAAGTTGGGTTTTGGTTTTTGTGGGGTTTTTTTCCCTTTTTTCTTGTCTTAGGCAGGAATTTTCCCCCCACACTAGTTAAAGAGTCAGACAGGTGTTGTTGAGAAGATAACTTATCTGGAGCATGCCAGAGAAAGGCTGGGAAATTAAAGGGCTGGTTGGTGTTGCTGCTTGTGACTGTGCTGGTTGGTAAGTTTTCAAAATGAAGTTGAATGGAGAGAAGTCACCAGAATACTTGAAATATTTTTTTTTTTCTTTGAAAAGACTTGTTTTGCTAATTGTATTTTTGAGTAAATCCTTACTTTTATTACACAGGAGATATGGAAATGGTGTCTGGGCTTTTTCTCAGAGGGAAAAACCAAGTCTCTGTTAAGTTTGTTTTGGTTTTTTTTCCCCAAACAGAATTTAAACTTCTGTATTTTGAGGAGTAACTTTATAGCTAAAATGAGAGAAAGAATGGAAAGTTCTCCAAAGAACCCAAACACTGAATATCCAGATTTTCAAATGCTGAGACTCCTTCCAGCCTGTGCATGACAGGCTGTGGGGTCAGGGTGTGTTTTGGGTGCCAGTCTTTGTCCTTTGCCTGTCCTGGCCAATCCAGCCAGTTGGGATTCTCACAGTCTTTGTAAGTTATGGGAGAAATGTGTCAGTGGTGTGATTTCCTCTTAAGAAAATGTCTCACAGACCTTGATGCTGTTCTCCAGCAGAGTGGGTGGGACTGTCAGTGATTCTGGGCATAGAGGGATGGCAGTGATGGGTTGGTGTGGGCCAGGTCATCCTGTCCTGGCTTTTGCATCCCTGGATTGGGGTGGTGTTGCTGTGTGAGGCAGTGACAGCCCCAGGTGTCCTTGTGAGGACTCCCTGTGAGGCCACCAAGAGGGTGAAGCTGCCATGCTCAGTGGCTTGAGGACCTTTCAGATTCTTGTTTTGTTGCACCAGAGACAAAACTGTATGTGAGAAATGATACTCACTTCCAAAAATGTAAAAGGTTTATTAATAACTTACAAAAATACAGCAGGAGACTGAATAGAGAAAATATTACAGCACCTGGAGGAGAGGATTTTTCTCCCCACGTGCTCACCCACACAATGGAGGTTTTGCCTTTTAACCCTTTGGCCCCTCCCAGAGTTCTGTCCTTTGGCTCCTTCTTTGCTGTCCAGTGGTGGAGTTCACTTCCTTAAATCCTGATTGGAGGCCAGGTGCTGCCAGAGTAACAATCTCACCCTCCCAAATGTCCCAAACCCAGGCCAGCCCTGATAACAGCACAAGGGGTAAAACACAACTGTAAATCTATAAACTTCTCTTAACATATATGCAGGATATTTGCCTTTCAGTTGTGAGAGTCAACTAGTGCACAAAGTTGTGTTGCCTTGAATAGGAGATGGATGCTGCATCCCAGGTTGTTTCTGTCTGAGCTGCTTTGTGGGATGTGCCCTGATGAATTTCCTGCTGAGTCGTTCCCTGATAACACTTCCAGCTTTGGAAGGACACTGGGGCTGCTCTGGCTGAATGAACCCCCTTGGGCAGGTCCCTGTCTCTGGAGATCAGGAGCTTGGACAAGAGCAGGAGGGACAGGACACAGGGAATGGCTGCCAGTGCCAGAGGGCAGGGCTGGATGGGATCTTGGGCAGGAATTGTTCCCTGGCAGGGTGGGCAGGCCCTGGCACAGGGTGCCCAGAGCAGCTGTGGCTGCCCCTGGATCCCTGGCAGTGCCCAAGGCCAGGCTGGGCAGGGCTGGGAGCAGCCTGGGACAGTGGGAGGTGTCCAAGAACAAGATGGGCTTTGAGGTCCCTTCCAACCCAAACCATTCCATGATTTCTTGCTGGGCACTGCCTGCCCTCAGTCTGGGAGAGCTGAGCTGAGGATACAGCTCAGAGTACAGTTCAGAGGTGCTGTCTGGCTGCTCTTGTCCCTCAGTGTGGCCCCTGGGGTTCAGCCCGTGGGGACAGGTGGCCCCGCTGGCCACAACACCTGGAGAAACCAGCACTGCCCTGCAGGGCTAAAAATACCTTGGGGTGAGAGATGACTGTTCAGACTGTTTTTCAGTCTTGCTAATATCAGACTTTCTTTTCTCATGTTTGCATCCTTTTTTCCATTAAAGAAATTTCTGTAGAGGTTCATGATGTACTTTGAGGCTGTGGCACTAAATACCTCCCCTGGAGGAACAAATCCAAGGAGTGGGGTGCACAGGGATTCTTCTACCTCTAATGCCTCTCAAACCTTGCTTCCTGGTGTTCCTTGACCAACACAAGGTTATCTCTGCTTTTAACACCTAATTTTATAATTAGATTTACTTTTCAAAAACACAAAAAAGGAACAAAACAAATCCTTGGACTAGTGTTGAATTTGAAGAAACATTTCTCTTAGCTCCCCTTCCCTGCCCTCCTAACCCATTTCCTCTGGATGATTATTTGAAATGTACTATTTTAAATCTCAGTGTTAATTATTTCCAAGTGGTTGGATATTATTGTTAAATTAATTGTTGGAAATTTGTTTTGGGTCCTGGCGAATGAGCTCTGTGCCAAAACCTGCCATTTCTTGTGTGCTCTTTAATTCTGAAGAGTAGCAGAACTCAGGCTGCTGGTAAAACCTCCCTGAAACATTCTGTTCTTGATGCACCACTGTCACTTCTGTGAAGTGTTAAATGCAAAGCTCAGAATGATTTTCCAGTGGTGATAATTTTTCTGCAGTCACAGAGGTTGTCCCTTTGCTGAGTGCTGGCACTGTAAACAAAGTGAGCCCTTAAGCCAACAAAGCTGTTCCGATGACGTGAAATAAAAATGCCTTTATTTTTTCCTTTTCCAAAGTGTCTCCAAACAGCTTTCACCTTCCCCACCTCCACATGAATGCACCTTTTGTTGCCAGCTGCAGATGACCCAAGGCAATGGGTTCCTTCAGCAGCAGCAACAGGGCTTGAAAATCAAAAAGAGCTGTAAGATCATTGTGTCCAGCAGTCGGCCCGGCCACCGTGGTCACCGCTAAACCGTGTCCCCAGGTGCCACATGCACATGGTTTTTGAGCACTTGCAGGGACAGGGACTCCATCAGTGCCCTGGCTGCCTGTGCCAATGTTTGACAACCCTTTCTGTGAAGAAATGTTCCCAATTTCCAGTCTAAACCTCCCCTGGCCCAGCCTGAGGCCGTTCCCTCTGCTCCTGTCCCTGTTCTGGGAGCAGAGCCCGACCCCTGGGCTGTCCCTCCTGTCAGGAGCTGTGCAGAGCCACAAGGTCCCCTCTGAGCCTCCTCTGCTCCAGGCTGAGCCCCTTCCCAGCTCCCTCAGCCCCTCCTGGTGCTCCAGACCCTTCCCCAGCTCCATTCCCTCCCCTGGACATGCTCCAGCCCCTCAGTGTCCTTCTTGTGGGTTCACTACAAGAAATGTTCAACGTCTTCTGACCCGTGCTGGTCCCTCTGCAGCTTGGCCAGCAAAGCCTTTTGTTTGGAATTCCTAATTGCTGTAAATTTGAAAGTTTCTAATTTTTGCAGCCTTTTTGTCTGGCAGCAGCAGCTGAGTAGCTCTGTTGGATCTGGAAGAAGCAGTTGTCATCCAGTTGTCCAAAGCAGCTGTGGCTGCTGCATCCCTGCAAGTGTCCAAGGTTGGATGGGGCTTGGGGCAGCCTGGGACAGTGGAAGGTGTCCCTGCCCGTGGCAGGGTGGCACTGGGTGAGCTTTAAGGTCCCTTCCAACCCAAACCAATCTGGGATTCTGTCTCCCACATGCATTCTAGAGCTGGAGTCCTTTTCCAAAACCTGCAGGTTTGCATCATCATTACAGCTCACCCACATTTGGGCTATTCTGTATTTAAAGCATCTCAGCTATGTGCTGTGGTAGGCTTGGACAGAAAAAAGAAAGACTTTTCTCTGGAATGATTCACTGTAAAATAAGTTTTACCTTCACACAGGTGACCTTGTCCTCCCACTCTTCTTTAATGTCAGCTTTGTTTACTGCCCTTGCCTGTTGCCCAAACTAGAAGGACCAGTGAGGAGTCTGGCTCAGAGAAGCTTTGTAATAATCCAGCTCCACCTTGGAACTGAGGCCTTGTGTCCCTCAATCATCCTGACAGTAGCTAGGGGAACAAACCCATCAGCCTGGTTTTTGTAGGTAGACTCCTGTTCTGTGTTTCTATATTTTCTGTGCTGCAATGGCTGATTTAAGCACAACTCAGTTGGGTGTTTTCTGAAGCAGTTCTGGTTAAATATAATGTTCACTGGGGTTATGCATAGAGACCTCTGTGTCTCTATTAATATAATAAATATAATTATTAATGATATATTAATAATATTTATCAATAACTTATTTAATATTAATAACTTGTTTTATATAATATTGATGGTAACCTCACCTTTTGTTTCTAATGTATCTGAGGTACAATAATTTATTAAAATAGTTTGTACTTTCAAAAGTGTTTAGTTCACAATCCTGCCAGGAGTTGGCATCTCAAGTCTCATTATCTTGTGATTCCTGAGGGTCAGAGCAGCCTCTGCTTTCCATCCCTCCAAAAAGAGTTCCTTCACTAGGAGTGCCTCAGTCCTGCTGCTGCAGCAGAGCAGCCACCCCAGTGCAGCTCATCCTGCACCCCTGAGTGCCCAGGTTAGTGAAGGGAAGAGGAATAAAGGAAAACATGAAGCAGACTCCTTGGAGTGTCAGGTCTCAGGGGCAGGATCCTTCCTTTCCTGGTTCCTGGGAGTGTAGTTTGGCAGCTGAAAAGCTGATTTCAAATGGCAGGTTGAACATCTCTGGTTTGGAGACTTGTGTGCTTATGTCTCATCAGATATGTATACTATGTATATATTTATATAACTAGATATAAAAGAAATATATAAATATATAGAACTATAAATAATTACAAAAATATATACTATATAAATAATCAACAAATTTCCATAAATATATAACTATAACTATAAATATATATTTATAGTTATTTCCATAAATATAAACTATAACTATATATATAACCATAAATATAAATATATTTAAAGAAATATATTTAAAATAAATATATACATTATATCAATTCTAGAAATATGATATGCTGTACATTATATTATAAAAATTATAGATATATATTTTATATAGATATAATTTATTTATATATATATCAATAAATATATAAATACATTTCTATTTATATATAAATATTTTTGTATAAATGTTATAAAATGTATATAAATGTTATATATAAAAATATATTTATATATAACAACATTTATACAAATATATATATAAATAAAAATAAAATGTTATATAAAAAATATTTTTGTAGATATGTTTTTGTATAAATTAAACCCCTCCTGCCCTGTTTTTGCTGCATTCTCTGCAGATGCCTGCTGGCCAGAGGGGATGGTGCTGATGGGCATCCTGGAGCCACTAACACAAGTCTTTCATGGCCAAGCAGCCTTTGATCAGCAGTGCTGGAGAATCCATCAGGCCTCCCCCACTTGCACAGAGCTCTTTCCCTGCCCTGTCTCACAGCCTGTGGCATGTCCTGAGGTTATAATGTGTGTTTTCATCATTCCAGCCACAGAAAATGTGCCAGGAGTTTTGTGCTAGAGATAAGGCAGCAGCCACTCTGCTTTCCCTGATCCTGATATATTTAAAATTGTTTGGTTTTCTGCATGTACAAGATGGCTTTTGTTTGGTTAGGTTTGTTGCCCTTTTTTTGGCAAGTCTCTAGATCCACACTCTGTGTTCTCTGTTTGCAGGCCATCTGATATTTGCCCTTCATGAATTATCAGCCTTTTAGCTGTTCCCTTCAAATATTTGTGCTGAATTTTAGGTCTCAATCCAGATTTAGAGAGTAGTAGCTGACTCCTGCAGGCTTCAGTACACTGGTGCTTTCTGCCAGTGTGGAGCTGATGTTTCACACCATGAAACAGCTCAGGGATGAGCTGTCTGCTCCTTCTCTGATATTCTTAGGCTGATATTATCCCTAACACTTCTGATAATCTGTACATAGCCTTGCCTTGATGCTGCTGCTGTTTACACATGGGTTTGTTCATGTTTTTGCCTTGTTGCCTGCTTTTCTTCAAGGTTTCTAAGCAGGAATTGCTCTGTCCCTGATTTGTCACCTGCTCCCTCCCTGTGTCCCAGGGAGGAGCACACCCTGGGTTTGGGAACACTCTTTGTGTCATCATTACAGCTCTCTGCAATAGCTGGAGGGGAACTGGTTGTAGAAATAGCACCTTGTTCCTCTTTCCCCACGTTTCTGGCTCTGAGCAGGGCTCAGGCAGGCCTGTGGATGGTGGTGACATCACTCTGCCATTGCCCAGAGTCCCTGTTCAATCAGGAGCTAATTGGTTTGGGAAAAAACCTTGCAAACCCAAAGGGATAAAAAGTATTTTCTGAAATTGCTGCCTTTATTTTAACCCAGCCTCTTTCATTCTGCTTCCTTGGGGGCCAGTTCTGCCAAATGCTAGAGAGATCCTTTTCCTGTTGCCAAAGGAAGCTTTGCATTTATGTAGCCTCTCTAAAATACCCCAAACCTACCCCTGCCTCCCCCCAAAAAACCCCAAACCCCTCAGTCCTATGAGAATGATAGAAACAGCTCTTTTAACACTGTCTCTTTCTGACTGTTACAAGAAATTCTCTCATCCCTCTTAGACCTGAGAAGTTTTCAATTTTCTGTTTTCTGTCTCCTTGCTTTTTGTTTGGTTCTTATACATATCCATGTTGGAGATCCAGTTTTGTAATGTCCTTGTAGCAGAGAAGAAAAAGCTCCTCTGGAATGTCAGCATCCAGAGAGGCTGTGATAAAACAAGGATTGAAAATGGTTCAGAGTCAAAAAGCAGCTGGTACTGTTCCTGAAGCTTCTGTCATTGTTAAGAGTCCTGGAATGATGTGGGTTGGGAGAGACTTTAAAAATCATCCAGTGCCACCCCCCACCATGGGCAGGGATAACTTCCACCATCCCAGGGTGCTCCAAGCCCCCTCCAGCCTGACCTGGAACACTTCCATGGATCCAGGGGCATCCTCTCTGATCTTCCACACCATCAGCTCCATGCAGGCTCTGGCATCCTCACTGGAGTCGTGTCCTTCCACTGGGGACACAAACACAGTGGCACTGACCCCTCTCAGCTCAGGGAGCACTGACCCCTGCCCAGCTCAGCTCAGGGAGCTCCCCAGGCAGAGCCAGCTCCTCCCTGGCCCTGCAGCCACAGCCACACCTGGGAGCACCCTGAGCCACAGCTGGGGATTGAAAGAATTCCACAGAATCACAGAATGGTTTGGGGTTTGTTCAAGCTCATCCAGTGCCACCCCTGCCATGGCAGGGACACCTCCCCCTGTGCCAGGCTGCTCCCAGCCCTGTCCAGCCTGGCCTTGGGCACTGCCAGGGATCCAGGGGCAGCCACAGCTGCTCTGGGCACCCTGTGCCAGGGCCTGCCCACCCTGCCAGGGAACAATTCCTGCCCAAGATCCCATCCAGCCCTGCCCTCTGGCACTGGCAGCCATTCCCTGTGTCCTGTCCCTCCATCCTTGTCCCCAGTCCCTCTGCAGCTCTCCTGGAGCCCCTCCAGGCCCTGCCAGGGGCTCTGAGGTGTCCCTGGAGCCTTCTCTTGTCCAGGCTGGATGTGGAAGAGAGGCCATCAAAGGGACTATTCTGGAAAGGGGAGTGTGGAAAAGGGAGATGTTTGGGATCTTCAGTGTTCTTGTCTTGGTGGTTGCTCTGAGTGGTTGTGTTGCCTGTTGTAGTTTTTCCTTCCTACCAGCAGCTCTCAGTTTGTCAGTCCAGATCAGAGTGGTTTTCCTGCAGCTGTCATGAGAATCACTGAGCCTTGAGGAGTACTGGGGGCTTTTTGTGGGCTTTAGGTGTTGGCACTGGGAAGTGAGAACCTAATCCACAGTTTCTCTCTGGAATCCTCTTCCCTCCTTGGTGGCTGCATTGAATTTAGCAGATAGTTCTGTTTCTGTGCACAGTCAGCTCCCCTTGGGCCTAATAGAGTGATTATTCATTGGTGCCCTGAAGAATATTTAATTTAGAGAGCTTTTCCATGAGTCTTAAAAGCACTTTGTTAACAGATCTTTAGTCCTGGGAGTAAGTTTTACAATCTGGTTTAGTCTAGGCCAGAGATCATCACTGGCTTTTGGTATCCTACATGTATTTATTCTGTGGTGCAAGACTGTGGCTTTTGGTTGTGCCATTCAGTGTTGGGGTTTGATCAGAGCAGACCCTAAAAAGACCTAATTTTAAATTTTTCTTGAATTGCTGGCATTAAATGATTTTTTTTCTCTTTCCAGAGCGAGGCTATGATCCTTACAACCCCGAGCTGCCCAGGCCCTCACTGGAGGTGGAGGATGGCTTTCTGGCTGACATTACAGATGTCACACCTGGAATTCTGGAGCTGGAGCTGGTCAACAAGGCCATTGAGGCAGTGAAGAACGAAGTGGAGAGGGAGCAAAAGAAGTACGAGGAGCTGCTGGAAACCACGAAGGAGTTTGGTGCTTCAGAGGGCTCCTCACTCATTTCAAACACACCTGTGTCAGCTGCTGGGCCTCAGAATGATTCCTTTGCCTCCTTGGAGTATAATCCAGGGAGCTACAACTTCAGTAATAACTCAGACTACAACCCTACTCCTCTGGCTGCTGCTGGCCGCTCCAGTAAATACACTCTGGATTCCTCCCGCTCCAAAGGGAGCTCCCTGGAGTATGTCCCCAAGGCTGTGGTGCAGAATAAAAAATACAGCAGCACTGTCACTAACAACAAATATGTGATTGATGACTCCAAACCTTCCACAGACTTGGAATATGACCCTCTTTCCAATTACTCTGCCAGGCTGTTGGGCAAAGCCACAACCAAGGGGTCCAAAAGGGACAGGGCCTCGGATTATGAGGACTCCTACTCTCCATCACGGAAGAAGCTCTGCGAAGATCCCGATGATGATGAGGTGTTGGCCAGGTTCTCCTCCTCTGAAGATGAGGCTGAGGTGGAATATAAAGCAGCTTCTGGTAGTTCACCCTCAAAAGCTGGTTCTGAGAGTGAGTCAAATGAGTTCTCCAGCAAAGAGCAGAGCACAAAATTGGATGGCTCTGCTTCCCAGGAGAGCAAAGAAGCAGCACAGCACAGGGACGAGCTTCCAAATTCACAAAAAAACCTTGCCAAGAACTCATCAGACAAGAACTCAAAGGCAGCGAAGTTGTGTTCTGGTAAGAACAACAAAGAAATTGAAAATAAAAACAAGGACTCTAAAGACAAAACAAAAAAGAAGAAAACTGATGTTAGTAAAGCACCAGGCCTTAGTGAGGCTGGGAAGAAGGAGAAAAATAAAAATGCAGACAAAGACAAAGTGCCCAAGAAAGAAGAAAAATTAAAAACGAAAAGTGAAGAGAAAAACTGCAAAGACAAAAGCATCAAAGTAAAAACAGATGGGAACTTGAAGAAACCTGAAAAACAGAAGTCAGAAAAAGTGGATGGGTGTAAGAAAGAAAAATCCAAGAGCAGCACCAGCCGTTCAGGGAAAAGCAAGAGCGAGGGTGTCACCAAGGGCACAGAGAAAGTGGGGAGCAGCAAGAAGGATCCACAGAGCAAAACAGCTGATGTGAAAAATGGCAAGGAAAGCTCTGGTCGGAAAACCAAGGAGAAAGGGACCAAGAGCTCCCTGGAGCGAAAGAAGGACAAGGTCAGTTGTGCAGGACAAGGAGACCCCAAGAAGGGTCGGAAGCAGCAGAGTTTGAGCCACGTGGACCTGTTTGGAGATGAGAGTGGAGATGAGGATGACAAAGGCCGGCCCTTGTCCTCCTCGTTGCTCGATGTGAGCTCGGACTTGGATGGGGCTGACTCTGGCTCAGCCTCTGACAGTGACAAGGACAGGACAAAGAAAGCGAAGCGCTCCAAGTTGTCCAAGTCCTCGTCATCTTCCTCAACATCTGATGACATTGATTATTCCATCCTGGAGAAAGATGTGGACTTTGAGTCAGATCCCATGGAGGAGTGTCTCAGGATCTTTAATGAATCTAAAGATGTGAAAACTGAAGACAAGGGAAGGCTGGGCAAACAGGTAATGCTGGGTTGGGGTTGTTGGTTCTCTCCCCTCCAAAGGTGGAAGGATTCTGATTTGGTTTAGTGGTGCTGCTTATCTCAAGTAGCTGAAGAGGGAGACTCCATGTGTTGGAAGAATCTCTTCCTTGTCATGACTGAGTGCCTGGAAGTGTTTGCACCTGAATTTACCTGCTGGCTTGAAAGCTACTGTGAAATGCAAGAGTTCAGTCCCCTCTTGTGTGGGAGGCTTTCAGGGTTATCAATTACTTCTGTCTCCACCTGGCCTGAGAACCTTGGGGGTGTGGATTGCAGGAGAAAAGGCTGCAGGGACTCAGTTTGTGGGTTTCAAAGCCAGTCTGAGATTGCCAGCCTGGGCACTGCCTTCTTGTTGCAGCAGAGTTTAAGGAACATGGGGGCAGGTAGAACCTGGACAGGGTGTTGGTGCAAGTAAGTCCAGTATTTCTCAGACACTTTGGATACTCCCCAAATTCATCTTTCCTATTCTAAATGCATACTACAGGTAGGTAGTTCCTCAGGATCTCTGGATACCTTATGGGTGGTGCAAGCAAGAAATAGAAGGTAAAATTTCTTCCAATGGTACCAGAGGCTTCAGACTAAGGAGATAAAAAAGACAGTATTTACATAACAAGTAGATAATTGAAGGGCACATAATCTGTAGAAGGAATTACTGATCAGGTAATTCAGAAAGTGCTGAACCAGGGGCTGCCACTCACAGCCAACAGTTAATTGTGGCCTGCAGTGACAAAGCTCAGCTGTTAGCAGCCACATGTGGCTCCTTTGCATCTCTGTGCTGAGGTTTGGTTTCCTGCTCCTTGGGGAGGGAGGCTCACTGCAGCACAGGGATCCTTCTTTAGGACATGGGTGTCTGTGGGTGGGATTGGTCATGGGGCATTTTTTTTTGTTTATGGAATGATTTCCAGATGGACCCACTGTGCTTTGACACTGGCCAAACACCAGGCACCCATGGAAGTCACTCACTTGCCCTCCCCTGCTACAGCTGCACAGAGGAGAGAAAAAATTCAAACCAAGGGTTCATGAGTTGACATAAGAACCAGGAGAGAACACTCTAAGGGCAAAACAGGCTCAACTTAGCGGTACAAAGTGAGTTTATTGCTAACAAAATCAAAGGAGTATAATGAGAAGTAAAATAAGCCCTTAAAACACCTTTTCCCACCCCAGCCTCTCCCTCCTTCCCACTGACAGTGCAGGGAGAGAGGGTGTGGGGATTGGTCTGTTCATCAGTGAGATTTTCTTCCACTGCTCTGGGAGAGGAGTCCTTCCCCTGTGAGGCTGTGGGGTCCCTCCCAGGGGAGACAGCTCTTTGTGAATTTCTCCAATGTGGGTCCAGTGTCATGAGCAGCAGCCCTACAGCACCTGCTGCAATGTGAGTCCCCTCCATGGGCACACAGCCCTCCCAAAACTGCTGCAGTGTGAGTCCCTTCCACGGGCACACAGCCCTCCCAAAACTGCTGCAGTGTGAGTCCCTTCCATGGGCACACAGCCCTCCCAAAACTGCTGCAGTGTGAGTCCCTTCCATGGGCACACAGCCCTTCCATGGGCACACAGCCCTCCGTGGGCACACAGCCCTCCATGGGCACACAGCCCTCCCAAAACTGCTGCAGTGTGAGTCTCTTCCATGGGCACACAGCCCTCCCAAAACTGCTGTGGCATGGGTGCAGTCCTCCAAGGCCAGGCTGCTCCAGCCTGGAAGCAGGGCCCCTCTTCTCTGGCTCTCCCACTGGATCACAGCCTCTTCCAGGCATCCACTGCTCCAGCATGGGCACCTCACCCATGGGCTATGGGTGGATCTCTGCATCCCCCATGGGCTGCACGTGGATCTCTGGATCCCCATGGGCTGTGGGTGGACATTTGCATCCTCTGTGGACCCCCGTGGGCTCAGAGTGGATCTCTGCATCCCCTATGGATCCCCACAGGCTGCAGGGCACAGCTGCTTCACCATGGTCATCATCAGGACCTGCAGAGGAATCTCAGCTCTGGTGCCTGGAGCACCTTCTGCCCCTCCTTCTCCACTGACCTTGGTGTCTCCATGTTGTTTCCCTCACATGTTCTCACCTCCTCTTTAGCTGGAATTAAAACTGCATGCCTCACTTTATTTTGATTTTCTTCTTAAATCTGTTATCACAGAGGTGTTACCATCTCCTCTAATTGGTCCAGCCTTGACCAGCAGCCTGTCCACCTTCAGAGTCATCAGGGATTGACTCTGCTGGCCATGGTGGAAGCTTCCAGCAGCTTCTCACAGAAGGCCCCTCTGTGCCTCCCCCCACTACCAAACACCAGGCCATGCAAAACCAGCACAACCCCGTGTTGTTTGGGCTCAGTAATGTGCCAGGGCTTGGCATGGAGCTCAGGGAAAGGTTCTTCCCCCCGAGGCTGCTGGGCACTGCCCAGGCTCCCCAGGGAATGGTGCCAAGGCTGCCAGAGCTGCAGGAGCTCTCAGGGCTGCTCAGGGTGGGGGTGTTGGGGTGGCTGTGCAGGGACAGGGGCTGCACTGATCCTCCCTGAGGGTCCCTCCCAGCTCAGGCTACTCCAGGATTCTGTGATTGCAGGAGCTGCCTGTGGGCAGTGCAGTGTGTTTCTGCCTGGGAGAGTTGCACTGTGAGAGTTTATTAGGGTGTAAGTGAATTAACAGACTCTGGGGTTCCAGGGGAGCCAAGTGATTCAGGGTGAGGCGCTCATCCAGAATGGCCATGTGGTGATGAACACAGGCTTGTCCCAAGTGGTCCCTGAGCTCCTCCCTAAATCCAGCCTTGGCTCTGTTGCTGAATTTCAGTGATTGTCAGGCTCATGTCAGAGTTTTGCCAGGAGCTGTTTTGAGAAACTGAAAACAAGATTGTCTGGAGAGCAGCTGGAGTTTTGAGAAAGAAACTTGTGAAGTGTTTTTTATCAATTAACAACTGAGTCGAATTTCAAGCAGACTTCCAAGTGGCTCTCCTTGTCCAGGAGCAGCTCTGAGGGGTCAGCTTGGAGTAGCTTTGGCTGGAGAGATGCTTCTGCTTCCTGCTGAGTTTCTGAATGTGACCTGGACTGTGTCACCAGAGTCTTCCTGCAGTGACAGCTGTGGCTGAACCTGCAGAAAATGTTTCCCTAAGTGTGGGGTGAGGGCATTGTGGTGAGGGCAGGTGTCAGCACCTGCCCAGGGCAGAATGAGTCAGTTCCCAACTTCTTAAAAAAACCAGCCCATCTCAAACCCCCTGGACTCTGAAAATGCCATGGGAGGTGAGGAGTGTGAGTGGCTGCCAGGGGAGGGCTGGTCAAGGCTCCTGGGGCAGGTAAGGCTGATCCTGCCCCGTGCCAGCTCACGGAGCTGCTGCTGGGGTGGGAATGTCCTGCTGCTGTTCCTTGGCTTCCTTGGTGGCTCCTGGGCTCACAACAAAGTTCTTGTCACTGGCCCAGCAGCTGGCCACGTGTTCTCACCTGTCCTCTAAGAGGTTAACCCAAAAGGAGACTTTCCACATCTCTGTCTTGTGAGGGATCTTCAAGTCTGTTCTCTTGTTCTTTTGTTTTCCAGCCATCCAAAGAGGAAGCAAATGAAGAAAAGACAGAAGATAATTTAACTACCTTGTTTCCTGGCCAAAAAAGAAGGATCTCTCATCTTGTCAAACAAGGAAATGTAAGTGCAAATTTAGAAGCAGATTAGTTTATGTTGTTCCAAGTGAGGATTTTCTGTCCTGACCCTGGAAAAGGCTGCACTCCCAGGGCCAGGCAGCAGTGTGAGAGCTGTTTGTGCTGGAATCAGTCTGTGGCAGTTTTATTTCCTCTCTTTCCAATTTCTCAAAAATCTCCCATGTTTAGGATCAGTTAAAAGTGGCAGCAAAACAATTAACCTTCCTAAAACCAAGGGTAGGCTGGGAAGAGTGAGTGGATTGTACTCTTGGTAATCCTTTGGGATAGGTTGGGGTGTTCCTTTTTCTCCAGTATAGCTTAATTTAGAGATTTCAGTAAAAATTAACTGGACACAAGGTCACTGTGTATCTGCTGGTATTTTTCTGTGCCTTGTGGATCTAAAAGATACTGCAGGAATTTGGTCAGATGTTTCAAACCATTACCTTACATCTGCTCTGAATCAGCCAAGATCTCAGCAGGATTTGTTCAGATACTCTTCTTTCCCAGTTGTACAAATACAGAGGAGAAAAATTAAAACAAAACAAAGCAAAAAAAAAAAAAAAAACAACAAAGAAGAAGCAAAAATTTCTGATTTTTTCATTTCTTTCTCCCTGGGATTTTAATTCCTGTTTTCTCTGAGGGTTTAATGTGTTTCCCTCCAGGTGCTGATCACAGATTAGTTTTATGTTGCAGCAGGATAAGAGTGGAGGCTTGTGCACTAATTTGAGCTGTGTAGTCCAAATTAATTGTTCTGCCTTTCCTCTCTGCCTAGGAAGGATTTTTTTGCCTTTAATAATTTGAAGCCCTGGGGTCAATACAATGGGTTTTATTTAACTACATATCTCCAGCCAGTTCATGTGGTTTGATAAGAGCCCTTTCTTCCAAAGTGGAGAGATAAGAGACTGAAGCAAATGGCTTGGAAATTCATTAACTCAAATATTTATTGCAAAGAGGCACCTTTTAGACTTGTACAAACCTTTAAATATATTTTCTTAATGTGACAGCTGATCCCAAAATGCTTTCCAAAGATGGGAGCCCCAGCCCAGGCTTTGCTTGGGCAAACAGAGCTGATCTGGTGTGCTCATCTGCCAGGGCAGCTCCAGGAGCTGCATTCTCTGCAGTATCTCAGCTCAGAGCAGCTCCCAGCTCTGCCCAGGAGGTGCTGGAACATTTCAGCTGCCACTTTTCACCTCAGAATGTGCTTTGCTGTGTCCCTCCAAGTGGAATATTTGCTCAGTCTCGCTCATGATTTATGGCTCAGGGACTGAGCAGGAGAAGGGGAGGGAACTGAGTTCAGGGTTGGTTGCCAGGGGAAATGGGGGCCAGAGGAATTGCAGGTGAGGCAGAAAATGAGTGGCCTGTGCTGCTTGGAAGTCTGTAATTATAATTTAATGTCTGACTGCACCCAGTTTGGTATCCAGAAGCTGCTGTCAGCATCAGAGGCCGGGAATGCAGGAGGTGCCAGCTTGCCCCCAGGTGTTACACTGGGCCACCCTCCTCCAAGGAGATTCCAGGAGGCAAGGCCTGTTCCTCACATTTCAAAGGATGTTAAGTAGAGGGAGAAGTTTGTACTACTGCTGCTTCTCTTGCACTTCTACTGCTTGGAAACTTCTCTCTTTGCTGACATAATTTCTGGCACTTTTCCTGCAAACCTAAATTTGGCTATCAAAGGAAGCTCGTGTGGAACCTGTTTGTGCTGTAGCAGCCAAGGCACTGAGGTGCCTCCAGGAGTGGGCAGGGACAGAGCCTGTTTGAAATTCAGAAAATCAGTTTATGTAATGCTCTGATGCCATAAATACTTCTCTGTGAGGCTTTTAAGCAGTTCCAGGGCTGCAGAGAGGTGGGAGCTGCTGTGGTGCAGAGGTGGATGCAGGTGTCCTCAGGGAGGGAGCAGTGGAGCTCAGTGTCCTGTGGCAAAGAGGAGTGGAGAATTGCTGTCACATTTTTATTGCAGTAGAAGGCAAAGTAGGCAGCACAGGGCCAGGTCTGTGTGCTAGGGCAAGGCTGAGGGTGTTGAGAGAGCCCAGGACTGGGCTGGGCACAGCCATGAGGAACATCATGCCACTGAAAGCAGCTCATGAATAGCACCTGCCCATTGAGGAACGTGCCAGTGAGCTGGGAGGCCTTCCCAGAGCATGAATCATTAATGCCATGTTTGTTAAAGGATGACTCTTAATTATTTCATTCTGGAACACACTTGGGATGTTGTCCTCTTAAAACCCTGTGCTTGCTAACAGAGGGATTGAGGAGAAGAGACCTTTGTGGGGTGAGTGGAAGGCAGGGGGTGTGGATGGAGCAGGGCAGCTGCTGGTCCTCACTGCTGTTTGTCTGTGCAGGCAGAGGCCCCGAGCAAGCCGGTGGTGCGGCCCTACCGTCCCCCCACGGCCCAGGAGGTGTGTTACCAGAGGATCCAGCTGGCTCAGCAGCAAGCAGCACAGCTGGTTGGGGCTGTTCAAAAGACCTCTCTCTGTTTGCCAGGAGAAAAGAGGAGGATTGCTCACGTGCCAAATGCAGCCCTCACCGCAGCGGCCAAGCAAAGTAAGCCAGCAGTGGGATTTGGGGTCACTGTCCTGTCCTCCCCCTGGTCAAAGGCTTTACCTTTGTGTGTGTTTACATTTCTCCTGAGCACGTGTGAAACTGTCAGGGGATGTGTAGGACTGGCCATGACTTGAATCTCTGCTGATAGTGTCCAGTGGAAGGTCTTTCCCTGAGGAATTCCACCCTGTTGTGAAAAGCAACAGGTCAGACGTGTACAGCCTGATGGGTCTCGCCCAGCTTCCCTCACTTCAGCCTCTCCTTGTTCTGTTTCTTCCTTGGATTGTGTTTGCTCTTCATTCTCTCTTCCATTTAAGCCTGGAGGGGGCAGGAGCAGGAGGGAAGTGCTAATGAAGGCTCATTGCTGTGCCTTTGTGGTGGAAGGACTCAGAGCTGACGTGTGGGGTGTCAGTGCCTCCAGCTGACAGAGTTACCTCTTTAAACTCTGCTGACTCAGTCACCCCAAAACAAACCCAAATGAGACACGTTTCCTGACAGAAGATTTCTTCATCCTTGCCTGCAAGGTGGTAAAATTGCCCAATTTGTGTCCCTTTGGAGACCTGGATTTGAGAAAATCACAGCTTGCAGTCGTGGCCTTTGATAGTGAGTTCCTTCTGGCAGCCTGGAGCCCGGTGGCAGGATTTGCACCTGAGTGTTTTGTGTTCCCTGCAGGCCTCGGGAGCAGTAAGGCCACTGCTGGTGGCAGGAGTGTCACGCCTTCCAATGACTCTGAAGCCCCCACCCTTCCTCTGAAGCCTTGCACCTTGGCTGGGATGGCTTCCAAGACCACCAGCACCATCGTGCCCAAAAGAGTAGCACATGTTCCCTCCTTACAGGTAAGGGGAATTTGAATTCTTTCCTGTCATTCCCCAGGGAGGGTGGAATGTTTGATCCTGCTGTTCCAAACTTAGCACTCCCTGAGAGTGGTGTTTTGATTATGTTGATTGAGTGGGTTTGTTCCTTCCTGTGGTTTTCCTAGATAGCATTGTATAAAAAATTAAACACTCAAGGGGTAGGGGCTTAAAAAGGTAGAAATACTTAAATGCTGCTCTGATCTCTGTGAATATTGATCACTTGTCTCCAATTTGAGCCTTCTCTTGTGCTGACTGGCCTGGGTGTGTTTGGGTCAGGGGCCTGGAACCTCCTGTGCTCAAAAGCCAGGCATGGATTCATGGCCTTCCCAGGCTCTGTGGGCCACACTGGTAGTTATGAATAATGTCCCTCTGTGACCTAGATAGTAAAATGTGAGCACTGAACTTCATGCTTCTGCTGGTGTTTAAAGAAAAGACTATTTTGTCTTTGTTAGTTGCTTTTGTTTTGTTTCTCTTTACCCCCTGGGATCTCTGCCCAGCCTTTGGGTGCCTTTGTTATGAGTTCCTAAGCAAAGTGACAGGACACAGGGAATGGCTGCCACTGCCAGAGGGCAGGGCTGGATGGGATCTTGGGCAGGAATTGTTCCCTGGGAGCAGCCTGGGACAGTGGGAGGTGTCCCTGCCATGGCAGGAGGTGGAATGGGATGATTTTTAAAGCCTTTTCCACCCAAACCATTCTGGGATTCTGTTAAGTCCCTCCTTTCCTGTTACTTGCTAAGACAACTGAGAACAGGATTCCTCCTGGAGCAGCCTGGGGATGGCATAAGGAGCTGTTTGCTGGGGGGATGGCAGAGCTGATTAGTGCCAGGACTTGATTAAAGATCCCTTTATTGATGATGGTTTGTGTCAAGATCTGTCATAACTTGCTCTGATTATTTCTAGAAGACTGGAAAGTAATTTGTTTCCTTTCTCACCCAAACTGCCACCATAGTAACGTAGAACTTGAAGCTGATTAAAAGTAAGAGAAATAACTGAGAGGATAAAATATTTAGCAGAGTTAAAGAGGTGCTTAAGGGTATAATATTATAGGTTGAGATTATGTATATTTTATGAAAAAGACCAAATCCCCTTGAACAGGACATCAAGGTGAGAATCTCCTGGGGAAAATGAGCACTTCTCACATTGAGATAGGACCAGTTGCTCCCCTTGGAACGAGCTCACATCTTCCACAGAGCTGTTTTTATTCCAGATTGCAGCAGATGGTTTGGTTTATGGATATCTCTTGGGTGGGATGAAGAACAACTGACAAAACAATTGGGTGTTTTAGAGATGAATGAACATTTTCCTCTCTGAAAAAGAGGCAAGTGTGCTGTGATGTGGGGGATAAACTGGTGTGAAATGGAAAGCTGCAGTGGTGGGTCATAGCTCAGTCCAACATGGAGCTTTTGAAGAACATGCCATTAAATTGAAGGGGTAAATCCTTTTAGGAACATCACGATTGTCATTAAAAATGGAAGAAAACCCCCAATGCAGTCAATTTGCAGGAATGCCCCAGGAAGTGGGGATGGGGTAAGTGACTGCCAGCTTGGCAGGAGGGGCCTCCTCTTCTCTCTTCAGAGCCAGAGCCAAACCTGTCTGTGGTGCCCCTGGCTTGGTGGTGTGTGCTCATGGCTCCAGTGGTGCTTGGTGCCATCCTAACCTTGCACCTCTCACTGGAGATGTCAGCATGTCCTGCTCTGGAATGCTGTGTGTGACTAATGCCACTGGAGTCCTTGGCTCCTGGCTGACTTCAGAGTGAAATGCAGCTGTTTTCTGAAGGACTTAGAGCACTGAAGGTGGTGAAGCCTCAAGTGGTATTTTTAGTACCAAAAGTGCTGCGTGTTACGTTTGGCTTTGGGCAGATTTTCAAAAAGGAAGTCACCCCATGATTAATAACAGGAAGTGGGAGAGCCTCAGAGCAACCTCCTGGAGCCTGACCAGCCTCTTTCTCTCTCTGTCTCACCTCCAGAGCACCACTTTACAGAGACCTGTTATTCCCACAGAGTTTGGTGCTAAAGTCCCAACCAACATTCGTCAGAGGTATCTCAATCTCTTCATTGATGAGTGCCTGAAATTCTGCTCCTCCTCCCAGGAAGCCTTCGACAAGGTCTGTACAGATCCCTGCTTCTCAGGAATAATGTTTGCAGCAGGGAATGACATCCTCTGCCCTGGCCAAAACCTTCTGAAATGGTGGCAAATCCAGAGAACTGAATTGCATTTATGCTTGCAGAAACTTAGGGGTGGGACCTAGATGATCTTAAGGTCCCTTCCAAGCCAAACCATTCCCCGATTCCCTGAAGAGTCCCCTATCCACAGCTGAGGAAACTGGCATTAAATATTACCAGACTGGGCAACAGCAAGTGTCATTCCAGTGGGGGCTTCCAGTAGGAAATCCCATCTTTCCCTTCATTTGGAAAGCTTGCCTGAGCCCTTTAATAACCCCAGGAGAGAATGCAGAGGAATGTGCATTGTGGTCAAAGAGCTTCTGCCCTGGTGCAGCCAGAAACACCTCCTGGAATAAAGTGCTGAGCACAGGGGAGTGTTTGGGATAGGTGTGTTTGGTTGGGAATTGAGTCCTTGCTGCTTCTGAAGGCTCTGAAGGAGACTTTTAAGGAACCATCTAGCAGTAGGGACAGTATAGTAGGATGGAGAGTAACACATTTTCTTGGGAAAGCTTGGCTGTTATTTGGGTAAATGTGGGACATTGTGTGGTGTGTTCTGAAACAAAGCAGACACCACAAGGATTTCTTTTGTGGGATTCCACCTTCCCAAGGAGTCACCATTTGCCAAAGCTCCTTTCTTTACCCATTAAGATCTTACACTGCACCAAAGTGGGGAAAACAGCCTTGCCCAGGCAGTTCCAAGAACAAGAATTACTTGGTGAAAACATGGCAAGGTTAGATATTCCTGGGAGCATGAGCAGCTCTGGAATACTTAAGCCAAGGTGGCAGCAGAATTTATACTGGGGGAAAGAGAAGGGATGATACCAATTTAAAATATGTTA
Source organism: Fringilla coelebs (assembly GCF_963513975.1). Lineage (NCBI taxonomy): Eukaryota > Metazoa > Chordata > Aves > Passeriformes > Fringillidae > Fringilla > Fringilla coelebs. The sequence continues at coordinate 3,309,692 of NC_140050.1, read as the reverse complement.
AAGTTTGAAAAAAAATTTTTTTGCTAAGTAGGAAAGTTTAATTAATCTCTTCAGCAAAGTTTCACGTGAAAGTGCTTTTCCCAGCACTTTATTTAAAACAAAATTACTTTTTTTTCCTCTTACTTACCTGAGCAAGTACATATTGGTGCCATGTTCTGCTTTATTACACAATTCCTTCTCAGGCAAATTTTTTTTTTGGTGGTCCTACTGATGCCTTGTGAAGGCTGAGCTAGAGCAGAGAGTAGATGGAGCTAAAGAATAAAGCAGGGATTTGTCTGGAGGCCTCAATGGATCCACCTGGGGCAGTACAAGAGCCCAGCCAGGGCTGCTCCCAAGATGAACCAAAATGGCCCCAAAATGCACAGCCTGGCACAGGGTCTGTCCCTGGGATCAGTTCTGCTCCATTTGCACCTTGCAGTTCATTGTCCCATCCCAGCTTTAGCCCCTGCAGTCCCACCCTGCTTGTTTTTCTCTCTCCAGCCCACGGGGTTTGTGCTCCTGGGCTGAGATTTGGATCATTTGTCCTTGGTGCCCAGCTGGAGCAGGAATTGTTTTGTCTCCCTGCTCTGAGCAGAGAGCTCACCATGCCCTGATATGAAGCCCAGACCCACCCACTAAAGTAGCACAGAATGTGAAAAATAGAAAAGCTCAAACCTGAGGCATCACTACTTGTAGTCTGTATTTAAGAACCAAACATTTATTTTCTCCAAAAGCCATGGAAATGTGGCTGCCTCATCCCTGGAAATGTTCAGTGCTAGGTCAGATGGGGCTTGGAACAACCTGGGATAGTGGAAGGTGGAAAAAATGATCTTTGAGGTTCCTCCCTGTCAGAACCCAGGACATCCCTCTGGCTGCCCTGGAGGACTCGAGACCCTGGCAGGGGGCTCAGAGCCCTTGGCACAGAGTCAAACACACCTGTGCCTTTGATTTTAGCCCATGAAACAATTCCCAACTTTGTGTGAAGGGTTACAAGCCACAAGGGTTTGAGTAGAATGATAGTGAATTTGTCACAAGATGAAAAAGTAGAATTTTGGGGATTTAGAATGGGGGTTCAAGAGGCAAGATGGAGGAATCTGGATGTGTTCTGTCTTTCTCCTTCTTCTTCTTGTCCTCCATCTTCTGCTGTGATGGTGACACTTCTGGATTGGTTTAGAGTAGAGACAGACTGTCTAACATAGGTGATAGGTATTGGGAAATTATTGTAAATAAAGTACAGGTAGTTCTTAGTATAAAAAGCCAACCCCACCCCAAGGGTGGTCAGTGTGCCAGTCTGCTGGACAGACCTCAGCAGGTCAGACAGACAATGTAATAGATAACAGAGAATAAACAACCTTGAGGATGAGAGCCAAGGAATTCTGCCTTCTTCCATCTGGGGGCTGGGGAAAAGAGACTTTCTAACACCTCGGGGTCAACTCAACACCAGAGACCTCATCACCTCCCAGCCCAGACCATTCTGGGGTTCTGTGGGCAGTGGCAGGGGGTGTGTGGTGATGACCTGTGCTGTTCCCAGGCCCTGGCAGAGGAGAAGGTGGCCTACGAGCGCAGCACCAGCCGCAACATCTACCTGAACGTGGCCGTCAACACCCTGAAGAAGCTCCGCAGCCTGGTGCCCAACTCCCCAGCCAGCACCAACAGTAGGTACCTTGCAGCTGGACAGTTGGAGCCCTGCTGGGACTGCAAACCACACAGAGCAACTTGTTTCAAAAGCCAGAACCCATTTCTCAGCAGCATTATGCTGAAAGGCAAACAGCTCCAGTTTAGCTTTTTATAGCCTGGCAAGCCTTAATGGGCCTTCAAGAGGCAGGTCCTGCAATGCTTTGTTGGCTTTCTCAGCCTAAATGGAGATAATGCCACATGGGTGGTTTTTTTTTAAGCACAAGTTCTTTCAAATGAAAAGCCCTGCTAATGGAGTAACTTTCACATGATGCCTTCAAAGTGATAGACTCGTCCATCACCACAGAAATCTCTTACACACATTAAGCTTCAAGAGAGAAACGAAGAGGGTTAAGACATTTCATTATTGGCTCTCGAGAGGGTACATTAAACAATCAATTTGTGCTGTTCTTGTGAATTTTTTTTTCTTTGGTCTCTTCCCTTTTCTCCCCTCTGTCTTCATTACGATCCTGGCCATTAGGCAGAGCAGCTGAACTTGGAGGCTGGCCTTTAGGAGAGGGCTGCCAGTTAATGATTAGTAAAAAGCCCCTCTCTGCCATTGTCTGATGTGTTGAGCATATTCTAGAGCTCTGAAGCTCCTTTCTGAAAGAAGCTGAAGGATCCTGCGTGGGAGGTTGGTCTGCAGGGCCCCAGAATCAAAGCTGCTTCCTGGGGGTGGGTGATGCCCTCACACAGCACATGAAGGGGTCAAGTTGTTTCTGTGCTGGCTCCTCTCTTTTGGTCAGTTGGAGGGCTTGCTGTGCAGAGTGAGCAGGGAGAGCTACAAGTTTCTAACAGAACTGGAAAAGTGTCTTTGCTGCCCTTAAAATTGCTGTGGGCTGAGTGTGAATGGCATACTCTCTGTAGCGCTGGAATGGAAATGCTGGGCCAGCATGTGGCACAAAGAATCCATTTCTGGAGCAAAACAAGAGTTAAAGAGAGTAAACACAGTCCTCCTCTTGCCTGTGTATAGTGTCCCAAACTGGGACTGAAGTCACCCACTGGGTGCCTGATGTCTGTCCCCCTGTGCTGTTCCCTTCTCCTTGCAGAGACAAGTAACAAGAAGGTAGTGTCCCACGAGGCTGTGCTGGGAGGGAAGCTTGCTGCCAAGACCAGCTTCACTCTGAACCGCTCAGGGAGCCTGAGAGCTGAGGATCTGACAGGTGAGAGCCTGCTCCTGCTGGGCTGTCACTTGTGAGGGGGGAGCTGAGCTGTGGCACAGACTGGGGGGTGCAGGATCAGGCTGGTGCATTCACCTCGAGTTGTGGGGGCAATTTAGCCAGCACACTGTCAGAAGGATCCAAAGCTGCTGGAGAGTGCCCAAAGGAGGGACACAGAGCTGGGGAAGGGGCTGAGGAGCAGCTGAGGGCACTTGGCTGGTTCAGCTGGAGCACAGGAGACTGAGGGGAGGCTCCTCGGGGGCTGCAGCTCCTGCCCAGGGCAGGCACAGGGGCAGGGGCTGAGCTCTGCTCTGGGACAGGGACAGGGGGCCAGGAAGGGCTGGAGCTGTGCCAGGGCTTGGCATGGAGCTCAGGGAAAGGTTCTTCCCCCCGAGGCTGCTGGGCACTGCCCAGGCTCCCCAGGGAATGGTGCCAAGGCTGCCAGAGCTGCAGGAGCTCTCAGGGCTGCTCAGGGTGGGGGTGTTGGGGTGCCTGTGCAGGGACAGGGGCTGGGATCAATGATCCCTGTGGGTCCCTTCCCACTCAGGATTTTATGACCTGACGTGCTGGGGTTCCTCTGTTCTCTGGCTGCATCACAGAGCTGCAGAGTCCCTTGGGGGATGGTGACACCACTGACCAGTGCCCTCCTCCCGTCCTCACTGGGCTCTGAGGTCACTGCTGCAGCCTGGCTGGCTTTGATGGAGCATCAATAACCATTCAGAGCTGCCTCTTGTGCTTTGGGCATTATTTTACTTCAACTTTCTTGCCCTGAAGCAGTTCTTTACAATGTGCCTGTCAGATTAAAAGGCAAACTTAAAAATCTCCATCTCTGCAGGGCTTAGTTTCACTTTCACCAATGTCACAGTAAGGTCGTATCGTAGCCAAAGGGTTGTGCCACGAGCATTTTTCATGTGGGCTCAAATCAGTTATGGGTATTTTGGTTGCCAAGAGATGTAGGCAAATTGTGGAGGAGATCAGAGGAGAGTCAGGGAGGCCATGGAGCAGAAGGAATTGACATTGAGAAAGCTTAAAAGGGCCAATATAGCTCAGCTAAGCAACATCAAAGGGCACCCAGGAATATTGGAAGGGTTTAATGCAGCAGCCAAAGGAGATATTGAGCAGAGTGCAAGAAGTTATAATTATTCTGTGAAATGAAACAAGCAGCCTGAAATCAGTAGCAGGAAGAAACTTCTGATAATGAAGTTTTTGGGAAGTTGTGGGTGGCCTTTGAGGGGTATTTGAGGGCTGTGTTACCAGTTATCAGCTGTTGCATTTAAACATTAAAATTGGAGAAGTCTCACATTTAGTGACAGGACACAGGGAATGGCTTCCACTGCCAGAGGGCAGGGCTGGATGGGATCTTGGAAAGAAATTCGTGGCTGTGAGGGTGGGCAGGCCCTGGCACAGGGTGCCCAGAGCAGCTGTGGCTGCCCCTGGATCCCTGGCAGTGCCCAAGGCCAGGCTGGCCAGGGCTGGGAGCAGCCTGGGACAGTGGGAGGTGTCCCTGCCATGGCAGGGGTGGAATGGGATGATCTCCAGGGTCCCTTCAGCCCAGATTGGGTTGGTTCTATCAGCAACAGCAAGGCTGAAGATGGGCCTTTTGGAGGAATTCTCTTCCAGCTGTACTTCCCAGACTTAATGCTCATTTTTCAAGGAGTTTAAAAATCAACTTGTACAATAATGGCCAGATTTTAAAAATGACCACCCAACACCTATTCCCCTGTCCATCCTGAGCTGAGCCAGTAGAAACAAGTTCAGAATAATGGGGGGAGTTCAATTTATGAAGGCAGGAGACTTGATGAAGGCAGAAAAACAGGCAGTGCTTTGGTGCTGAGAGCTGAGCTCTGTGTTTGTGTGCAGGAGCTGCCCTGTACCGGCGCCTCAAGGAGTACCTGATGACTGAGGAGCAGCTCAAGGAGAATGGGTACCCAATGCCTCACCCTGAGAAGGCTGGACGTGCTGTGCTCTTCACTGCAGAGGAGAAGAAAGTGATTGACTGTAAGCTCTGCTGGCTCTTTCCTTCTGCAGGGTTTGCTGCACACAGCAGGAGCTGCCCCTTGGTCCTGCTGGGATGGGCAGTGTGGCTGCAGAACTCTCTGGAGAGTTTCTTCAGCTTTCACATCCTGAGAATGCTATTTTTGACCCAGAGTTTATAGTCTTTGAGGCTGAGGGAGGTTTCTAATTTCTAATTTCCAGGTAACAAGTGACAGGATGAAAGGAAACGGCCTCAAGTCGCACCAGGGGAGGTTTAGATTGGATAAAAGGGAAAATTTATTTGTGGAAAAGGTTGTGAAGCATTGAACAGGCTGCCCAGGGCAGTGGTGGAGTCATCACCCTGTAAATACTCAGAAAATGTGTGGATGTGGCACCTGGGGACATGGCTTAGTGGTGACCATGGTGGTGGTGTTGATGGTTGGATTTTATCTTAAAGGCCATTTCCACCCTGAGCAATTCCAGGATTCTGTGCTGCCAAAGAACAACAACTGACCAGGTTGCAAAGAGGCTCCTGTTCTGGGCTTGGTGACCCTCCCCTCTCCCAGGGGAAGGATTTTTCTGTCTGTCTGTCTGTGTGAGCTGCTGTTACTGTGGGATAAGGGCTGACACAGGGCCAGGCTGGCTTTGCAGTGGGCCCTGCTGTGCTGCTCTGGATTGCAGAGTTTTCTCTTTGATCTCATGGCACTGCTGGGTCAAATAGTTCCCCAGAGCCCTTTGTGCAGCTGGACAAAATTATCATAAAATCACAAAATAGTTTGGATTGGAAGGGACTTTAAAGCCCATCTCATTCCACCCCCTGGAACACCTTCCACCAGACAGGTGGTGGAAGGTTTGGGTTGTTCCAACCCACATCCAACCTGGTCTTGAACCCACAGGTTGGGTCTACACACAGGATGAGGTCTTCCTCTGAATTTTCTGAACTCATGGCTAGATTTCTGCTCCTCAGCCCCTGCCTAAAGCAGGCTGTGCTGCAGCAGGGCTAAAATCCAGATTGGTGATTTCTCTTGAGGTGCTTTGCCACGCTCCCCTGAGCATCTGTGTGGAGAGACCTCACTAAAGTGTGTTAAGTGCTCATCCATGTTAACACCTTGTGCCTACATTTGTCCTGTGGTTGCTGAAGCAACCTGGGCAAAAGCTCTCTTGCATTAACACTGTCAAGTGCTGTATTTGTGAGAGCCCTTTTTTCCCAGGACCCAGCCAGCTTCTTTATGTGAACGTGAGCTCATGTTCCTGGTTTTGTTCCTGTAGTTTCATGCAGATGTTGCAGGATCTTTGAATTTCTCCTTCTTTAACTAAAGCTGTTGCTGCCACTGTGACCAGTTGGGCAGAGCTAACAGCATTAATGCTCACACCAAAACGGAATTTTGGTGGAATCATGGAATGGCATGGAGATCAGAAGAATGACAGCTCCTTCCCAGTGGCTTTTTGCATCTCCCTCCCCAGATTTTGGGCAGTAAAAGCAGAGGTGGTAGGAGGGAGCAGTTGCAGACTCCCAGGCCCTGCCCTAAGTGCTCCTTCATCTAGCTGCTGGAAAATCCTGACAGAAAAGCTGTGCCCTAGAAGAGCTGAAATGTCATTTGGAAGTGACAAGGCACAGATCCCCTGGAAACCAGGCTTCATTAGCTCTGGTGTCCAAAGAATGACTTATTTATCCTGTTCCCTAAAATAACTGTGTTAGACTCCAACGTAATTTGCTGTGTGTGGAGAAACAATTCAGCAAACCTTGATGGAATTGGGGGGCAGCTTATGTGGACCAAAGGCACTGGAGAGTCTTTGTGTTTGCCTCTGGGAAGTGTTTGAGGGGCAGATTTCAGAGGGAGGAGTTTGCAACAACGTTTGGAATCCTTTTATACAGAAAACATCATCTAACAGCATTTGGGGCTGAGTGATGGTGATTTACTCAGCTTTGGCCAGGTGAAGGGTAGGAGGGGCTGCCTCCAGTGACCTGGCTGTCGTTTCTCTCCTGTCCCCAAGCCTCGTGCAGGATCTGCTGTCGCTGTGGCACCGAGTACATGGTGTCAGCCTCGGGGAGCTGCATCCGCAGGGAGGAGTGCGTCCATCACTGGGGGCGGCTGCGCAAGCAGAGAGGTACGGCCCTGCCGGGGGGGGTGGCACTGCCATGCCTCATGGAAAACCCTGCCAGCATGGCTTCTCCTGGGAAGCTGGCAAGCTTCAGCTTCTCCATGTTTTGCTCCTTTGGAATGTGATTTGGAGAATTGTTTACCCAGCATGGGAATTGTTTATAATTAATGGCCAATCACAGCCAGCTGTGTCGGGCTCTCTGAGTCTGTCACAAGTTTTTTATTCTCATTCTTTGCTAACCTTCTGATGTCTCCTTTCTCTTTCTTTAGTATAGTTTTAGTATAACATTCTAATAGATAATATAATATGATATGACATATAATATATTCTATATTAGATAAATGATATGATATAATATAATATATGTTATAATATAATATGTTATAATATGAGATATGATATAATATTATACAATATGCTATAATATGATATGCTATAATATGCTATAATATGCTATAATATGCTATAATATGCTATAATATGCTATAATATAATATAATATAATATAATATAATATAATATAATATAATATAATATAATATAATATAATATAATATAATAATCAGCCTTCTAAGAACTTGGAGTCAATTCTCATCTCTCACCTTGTTCTGTGACCCACAACAACACCACAATAATGAATACCCACAGGTTGGCCCTGCTGCCTGTGCTCCAGCCCCAAACATAGGCTCTTCCTCAGCTTTGAGCTTGATTTTGGGGCTTGTCATGCTCCCAGGTGGTGGCAGTTCTGTGCTTGTCACTGCAATGACCTCACAAAGAGCTGCTGGGCTTGGCTGTCCTCAGAATGTGACAGTGGGGGTGCAGCAGGGGGGGTTTCATCTTTGTTCAGAAAAGTAAAGGAAAAAACCTTCCTGTGCTTTTTGAAAAGAATCAGCCCTTTAAAAGGCTGCCTGGGAGCACTAGAGGTCTGTCACTCCCAGGAGAGTTCACTGATCTTGGTTGAATTCATTTGCAGCAAGGCACTAACCTAGTTTGAGCTCTGCTCTGGTTTTCCATCAGAGCATCTGAATGGCTTCTGGAGTTTGTCTGGCTGAGTACCAGAGACTTAAACTCTTTAGATTGCTGCCTGTGAATCCACAGTTATTTTTCCCCTGTGTTTGACACATTATTGTCGTGCTTATCCAGGGGATCTGCAGTGAAAGCTGAAGTTCAGGTCTCTTGTTAACAAGAGCCTTCTCCTTGACCCTTCATCTCCTTCTCTTTCAGTGCCAGGTGGGTGGGAAACTCACTACAGCTGCTGCTCCGGAGCTGTGGGGTCACCAGGCTGCCAGGTTGCTAAAGTAAGTGATGGAACAACACCTCTTTATTCTCAGTGACATTTGTGCTCTGCTCACAGTGGCAGTGGCTGGGAAATCCTTGCTTAAGCCTTTAGAAGAACAGTGGCTTCCCTTAAGGGGATAAAACAAGTGCAACTTAATTCTTTTTGCTCTGTGGTGGTAGGAAAGTCCAGTGTTTGACACTCAGCTGTCTGGAGTGAGCTGGGTTCATTTATCCTGGGCTGCCCAGCTCATCTACCTGAGGGACACAGAAAAGCTCATGTTCTTCAGTGAATCACAGAAGGAATGGGAAAGAAGGGATTTCCTTTGAAGGAGCAGCCTCAGGACCTTGGCAACAGTGTGCCAAACCCTTTTCCTCATCTTTTCCTTTCCAGGTTCCCATTAAGGTGACTTTATTCTGGTGGACAAATCTTTTTCTGCCAAGTTTTCTGTTTGTTGCCTGTCCTTGGTTGTAATGAGGGGAGGAACCTTCCCAAGGAGCCTCTTGTAATTCCAAAATATCACAAAACTTCTTTTGAGGGAGCCCAGCTCTAGAAAAAAGAATGAAGAAGCTTCTCAGATGTGGAGATTGATGGAGCAGAGCAGTGTCTGGGTACTTTTGCACAGGTGCTTTTTTCTTTCCCTTAGGCAGCAGGAGAGTTGGTGTGCCACCCCAGCATCCCCAGCCTGTCCTGTGCCTTCCTCCCAGGCCTCTGGGCATGTTCCTTGTCACTTGTTTTAGTGGCATTTTTATATTTGGCAGCTGCCACACAGGGGAGAACCAAAAGCTAGAGGTAGCAGGTGATTCTGGGCAAAATTCAAGGTTTTTTTCAATTTATTTTTTTACACTATAAAAGCCAGCCCTGCACAGTTGGATTGGATGGGATCAGGTTATTACTTTTCTTTCTTTTCCACATGAATTTAGGAATTTTTTTTTAATCACTTCTCTGGGCACCCTGTGCCAGGGCCTCCCCACCTTCCCAGGAACAATTCCTGCCCAAGATCCCACCCAGCCCTGCTCTCTGGCAGTGGGAGCCATTCCCTGTGTCCTGTCCCTCCATATCAGCATAAAAACTCCCTTTCCCTCCTTTTTATAAGCACCCAGTTTTCACAGCACCCCTTGGAAGCTTCAGGTTGAATCCACAGCCTGCTCAGCATCAGAGCACCCAGTGAAGTTTTGGGGTGTTGGGGTATTGGGGAGCACAGAATCCTTCAGTTTTGAAGAAGGGTTTTGAAAGCAGAAAATATTTGTAATGAGACACCATTCTCAGTAACTGGAGCAGTAAGCTGGTTAGAAAAGCTTGTGTGTGCCCAAGCACAGGGGTGGGAAATCCTTGCTTAAGCCTTTAGAAGAACAGTGGCTTCCCTTAAGGGGATAAAACAAGTGCAACATGAATTGTTTTGCCCTGCAATGGTGGGAAAAGCCAGGGTTAGCCCCTCGGCTGTGTGAGTGAGCTGGGTTTGCTGCAGTTGGGCAGGGAGGCAGGAGATGGCAGGAGGGAGCTGTGCTGCTCCAGGGAGCCTGCAGAGGCTGCTCTTTGTGCTGCCTTGGCTCTCAAAAACAGGAGCAACTTCCCTGCCCTCCTCCCAGGCAGGAAGAATTGGGCATTTTCAGGACAACAACTGATAGAGAAAAATACCTAATGTTTTTTTTTTCTTCACTTCACTGCTCAGTTCTGTTGTATTACACAGGGAGTGAAGGCTGAAGAAGGGAGAAGTGTTTGGTGTCTCCTGGCTGCTGAGCTGCTCTCCCCAATCCCTCAGCAGAGCAGTTCCATGCCATGGGTGCAGAGTGGACAGGTGCAGCCCCTTGCACCAGGGAAGCAGTGACCCATGAGGCCTTTGAGCAGTGCTGGCTGTGGAATCTGGGAGAGATTGGCCTCAGTGTTGGTCCAGCTGCCTCATTAACTTTAAATGATGCAGTTCCTGTGCTCTGGCTGTACCTGCAGTAGTGACCTGTGCAGGAAAATATGTAAATCCTGCTTTGGTTTCCTCTCTGCCCACACATGGCAGCTTTACAAGAGCCTCAGTTCCTCCTCTCTCCAGCCTTTAATCCTGGGACAAACCAGAACAGTTTCATTCTTTGTAGGGTGAGACCTTTGGGAAGTTCTGTCCTGTGCTGGGCACTGCTGAGGCCCCACCTCAGTTCCTGGGGTCAGTTTGGGCTCCTCATGACAAGAAGGACACTGAGGGACTGGAGCATGTCCAGGGGAAGGAACAGAGCTGGGGAAGGGTCTGGAGCACCAGGAGAGGCTGAGGGAGCTGGGAAGGGGCTCAGCCTGGAGCAAAGGAGGCTCAGGGGGGACCTTGTGGCTCTGCACAGCTCCTGACAGGAGGGGACACTTGGGGGGGTCGGGCTCTGCTCCCAGAACAGGGACAGGAGGAGAGGAAACAGCCTCAGGCTGGGCCAGGGGAGGTTTGGGTGGGATATTGGGGAAATTCCCTCACTGAAAGGTTTGTAAAGCATTGGAAGGGGCTCCCAGGACAGTGGTGGAGTCACCATCCCTGGGAGTGTTCAGGAAGCATGTGGGTGTGGCACTTGGGGACGTGGTTTAGTGGTGACCATGGTGGGGCTGCTGGGTTGACTTGATGATCCTGGGAGTCCTTTCCAGCCTCAAGGATTCAGTGTTCCCATGGTTTTGGGCATGGCAAAGGAGGCTGTGCCCAGGTTGCTGTGGTTGTACACAAATACCTGGAGATTTAGGGACAGACAAAACTTAAACACAACAAAAAACCCCACTGGGGAATAAGGGAGGGAGAGCATCACCTCTGGGTGTGCTGCAGGTTGGTTTTACCTAGAACCATGTCAGCAGGCAAAGGGCAGTCCCAGCTCTGCCTTGCCCTCTGTTACCTGTTCTGCTTCCCCTTTAAACTTCCTCCAGCTCAGAACCCCTGCTTGCCAGGAAGGTTTCAGGATAACCAGTGGGATCTGAGCTGTGGAGGAGTGTGGGAGTACCTGTGTTGCAACAGCAGCTCAGTCATGCACTGGCTGAAACCACTTGTGAAATCACTCCCTGAGTTTTCCTGCTGGATCTTGTTGACCCTGGAGCTTTAGCTGGGAACAATGCAGGGTACTTGGAAATGCCCTCTATTGCCTCAGTGCTGGTGGGCTGGAGCTCCTGGGGCTGTGGCTGCCTGGGTGTGGAGTGCAGTGTGGGGATGCACAGGTTGCTCTGGAGCTGCCTGCTCGTGCTCACACAGGGATGTCTGGGCTTAGGATCCTGCACCTGGCCTTGTCTTGGCCACAGGACCCAGGAGCTGAAGTTACAGCAAAATCAGGCCTCAGTGTGACCCTTCCTGTCGAATTCTCCTCCAGACTGAAAGCTCCTTCTCCCCAGACACGTGATGTCCTGCTCCTCCATGTGCTGTCAGTACGATGCCACCAGCCCTGACGTGCCAATGGAATTAGGGCTGCCCATGGTGTGTTTGCTGTGGTTGTGAACTTCTCAAAACTTATTCCTCATTAAGAAATTATTAAAACCCAAGTGGGGGTTTGTTGGAGTGGGCTCTTTAGCTTCTTGTTCCTATGCTCACCAGCTGTCCCTGTCTTTTCCTTTCAGCAACACGTGCACGATGGGCGCAAGGAGAGCCTGGATGGTTTTGTGAAGACTTTTGAGAAGCTGCCCACGACTGATGGCTACCCTGGCATCTATGCCTTAGACTGTGAAATGGTGGGTCCAAAGCCAAAACAAAGCTTTTTGGGGCTGCCTGAGGTGTGACACAAGTGGCTGAAGGGAAGCTGTTTGCTGACCTGATTCTCTGTTCTGAATATTGGTGCTGGAGGTGTAAATGAGCTCTTATTGATTGGTGTGTTTGGCTTGAGGGCTGTGCAGCCCTGGCAGGCTCTGACTGGCCCACGCTGGGCAGTGCTGCTGCCTGGCCTTGCTGCACCAGATGTGCTGCATTTTGGGAGCTGCAGCCCTTGGGTGAGAGGCTCCACAGATCCCACACTGGTTGGCCTGTGCCTCTCATCACATCTGCCCTGTTCTTGCAGTGCTACACTAAGCAAGGACTGGAGCTGACAAGAGTAACTGTGATCAACTCAGAGCTGAAAGTGGTGTATGACACCTTTGTCAAGCCAGACTCCAAGGTGGTGGATTACAACACCAGGTGAGGATGGTCTTCCTTGGGACGGAGCTTTGTGCTCTCTCAGGAACTTGTTGAAACTCCACTGACCACCACTCCCTAAAGGCTGAGGGGCTTTGGGTCTTGAGGTGTTTCTTCAGGTGAAGGACTCCCACCTGTGTGCTGTTGCTCTGCAGGTTCTCAGGTGTGACAGAGGAGGACCTGGAGAACACGAGCATCACCCTGCGGGATGTCCAAGCCGTCCTACTGAACATGTTCAGTGCAGACACCATTCTGATAGGGCACAGCTTGGAAAGCGACTTATTTGCACTAAAGGTAACTTGGGCTCTGCCTTCACATCTCCCTGGGGTGCTGTCCCACCCTGGGGGGTGTTAGGTGGAATTTAGGGACTGTTTATTTCCAAGGACCAGTGGGGTGGCCTCACCTCAAGTCCTGTGTGCAGTTTTGGGCACCACAGTATAAAAAAGCCATGTACCCATTAGAGAGTGTCCAGAGGAGCTGTGAGGGTGGGGAAGGGTCTCGAGGGGCCTCATGAGGAGCAGCTGAGGGCACTTGGCTGGTTCAGCTGGAGTACAGGAGACTGAGGGGAGGCTCCTCGGGGGCTGCAGCTCCTGCCCAGGGCAGGCACAGGGGCAGGGGCTGAGCTCTGCTCTGGGACAGGGACAGGGGGCCAGGAAGGGCTGGAGCTGTGCCAGGGCTTGGCATGGAGCTCAGGGAAAGGTTCTTCCCCCCGAGGCTGCTGGGCACTGCCCAGGCTCCCCAGGGAATGGTGCCAAGGCTGCCAGAGCTGCAGGAGCTCTCAGGGCTGCTCAGGGTGGGGGTGTTGGGGTGGCTGTGCAGGGACAGGGGCTGGGATCAAGGATCCCTGTGGGTCCCTTCCTTCCCACTGAGAACATTCCAGGATTCCGTGGTTTGTCCAGTCTCTGAGCCTGTGTGAAGCTGGTTGTGGTGGAAGTGCAGGGAAGTGGGGTCACATGTGTCACTCATGGTGTCACCTGAACTCTTCGTGGCTGCTGCTGGCCTGGGTGACAGAGCTGGACAGGGCTCTGAGCAGCCTGTGGCAGGTGGAACAAGATGGTCTCTAAGGTCTCTCCCAACCCAAACCATTTCATGATTCTATGACTGATCCCCAATCATTTGCCTCTCACCCCTGCCTAATCTGTTCTCTGCTCTGTGCCAGCTTTTCTAGAAATTGTGGTGTTACTTGGATGAAGTTACTTTGACCTTTTACCTGTGTGTGCCCTGGTGTGCCCATCCCTCAGCCAGTTCTGCTGTCCTGCCAGGGTGTGTGTCCTGCACTGAGGCCCCAGGGGTTTGTCCTGGGTCACCAGGAGAGTGTGTGGCAGGCAGGAGCCAAGTCTTTGTGCTCACATGCCAGAACTTCCCTCAGTCATTCTTTGTCCCACAGCTCTCCTGCTGAAACCTCTGTGGCTGCCAGCTCCCAGGGCTGGGTTGGAAGCAGGAGCTTTTAATGCCTGTAAAAGACTTTACCTCTCTGTGGCACCCTTTATCCCAGCCTTGGAGAGGCTTCATCATAATCAGAAAGACATTATTTCCAGTTAGATCAGCTCGAGATGACTGCCTTGGCCTCTTAGAGGCTTGATTTTCTCTTAGCACCACAGCTGCTGCCAAGAGGAGGAGCCCAGAGCAATGTGGGCTGTCACAGCAGAATGGCCCAGGGCTGTGGCACTGAAGCCATATCTCACTAATGGCTGTGGCAACTTCCAAGTGCTGATGGCATTTCAAGTTTTATTTAAAGCTTTATTATCCTGTTTCCTCACTCTTCCTGATCTACATAAGTAATTACCAGTGTGTCTGGGAGGGTGCCAGGGCTGAGTGCAGTCCAGGGGAGATTATCCATAACATTGGCAGTTTTATATTCTGAGGAGTGGAGCAGGTTGTTCCTGTTAAAGTGCAGTTGTGGAGCTGTTACTGATGGAGTTGTGGGTTGTTCTGCAGCATGAGCTGCTGCCTGGAGGCCGAGAGGAGGGGATTATCAGGGTCCTGTTGGAGTCATCCCTGTTGGGACAGGACACAGGTTTATCCCCTAGGCTCTGCCCTTCACTCCTGTGCTCAGGATGTGGGATTGCCTTCACCCACATTCCTTCAGCTCCCACTGAATGCAGCTCATGACAGCAGAGAATTCATCTTGTCTCAGCCTGAGAGGAAGAAATCAGTGTTAAAAAAAGCCAATCTGCCCTGTGATTATGGACTTTATCAGGTGGGGCCTTTTGGCAGTCCCCAGCCCCCTTGGTGCAGGGCAGGGAGCACTTTGACCTGTTCAGCATCCTCAGTTCCTCCTGCATGGTGACAATTCATAGCTGAGCTGGTGGATTAGAGGGCTGGAGCCCCTCTGCTCTGGAGCCAGGCTGGCAGAGCTGGGGGTGCTCACCTGGACAGGAGAAGGCTCCAGGGAGAGCTCAGAGCCCCTGGCAGGGCCTGGAGAGGGACTGGGGACAAGGATGGAGGGACAGGACACAGGGAATGGCTGCCAGTGCCAGAGGGCAGGGCTGGATGGGATCTTGGGCAGGAATTGTTCCCTGGCAGGGTGGGCAGGCCCTGGCACAGGGTGCCCAGAGCAGCTGTGGCTGCCCCTGGATCCCTGGCAGTGCCCAAGGCCAGGCTGGACACTGGGGCTTGGAGCACCTTGGGATGGTGGAAAGTGTCCCTGCCATGGCAGGGGATGGAGTAGAAGCCCTTTAAAAATCCCAACTCAAAACACTCTCTGATATGATTCAGTGATAGAATGTCCTTGTCCCATTCCACCCTTGCTGAGCTGGTGCTGGTTAAAAACTTCCTGTTGAGTCACTGGTGGTGGATGGGAGGATTTGGGCTTGGTTTGCACCCTGAAGGCCAGGCCTGCTCTGGAGCAGCAGCGGGATGTACATCCTGCTTTGTCATGTGTGCACATCCAGCCCACTTCTGTCCCCATCTTGGAATCCCAGGATGGTTTGGTTGGATTACCACGAGGATTACCCAGTTCCAGTGCTCTGCCACGGGCAGGGGTGCCCCTCACCAGACTGAGAAGCAGTTGAAAGGTTGCTACAACTCCCACGGGGGCTGTTGTGCAGTCAGCTGGTTCTTCAATTTAGTTTTTAATTGGAAAAGACTCCAGAGCTATTCCAGCTTCTCCAGGCTGGGAGATTAAGGATTGGCCTGTCCTGCTGGAGTTACACAAACTGGATCAGCCCCAGTCTCTGCTGAGATTCAGGAAACCTCCTGAGTGTGAGGTTCCAGGGCTGTGGGGCTGGCCCAGCAGTGGCAATGCTGTGTGCCCACACCCTGCAATGTGCCCACATGCAGCCAGAGCCTCCTGCCAGACTGGTTGGGTGGGAAGCTGCCGAGAGCGCCGCACGGAGCCCAGAGCTGACCAGAAGGTTCCCACAGCATGGCTGATCCCCGGAGTGCCTGTCCCTGTGGGAGTGGGGAAATAACCCTGTTCCTCTGCTCCTCCCCAGCTGATCCATGGCACCGTGGTGGACACAGCCATCGTGTTCCCCCACCGCCTGGGGCTGCCCTACAAGCGGGCCCTGCGCACGCTGATGGCCGACTACCTCAAACGCATCATCCAGGACAACGGTGAGAGCTCGGGGGGACCCCTCCCTGTGCTGAGTGGGACAGAGGAAGTGCTGTGGGAAGGCTGAGGGTGGCTCTGCCAAGGCCAAGTCCTGCCCTCCCTTCTCTCTCTGGCCAGCTGAGATGGACCCTCCTGTTGGTAGTGGGGCCTGTTCCCTCCCATCTCCTCTGAGCACATTGTAAACACTGCTGGGGAAGCTCCCAGCTGTTCCACAGCTGATGGTGTCAGGCTCAAGCCCAGCAAAACGTGTGGGTTTAGTGGAAAAAAATGCATGTTTAATGTTGGGAGTGTTCAGCCTGGAGAAGAGAAGGCTCCAGGGACACCTCATGGCCCCTTGCAGGGCCTGAAGGGGCTCCAGGAGAGCTGGAGAGGGACTGGGGACAAGGCCTGGAGGGACAGGACACAGGGAATGGCTGCCAGCGCCAGAGGGCAGGGCTGGATGGGATCTTGGGCAGGAATTGTTCCCTGGCAGGGTGGGCAGGCCCTGGCACAGGGTGCCCAGAGCAGCTGTGGCTGCCCCTGGATCCCTGGCAGTGCCCAAGGCCAGGCTGGACAGGGCTGGGAGCAGCCTGGGACAGTGGGAGGTGTCCCTGCCATGGCAGGGGTGGCACTGGATGAGCCTGAACAAACCCTAAACCCCAAACCACTCTGTGATTCTGTGGAATTCTTTCAATCCCCAGTTGTGGCTCAGGGTGCTCCCAGGTGTGGCTGTGGCTGCAGGGCCAGGGAGGAGCTGGCTCTGCCTGGGGAGCTCCCTGAGCTGAGCTGAGCTGGGCAGGCAGAGGGGTCAGTGCCACTGTGTTTGTGTCCCCAGTGGAAGGACACGACTCCAGTGAGGATGCCAGAGCCTGCATGGAGCTGATGGTGTGGAAGATCAGAGAGGATGCGAAGGTGAAGCGATGACCTCGTGCTGCGTCTCTGCTGTTCTCCTGCGCCTCTGTGAAGAAGCAGTGCAATAAATGCCCACAGCCACTCTGTCCCCCCGTGCCAGCAGCATGTTCCTGCTCCCCACCATCCCAGCAGGACTCCTGGACTCACACCTGCAGTCCCCCTGCCCAGGTGGTGGCTCTCAGATCCTCAGACTCCACCTTAGGGATTCTCTGTGGTCCAAGCTCTGCCTTTTGGGCCTGGCAAGGTGGTTTTGAGTAGCACAACCAGAACTTCTTGGTTCCTAGGAGAAGTTTGTTAGAGGTAGGTTGGAGATGTGCAGAAGGATCTTTCTGGTTCAGTTAAAGGTAGATTGTTTACTTTTTTTTTTTTTCCCCCAAATGTAACTTAAATTGCCTCTGTACTCCAAAGCAGTGTTTGGAGAGGGGGGAGATGGAAGAAGGTTGGGCAGGAAGCTGAGTGGATTGGATTGTGTAGCTGGTGTGGGAAGCAAGAGCTGAGGATCAAGCACTTGGGAAAAGAGGTCTTGGTGCAATCCCACTGCAGAGCTGCAGAAAAGGGAGGCTGGCTCTGAGGGAGAGGAATGAGGTGGGATCTGGGAATTGCCACCTGCTGTGCCGCAGGTGATCTCCTTGCTGAGGGCTGGCTGGCCCCTGGTTCTGCAGTCAGTGCAAAGGGGGAAACCACCAGTGTGTCCCACCTTGCCCAGACCTCAGGGAGCCACGAGGCAGGACAGGGACAAACAGGTCCCAGAGCCAGGGAGAGGCTGCATCCCATCACTCAGCTTCCAGCAGGGCGCCGGTGAGCTTGTGTCAGGGAACAAGGATTTTGGGGGTGCAGGGAAGGTTGCACCTAAGGGTGGCCTCAGCAGAGTGCAGGACTCCCCACCAGCCTGGCCATGTTGCAGGGACTTGGTCCAGGCAAAAGCAATAGGGGAAGATCCTTCATTTCACCTCATTGACACGTTGGGGGTTGTGCATGGAGCAGAGCACCCAGCTGAGTGTCTGGCACCTGGACTAGAGCAGCTGCTGGCTGTGACTGTCACTGGGGTGAGTGGGTGGCACTGGTGGGTCCCTCTGGGGACAGCAGAGCTGAGGGGAGCAATCCCCATGGACCCCGTGTCCCTCAGCTGGGCTCAGGGAGCACCGTGACCCCTCCCTGGCAGCCCTGGAGCTGTGTCCCTTGGTGGCTGCTGTGTCAGGCTGGGGACAGTGGGGCACAGCAGCTGCTGGGCTTTGGTTCCTGTCAGAGCCAGGTCCTGTCACTCCTTTGTGCCCCTGCTGGGCTCAGGTTTGGGGACAGCTGTGTGTCCCCTGCATGTCCTGCTGGGCTGTGGTCCAGGACAGCCCCACACTGGGCCTGGTGGCCTCTCCCATCCCGTGCTGCCCTGGGAGGCAGGGAGGTGACTTCTCTTCTCTGCCAGGCTCTCCAGGAGCAGTGGGGCTGTACAGACTCCTGGTGCTGCTGAGCCCATCTGTGTTTCCTCTGGCAGCCAGTTCCTTACCCCAGGTTTTGGGGATGCAGCTCCCCCAGTGCTCCACATCCAGCTCTACTCCTTCCCTGCCTTGGAGCTTCCACCCCAAGCAGCCTGGGGACACCTTGGGCTGTCCCTGTCCCACTGCCTGCAGGGAACAGTGCTGCTCCTGCCCAGGCTGTGCGAGACAGTTCAGTGCCTCCCAGCTGGGGAGGGAAGGTTTGTTCCTCGTTCTGCCTCTTTGCCATGTTTATCCCTCATTTATCTTCACCCCTGGCTGCAGGGATGGAATGTCCCTGGAGCAGCCAGGCCTCAGACCTGGCTCTTGCCTCTTGCCTGCTCCTCAGCAGGCAGCTCCTGCTTCCCACCTCCCACAGCAGCTCCTCCCCTGGGACAGCCATGGGCACAGTGTGCTGTGTCCTGCTCTGCAGCCCTTGGCTCCATCCCCCTCCTGGGGCCGGGGCAGGCAGGGGTTCCTCCAGGCAGGAATGCTGCCAGCCCGTGGATCTCCATCATTTCCCCTTCCTTTCCCCATGGTCAGCCTAAACTGAGGCTTTTGGGGTGGGGGTGTGGGGGGGTTGCAGTGTCAAGGGATGTCCCTGGGAGAGTGGAACCATATCCAGCCACACCATGGGTGTGCTCAGAGCCAGTCCTGGCCCAGGGCTGCCATCATCCCCCAGGCACCAGAGGTTTGGTTGGGTTGTACAGAACGATTGTAACCTGTAACTTTTTGTAATTGTTTTTAATAAAAGAGTGTTGACTAGATGCACATCCCCGAGTCTGAGACTGCTCTGCCTGCTGGTGGGTTATGGGGGGGAGGTGCTGGAGCCATCCTGGAGCTGGGAGGGGCTGGACAGGCTTCCCAGGAGATCCTTCCCAAACTGGAGAAGTGGGTTCAACATGTCCTGCACCTGGGTTTGGGCAATCCCAGCCCTGGGGTGTGAGAGGCTCAGCCTGCCCCGGCCATGGGCACTGACCCAGAAACCCCCCCTGTGCTGGGCTGAGCCCCCAGCCTGGGCAGCAGGGGAGGGGGGGATTCTGCCCCTCTGCCCCTGTGCTCAGGTGAGACCCCACCTGCAGAGCTGCCCCAGCCCTGGGCAACAGCAGCAGGAGGACATGGAGCTGCTGGAGCCAGGCCAGAGGAGCCACGGAGATGCTGCAAGGGCTGGAGCCCCTCTGCTCTGGAGCCAGGCTGGCAGAGCTGGGGCTGCTCACCTGGACAAGAGAAGGCTCCAGGGACACCTCAGAGCCCCTGGCAGGGCCTGGAGGGGCTCCAGGAGAGCTGGAGAGGGACTGGGGACAAGGCCTGGAGGGACAGGACACAGGGAATGGCTGCCAGTGCCAGAGGGCAGGGCTGGATGGGATCTTGGGCAGGAATTGTTGCCTGGCAGGGTGGGCAGGCCCTGGCACAGGGTGCCCAGAGCAGCTGTGGCTGCCCCTGGATCCCTGGCAGTGCCCAAGGCCAGGCTGGACAGGGCTGGGAGCAGCCTGGGACAGTGGGAGGTGTCCCTGCCATGGTAGGGGTGGCACTGGATGGGCTCTGAGGTCCCAAACCATTCCAGGATTCTGTGACAGCAGTGGGGACAGGATCCCGTTGTGCTGCTTGGGGTGGGGGTGGCCCTGTGGGGTCCCTCGGGTGTGTCCCCTCCCCACCACTCTGGCACAGGGTGTCACAGGTGCTGCACGAGCTCAGGGGTGGGTGGGGTCCCTGCCCCGAGGGGTCCCATCCTGTTCCCCCCTGCCCTTTTGGAGCCTGGCTGCTGCCCAATCCAAATCATTCCGTGATTGCTTCACCCCTGCAATTCGCAGCCGCTGTTCTCAGAATTCATAAAATCACTTTGCAGACCCCAGTTCAGTACCTGAGGTGTTCACAGCCCCCAGCCCACACCTCAACTCACCGAATTCACAGAATCCACAGAATTCACAGAATCCCTGGGTTGGAAGAGACCTTCAACGTCATCAAGTCCAGCCCAGCCCCAGCACCCCAACTGAGCCCAGGTACCCAGTGCCACATCCAGGCTTTGTTAAACACACCCAGGGATGGGGACTGCACCACCTCCCCGGGCAGCCATTCCAGAACTTTATCACCTTTCTGTAAAAAACTTTTTTCCTGATATCCAACCTATATATTTTCCCTTGGTGCAGCCTGAGGCTGTGTACTCCGGTTCTGTGTCTGTTCATGCCCCCGGCGCGGCTCTGCAGCGCAGCCCAGCCTTCCCCAGCGCCACCCCCAGCTCCCGCCGCTCCCTGCCCCTCCGGGACATCCCTCCCGCCGGGATGAGCTGAGGAAAAGGGATAAAATCGGTGCCACTCCTTTTGGACAGAACCCCATCCCAACGCCCTGGACCGAACGAGGAGCGGGGTTGTGGCCAGACCTCGCTCTGTGCAAACCCCAGACCCCGAGGGGTGCCCGGGCACATCCCGGCTCCTCGTGCCTCATCCCGGGGCCGGGACGGAGCCTCGGCATCCCCGGCCCTGCCAGGCTCCCCCCGGTGCCCCGGCATGTTCTGGTCCCTCTGAGTGCCACCGAGGGCACCCCGGCCAGCCCCGACACGGTGAACAGCGCAGGGGGAGCACTCTGCTGTGCCCCGGGGGTGCAGAGGGCAGCCGGGGTGATCCCCATCCCCAGGGGTACAGAGGGCAGCCAGGCTGATCCTGGGGTACAGAGGGCAGCCAGGCTGATCCCGGGGGTACAGAGGGCAGCCAGGCTGATCCCCGGGGTACAGAGGGCAGCCAGGCTGACCATGGGGTACAGAGGGCAGCCAGGCTGATCCCGGGGGTACAGAGGGCAGCCAGGCTGATCCCGGGGGTACAGAGGGCAGCCAGGCTGATCCCGGGGGTACAGAGGGCAGCCAGGGTGAACCTGGGGTGCAGAGGGCAGCCAGGCTGATCCTGGGGTGCAGAGGGCAGCCAGGCTGATCCCCAGGGGTACAGAGGGCAGCCAGGGGGATCCCGGGTGCAGAGGGCAGCCAGGCTGATCCGGGGTGCAGAGGGCAGCCAGGCTGATCCGGGGTGCAGAGGGCAGCCAGGCTGATCCTGGGGGTACAGAGGGCAGCCAGGCTGATCCCCCGCAGCAGAGGAGATGCTGGAACAAGGGCAGAAGATGAAGGGGCCGACTCTCAGCAGGGGTTAATCCAAGGTTTATTTCAGGAGCCCCCACAAGCTCAGGGGGCTCCTGCTGAGAGCCCCGGGAGAGGTGCCAAGGTTCCATTTCAAGGGAGGTGGAAACCCAAAGTAGAAAACATTTACTGACCAGTGAGTGACCCTAAGGGATGGGCACTGGGAATGGACATTTAGGACAGAGTGTGGGATAACACTTGGGGGGCTGATCCCTGATAACACTTGGGGGGCTGAGCCCTGATAACACTTGGGGGGCTGCCCCTGATAACACTTGGGGGGCTGACCCCTGATAACACTTGGGGGGCTGATCCCTGATAACACTTGGGGGGCTGATCCCTGATAACACTTGGGGGGCTGACCCCTGATAACACTTGGGGGGCTGACCCCTGGCCTCTGGCTGATCACTCGATGTCCTGGACGGAAAGTTCTAGATGGAGGGGATGGGATGCTGAGTGACTGACAGAGAGCCAGGGTGGGGATTTGGGGATGATCTCAGCAAAGGAGAGGGATTACACAGGTAGAGGGAGGGGATACAATCTGGGGTAAACCATTTGGGGAAAATAAAGATACAAAGACAAAACCATTATAACATAAAACCACTCTACACCATCGGCGTCCCAGGGCCCTGCCAGGCTCCCCCCGCAGCCCGCATCAATCTCCCAAATGGGGCAGGAATGAAAGTGCCAAGCCAAGGAGCTGATTCAGCACGGAGGAAGAGGTGAAGGTAAAAAGTTCAAATAAAGAAATAATGGGCCATTAGATGACCTCACAGGCAATGTGTTTTATTTAACGTGCCGCTGATGGCTCGGTGCTCCCGGGGCTGTGAAAGTCACGCCTGGCGCCTTCTCAGCCACCTCCGCGGGCTTTGGGGCACTGCCTGCTCTGACAGGGACCTCCCCATCCCCGAGAGTCCCTTTGCTCCCCCCCTTGCAGCTCACCTGATGGCCTGGGTGACATCAGGGAACCCCTGCAGTGACAAAAGCATGTTTTTGCTCTTTTGATTTTTGCAATTGTTTTTTTGCTCTTTTGAAGCCCGGAGGGTGACAGGGACCTTTCAGGGCGAGGGTGATCCCAAGGGAGCAGCACTCACCCGGCCCCAGGCACGTGGAGGGACAGGAGGACACAAAGCCAGGCTGGAGGGGGCTTGGAGCAGCCTGGGACAGTGGAAGGTGTCCCTGCCATGGCAGGGGTGGCACTGGATGGGCTTTGAGGTCCCTCTGAACCCAAACCACTCTGGGATTTGATGACACCAAAGCTCAGGATCTGTCTCAGGGGTCTGTCCCTCCTGTTTTTCCCTGGAAGATCTTGTCTCCCAGGGCACTGCCAGAGTTGGGCATCACCAGCAGAAGGGGTTTTCTTGCTCTCTGAAACCTTTGTCCCTTTTGGGTGGCTTTGCCTCTGGCCCTGAGCGTGGCTCCAGGGCTTGGCACTGCCTGTCCCCACCTTGGTGTTCGGATGCTGCAGCTGAACTGGGGGAAGCAAAGGAGCAGAGAACCCCAGAACCCCCTTCCTTCCCCTTCCCAAAACCCTCTGGGACCAGTTGGAACCCAGGAGATGAAAGGAAAAGGGGAAAAGGCTCCATTTCCACCCCAGCAAGAGGAGAGGGGTGAGCTCAGAGGTGCTGGTGGGTCACGAATCCTCCCCCTTTGCCCCCCTCACAGGGGGGCAGCCCCTGGTTCCACGCTGTGTCTGTATCCATGTACCCATCACCTCTGGCCCCAGTCTGAGCTCTGCCAGCGAACTGGTGCTGCTGCTCTGGTCCTGAGAGCTGCAGTCCCCCACGGGGTCCCTGAGAGCCCTGTCAGAGGCTCCCAGCCCTGAAGGAGGGCCCTGCCTGGCTTTCCCTGCCCCCTGCCCCCACCCCTTCCTTCCCAAGGACATCCCAAACCTGAATCGCTGAGAGCAGGAACTCAGCACACCCAGCCCCACCTGCCGCGCTCCAGGGCAACAGCAGCTGCCTTGGAATCACAGAATCACAGAATCACAGAATCCACAGAATTCACAGAATCCACAGAATCACAGAATCACAGAATCCACAGAATCCACAGAATCACAGAATTCACAGAACCACAGAACCACAGAATCACAGAATCAACAGAATCACAGAATCACAGAATTCACAGAATCACAGAATCACAGAAACACAGAATCACTGAAACACAGAATCACAGAATTCACAGAAACACAGAATCACAGAATCACAGAATCACAGAATCACAGAATTCACAGAATCACAGAATCACAGAATCACAGAATTAAAAGAATCCCAGAATCCACAGAATCCCAGAATCCACAGAATCACAGAATCACAGAATCCCAGAATCCACAGAATCACAGAATCACAGAATTCACAGAATCACAGAATCACAGAATCACAGAATTAAAAGAATCACAGAATCCACAGAATCCCTGGGTTGGAAGAGACCTCCAAGATCATCGAGTCCAGCCCAGCCCCAGCACCCCAAGTGAGCCCTGGCACCCAGTGCCACATCCAGGCTTTGTTAAACACACCCAGGGATGGGGACTGCACCACCTCCCCGGGCAGCCATTCCACAACTTTAACACCTTTTCTGTAAAAAGCTTTTTCCTGCTACCCAACCTGAATTTCCCTTGGTGCAGCCTGAGGCTGTGTGCTCTGGTTGTGTCAGTGCTGCTGCAGACAGAGCCCAGCCCCAGCTGAGCACAGGCACCTTTCAGGAGCTGTGAGAGCGATGAGGGCACCCCTGAGCCTCCTTTGCTCCAGGCTGAGCTCCCCCAGCTCCCTCAGGGGTTCTCTCAGGGTTTGTGCTCCCAGCCCCTCTCTGAACACGTTCGAGCATCCCAAGGTCCTTCCCAAAGTTCTCCTGTAGCATCTCCCTGCAGCAAGGGACATGCACAGGGGTCTGTGTGTCACTCCCTCCCCTGAGCCACCTGGCACAGCCCAGGGGTGACCATCTCTCCATCCTCTCCTTAAGGAGCTTTTCAGCACATTTTTTCAAGCCCCTCCAGCACGGGGAGTGCGGGGCCGAGGCAGGGGTGAGTCCCTCCCGTGACTTACAGGCAGGAAAGCTCCTCACAGGTGACATCAGAGAGTGATGTCCCTCTGCCACAGCCGGTGGGGACAAGGACCTCAGAGCAGCCCCTGCTGCCTCTGCTCTCTCCTCACTCCAGACCTCCTTGTCTGGGTGCAGGGCTGGTCCTGGGCCGTGGTGCTGAGCCCGGGCAGGGCGGGCACCGCTGTGCCCTGGGCTCCCCCGGTGCCACCAGGGTGTCCCTGTGCCCCAAGGTGCGGTGCAGGGGGGCTGGGGGGCTCCCCAGGCACTGGGGCCCTGTTGCTGAGTGACACCTGTGTCACCTCAGGGACCGGGGTCCTTCTGCAGCCTCCAGCCAGCAGGGAGAGGTGAACCGGTCACGCTGGGGAGCAGGGGCTGGTGGTGGGCAAGACCCCAGTCCTGTCCCCTCCCTAGAGCTGTCCCCTGGCCTGGGGTGGCTGCGGGGTGGCTGGGGACAGAGGAAGAGGAAGAGGAGGGTGGAAGGAGCAGGAAGGAGGGCAGCAGCCGCTGTGGTGCAGGCTTTGGGAGGGGAGTGAGGGAAGTGTTTGGGTGCTGCGGGCATCGCTCGCTCCGGGCACCACCTTCGGGCAGTCCGGGACACGAATGGGAGCCCAGGAGGCGGCGGCTGGGGGTTGGGGGATGCTCCTGGGGCTGCCCTCAGGCTGGGAAACAGCCCCTGGCCCGCAGGGAAACGCTCCTAAATTATTAGTATTTGTATTAGCATTAGTATTTATTAGTATTAGTATTTATTAGTATTAGTATTTATTAGTATTAGTATTTATTAGTATTAGTATTTCCGAACCAACGGGGCTTTGTAGCTGCTCGGCCGCTCGGAACGGGGCACCTGGAGCCGCTTGGTGCTGGAGGAGGAGGAAAAACCTGGCTCGGAGGTTTAACCCTTTCCTGGGAGCGCAGGGGCTGCCAGGGGACAGCTCCCGGAGAGGGGACACACGGGGACAAACCCCGCGGTGCCTGGGAGGGGACACATGGGGACAAACCCCGCGGTGCCTGGGAGGGGACACACCAGGACAGCCCCCGCAGCGCCCCAGACACACTCTCTGCCCCGGCCTCCCGGCGCTCACTTAATTACCCTGGCAGGGCGGGGGGGTGTCCGCTAATTGCAGAGGGCGATTGATTGGGAAAATGTCACCGTCACTGGCCTCTGTTGCCAGGGTGACCCCGGCCGTTCTCGTTCCCGGGTGCCCAAAGCCCCCCCCGGGTGGCCTGCGGGGACACCGCAGTGGGGTGTGGAAGTCCCTGTCCTTCCTCCAGAGGGATCCATCCTCCCCGATGCTCCGGGAAGGGCGAGAGGGAGCGAAACCCTCGGGGCACGGCGAGGTTTGGGGCTCAGGGGTCACTGGAGTGCCGGTGCCACCGAAGGGGAGGGGACAGCGAGTGGGACATGGCAGGTGAAGGCTGAGACCCCGAAATTCCTTGGGGGGGCTGCTCCAGGAGAGAGAGGGCGGGAGGGCGGAAGGAAGGAAGGAAGGAAGGAAGGAAGGAAGGAAGGAAGGAAGGAAGGAAGGAAGGAAGGAAGGAAGGAAGGAAGGAAGGAAGGAAGGAAGGAAGGAAGGAAGGAAGGAAGGAAGGAAGGAAGGAAGGAAGGAAGGAAGGAAGGAAGGAAGGAAGGAAGGAAGGAAGGAAGGAAGGAAGGAAGGAAGCTAGCCACCCTTGTTTCAGGCCTGTGTCACCGTCACCAGCCCTGTGGGACAATCGACATCAGCTCAGCTCGGTCCTTTGGCTCAGCAGAGCCCCCAGGGCACAGCCTGGGACGTTTCTCCTTTTGTCGGGAGCTGAGGAGCGACCTCAGGATGGGAATCTGTGCCCGACCTCAGTGCCCGAATCTGTCCCCAGTGCAGGTCAGAGTCTGCCACTGTCACCCTCAGGGGGAACATGGGGCACACAGGGCAACGTGGAGAGAGGTACAGGGACATGGGGACACAAGTGGGGACATGGGGACATGTATAGAGACATCATGTGTGGGGACACAGGGACACATGAGGGGACATTGGGACATGTATGAAGACATGGGGACATGTGTGGAGACATTGGGATGTGTATGGGGACATGGGACACATGGAGATATCAGGAGATCTATGATGACATGAGGACACATGTGTGGACATGGGGACATGAATGGGGACATGTATGGGGACATGGGGATATGTGTGGGAACAGGGAGATGTGAAAGCAAATATGGGGACACGGGGACAGGGATGAGTTGTTTTCTGTAGATTTGGTTTTTTGTTGGTGTTTCTGTATAGAACTTTTTGTATTTCTTTCTCTTTGTGATAACAGAAGTGGTCAGGGGGGTGTTGTAGTGGGAGGTTGGGAGTTTTGATGGGTATAAAATGGAGTTTGTGGTGCTGTGCATGCTCGGCATTGGGGGTTGTTATTTTGTTGTGTGATAGCTCTTTGTGAGGTGCTGTTATTTTGCTTTAAGGGACTTTGATCAGTAATGGTGTAAGACATTTTGTATAACAGTTTTTTTGTTTGGAGTTGGGATTTTTAAGTTTTTACTCAATTTTTCAGTTAAAAGTTCAGGAGGGTTGTTGTTGTTTTGTTTAGGACTGTTATTTTTGACATTGCAAAGTTCGTGTACAAGGTTGTACATGGATGAGGGGACATGCACAGGGACACGGGGACACGAATGGGGCCATGGGGACACAGGGACAGAGCAGGACCCGCTCCCGGCTGTGCAGTAAATGCTTTATAGGCTGCGGGGCTGGCGCTGGGTGATCGCCTCCGGGTCCCTGCGGTTAATTGCAGGCAGTAATTAACGTAATGACGGCGATGGAGGGACCACTGCGGGTGTGCAGGATGAAGCGGGGCGGACACCGGGCTCCGGCCTCATTAGCTGCCGTCACTAACGAGGTGGCCTCTGTCCCCAGCTGGGCTCGCAGTCCCGGTGCTGGCACTGCCCGGAGTGGCTCCTTTGCACCTTCGGCCTCCTCTTCCTCGCTGTCGCCTCCTCCCTCCTCGCCTTCCTCGGTGCCCAAGGCACGGCCCAGCCCCCCGAGCTGCTGCCACACCGGGGGCTCGGGGGGGGACCGGCGACACCAGTGACACCGGCCAGTCCAGTGGGGACACCAGCCCAGCCCCGGCGCTGCCCAAACCTGCCCCGTGCCCTCCCGCCCCGGGTCCGTCTGTCCCTCCGCTGGGACGGTGACAGGGACAGGCGGGCGGTGTCACCGTGTCCCGGAGCCCGGACAGCCCCGCGGGAGCGGCAGCTCGGCTCGGTCTGACCGGGACAATGAAGCCGGGCAGGGGAGGGCAGGAGGGGCAGGAGGGAGGCGGGCAGGGCCCCGGAGGTGTGGCATGGGCTGTCCCCATGGGGCAGGGCGGGTGGCAGCGCGGTGGCAGCGCGGGTGGCAGCAGTCCCGTCCCGCGGGCGGCGGAGCGGCAGGAGCGCGGCGCTGCCCGGGGCTGTGCCCGGGCACCGGGGCAGGTACGGGGACCCCGAGGGGAGCGTGGCACGGTGACAGGGGGACACGCGGCTGGCAGGTCCCTGGGGAGGCGGGGGAGCCGCGTCTCTCCCCGGGAGGAGCGGGGTGCCAGGGCACGGAGCGGCGTTTGGGGACGGCGGAGCCGCCTTCGCACCCAAAGCGCATCCGAGCGGCTGGAAAACAGGGCGAGAGGAGGGAAACTCACGGCTCGGGCACGTCCTGGGAAATAACCCCGCAGAGGCTTTAATGATCGCCCGGCCGAGCGCGGGGGCGTTTCCGGCGTGCCGGGGCCGGGAGGTGACAGCCACCCCCCGCTCTGCCCGTCCGGGGCCTGTCACTGTCGCCTGTCGTGGTGGGTGACACTGGGCGGGCCGGGGGCGATGCCGGAGCGGGGCTGGCCGTGGGGACATCCCCGGGGTGGCTCTGGCTGGGACACTGCGCTCAGGGAAACGACAGCAGCACCCCGGGAGGGGGTACGGGGCCGTGTGCCAGCCCCGGGAAGGCACCGAAGGTCGGGCTGGCGCTGTCCCCGCCGTTTTTGGCGTGGGAAGGGGCCGGAGGGCACAGAGGGCACCGGGAGCCGCCGGCTGCGGGCGCTGCCCGAGCCGGGCGCTCTCACACCGCTCCCGCACGGAGCCGGAGCTCGGCGCTGAGCCGGGGATTTCAGGAACAAAACCCCCACAGAATTCCCGTGGCAGCGCTCGGAGCAGGCAGGGACATAAATCTGAGCGGGTTTCACCAGCCCGGGCCAAACCCCGGTGGCGCCGTGCCCGGCCCTCCTTAAACCCGGCTCCTGCTCAGCCGTGCCAACCTCCGGGAGCTCGGAGCGGCACTTTTGGGGTGAGAAAGTTCTGGTTTGGGGCTTCTGAGCCCCCGGCAGCACCGCGGGGATGCTTTAAGGACAATCCGGGAATGGGACAGTCCCAGCGGGCCGGGCAGAACGGCGGCTCCATCCCAGGTGGGGATTTGGGGGAACATCCCCGGGGGTAAGAACGCCCTGCTGGGCTCGCTGAGCTGTGGGGCAGCGCTCACAGGATGTCCCCAGGTGTGGGGCAGTGCTCACAGGATGTCCCCAGGTGTGGGGCAGTGCTCACAGGATGTCCTGAGCTGTGGGGCAGCGCTCACAGGATGTCCCCAGGTGTGGGGCAGTGCTCACAGGATGTCCCCAGGTGTGGGGCAGTGCTCACAGGTTGTCCCCAGCTGTGGGGCAGTGCTCACAGGATGTCCCCAGGTGTGGGGCAGTGCTCACAGGTTGTCCTGAGCTGTGGGGCAGTGCTCACAGGATGTCCCCAGGTGTGGGGCAGTGCTCACAGGATGTCTCAGATGTGGGGCAGTGCTCACAGGATGTCCCCAGGTGTGGGGCAGTGCTCACAGGATGTCCCCAGTGTGGGGCAGTGCTCACAGGTTGTCCCCAGGTGTGGGGCAGTGCTCACAGGGTGTCCCCAGGTGTGGGGCAGTGCTCACAGGTTGTCCTGTGCCTTTGGCCATCTCCAGCCCTCCCTGCCCCCCAGGGAGCCCCGGGCTGGGGCCAGAGCAGGGTTTGGCTGTCCAGGCTGTCCCCTGGGGTGGCTGGGGCTGGCAGGGAGCCCTGGCACCAATTCCAGCCTGTTCCTGCCTCTCCAAAGTGCAGTTTTTATCTCTAATTACTGAGCTGATGAGTGACGTTTGTCAAGAGCTTTCTTGGAACTGAGATTTCTTGGATACCTGCTTGAAAATATTTTTCCAGTGCTTTGATTCACCTTTTTTTTCCCCTTTTCCCCTGCTCCAGGCCCTGGCAAGAGGCAGCACCCCTGGCTGCCTTTGCAGTGTGCTCAGCCCCGTGGAGTGCCCTGTCTGTGCCAGCTGCAGGTGCTGAACAAGCTGTGCTTTTGTTTGGCACCGTTTGGGGCACAGGGATGCTTTGAGCTGCTGAGTGGAGCCTGGTTGGGCATCCTGGTGATCCTGACCAGGCTCAAAGGGGCTCAGAGATGCCAGGCACGGTGGGGACATGATGGATCAGCAGCTTCAGGCCTGATCCTGATCCTGAGGGGACCAAATAAACCCAGGAATTCCAGCGTGGAACTCAGGGCAGGCTGGTCTGGAAGCACAGCCCAGGAAAACACCTTGGCAATTCTCACTCTCAGCCTCACCCTAAACATCGGTGTCCTGGAGTGAGGGCAGGGGATGCTTTGAGCCTCTGATCAGAGCCCTGAGGGCACACACAGCCCCTGGGACCCCCCACCCATTGCCCTGGGCTGGGGAAGCTCAGCCAGGGCTCAGTTCTGACCCCCAGGGTGAGCCTGGCTGCAGCTTGGCCACGCTCCTGGGCCTTGGAGCTGTCTTGTCCCGATGGATGGGCTGTGTCTCACCTCAGCCTTTGTCCCCTTTGCAATCCTGACTCTGGACTTCCCAGCCTGAACCTGGACCTCTCCAGCAGGAGCTTGGCTGAGGCTCAGGGCTCATCCTGGGTCAGGCCACCCCTGGCTGGGTTGGGTTGGACCTCAGAGCCCACCCAGTGCCACCCCTGCCATGGCAGGGACACCTCCCACTGTCCCAGGCTGCTCCCAGCCCTGTCCAGCCTGGCCTTGGGCACTGCAGGGATGGGATCAGGGTTTGTGAGCAGCTGCCTCAGTTTCCCCCATTCCCTGAGGTCTGTCTTGTCTCCTGTAGGATTTCCCCTGTGGAGAAGCTGCCTCCTCTGGGCCAGCATCCCTCAGCCTGTTCATGGTCCCTGAGGGGATCCCCCATATCCCTCTGGCAGGAGGAGACAGTGCAGTATGTTTGCCAGGAGCAGGGCAGGGAGGGCTTTGCTGTCCCTCCTTTGTACCCAGAGATTGTAAAACATGAAAGCCAACTGTAAACACTGTAACAATGCCTTGTAAATAATTCTTATCACAAAAATCAGTGAATTCACATTATACAATCAATATATTAGCAGTGTTTGCAGGGGTTAAGGTGGTATTTTTTAAAGATTTATGTAATATTAACAACAGTCACTATTTATCAATGTTACCTATAGAAAACAGAAATAAGAGATGTTACCAGCTCACTACCAGCAATCCCCACAACTCTGAATCGTTGGGGAATCAGCTGATGACCCTGCAGATAGGATCTGATTAAAGCTCCCCAAATGTTCTGTCTTCAGAGACATTTTGGGCACTTGAATCCTCACTAACACCGGTATCTTTACACAGTGGTTTCCCTTGCTGTGAAACACTTTTCACAGTAAAAGATTTCCAGCTGTGTCATATTTGGAATAGCACTGATCTGCAAAGTGCCTCCCTTTTCTCCACCTTGGGCAGTGATTCGCTGCTGTCGCATTTTCCACAGACTCTGGGCAATATTTTGGTTTATGTCCAAATTTCCCACACTTTGCCCGTGGCCTTTTGGAGAGTTCTGCCACATTATTTCTGTGGAATTGTTGTGTTGAGGAGTCACATGGAGAGCTGTGAGGGCTTTTTTGTCCTGCCTTTGTCCCTGTGGGATCAGATCCAGCCCTGTCTGTCCAGCCTGGGACAAGGACACGAGTGGGGCACAGCAGGGAGGAAGGAGGAGATTGCCTTTGCTCTGTGTCAAATCTTATTTTGCCTAAACTCAGTGCTCACAGCCAGTCTGGGCACTGAGGGGCTTCGGTGGGATTTCTGTGTGGAAGAGATCTCACTCCTCCAGGGATCCATCCATCCTTCCTTCCTTCCTTCCTTCCTTCCTTCCTTCCTTCCTTCCTTCCTTCCTTCCTTCCTTCCTTCCTTCCTTCCTTCCTTCCTTCCTTCCTTCCTTCCTTCCTTCCTTCCTTCCTTCCTTCCTTCCTTCCTTCCTTCCTTCCTTCCTTCCTTCCTTCCTTCCTTCCTTCCTTCCTTCCTTCCTTCCTTCCTTCCTTCCTTCCTTCCTTCCTTCCTTCCTTCCTTCCTTCCTTCCTTCCTTCCTTCCTTCCTTCCTTCCTTCCTTCCTTCCTTCCTTCCTTCCTTCCTTCCTTCCTTCCTTCCTTCCTTCCTTCCTTCCTTCCTTCCTTCCTTCCTTCCTTCCTTCCTTCCTTCCTTCCTTCCTTCCTTCCTTCCTTCCTTCCTTCCTTCCTTCCTTCCTTCCTTCCTTCCTTCCTTCCTTCCTTCCTTCCTTCCTTCCTTCCTTCCTTCCTTCCTTCCTTCCTTCCTTCCTTCCTTCCTTCCTTCCTTCCTTCCTTCCTTCCTTCCTTCCTTCCTTCCTTCCTTCCTTCCTTCCTTCCTTCCTTCCTTCCTTCCTTCCTTCCTTCCTTCCTTCCTCCCTCCCTCCCTCCCTCCCTCCCTCCCTCCCTCCCTCCCTCCCTCCCTCCCTTCCTTCCTTCCTTCCTTCCTTCCTCCCTCCCTTCCTCCCTCCCTTCCTCCCTCCCTTCCTCCCTCCCTTCCTCCCTCCCTTCCTTCCTCCCTTCCTTCCTCCCTTCCTCCCTCCCTCCCTCCCTCCCTCCCTTCCTCCCTTCCTTCCTCCCTCCCTCCCTCCCTCCCTTCCCTCCCTTCCCTCCCTTCCCTTCCTTCCCTCCCCTTCCTTTGGGGCTGTCCCTGGACCCCTGGCAGTGTCCCAGGCCAGGCTGGGCAGGGTTTGGAGCACCCTGGGATGGTGGAAGGTGTCCCCTGGCAGGGATGGGATGGGATGGGATGGGATGGGATGGGATGGGATGGGATGGGATGGGATGGGATGGGATGGGATGGGATGGGCTTTAAGGTCTCTCCCAACCCAGACCATTCTGGGGCTGTGTGTGCTGAGCTCATTTAGGACCCCAGGACAGGGACAGCACCAAGCCCTGGGTGGTAAAGAAGGATTTTGTGGATCTGGGTGAGCTCTTGGCTGCAGGGGCTGAGGTGCTCTCGGTGTTTGGGTCCCTCTGACCTGGAATGGGGATGGATGCCCAGCAATACCCACAGGAGCAAGAGGGAAGTTGATACTTGGGGTAAAAGAAGGAAAAAAGTGATCAAAGCAGTGAGATAAGAAATAATGGCAGGGGCTGACTTCTGGTGGGATTATTTAATAATAAGGTAAATAATGCTTTATCCCTCACTGCCTCCTTTCATGTGAGGATCACAAAGCTCTTCACAAACATTAATTAATCTTCCCCACCATCCCTGCAGGAAGGTCACAGGGCCACCAAGCATGAGGGAAATTTGTCATTGATGGAGGTGGCTGCTCCCCCAGCACTGGCAGCTGAGCTGGGCTGGCAGGACAGGGAGAGCTCCAGTTCCTCCCCAGGGACTCCAGCGATTTCCTGCAGCTTCCCCGAGGGCAAAAATGTCTTGGAGCTGACACAGGGAGCTGGGATGGGCAGAGGCTGATGGGACGATGTCCCTCCCACAGGTGCCCTGCCCTGGAGCCTGGGGGAGCTGGAGCATCCAGTGGGATCCCGCTGTCCTTGCTCAGTGTTCCAAAGGGCTCTGGTTGTCCTTGTCCCCAGGGCCTGCAGTGGTGCCAGCATGGCTGAGCAGGACCCAGGCACAGGCTGCCCTCGTGGGAAGGAGCAGCTGCCAGGTCAGTGTGACAAGGGTGTGCTTTGGGGATTTTTGGGGTTTCAGATGGGTTATGAGGAAGCTGAGCGTGGGACACGGCTGTGGGATGGGGAAGAAGATCTGGGGTGAGCAGGGGCAGGGCTGGGATCTTCCCTGCCTGGAGGGATGGCAAAAACAGCTGGGAGAGGAATGAGCAGAACCCCAAAGGCTGGGGGCTCACCCTGCAGGGCCTGAGCCTCGGGGGGAGGCATGGGCAGCCCCCCTGCAGCTCTGGAATGTTCTGTGCCCTGACCCTGAGACCCAGCTGTGCCTGCAGCTCCCTGGGAAGCCACCCCAGCAGTGCCACCCCTGGTCCCTGTGCCCTGGGGGATGGGGACATGCCCAGGGGAACTGGGGACTGTCCCCTCGCTCTTCCAGATTTCACCTGGGAGGTGAGAGCCAACGACCACAGCTACCACAGACAGGCCAGGAAGAAATTTGCCTTCTGCCTGAGCAAGAGGAAATACTCGGTGAGCCAGGCTGGCCCTCCTTCCCTTCCCTTCCCTTCCCTTCCCTTCCCTTCCCTTCCCTTCCCTTCCCTTCCCTTCCCTTCCCTTCCCTTCCCTTCCCTTCCCTTCCCTTCCCTTCCCTTCCCTTCCCTTCCCTTCCCTTCCCTTCCCTTCCCTTCCCTTCCCTTCCCTTCCCTTCCCTTCCCTTCCCTTCCCTTCCCTTCCCTTCCCTTCCCTTCCCTTCCCTTCCCTTCCCTTCCCTTCCCTTCCCTTCCCTTCCCTTCCCTTCCCTTCCCTTCCCTTCCCTTCCCTTCCCTTCCCTTCCCTTCCCTTCCCTTCCCTTCCCTTCCCTTCCCTTCCCTTCCCTTCCCTGATAATGTATAAAATAGTATAATATAAAAATATTATATAACATTTATATAGAATATAAAATATTTTATTATTTTATTTTAAACATTTTTTTAGCTAAATAACATCGAGGTCAGTGAGCTGGGCTTTAGCTCAGAGTCAGAATCACAGAATATTCTGAGCTGGAAGGGACCCAGCTCAGAATATTCTGAATTTTATGCAGCTTTGCATCTGATTTCTGTTTCCCTGTCAGGACCCTAAATGCTGAAAATTTTAAACTTTCTGTGCTCACAAACATTAACCCCCCAAAAACCACTACATTTAACCTAAAGCCTTAAAAAAACGTACAAAGTTAAATAATAAAATTAAGAGTATAAGTGTGTAGTTTAATTAATAGTAGAAAACTTAAAGTTTAAAGTTTTAAATTATAGTAATATATATATAAAACAAAATTAAAGTTTTAAAGCAAAGCTCAGACTTTCTTCTTCACCTTCTTTATCTTCTACTTCATAAGTTTAAGTCATATTTTGTAATTAAACAAAATAGTCCACGTTACAAGACATAAGTAATTAGTTATTAAGTTAAAAATAAAAATAATTTAATCGTCATTTCCTCATTAAATCGTTTTTCCTTTAAAGACCTTATAAAAATAAGTGAAAAGCCTTTTTATAGCTTGTTAGTAAAATACTATAAAACTCACAGCTTGCAAAATTATAATATAGATTAAAAATAACAAACATCTAAATCTGAACACAAACTACCATCTCAAACACTTTCAATCCCAACCCTAACCAAAACAGAAAAAGAAAATAAAAACTCAGCATTAGTGGTGCTCTGTGTGAGGGAAAAAAAAATTAAAATAATATATTATAAAATTAAAATTATTAAAATTGAAAAGAATATATAAAAATAATGGAGTAAAAATATATAAAAATAATGATAGAAATTAATAATAAATATCTATAATACTATTAAAATAAAAAGAAATTAATATATTAAAAAATAGATGAAATAATAATAAAAAATCATGATAAATATACACAATGCTATTCAAATGAAAATACTTTGAAAATAATATAATATAATATAATATAATATAATATAATATAATATAATATAATATAATATAATATAATATAATATAATATAATATAATATAATATAATATAATATAATATAATATAATATAATATAATATAATATAATATAACATAACATAACATAACATAACATAACATAACATAACATAACATAATATAATAAATATAATTATTATATTATATATAATATATGATTATATTATATATATAATATATAATATATTTATAATATTGTTAAAATAAAAATACTATTAAAACAAAACAATATATTAAAAATTATTATTAATAATATAAAATGTATAATAGTAGTAAAATATTTTAAAATCTTTTAATACCTAGAATATATATTAATAATAAATTAAATAGTAAATAATAAAATGGATCTATATTCAATATAATATATAGTAAGTTATATAGTAAAATATAAAAATTAAGAACAATATTAGTAAATAATAAATAAAATTATTAATAATGAAGATGTAGAAATATAAATTATTGATGATGATGATGATGATGATGATGATGATGATGATGATGATGATGATGATTTTAGAAATCAACATTTTCCCTTATGGCTTTGATAATTTTTGAAGCCATCCCTTGTGCTGTGGGAAGTCCCAAGAGCAGCAGAATGTTCTGGCATTTGCAGAGCAGGTCCCTGATTTCTGTGCCCCTGTGGCAGGGCAATGCCATCCGCACAGCCAAGTACAACCTGCTCACCTTCCTGCCCCTCAACCTCTTCGAGCAGTTCCACCGCATGGCCAACGTCTACTTCGTGTTCGTCATCCTGCTGCAGGTGGGCACAGCGACTGGGACGTCACCAAGGCCGGCTGGGGGTTCAGGGTTCACCCCAGAACCCCCAGAATCCCCTGATGATTCCCCCCAGGTGTGTCAGTCCCCTCTCCTTTCCCCTCCCAGCACTGTCTGTCAGTCCTGCCATTCCAGAAGGGCACAGAGTGATTGGCAGGTTCAAAGGATGCCCTCTACCCCCGGGGGCACTGGGCCAGAATAAAGCTCTGGATCCAAACCCACACAGCCTCTGAACCCACAGCAGCTCCAGCAGAACTCCTGAGCCCGTGGCTGCTGCTCCTTTAACCCCGGGAGAGGGCAGGGAAGGGGCAGGAGCCACCAGCCAGGGACAGGAGGGGAGGGCTCAAGGGACAAAGGACACCTGGATGGCCCAGAGCCCCCGGGGGTAGAGGGCATCCTTTGAACCTGCCAATCACTGGATGCCCTTCTGGAATGGCAGGACTGACAGACAGTGCTGGGAGGGGAAAGGAGAGGGGACTGACACACCTGGGGGGGAATCATCAGGGGAGGGAGCCGAGGTTCTGGGGTGAACCCTGAAATCACAACACAACAGGTGTGTGCCAGGGCTCTGCCCATGCAGGGCTCTCTGCAGCTCAGGGCAGGGAATCTGGGCTGAAACGTTCCCCAGGAGCTTTCCTGTGGTGTTCAGGGTGTTGTAGGAACTTTCTGAGGGGTTTAATCCATGTTCAGTGTGGTTAATTTAAATTAAAGCCTCCCAGCTTCAGGAGGACGTGGAGCTGCTGGAGCCAGGCCAGAGGAGGCCGTGGGGATGCTCCAGACCTCCAGCTGGGAGCCCCTCTGCTGGTTTTATTTCTCTCCTCCAAATTTTTGATTTCTTCTTTCAGTTTTCTTCTCTTTCTTTTTCTCCTTTCCCCTCTGTGTCTTAGCTTAATTTCTAACCCTGGAGCCCCTCTGCTCTGGAGCCAGGCTGGCACAGCTGGGGCTGCTCACCTGGACAAGAGAAGGACACAGGGACACCTCAGAGCCCCTGGCAGGGCCTGAAGGGGCTCCAGGAGAGCTGGAGAGGGACTGGGGACAAGGCCTGGAGGGACAGGACACAGGGAATGGCTGCCAGTGCCAGAGGGCAGGGCTGGATGGGATCTTGGGCAGGAATTGTTCCCTGGCAGGGTGGGCAGGCCCTGGCACAGGGTGCCCAGAGCAGCTGGGGCTGCCCCTGGATCCCTGGCAGTGCCCAAGGCCAGGCTGGGCAGGGCTGGGAGCAGCCTGGGGCAGTGGGAGGTGTCCCTGCCATGGTAGGGGTGGCACTGGATGAGCTTTGGGATCCCTCCCAACTCAAATCTTTCCTCAATTCTCTAAAATGGGTTTGGTTCACATGGAGGTGAAGCTCAGATTGACCACACCAAAACAAAAATTCATCCCTCCAAAGTCAGAGACCCTGGTGCATTTCATACCTCAAAAAGAGGTGAAAACCCAGCAAAGGAGGTTTCTGTAGCAGAGATGTTGATTTGGTGATCCTGAGAGGGGTTCCTGCCAACCAGGGAGTCACTCAGTCACCTCAAGTGCCCCAGGGTGGGACAGGAGCTGTGTCAGTGCTGTAAAATCCTCCTTCTCCAGACTTTCCCTGCCATCTCCACGCTGCCCTGGTACACTCTGCTGTTCCCCCTGAGCTGCCTCCTCGTCATCCGGGGGCTGCGGGACCTCATCGATGACATTGTGAGTGTGGTGGCCCTGGGGACACGGGCAGGGAGGGGCCCTTGGCTGTCACCTGGGCTGAGGGGCTCAGGGGCTGCTGCCACCCCTCAGTCCTGAGGGATCCCCTCCTCCATCACATCCACATGTGGGATTTTTTCCCTTGGGAAACATGTCACACCCTGGCTGCTTCCCTTGGGGTCCAAAC
Organism: Fringilla coelebs; assembly: GCF_963513975.1. NCBI lineage: Eukaryota > Metazoa > Chordata > Aves > Passeriformes > Fringillidae > Fringilla > Fringilla coelebs. The sequence goes on along the minus strand of NC_140050.1, from coordinate 3,271,854 downwards.
CCTCATTCCTGTCACCTTTAATACCCTGGCCACGGGCTGGAGTGCCAGGTGGGTCCCAGGAACACCTGGGGGGAATTCAGCCTCTTTATTCATCAGAACAAACCTTCCCACAGCTCTGGGGTGAGGAGGGTGGTGGTGGCATCAGGGGGGTGTTTTGATGGGACAGCACAGCCTGGCATTGCCCATTGCCATCCCTTGGTCTGTCTGTCTGTCCTGTGCAGGGCCGTCACCGCAGCGACAGGAGCATCAACAGCAGGCCCTGTGAGATCCTGGCTGGCAGGAGGTGAGGGGCTCTGGGGGCTCTGCCTGTGTTTGCCATACCCACAACACCTGTGTTCCCACAGCTGAGGAGGGGCTTGGTGGGTCTGCCCCAGGCTCTGCAACCTCCCATCACCTCCCAAACCGTGCCCCAGCTCCTCCTGTGGGATTGGTGATGCTCCAGGCGTGGGCAGCAGGTTTAAAAATGCCCCAGTTGGCTGAGATGTGCTGGGGGAGGCTTTCCTTGGCCACAGAATTCCTCCTCACATCCAACCCATGGAGCTGTGTCCCTGCCCAGCACTGCTCCAGGGAAAGATGGGCTTTTCCCAGCTGTGCTCATGGTGCTGAGAGCTCCTGTCACCTGTGGGGACAGGGACATGGATGTGACACACGGCTCCTGTGCCACCCTTGGTGCTCAGCCCTCTGGAGGTGGCACAAGAACCTGGGGACCCAAATCCTGCAGGAATTCAGGGCAGGCACAGGCTGAAGCACCCCCAGCCCCCAGTGGCACCGCTCTGCAGGGACACAGAGCTGTCCCCTGGACGTCCCCACAGGTTCTGCTGGCGGGAGTGGCGCGACATCTGCGTCGGGGACATCGTGCGGCTGCGCAAGGACAGCGTCGTCCCGGTGAGGGGTGGCCAGAGCTGGCTGTGCCCTGGGGACAGCAGTGACCAGGGGCTCATCCAGCTGCTCTCTCCTCCTTTTCTGCTCCTCAAGGCTGACCTGCTCCTGCTGCGCAGCTCCGAGCCCAGCAGCCTGTGCTACGTGGAGACTGCTGACATCGATGGGTGAGGACGGGACAGGGACAGGGACAGGGACAGGGACAGGGACAGGGACAGGGACCCCTCTGGCCCTGGGGGTGACGCCTTGAGGAGCTGGATCAGGGGCTGGGCACAGTTCAGAGGAACAGAGTGGATGTTTATTGCAGAGCCTTCCAAGGCCACACCCTGGCAGTGCCACAGCCTCAGTCGTGGCTCTGCCCAGATGGCTCCAAGATGGAAGCAAGAAGGGCTTGGTCACCAGATCTCACATTTTTACAAGTTTTAGTCCATTTGCATAGAGGAGTTAACTGTCCAATTAACAACTTCAAATGATGAAGTTTCATCCTCCTCGCTTGCTTGCCCACCCTCCTCTTCTCACGTTGTTTGTGCTTTGGGCCTGAAGTTTGGAGGGATTGTCCTTGAGTCTCCAGCTGGAATAGGATTGGTTTGTCCTCAGCAGCCTGTGAAAGGATCCCAGTATAAATCCTATATCCTATATACAGGATATATATATATCTATATAGGATGGATATAGGCCATATATATAGAGGATATATATATGTATAGGCTTGATATAGGATATCTATATATAGGATATAGGAGAGATAGATAGATAGATAGATAGATAGATATAGGATAGATAAAGGATATAGGATATATATATACACATAGATATATCTCTGTATATATCTCCTATATATCCAATATTTATCTTTAATATAAAGCTAAAAGCTGTTCACCAAAACAGAACTGACAGGGGGATGGCCAGCTCTGTCACCCCTCAGGGTTGTTTATTTTCCTTTCCCTGGCTCCTGCTCCCAGGGAAACCAACCTGAAGTTCAGACAGGCCCTTCTGGTCACCCACCAGGAGCTGCAGAGCGAGGAGAGCATGGCTGCCTTTGATGGTGAGTCTGGCTGGGGGAGGACGTGGCCAATCCCACTGGGATGGGGCGGACTCACCTTGGGAATTCTCTGCTCCCCATCAGTCCAGCAAGAGGCAGCCAAAGGCCTCGTGGGGAGGCGCTTCCCATCACTTCTGTGATGGATCCAGCAGGGTTGGGCACCTTCCCCCCACCCTGGGGATTGATTTTCCCACTGGAACCAAGCTCTTGGTGCCCAAACCTGAGCCCAGCCCCTGCTGCTCCTGCACAGGGAGCAGAACTCCGCTCTCCCAGGCCTTGGGGGTGAAGGGGGTTGTGTTTGTACCTTGCCCAGTGAGGTTCCTGCACTGCCCAACCTCCCAGCACCTCCCTGAGCCTTAATCTGAGCCGTCCAAATCCCACCTAGAGATGCCCTGACAAACCCTGGATCTCCCCAGGAGGCCCTGAGTGTTGGGTTATTCTCAGCTTCTTACAGAGAAGGGGGTAACCAAGAGGTTTTTGAAAAGATTTTATTCCATTTTCAGTCTCGGTGAAGGGTGAGACATAAGAGATGTAAACCCCAATGCCATTCCACCAGAAGCCAACCTATTTCTTGGTTAGAATAGTTTATAAATTTAGAAAAAAAATTCATGCATTTTTATAATTTTTCATTTTATATTTTTAATTTTCATTTTTACATTATTAATTCCATCATTAATTTATTAAATTATTAAAATAATTTCAAATCATTAAATTAAATTAAATTATTTAAATTATTGTGTTGAATTCATTAACAATTTTTAGATTAATAAATTTTTTACCGTTCCATTTTTATAATTTTTTATTTTATAATACTTTATAACTTTTTCAGCCTGTTAGCTGAAAAAAAAATCTCCTATAGATACACATATATATATATATACACATACATACATACATATATATATATATACACACACTATATATATCCTATATATATCCTATATATACACACATATATATGTGTATATATAGGATATATACACACATATACACTTTCCCAAGTGTACTAGTGTATTTTACCCCTAATAACCTATATTTTTACCATTATAAATCAATTTCTCACATCCCAGCCCCCCTCTCTGGGGGGACTCATGGGGCTGGGGGGGAAGGTGGGTTTTCCATGCCCCCTGACCTTGCGTGTGCCAGGGCGGGTGACGTGCGAGGAGCCCAACAGCCGCATGCACACCTTCACGGGCACCCTGCGCTGGCGGGGCCGCCGCCACGCCCTGGATGGAGACCGGATCCTGCTGCGGGGCTGCCGCGTCCGCAACACCGCCCTCTGCTACGGCTTGGTGCTCTACGCAGGCGAGTGTCCCTGTGTCCCTGCCCGGCGGCAGCGCGGGGCTTTGAGCCATCCCAGCACCGGCTGGCTCAAGGCGGAGGAGCTGCCGCGGTGCGTCCCGGTGGGAGGTGAGGTGGTACCAAGCCTCTCCTCATCCCGGGTTATCCCCCAGCTGCAGCAGTATTTGGTCCAAAATGTCTTGGGTTTAACGTGTTCAGAGAATTCCAGAGTGGTTTGGGTTGGGAGGGACCTCAGAGCCCATCCAGTGCCACCCCTGCATGGCAGGGACACCTCCCACTGTCCCAGGCTGCTCCCAGCCCTGTCCAGCCTGGCCTTGGACACTTCCACTCATCCCAGATCCAGCCCACCCAGCTCAGGCCGTGGGGAGCTGTGGGGAGAGGGCAGGGTGAGATCACATTTTGGATGTAAGCATCACGTTTTGGAGCCTGCAACCTCAGCTCCACGGACACTGATGGAGGGAGGGTCTCCTCAGGGGAGGGCAGGTGTCATCACGGAGGGAAGCAGCCTCACTGACCTGCAGGTGAACCCTCTGGGGACTTGCATTTTTACTTTGGAAATGTTTCCTGCCCAGGGTTTGATTCCAAAATCATGAGGAACTCTGGGAAGATCAAGAGGAAGAAAACCAAGCTGGACCGCCTGATGGACCGGCTGGTGATCGTGGTGGGTGTGGGGCCAACAGCTCTGCCCTGCTCCTGGAGTGGCTCACAGGGCTCCTCATGAGAGGCCTCTTGCTTGGATGGTGCTGCTTTTCTTCATCTTGCAATATTTGCCCCAAAATATCTTGAGTTTAACAGGTTCAGAGAATCCCAGAATGGTTTGGGTTGGGAGGGACCTCAAAGCCCATCCAGTGCCACCCCTGCCATGGCAGGGACACCTTCAGGTTACTCCAAGCTCCATCCAACCTGGCCTTGGACACTCCACAGCTGCTCTGGGCACCCTGTGCCAGGGCCTGCCCACCCTGCCAGGGAACAATTCCTGCCCAAGATCCCATCCAGCCCTGCCCTCTGGCACTGGCAGCCATTCCCTGTGTCCTGTCCCTCCATCCTTGTCCCCAGTCCGTCTCCAGCTCTCCTGGAGCCCCTCCAGGCCCTGCAGGGGCTCTGAGCTCTCCCTGGAACCTTCTAGAGAAGATTCTGGTGGGCTCTTGTGATCCTTGGGCTTTCTCATCTTGGGACCTTCTCTTGCTGGTTTCCCACCCCAGATCTTCCTGCTGCTGTTGGTGACGTCCCTGGGCCTCGCTGTGGCCTCGGGGTTCTGGGCCAGGACGTTCCAGGAGAAGCACAGCTACCTGGCTGCCCTCTACCAGCACACCAGCCCTGCCCACCAGGCCTTCCTCAACTTCTGGGGCTTCACCATCCTCCTGAGCATCATCATCCCCATGTCCATGTACATAACGTAAGGACCACGGAGCTTGGTGGGGACTGGAGCCCAGCGCCCACCCCCTGCCCTCAGCCTCACCTGGAACGGGGGTCAGGGCCCAAAATGAAGGTCCAGGTGTGGCCCAGGTCATTCCCAGGTGCTCCCTTAGCTGAGAGAGGGGAAGAGTGGATGGGGTGTGTGTCCTGCAAACACCAAGGGTGTGCTTTGAGATCTTCCCAGGGCAAATGCAGAACAGGGATGGGAGCCCTGGGCATCCCTGATGAGGGATGGAGGGACAGGACCCAGGGAATGGCTTCCACTGCCAGAGGGCAGGGATGGATGGGATATTGAGAATTGTGGGCAGGCTGAGGATGGCTCTGAGGAAGGTGCAGCTCCCTGGATGCAGGATCTGAGATATTCCTGGGCTCCCTCTGGACAGCAACAAGGTGGGGGAGGAGAAGAGCACAGCTGCTCTGTGCAGCCAGCAATCAGAATTTATGTTGGAAAAAGCCCTTCACTGAACCTCCAGATCTGTGAATTTGGTCAGCAAGAGCCAGAATTCCAGAAGGGACCCAGTGGGTGATGAGAACCCTCTGCCCTCCCCACCCCAGAGCAGCAGGATCACGGTGGGGATGTCTGTCCCACTGCCTTTCCTTCCTGTCTCAGGTCCCCAGCACCCTGGGCTGGGAGGAACACCACCTCCTTCGCCCTGTTTTCTCCTCCTGCACTCCCTAGGTTTGAATTCATCTACCTGGTGAACAGCTGTTTCATTAACTGGGATCTGGAGATGTATTATGGTGCCAAGGACATCCCAGCTGAGGCCAGGAGCACCAGCCTCAGCGACCAGCTGGGCCAGATCCAGTACATCTTCTCGGACAAGACGGGCACCCTGACCCAGAACATCATGCGCTTCAAGAAATGCTGTGTCAACGGGACCATCTATGGTACCTGGGGCTGGGATGGGTTTGTAGGGGCCCAGATGAACCTGGAGCTGGTTCTTTCCACCCCTCCTGAGTGGCTGGGACAGGGGGATTGGTGTTGGCAGGAATTCTCCTTGTCCTCATCCCCCCCTGTTTTTGGGGCTTTGCAGGTGCAGCATTTATTATTGTCTGGGTTTGAACAGCCAGGTGTGTGCTAAGGAAGGCAGGAGCCTCCCCTGAAATGGAAAATGCAAACCCCCCCCCCTCTGAATTGTTATAATTTTGAAATTAAGGGGGGCTCAGGCAAAGATATGGGAACAGGAATAACAGTTCTTTAGTAGGAAAATTTTGGTTTTCTTAATTTATTATATTTAGTTAATTTTATTGTATTGTGGATATTTTTGTTTAATGGGTGTTTCTTGTATGTTTATATATAGGTTTTTATTAAAATTTTTCATTTTAGTTAGTTTTTAATTTAGTTTTAGTTTACTTAACTTTTAGTTAATCTTGTTTATTTTTAATTCTAGTTTTGGTTTATTTTATATAATTATATTTTTATATTATAAATTTTATAATTTTATTAATATAACTTTTTATTAATTTAAGGTATTTTTTGCTCATAAGTTCATTATTTTTTATTTATTGTTTGTGTATTTTATTTTTATATTTATTAAGGTTTTTTTTAAGGTTGTAGATTACATTTTTTTGTATTTGTGGAAGTTTTTTTTTTTGTTTTATTATAAAATTATCATTGTCCTTAAACTGTTCAGTTACAGTGAATATATGTAATTGCTCTTTGCTTTTTTTTTAAATTTTATTTGTCTGTTTGGGTTTTTTTGGGGTTTTTTAACTTTTTTTGTACATTTAAAAACTCATTATTTTTAATGATTCTGCTCAGTTTTCCCCATAAAGCCTTGAAAATTGCCAAGTCCTTCCTCTTCCCATTGCTGTACTTAGTCCAGCTCTTGGCTTACTTTGGGAGCCATCATGATGCCTAATTAGTGACATTTAATGAGCAGGGCAGGCCCCAGCTTTAGCATGAAGCCCTGTTTTCCTGAGACAAGTATCATGTGCTTGAGACAAATGGACAGTGATAAAAGCAAAAAGGAAAGCCAAAAAACCCTGGCAAAGCTTTTAGGCAGGAATAAACCAAATTTTCTCTGCCTGGTGTAGCACATCCCACCCCTGTGGAGCAGCATCCCCCTCATCCCAGCAGGTTTTGGCCAAATGCAGAATCTCCCAGGAAATGCAGCTGAAAGTAGACCTGAATTTTCAACATTAAAATCATGGTGAAAATGTGAACAAAAAGCCAGAAAAGCGAGGCCTGGATGTCTCAGTGGAGTCTGACACTGAGCAAATGCTGAACTTTTTACTGGTGCCTTTTTATTCTTCTTTTGGCCAGCAGGAGCCCCTCTGGAGAAGCTGCTCCAACCCCCTGCCAGCCCTCTATTAATGGGATTATTTTTATTTTGGCAGGTTCAGGCACAGGCCATGAGAACAAACAACCACAGGTGAGTAAACCCCCCAGCCACGTGCCATGGGGCTGGCACTGGTGCCACTGGTGCCACTGGTGCCACTGGTGCCTGGTGCTGGCTGCCACAGGGACAGCCTGGTGCTGAGGAGCTCAGCTGGCTCCCAACAGGGTCCAGGCTCTCAGAGGGGTCTGATGAATTTGTCATTCAAGACAGGGAAATTGGGACTATAAAAGGATGCAGTTCTGATTTTTAGGGTTTTTTCACTCCCAGCTGTTTTACACTCACCCCCTTGGTGTGGGCAGTGCAGAGCTGGGCTCAGCCCCTGGTCTGTGCCCTGGGGATGTCACACTGTCAGGGAGGGGAAGGACACCTTAGAAGGTGTCTGGGTTTGAACAGCCAGGTGTGTGCTAAGGAAGGCAGGAGCCTCCCCTGAAATGGAAAATCTAAACCCCCTCCCTCTGAATTATTATAATTTTGAAATAAAGGGGCTCTCAGGCAAAGATATGGGAGCAGGAATAACAGCTCTTTACTAGGAAAATTAAAAATACAAATGCAATAGTACAAACAAAACCACAAACCACTGTCAGGGTCAGAGCAGTCCCTGCCCTCCTGTGTGTCAGGGCGGGGGCACAGCCCCATCCCAGGGGGGCTCAGCCCTCCTGCAGTGCCAGCTGTGGTTCTGCTGCAGCAGGATCCTGCACAAGGGGGGAGTTTTCCTCTGCAGCTCCAGGGCTGCTGGAGATGGGCCTGCTCTCCCTCTGGGAATGCAGGGCAGGAGAAAGCTGCTCCTCTGGGAATGCAGGGGGCAAAGGCTGCTGTGCTGTTCCAGGCAGATTGTATCCAGGTAGGAATGTGTGAAATCTCAGATTGTATCCAGGTAGGAATGCTTGGCTCCTGCCCTGGGCAGAGCATCTCCCCATGGGATGGTGGAATTTGATCAGCCCTGCAGGGACACTCAGTGGCCATGGACAGAGGAGATCTCCTGGAGGGAGGATTGGCTGTGGGAGAGATAAAGAAAACTGCCCCATGGACAGAGATAACTGCTCCACAGATAGGAACAGAGCACACATCCCCATTTCCAACCTAAGGCAGAAGGACACCTCAGAGTGCCTCTGTGTCACATCCTGGTGCTCTGGGGACACAGAGCCCTGTGCTCAGTCCCACTGGGTTCCTGCATCCTGCCTGTGCCTCCTGCAGGGCTCGGGGCTGAGCTGGGAGCACCCTGGGGAGCAGCAGTCGGCTGTTTGCGATGTGGCGCTGCTGGAAGCCGCCCAGAGGGACAAGGACCCGGTGCTGAGGGAGTTCCTGAGGCTGCTGGCCCTCTGCCACACCGTCATGGTGGAGGACAGGGGCGGTGGGTTTGAGCTGCCCCTCGGGGCTCTGGGGCCGTGGTGGGGTTTGGCAGAGCCCAGCAAAGCTCGGCTGTGGGCTGGGAGAGCCCGTGGGTGGCTCTGCCACTGGGTCATGGATTTGTGTTTGGGGGAGTTTTAGAGCTCATGGGTGGGAACAGAAGCACAAGGGGGATAATCCTGTCTGGGATGATAGAATCCCAGAATGGTTTGGGTTGGGAGGGACCTCAAAACTTGTCCATTTCCACCCCTGCCATGGCAGGGACACCTCCCACTGTCCCAGGTGCTCCCAGCCCTGTCCAGCCTGGCCTTGGGCACTGCCAGGGATCCAGGGGCAGCCACAGCTGCTCTGGGCACCCTGTGCCAGGGCCTGCCCACCCTGCCAGGGAACAATTCCTGCCCAAGATCCCATCCAGCCCTGCCCTCTGCCACTGGCAGCCATTCCCTGTGTCCTGTCCCTCCAGGCCTTGTCCCCAGTCCCTCTCCAGGTGACACAAGCAGAACTGGGTTTCCCCAGCCTGGCAGCTCAGGCTCAGGGTGTCACAGCTGGGCAAGTTTGGGGCACTGCAGCTGTCCCAGTGGGGTTTTCTGGAGTCTCTGTGTGTCATCCTCCTCCTCCCCTCCTGCAGACCAGCTGGTTTACCAGGCAGCCTCCCCAGACGAGGAGGCGCTGGTGTTGGCAGCCAGGAACTTGGGCTACGTCTTCCTGGCCCGGACTCAGGACTCCATCACCATCAGGGAGCTGGGCAGGACCAGGACCTACGAGCTGCTGGCCATGCTGGACTTCAACAGTGACCGCAAGAGGATGTCTGTCCTGGGTGAGTGGGGTGGGCTGGGCTGTCCAGGTCCCTTCTGCGCTCAGCCCGCAGGGGATGGCACTGGCATGGCTGCAGGTGGCCACAGCTGGCTCCTAAGGGTCATCCCTGCTCATCCCCGTGGATTTGCTCACCTCGGTCAAGGCAGCCGAGAAGGGTTTGAGCAGCTAAGAGAGAGGAAGTAAATCCAGGGCTCGGAGGAGTGTGTGAGG